>NW_027507903.1:386242149-386842149 GCF_037356315.1 Lithobates pipiens | reverse complement strand
GGACCTGTAAATAGCGAAAAAACGCGTGGTTGGGGAGGCCAAATTCATCCTTAAGTACTTGGAATGATTTGACACCGTGAGGTGTGTAGATTTGAGACAAATAAATGACCCCTCTGCATATCCACACCTTATAGTCCGGTATCCCCGGCAGTTCAGGCAGATCAAGGTTGTCCCAGAGGGGCGTGTGTGCATGCAGAGGGGGAGCCCCAGACCTAAGCTGTGCCTCCTGCCAAACACGGGCATGGTGCCCAGACATTGTACGTCTAGACCCCGATCCGGAGAGACCTCGGTGTTTGCAAAAAATAATTTGGTAGAGGTGTGCTATTACGTCCGTCACCGAGGTGCATACCAGGTGGGAGTATCTTATTTTGTCGTAGGTATTGAGGTAGTATAGGTGGGAGAGCTGGGAGGCCAGATAGTACAATTCTAGATCAGGTAGCGCAGCTCCCCCAAGGTGGACAGGGCATTTGAGGGTCCGCCAGGCCAACTTATGCCTGGAGGAGCCCCAAATGAATGAGTTAAGGATGGACTCCATGTCACGGAATAAGTGACGCGGTAGAGTGGGGCATGCCAAAATAAATAGAGCAATTTGGGTAGGAGGATCATTTTTACAAGACCCAGTCGGCCCATGACCCGAGAGGGAGCCTGGACCAGACCTGAGTCCTACGCTTCAGAAGGGGAAAGATGGGCTCAACATTAAGGCTAGCATAGTCTGCGGGGGAGCGAGAGCATTGAACGCCAAGGTACTTGATCCGATCCGTACGCTCGAGGGGCAGCAGGGCCTGCATTCTCGTGGGAGCGGAGGCGTCGATGGGGAGAATTTGGCACTTGGACCAATTGATGCGGAGGCCCGAGAGAACCAAAACGACGAATCACATCCAGAACAGCCGTCAGGGAGGGACCAGCATCCTCCAAGTACAGCAACATGTCCTCCGCATAAAGGCTGATAACCTCTGAGAGCTGCCCCATGCGGACACCACGGATGTCCGGGTGCGTTCTAATGGCGATAGCCAGGGGCTCCACCGCCAGTGCGTATAGCAATGGTGAGATGGGGCACCCCTGACGCGTGCCTCTGGAAATCTGTCCGTTCACTAGGATACGGGCAGTGGGGGCCTGATACAGAAGCTTCATCCAGCGCACAAACCTGGGGCCAAAACCAAACCTATGCAGGCATTCCCACAAGTACCCCCACTCCACCGAATCAAATGCCTTTGCGGCATCCAGACTAACCACCACCCTGGATCCGGTGTTGTCGTGACAGGCCTGTAAGTTCATAAACAGTCTACGTAGGTTAAAAGCCGTGTTCTTTCCAGGCATGAAGCCGGTCTGGCCTGTGTGTATAAGATGGAGGATTACCTTATTGAGTCTGAGGGCGAGGATTTTGGCTAAGATTTTAATGTCTAGTTGCAGGAGGGATATGGGGCGGTATGACTCAAGGTGGAGGGGGTCTTTACCTGGCTTAGGGATCAACACCAGCAGGGCCTCATTCATGGTGCGGGGGAGCACACCTGTTTCGAATATGTGGGTGTAGAGCAGGCGAAGCCTGGGGAGCAGGGCCTCCTGGAACTGGGTGTAAAATTCCCGGGGAAGGCCATCAGAGCCTGGTGCTTTGGACGGTGGTAAACAAGCTATAGCCTCTGCTATACATTCCTCGGTTATGGGGGCCTCAAGGAGCTCCACCTGGGAGTCCGAGAGGACCGGGAAGCACACTGTCTGCAGTAGGGCCCGCAGCCCATCCAAGGAGCCAGTAGCCTCAGAGGTGTAGAGATCAGCATAAAATCGCTGGAATTCCTGGGCTACCTCCAACGGATCGGACAGCGTGACACCTCCCGCAGCCAGAAGTTGAATCACAACCGGGGGGCTGTGGTCCAAGTGAGCCATGTAGGCCAGCAACCTCCCAGCCCGCTCGCCATATTCATAGACTATGTTTACTGTAAAATACCTTTTTGCCCGCCCTATCAAGGTGCAAGTGGTCGGTGAGCCTAGACTGCATTCTCAACTTAGCGGAGTTTGAGGGGGTGGGGTGCGCCAAAAACTCGCTCTCCGCCTCCTCAAGCACCCTCTCCGCCTGCTGTATAGCTAGTCTCGAAGAGTCTCTATAGCGTTTGATGCGAGTGGACATGAGCATACGGGCATGTAACTTAAAAGCCTCCCACACCAAACCAAACGGAGCAGTGCCAGTGTTAGCTCGAAAGTAGTGCCCCCACTCACGCTGGATGTCCTCCAAATCAGGGAGGACTGTTAGCCAGAAGGGGTTCAACCTCCACAACCGGGGTGCCGGTGTGGAGGGTAGGCAGAGTCTGACCCAGTAGGGCGAGTGATCAGACAGTACCCTGGTCCCAAAACCCACGTCCCGTAGATATGGGAGTAGGGTGGGGGAGAACAGGATCAGATCAATGTGGGACATGGCATTATGCGCCGGCGTGAAGCAGGAATTCTCCCTCCGAGCAGGGTGTCTGTATCTCCAGGTATCTGTCAGAGCAAATTCCGCAAGAAACTTGCCGAATCTGGTCTGCGTTGGGGAGGGAGAGGGCACCGGGGAACAGGAGAGCCTATCTAGAGCGGGGGAAACCACTGAATTAAAATCCCCTAGCCACACGGTTGGAAGCGTGGGGTGCTGTAGCATAAAAGCAATCCCCTCCTGAAGGGCCTCAAACTGGAAGGGGGGGGTATATAAAAGGCAAGTAATAAGAATTCCAGGCCTCCAACCGTGACGTGCAAGAATAAATAACGTCCCCATCTATCTGATTGCAGATTATGAAGGTGAAATTGGGCAGTCTTAGCCACCAGCACAGCGACTCCACTAGAGTTATTAGTGTGAGGGGCATGGTACATCCACCCCACCCACGGCTTCTTAAGGGACAGCTGCAGCTGACCCGTAATGTGGGTCTCAACCAACACCATAATATCCGCGTGCATTTGCTTGAGGTGAGAGAGCACCGCCACCCTTTTAGATCCATCTCTCAGGCCACGGACATTCCAGGTTACCAGTTTAAGGGACCCCATCGCAGGCAAGTATTACATCACAAAACAGTAGGAGCAAAAATTGAGTGCCCAGACCCACAATCCCCTGGCGTGAGACCCACACAGAGGATAGTGCGCATAGTATCGGCAGCTCACCCACCCGCCACAAGCCCGCCCCACGCCCACACATATCAGTCTCAGCCACAGCAGAGGAAAAAACCAAAGGCAGTGCAGTTAATGCTTGGTACACATGAGCATACAGTAGAACATTCGTCAGACATAGCTTGGTAGATATAAACATAAAAAGGGGGGGGGGGGGGGACGCAAAACTGGAACATCCAGCAGAACCTGAGGCTGGGAAGGTGTAACTGAACAGTGCCTTTGCTGGACCGGCAGGGAAAGTACACAGCAGCACAAAAAAACACATGTGAGCTGAGGCCGGCCAGGGAAACTTAACTTGGGGTGACAGGGAGGAGTGCCCTTGGCCACAAAGAACAAAAGGGAGAGCGTCCAGGATCAAACAGTGTATGCGACCAGGCACACTCCCCTGCCAGAGAAGGGGACGAACAAAAGTTAGTCATGTTGTGCAGTTGGGTAGGTAGTCGCAGCATGGAGAGTTCTCGGTCGAGAACAGTGTTCAGCTGCCCGGCTGCATAGGCATCTGTGGAATGGGGGGATCCAAACAACATAAGGCACATGTGATTCCCGGCAGGACGAGGCACAGATGAGGTAACAAGGGGCTCACAGGTATACACGTAGAGCCCAACAGTCAATGCAGGGCAACACAACACAGTAGGGTAGCGGGAGCAAAGATTTACTCACGGCTCGGGGCATGCCAGTTCCGCGCCTGACAAGGACAGTAACTGGGCTGCTGAGGCACATCCCGGCGGGCGGTAGGATTAAGCAGGAGCATCATCCGGACGTTGTTCCAGCCAGGTCAGTACAGCTGCGGGCTCCTCAAAAAAGTGGGTCTTGCCATCCCGTACAACGCGGAGTCGGGCAGGGAACATCATGGCATATGCCAAGTGGCGGCTACGAAGCTGTCGTTTGGCCTCCGTGAACTGAGCCCTCTTTTTCTGGACCTCGGCGGAGAAGTCCGGGAACACCGCGATGCGCTTGTCCTCGTAGGGTATGTTACCCTTCTCCCGGGTGAGCCGCAGCACCGCATCCCGATCGCGGTAATTCAACATCTTCGCAATGAATGTGCGCGGTGGAGCACCTGGAGGCGGGGGACGCGAGGCCAAGCGGTGGGCACGCTCAACCGCAAAGGTGGTAGAGAAGGCCTCACGTCCGAAGTTGGCAACGAGCAGGCGTTCAAGGAATGCTGGGGGATCAGAGCCCTCCACCTTCTCGGGTAATCCCACGAAGCGGAGGTTGCAGCGGCACATACGATTCTCAAGTTCATCCTGCTTGCATAGGACAGCTGTTAATTGGTGCTGCAACCGTTTGGTGATCTGAAGGGGGGGGGTGTCGTCCTCCTCATGCCCCAGCCTGCGCTCCGCCTCACCGACCCTCTCCCGCAGCTTGTGGAGATCCTGGCGGATGAGGGATATGTCCACTTTAACCTCCTCGATCCTGGAGGTAAGAGAGGTGCGGCAGAGGGTGACGGCCTCGAGTATATGGGCTGTGTCGCCGGAGGGGGGAGTCCCCTCAGCCGGGCCTGGAGCGGCGCAATCTTCCTCCGCGTGGTCCGGGATGTCTGCTCGGAACTTTCCAAGCTTTGCAATCGCGCCCTGGGACTTCGGCGGCGACATCGGCGCTGGGTGACCACCCGGGGGTAGCAGGATATTGCGCCGGGAATTGGAGTCAGTTGAGTCCGCAAGGATGGTAAAAGGATAAAATGCAGCCGGAGCTCACACAAAGTGCGTCCTACGCCATGCAGCTGCAGGCCACGCCCCCCCCCCCCCCCCCCGGAGCTCATCCTTCATGTTTAAAAAGTCAGTGCACACCTGCCATCATTTAAAGTGCCTCTGATTAACCCCAAATAAAGCTCAGCTGTTCTAGTAGGTCTTCCTGACTTTCTTAGTCACATTCTACAGCAAAAGTTATGGTCCGCAGAGGGCTTCCAAAGCATCAGAGTAATCTGATTGTTAAAATGTATCAGGAGAAGGGTACAGAAGAATTTCCAAGGCATTAGATATACCATGGAACACAGTGAAGGCAGCCATCAAGTGGAGAAAATATGGCACATCAGTGACATTACCAAGAGCTGGACATCCTGCTAAAATTTATGAAAAGACTAGAAGAAAACTGGTCAGGAAGTCTGCCAAGAGGCCTACAGCAACATTAAATCTGGGTTCACACCGCAGCATGGAGTGGCTCACAGCAGGGTTCTGATGTGTACCCATTCACTGCTTCAGGTCCAATTTCAGCTCAAAATTTGGGCTGAAATTGACCGCAAGATACACAGGACTCTTGTGCAAAATTTGCATCTGAGCTGCTCTGGAGATGTGTGAACTGGCTCCATAGAGAGCCGGTCAAAATCTCTTAATGTACGAATTGGATGCGGAGAAACCCAAATCCAATTTGCAATAGTCTGAACCCAGCCTTAAGGAGCTGCAGGAATATCTGACAAGCAATGGCTGTGTGGTACATGTGACAACAATCTCCTGTATTCTTCATATGTGTGGGCTATGGAGTAGAGTGGCAAGACAGAAGGCTTTTCTTCAGAAGAAACATCCAAACCCAGCTAAATTTTGTAAAAATGTATCTTAAGTCTCCCAAAAGAATGTGGGAAAATGTGTCTGAAACAAAGGTTGAACTTTTTGGCCAGAATTCCAAAAGATAAAACACTGCACATCACCAAAAGAACACCATACACCACAGTGAAGCATGGTGGTGGCAGCATCAAGCTTTGGAGCTTTTTTCTTCAGCTGGAATGGGGGCTTTAGTCAAGGTAGAGGGAATTATGGACAGTTCCAAATACCAGTCAATATTGACACACAACCTTCAGGCTTTTGCTAGAAAGCTGACCATGAAGAGGAACTTCATCTTTCAGCTTAATGACCCAAAGAAGATTAAAGTTTTTTGTAACGGCCCAGCCAGAGCCCAGAGCTGTATCCGATTGAAAATCTATGGGGTGGTGTGATCTGATCAGAAGAGGGCTGTGCACAGGAGATGCCATTGTAATCTGAAAGATTTGGAGTGTTTTTGTGAAGAGTTGGGCAAATATTGGCAAGTCAAGATGCGCCATGCTGATACTCCTACCTAAAAAGACTGAGTGCTGTAATAAAATCAAAAGGTGCTTCAACAAAGTATTTAAGGGTGTGCAACCCTATTTGATTTTTTTATTTTTACTTCCCTCCACCTAAAATTTCAGTTCATTGTTCAACTGAGTTGTACAGTTTATAGGTCACATTAAAGGTAGAAAAAGTTCTGACATGATTTCCTTGTCGTTTTTTTTTTTTTTTTCCCCTCACAAAACATAAGCCTGACATTTTAACAGGGGTGTGTAGACTTTTTATATCCACTGTACTGTTTTGCAACATTGATAGTGCCGCTTCTTTTATAATGTAAAGGTGTTCCTAAAAGAGGTCCCTTTAATGTACCTGACCGTTCTTCCTACATATTGATTATTTTTACAGGATTTATATAGCGACAACAGTTGACGCAGCACTTTAAAATATAAAAGGAGACCACATAGTTACAATACAATAAAATACAAGAGTATTAAGAGGGCCCTGCTCAGAAGAGCTTACAATCTAATGGGGTGGGGCAAGTGGTACAAAAGGTTGTAACTGTGGGGAATGAGCTGATGGAAGTGGTAGGAGATTAGTTGGAGACATGGTAGGCTTCCCTGAAGAGATGAGTTTTCAGGGATTGCCTGAAGGTAGCGAGAGTAGGGTATAGCCGGATGTAAAAAGTGAGTGTAGAGTAGTAAAATGTAAATGTAGTGTAAATGTAGTAGAAACTCTACATACTCACAGGGGCGTTTCTTAACCACTTTCAGACCGGACCATTTTGCTGGTAAATGACCAGAGGTCTTTTTACACTTTGGCACTGCGCTGCTTTAACTGGTAATTGCGCGGTCATGCAATGTTGTACCCAAACAAAATTTGCGTCCTTTTCTTCCCACAAATAGAGCTTTCTTTTGATGGTATTTGATTGCCTCTGCGACTTTTATTTTTTGCGATGTAAACGTAAAAAGACCGCAAATTTTGAAAAAATATATTTTCTACTTTTTGTTATTAGAAAAATCCAATAAACTCAATTTTAGTCATACATTTAGGCCAAAATGTATTCAGCCACATGTCTTTGGTAAAAAAAAAGTCAATAATTGTATATTTATTGGTTTGCGCAAAAGTTGTCACATCTACAAACTAAGGTACGTTTTCTGGAATTTACGCAGCTTTTAGTTTACGACTGCCTATCTCATTTCTTGAGGTGCTAAAATGGCAGGGCAGTACAAAACCCCCCCAAATGACCCCATTTTGGAAAGTAGACCCCCTAAGGAAATTGATAAGAGGCATGTTGAGCCCATTGAATATTTAATTTTTTTGCCTCAAGCGATTGAATAATGACAAAAAAAATTTTTTTTTTTTTTTTTTACACAAAGTTGTCACTAAATGATATATTGCTCACACATGCTATGGGCGTATGTGAAATGACACCCCAAAATAAATTCTGCTGCTTCTCCTGAGTACGGGGATACCACATATGTGGGACTTTTTGGGAGCCTAGCCGCGTACGGGGCCCCGAAAACCAAGCACCGCCTTCAGGCTTTCTAAGGGCGTAAATTTTTGAGTTCACTTCTCACTACCTATTACGGTTTTGAAGGCCATAAAATGCCAAGATGGCACAAAACACCCACAAATGACCCCATTTTAGAAAGTAGACACCCCAAGCTATTTGCTGAGAGGCATGTTGAGTCCATGGAATATTTTATATTTTGCCACAAGTTGCGGGAAAATTACAAACTTTTATTTTTTATTTTTTTTTTTTCACAAAGTTGTCACTAAATGATATATTGCTCACGCATGCCATGGGCATATGTGAAATGACACCCCAAAATAAATTCTGCTGCTTCTCCTGAGTACGGGGATACCACATATGTGGGACTTTTTGGGAGCCTAGCCGCGTACGGGGCCCCGAAAACCAAGCACCGCCTTCAGGCTTTCTAAGGGCGTTACAGTTTTGAAGGCCATAAAATGCCAAGATGGCACAAACCCCCCCCAAATGACCCCATTTTGGAAAGTAGACACCCCTAAATTTAGGGGTACACTAGTGAGACTAGGTAATAAATGGCGGGTGCCCTGAAACTATAAAAAAATAACTAACCAACCAGCGTCACCTGTAACAGTTATATGGTGATCACTGGTGAAAGGGTTAACTAGGGGGCAATCAGGGGGCTTTATGCGGTAGTATATGGGGGTCCCTGGCGCTATAAAAAGCTGCGGCGAACCTGAATACCTACCTGCCTAACTAGCGTCACCTGTGACACTAATACAGCGATCAGAAAAACGATCGCTTATTAGGCTGGGTTCACACTGGAGCGATGCGGGAACGCCACGAATGTGCGGCGGGTTCCCGCATCGCATGCCTCCCGGCGGCAGTTCACACTGCCCTATGCGAACTGCTGGGAGTGTCAGTGAAATGTTACTGACACCCCCAGATCAGTTCGCATATCGCAGTGCGATCTGCAAACTCGGATCGCATGGTGTGAACACCCATGCGATCCGATTCTGCTGCGGGCCAAAAAAAGGGTCCCGTGCGAATTTGCGGCGGGTGCGGCGGGTGCGGCGAATGGCTGAACTCGAATCGCACAGAGATCGGATGTGATTTGCACTGCAGTGCGGTGCGAATCACATCCGTTCTCAAACCGCTGCAATGTGAACCCAGCCTTAGTGACACTGGCGACGGGGGGTGATCACGGGGTTAAACCTTTATTGGGGGGGTTAGGGGGGTACCTTAGAACTAAAGGGGGCTAACCCTAACTGCCCTAACAGTTATTAGTCACAAATGACACCCGCCGGGTGATCAGGGGGTTAAACCTTTATTAGGTAATAAATGGCGGGTGCCCTGAAACTATAAAAAAAATAACTAACCAACCAGCGTCACCTGTAACAGTTATATGGTGATCACAGGTGAAAGGGTTAACTAGGGGGCAATCAGGGGGCTTTATGCGGTAGTATATGGGGGTCCCTGGCGCTATAAAAAGCTGCGGCGAACCTAAATACCTACCTGCCTAACTAGCGTCACCTGTGACACTAATACGGCGATCAGAAAAATGATCGCTTATTAGGCTGGGTTCACACTGGAGCGATGCGGAAACGCCGCGAATCCGCGGCGGGTTCCCGCATCGCATGCCTCCCGGCGGCAGTTCACACTGCCCTATGCGAACTGCTGGGAGTGTCAGTGAAATGTTACTGACACCCCCAGATCAGTTCGCATATCGCAGTGCGATCTGCAAACTCGGATCGCATGGTGTGAACACCCATGCGATCCGATTCTGCTGCGGACCAAAAAAGGGTCCCGTGCGAATTTGCGGCGGGTGCGGCGAATGGCTGAACTCGAATCGCACAGAGATCGGATGTGATTTGCACTGCAGTGCGGTGCGAATCACATTCGTTCTCATAAACCGCTGCAATGTGAACCCAGCCTTAGTGACACTGGCGACGGGGGGTGATCACGGGGTTAAACCTTTATTGGGGGGGGTTAGGGGGGCACATTAGAACTAAAGGGGGCTAACTCTAACTGCCCTAACAGTTATTACAGTCACAAATGACACCAATGCAAAAAAAAAAAAAAAAAAGACATTGGTGTCACTGACTGGGGGGCAGGGGTAATTGGGGGGGTGATCGGGGGGTAAAGGGGGGGGTGTGAGTGTGCCTGGCATGTTCTACTGTGTGTGTAGAGTGTTGGTGCAACTCACCGATCCGCTCTCCTCCGTGTCGGAACGAAAAATACCGACACGGAGGAGAGAATACATCACTTCCTCTCCTGTGTTTACATTACAGGAGAGGAAGTGATGTCACCGGGGATTTCCATTCGTCGAGAGCGATCGCGAGGGGGTGGCCATGAATGAATGGCCGCCCCCTCATCCCGGATCGCTCTCGAAGGAATGCCGACCGCCGCAGGCACCGGGGGGGGGGCCCGATCGGGCCCCCCACCCGCGGGCAGGCAGGGACTTATATATACGCCCATATGCCTGCCCGTACCATTCTGCCGACGTATATCGTCGTGCGGCGGTCGGCAAGTGGTTAATGAATAGCAAAGTCTGTGTTATATGTGAATCAGTAACCCTTCTCCAAAGGGTGTGTAGCGGAGATATGTATTTTTCATCCAAGGCATTTCAAACGTACTTTCAGGAGTAGAAATGGAAGAATCCTTCGTCCGTACAATAGTTGGTTTATTGTTCAGAAAGACAAGCAAAGACAAGATTGACATCTGGTAACATATGGCATGGTGATGGCTTCTAAGGTGGTACTTCTGGTGTTACATTTTCAGAGTATAGTGTCCTTCTCTTCCCATCGATCTTCTCTCTCCTAATCTTACTTTCATCTTATACTTTTCATGATGCTATGGCAGCATATCGTAATAACTCCCACATTTGCATATATACCCAGTATGGTTCAGTCTATAGATAAGTAGCATAACTCCACCCATTGTACTGACATAGTAACGCAAAAATAGAAATACCTACTCAGCAAAACCACTCCTCCCCTATACTGTGTTGTTCTGTGACCTTTAGAAACCATCACTTTTTACTGTACATATAACTTACATATATTTTCAGAAACTTTTATCATTTAAAATATTAATTACCTCAAAAACTTCTAACACCGGACTAGTGGAGGTAGTGAGTTCCAGAGGATGGGAGAGGCTCTGGAGATGAGCATGGGAGGAGGAGACGAGCGAGCTTGAGAGTAGGAGGTCTTGAGAAGAGCAGAGGGGACGATTTGGAGACAAGATTGGTGATGTAGCTCGGGGCAGAGTTGTGAATGACTTTGTATGTAGTGGCTAGTATATTGAATTGAATTCATGACAGTCTGCAGGTGATTAAATAAGAGTATTGCCTTTGAAAAACTAATTTATCCCTAGTTGTGGGGTGTACATTGTTCCCCCAAGGGTGTAAGGACGAACAAGAAGGCCTTCAAAAAATACAAGGCTGAGGGTGGGGCGTGGCCTGACCTTGCATGGAGTAGGACGTGTGTCTCCGGAGCTCCGCCGAATGATCCTGTCTCCCACGCTGATCCTGTCTCCCACGCTGATCCTGTGACACCACAGCACCAATACTTACCTGAATACGTCTGGAAGGCTTCCCTTCATCCCGGTGGACATGTCTCCCTCGAAATCCCAGCGATCGGCGGCAGCGCGGCTGTCTCAATACCGCCGACATGTGAGTGAGGAGGGGGAGGAAAATGGCGGCGCGGAGGAGACGGGAGGGCCGCGTGCAGCGGGAGATACGGACAGGCTTCTTGAAGCCATTACATTGTGCCGCACGTCCCTTACATCCCAAATTGAAGAAGTGCAAATGGACATCTCTTTAATAAGGCAGGATTTTCAGAAGCTGCGTGACCGGGTGAAGGAAACTGAGACCCGCATTAGCAATGTGGAGGACGCTCTCCCGCCACTACAAACTGATGCTGACCACATGCAGAAGCAAATAGACCTCCTGCTTGCTAAGCAAGACAAAATGGAAAATCGCATACGCAGATGCAATATCCGACTGATTGGTCTTCCGGAAGGGGCTGAAGGTAAAGACCCCACAACTTTTCTGGAACAATTGCTGATAACTACCTATGGCCGGGAGTCTTTTTTCCCCCGTGTTGACGGTTGAGCGCGCGCATCGTATGCCTGCCAGGCCTCCACCTCAAGGTGCACCCCCGCGCACATTCATTGCAAAACTCCTGAACTATAAGGATAGAGATGCTGCCCTGCGCATGGCTCGGGAAAAGGGTAACATCCCTATAGGAAATGCTAAAGTTGCACTCTTTCCTGATTTTTCAGCGGATGTCCAGAAACGCCGACAGAGCTTCCTGGAGGCTAAAAGATTGCTGCGTGCACAACAAGTGAAATACTCTATGCTATTCCCAGCGTGCCTCAGGGTGGAGGCAGGGGACCGGGCACTTTTCTTTGAACAACCCAGGGAGGTCATAGCATGGTTGGAACGCAGAGCGCCTCGGGATAGAGCTGACTAAGAACCTGTGGGACGGGTGAGCTTACAACTTTTTTACTTTTCCCCTGGTGTCCTGGAAATATGGCATGCTACCTGATCCCTTTATCCTGCTCCAGCATTGCTAAGATGCTTGCATCTGTGGCGTCCGATACTCTTGTGCCTTTTCTACTTTGGGATATGCTGGACTTTCCGATTCTGGACCTAATAGGGGAAGAACTTTTACGCATGCTGATGGTGTCAACGTTCATGGAACAAATTTTTTCCTTTTTTTTTCTTCGTGTCCATATTGAGGGACTTTTTCTGCAATACATGCCTGTTCGTTTATTTCAACAATTTTGGGGGGTTTATTTTTCCTTTTTTTTCTCCCGGAGCAAGGGGAGACATGTTAGTCCTACGGACTGATTGCAGGGTGCAGCGGAAAACTGCTCTATTGTCTGCTGGGACTTCCTATTGCCATGGGGGAGTTGGTCACTGGGACCGGACAGCAACTGACACTTTTTTGCCTCTCTACCCAGGTCACCGCTGTGTGCTGTTATGCAGGGTGCTCTACTTTACCTGGCCTTCTGGTACCGGTGGCCACGACCCTTTTTTCAGATTTATTGTTCTAGGTTTACTTTCTAATTCACTGAAACTGGTTTTCCCAGCCAGGCATGTTTGGTTTTTGGGGGAATATACCCGCACAAGTTGGGGCAGGTGCAGGGTAGGGTGGGGGGAGGGGGGTGGATTGGTTTGGGTTTACATACAGAAGAGTAATATGAACAAGCTGGAGTACGTAATTGGATTATGTGTGGCTTTTGACGACTGTTTTTTGCAACTGACTAAGCAGTCCCTATATGGGCTTGATCAAGCACAATTGTATTGGGGTGCGCTTACAGGAGGGCTGTTAGGGGGAAAGCTGAATGCACTCATTACTGTATATGACTCTATATGGCATCTATACGATTTTTTGTTTGGAACGTGAGGGGCCTGCGTGATAAAATTAAGCGCGCGGCAGCTTTCACGTTCCTCAAGAAGCAAAGGGCGGAGGTGATGGTGTTGGTAGAGACCCATGTGGAGGGTGGACTGCAGATGGCCCTTAAGCGCCCTTGGATTGGGTGGGCATTTCATTCCACCCACACGTCTCACTCGAGGGGCGTTTCGGTACTTGTAGCTAAGTCTGTCCAATTTGAACTTTGCGAAGTTCTTACTGACCCGCAGGGCAGGTTTGTTTTTCTGCATGCTAAATTGTATGGGGAACCCTACCTTATTATGGCCTTTTATATCCCCCCTCCATTTAGCATGGCGTTGGTTGTTGAGGGACTGTCTTTTATGTCCAGACACCCGGCGGTTCCTGTTATCTGGCTGGGGGATTTCAACACTACGCTTAATCCTTCCCTGGATAGGCTCAAACCCCCCGAGTTGATGGTGGGGCAGGCTGGGACCACTAGGCTGTCCAGGCTCTTAGCCACCATTCATCTTGTGGACACTTGGAGACACAAATTCCCTCAAAAGAAAGTATTCATGCTTCTCACCCACACATGGTTCTCTATCACGTATTGATTTTATATTAATATCTCAACAACTCACCCCCAGACTCGGGGAAGCATTGTTTTGCCCCAGACTACTTTCGGACCACAGCCCCTACTCTATAGTGCTTGATGTACCCATGGGTAGGCCTCCGCGGGCGTGGCGGTTAAATCCGTTCTGGCTGACATTACCAGACGATGGCACTATTGAGGCGGAGTGGACAAGGTTTTTTGAGGACAATGACCACACGGCCTCGGATCCGGCCGTGTGGGATGCATTTAAATTACATGCTCGTTCGGTACTGACTACCCACATTAATAGGCTCAAGGCTGATTCGGCTACTGCCTTTGCTGGGGCCGAAGCGGAATTGAGCTCCATGGAACACGCCTACATAAACAACCCGTCTGCGGCAAACGCCGATGCACTTAGACTGCAGTCGAGAGTGGTTTCCCAACTGCACCATGACAAGGCCCGACAAACTTTTTTTTTTACCAAACAAAAATATTTTGAATCTGGGGAGAGAGCTGGTAAGTTGCTAGCATACTTAGTGCATAAGGAAGACAGACCCCCGATTGTTATCTCTTTGCGTGGACAAGGAGATACAATGGTCACGGACCCTTCTGAGGTAGTGGCTAGGTTTCGGGACTTTTTTGCGGACTTATACACCACTACAGTATCCGACGACACTACTCAGATGGACAGCTTTCTAGCTCAGGTGTCCCTCCCCCAAGTCACTGAGCAACAGGTGCAGGCTTTGGAGGCCCCCCTGACCACTGACGAAATAGTGTGTGCTATTGCGGAATTTGCAAGATCCAAGTCACCGGGGTCAGATGGTCTTCCCATTGAATTTTACTCCTGTTATCAAGAAATACTGGCGCCTCGGCTTCTCACCCTCTACAGGACTCTTTTTGATACACTGACACTGCCTCCATCCATGAGGGAGGCAACAATAGTTTTAATACCCAAGCCCGGAAGAGATCCAGGTTTCCCAGAATCCTACCGCCCAATCTCCCTATTACAGGTTGATATTAAGATTTTAGCTAAGATACTTGCTACTCGATTGAACGGAGTGATCCTTACCCTGATCCAGGCTGATCAAGCAGGCTTTATGCCGGGTCGGAATACGTCGTTCAATCTACACAGGCTCTATATTAATTTACAGGCAACGCATGAGGCGGTGGGTGAGCGGGTGGTGGTGTCACTTGACACGGCCAAGGCATTTGACTCTGTGGAATGGGGGTATTTGTGGAGGTGTCTCGAAGGATACGGCTTCGGCCCTAACTTTATTCGGTGGGTGAAACTGTTGTATCATCACCCTACGGCCAGGGTGGTGGCAAATGGGTCGTCCTCCCGGGCGTTTGACCTCAGTAGGGGTACCCGGCAGGGGTGCCCACTGTCCCCATTACTTTATGCCTTGGCTGCAGAACCTTTAGCGGTGTCGATCCGTACAGACCCTGAGATCAGGGGACTGACGGTGGGTCAACTAACGGAGAAAATCAGTCAATACGCTGATGACACGCTGTTATACTTGGCAGACTCTGGCCCTTCCCTTGCAAAGGCCCTGCACATGATAGAGTGGTTTGGTAGCTTTTCCGGTCTTCGTATAAACTGGGAGAAATCCCAAATCTTACCTCTTGACAGTTTTCCACAGTCAGAATCTCAGGCCAGCCTGCCTCTTCAGCGAGTGGGAACTATTAAATATCTGGGTATATATATCTCTAGGTCTCCGGCAGATTATATTGCACTGAATATAGAACCTTTATTCTCCCTAGTGCGCACCAAGCTTCAAGCCTGGGCTCGTCTCCCCCTTGGGGTTTGGGGGCGCGTTAATCTGATTAAAATGGTTTTATTACCTAAAATACTATATGTGCTGTGGCACGCCCCGGTATACTTACCGCTAAAATATTTTAAATCCCTTGAAAGTCTTCTTAGACCCTTTGTATGGGGGAATAATAGGCACAAGCTTGCGTGGCAAGCTTTGAAAAGCCCGACTGATATGGGGGGCATGGCTCTTCCAGATCTAAATCACTACTATATTGCCTCACAATTGTCTCAACTTTTTCATGTGGACAAGACTGATAAACAACGGTTTCTTACCCTTCTCTGCCCCACCTGGGCTCAAATTGCAGATGATCCGATAGCTGCTGTCTCGACGGGGGCTGGGATCTCTGCACTAGAGCCAGGTAAACACTCCATGCTTTTTCACTACAGAAGGATTTGGGACCTGGCATCCACTAAACTGAATGTTATGTCCCCAAATGACTATACACCACTCTGGCATAACAAACAATTGCCAGAACTTCAAAAGATCCAGAGTGTTCAGTTATGGGTGTCGAGGGGCATATACTACATGCATCACCTGCTTCACCATGGCACTATTAAAACATTCCAGACGCTGCAGGAGGAATTTGGTATTCCAAACACTATGCTGTTTCAGTACCTTCAGGTTCAGCATGCACTCGGGGCACAATTTCCGCAGTCATTGCCTCAGCCTGCTCCCAACCCTATTGTCGCCATAGTGAAGGATACTGATCCCAAAAAGCTTATCTCGTGCTTCTATGGTATGCTTGCGGCCCCCATCTCGGCGAGACTGGCATATGCCCTAAAGTTCCGCTGGGAGGGTGATGTAGGTGAGCTGACAGAGGAATGGGAGGAGGCCCTGGAGACGTGCAAGCTGGTGTCCCCTAGGCTCCAAGACGGGCTTTCCCAAATTTACATGGTGCATAGAGCGTACCTCACCCCCCTTAGGACCGCCAAATATAACACGAATCAATCTGTGTTCTGCCCGATATGTACTGTTGAGACTGGGACATTTTTCCACCTTATCTGGTCTTGCCCCAAACTGCAGGAACTTTGGATACAAGTAGTATCATTTCTACATGACGTTATGGGCTCACCCTTGGCCCTCGACCCCAAATCCTGTCTCCTAGGGATATTCCCCGAAGTATTGGATAAATTTACCAAAACTTTTCTGCAAGAAACCTTGTTTTCTGTTCGAAAAGTAATAGCTAGACAGTGGATGAGACCACTTCCGCCCAGGGTGGAGGACTGGAAACGGGAAGTTAATTCCACGCTGCCATATAAAAAATTCATATATAAAAATAGGGGATGCCCAGCCAAATGCAATAAAATTTGGGATAGGTGGTTGCAAGAGGCTGCCACGTGTGATCAGGAATTTTGATGTAATGTTGAAGTAAATGCAATGTATGTGCTATGACTTTGTTTAGCTGTGAATCCATACTGTCTACTGCAACGGAGAAATGTTTCTTTATTTATTGTTATGGTTATGACGCAACACCTTTTGATTGTTCAGTGTTTGCCACAGTGATTGTACTCTCTGCAATAATGTTCAATAAACAATACATGTTTAACCCGAAAAATACAAGGCTGAGGGATCATCGGCATTCAAACTTCACAAACAATGCAACAAGAAATGTAAGGGTACAATTAGGGCAGCTAAGATGGAACACGAAAGACGCATAGCGGAGACCAACTAAAAAACCCCCAAGAAATTCTTTATATAAACAGTAAAAGGAGGGAGGACAAACCATATTGGTCCCATAAAGTATGAGGAAGGCAATGTGGTTGCAAAGGATGGTGAGATGGCCAAGGTATTGAATTCTTCTCAGCCTTCACAAGGGAAATGGGGGGTGGAGTTTCTTCAGTAACCAAAACTGCAGTGTTTTATCCTCATGACACATCATAGGAAGCACCCTCATGGCTAACAGAGGACAGAATTACACTTGGAAAAACTTAACATTAAGTCGCTGGGATCAGATGGCTTGCACCCAAAGGTCCTTGGGAAACTTGGTCAAGTAATTGCCAGGCCATTGTTCCTAATTTTTTTTTCTTACTGGGATGGTACCAGCTGATTGAAGAAAAGCCAATGTAGCACCAATATTTAAAAAAGAGCCAAAATACATCCCTGGGAATTTACAGACCAGTTAGCCTAACATCAATAGTATGCAAGATCTTGGAGGGGATAAGGGACTATATACAATATTTTAGTAATGAAAATGGTATTGGCAGTAATCGGCATGGATTCATGAAGAATTAACCACCTATGAGGTGAGCTGCCATCTAGATGAAGGAAGGCCCATAGACTGGGTGTATCTGATTTTGCAAAAGCATTTGACACAGTTCCCCATAAACGTTTACTGTACAAAGTAAGGTCAGTTGGCATGGACCATAGGGGGGTGAGTGCATGGATTGAAAACTGGCTACAAGGGTGAGTTCAGAGGGTAGTGATAAGTAGGGTCCCTCAAGGTCCTCTCCTAGAACCAACCTATTTAATTTGTTCATAAACAACCTGGAGGATGGGGTAAACAGCTCAATCTCTGTATTTGCGGATGATGCTAAGCTGGCCACAGGATGTGGAAACCTTGCAAGTAGATCTGAACAAATTAATGCGGTGGGCAACTACATGGCAAATTAGGTTTAATGCAAAGGAAAAAATAATGCATTTGGCAAAAATATGAATGCAATCTACTCACGGGGGGGGGGGGGGGAGACCTCTGGGGGAATCGAGGGTGGAAAAGAACCTGGGAGTCCTAGTAGATGGGCTCAGCAGTGGCATGCAATGCCAAGCTACTGCTAACAAAGCAAACGCAATATTGGCATGCATTAAAAAGGGGTAATTAACTCGAGAGAAAGCAATAATTCTCCCACTCTACAAGACTCTGGTCTGGCCTCAACTGGTGTATGCTGTTCAGTTCTGGGCACTAGTCCTCATGAAGGATGTGATAGAAATGGAGCGGGTACAGAGAAGGGCAACAAAACGAATGGGGCTGAAAGACATTCATTATGAGGAAAGGCTACGAGCACTGAACGTTTTTTTCTCTGGTGAAGAGATGCTTGAGGGGGGGATATCATCTCAATTTAAAAATGCGGGGATAAACATTTTCTGTGGAAGGGAGTTTAATAAGGCACATGGCCATTTATTAAAATGAGGAAAAGAGGTTTAACCTTAAACTGTGTAGAGGGTTCTTTATTGTAAAAGCGGCAAGGATGTGCAATTTCCTTCCGTGGGTGGTGGTTTCAGCAGGGAGCATCGACTGTTTCAAAAAATCTATTAGATAAGCACCTGAACGACCACAACATACAGAGCTATACTCTGGGGTTGATTTACTAAAGGGAAATCCACTCTTCATTGCAAGTGCACTTGTAGTGCAGTCGCTATAGATCTGAGGGGAAGCTTTGAAACTAGGGGAAGCTCTGCTGATTTTATCCAATCGCGTGCCAAGCAAAGCAAAATGATATCCACCAATAATACCTTTTTTAATATGGCTGAATTCTAAACTAAAGGGGGTGGCAAGAGTTAAACCCTTTTTGCATACCTTTCAGTTACAATTGTTGCCACACTCCCAACAGATCACTTCTATTCCGTACTTTGGAAATGGGCTCTATCAAGAATTTAACTTGGATAACCCTATCCAGAATTCTGATACAGGTTGGAAGCTCTCTCTCAAATAAACCATCACTGCTGCAAATCCACCTAGCCTTTAATAGCATGCTTTGGGTGTCCAGATTGTGCAACCAGCAATGTTGCCACCGAGAGGTTTTCTAAAAAGGTCTGTTACAATCCTACCTGCATCACCACGAAGGTGGATATCCTCCTTTTTATCCATGTGGCCGGTGAACTGAAAATTCAGGTTGTTTAAAAAGCTCAGAAATTAATCTAACGTTTCAAACTGTTCATTGACAGAAAAGGTGTCTCGTAGGTAAGATATGTGGCCTAAACGGATTATCCCCTCCAAAGATATAGGTGCGTTCCCACCAACCTATGTATAAGTTGGCGAATAAGGGCGAAAACTTTGCGCCCATCGCTGCCCCACACCTTTTTTTTGGAGGTAGAAACACCCATCAAAAAAAATAATTGAGCAAATACTAGCTTTCAAGTATATACAGGAGACAATCAATTGAACGATTAGTGTAATATTGTAGATAAAGATACAGCTCTGATTCCCAGATGGTGAGGTATGCATAAATATAGGCTCATCGAATCAGATGACCCATGTATGGCCCTTGTCCCAGGTTATATCTTTTATAATATTTAACAGGTGGTTTGTGTCTCTAAGATGTCCAGGGCGTTGGATGACTAAAGGTCGCAGCTGTTGCTCCAACCACTGGCTCAAACTATCATTAAAGAGTAAGTTCACCTTTACAGAAAATCTGGAAGGTGAACTTACACTTGACCTTCTTGCCTCCCCCAAGTCCCACTATACAGGAGTCCCATGATCACCGGCTGTGACATAACGGGACGTCGTTTTTCTGGTCCAGTAATTTGAAATCCTTCCTCTCCAGCGCTGGCAAGACAGGCTAGGCGTGTTCTGATTTGTCCATGTAATGGTGCCGGGTGGTTGAGGAGGGTCCAGTGAAGGTTCACCTTTTACAGATTTACTGTAAAGGTGAACTTGCACTTTAAGGGAGCCAATACCTGCAGTAATTAGTCTTGCCTATAGGGGGCTAAGGCCCTTGTGGGTTTTTGGTAAATGATGAAATGTGGGTACAATGGGATGTTTGTGAATGAACACTTCAGCTTCCTTGTTGAAGATGCCCAAATGAACCCCTTTTTATAATGTGGCCATGATGCTTTTATAATTCTTGGTGGGGGTCACACTTTAACCTGATGTATGTATCAGTATCCGTAAGCTGACACGGGGCTTCTTGTCTGTTTCTGTGTCCAGAACTACCACTGACTGCCCATGTCAGAATTTATGGGTAGTGATAGCTGAGTACCTTTTTCAAGTTCCCGTTCTTTCCAAGTCAGATTATCATGTTATATGTGGGAGCTACCATGGAGCTGTACCGCCAAAGAGGCAAGATCACGGTCAACTAAAGTTTGATATTTGTCCATCTCAGGACAACCTGCATTCACTGGGTAGAAATCAGAATGAATCTGGAAAGTAATAGAGCGGGTCACTCCATGATCCTGCCAGTGGGCACTATCAATATCCCTTTCTTCTGCTAAAGCTTAGTCAAGATGAGGCCAAGTCCATTGTTTTGTAAAGGGGTCAAATTGATTTAGCCCTTGAATGTATGTCCTTTGTAATGCATGACAATATTTTTGAAAGCTTTGTTGGCTGCAGCCTGGAATTTCATGCTGTTGTTTGTTTTTGAGATACCGTCTCAAATGCTTTAAGAAAATTTAGATAAACCACTGGACTTTCCACTATCCAATTTCTCAATTACTTCCTCGTTAAATGTTTAACATTTTTGGTCTGACAAGAACTTGTAAATCCATGCTAGTTGCTTATGATTGTTTACCTATGTTTCAGAAAATTTCTGAACAGAGTCCCTTACCATTCCTCCAAGTACTTTGTCATGCAATTAATTTTAGCCTGACTGATCTGTAGTTATATAATATATTATAAATTGGTGTAGATAGCAAATATGGTAACAATTGGTTGGTACTGCTCACATCTGTAAATTGTCTTAAAAAGTTAGAAATAACATTGTCTTGGCACAGCCTATAAACAGCGGATGGGAAGCTGTGCTGATGCGCACCTGGACGTCAGCCCGGTTTAGCAGCTCATGCGCAGCTCAAAACGTGCCCACCTAGTTGCCTGGTTGGCCGCGTGTGTTCCAGACATAGCAGATCATATTGCTAAGGTGTCTGGGTGATCACTCTCTTGTACCATGTGATTGCTGCGTGCCAAACTTAAACATCAGTTCTCGCACAGATCAACTGTGAGCAGAGAGTATCGATGCTGCGTAATCGTTGTATTGGAATTTTTTGTTAAGTTCGTCCGGACTTTCTGTTAAAATTACCATGTACTTCATTTTTTTTTTTTTATTTCCTTGCACACAAGTTTTTAATTCCGATTTAAACTCAATGATGCAGGAAATTTGACTTTTTCTTGTGTTGTGTATAGGGATGCACCGAAATTTCGGCCACCGAAACATATCGGCCGGAAATGGCCCTTTCGGCAAAAAGCCAAAAGAGAATTTCCGCCGATACTGGTGCCTAAAATGGGGCGGGGCTTAGCCCCGCCTCTGGTGCCGCCTATCACGGGGGTGTCATTCTGTCTTTAGCTCTCCTCCTCCCTTCCCTCCTCACCCATGCTGCAGTCAGCCTGTGGGGTCTCGCTCTAAAGTCCCCCTCTCCACAGCGGTGGCTGCATATGTCTCCTCAGCCGATGTGTAAATCAGCTGTGCAGGAGCTGGGCACGCTGTTTACTGTGAAAGCAAAGGAGAGACATCTAGCAGTGTGCGCTGTGCTCTCTGCCTCCCCATAGAGTGCAGTACCCAGCATGGAGATTAATGTACAGAGCTGCAGCTGCCAATTTAAAAAGTGTGTGTGTGTGTGTATATGTATGTATATATATAATATATATAGTGTGTATAATATATATGCGTTTTTGTATGTTTATATGCACTGGTGAGGCTGCATTGCTCTCCTGTAGCATGTCCGCAGTCTCTGGCCAGCTCCTGTAGCATGCCTGCAGTCTCTGGCCAGCTCCTGTAGCAAAATATTTTTTAAAAATAGTCAATTTCAGTTTCGGTGCTTTTTCGGGATCAAGGAAGATTTATTTTCGCTATCGGTTTCGGCACCAAAAAACCCATTCGGTACATCCCTAGTTGTGTAGATGGCATCTGAAATGTATTGTCTGGTTGTTCAGCCTGTTTAAACAACTTGTTCAAATCTAAACAGTCGATTTAGGTCAGATGGATAATTTTCTTCTAAAACGGATAAGGTGATCTAAAGCTTCAAATGTGTGTGTGTGTGTGTGTGTGTGTGTGTGTGTGTGCTTGTGTAAGACCCTTCCTTAATGGTGTTTTTACAATACATAGTTTTCCCCCCCAGTCTTCCAGGTCATGCCTTGAGAGATGGAGCTGCTCCTCCTACACAGGAAACACATTGCCATTCAATCCTTTTTAAAGATGGTACCTGGTCAATCTTGACATGTTGCCTAAGGACTGGAGGCTCCATCTTCTAAAGGGTGACCTGGGGCAAGTGTCCAGCGTTTGCAGCAGCAGGTGGAGGAATGGGAGCCTCTGAGTGGCGTGGAGGTCAGTGGGCCTTAGCGGAGCTGTCTTTCTGGGTGAAGGTCAGGTGTGCAGCTGTGGGAACCCCTCCTTGGCAGCGGGCGGGAGGTGTCCTGGATTCTGGCTCCTTCTGAGCCCAGGTGTGGGGATAGGTGGCATCCCCTTGCCTGGCTCTGACGCGGCATGTCATTTCCGGGGCGGGATGTCATCAGCATGCCGGGGGAGCTAGTTTGGCCCCTTAAAGGTGTGGGGAGGGGGAATGGCCGGCTGGTGGTTTTTCATGGATGCGGTTGCAGGCGGTGGTGGGAATGCCACAGAGGGTCGAGGATGCCCTGCCCAGGGACGCAGGTACCAGCAGGACACAGGCACCGGGGTTGACCTTTTTGTTCATGTGGGGAACAGCAGGCTAGTTGGTGGAGGTCTCTAGCAGGCTGGGGCACTACAGGTGGTGGTCAGGTGTCACTGGGTGTGCACACTGTAATGGCTGGTTAAAGCGGTTCTTCACCCTAAAGGGGAAGTTCCGCTAGTATTATCCCTCCCCCCCTCCGGTGCCACAATCGGCACCCCCCCCCCCCCGTTGTGTTCTGGGAAACACAGTTCCCAGAGACACAGCGGGGAACCAGCGCAGCGCGACTCGCGCATGCGCAGTAGGGAACCGGGCAGTGAAGCCCTCTTGCTTCACTTCCCGATTCCCTGACAGAGGATGGCGGCGGTGGCTGCAGCGAGACGAGCGATCGCTCGTCATCTGCCGCCGACATCGCTGGAACCTGGGACAGGTAAGTGTGATATTATTAAAAGTCAGCAGCTGCAATATTAGTAGCTGCTGGCTTTTAATATTTTTTTTTTTTGTGCAGCTCCTCTTTAAGGATGCCTTTTCTTACCACCATGGGCCCCTGTCGGTGTTTGGCTTGCCAAAAAAACAAAGCCCACTCCCAGGAAGCGGTTTGTAAAATGTGCTACCGAGATGCCCTTGGAATACACAGAACCGCTGTGTCAAGTGTGCATAGACTGGTTAAAAAACAGATGCAATCTGCACATATTTTTTTGGATCCGTAAAGGATGACATGACTTTTTTTTTTTTTTTTTTTTTTTTTTCCCCCATCCACTGGAGCAATTCTTGCTGGGGCTGGCTATGCAGACTGATTCATTCAGTGTGTCCAATCTTGGCTGTATTGAATGGTACCTGGGCCTTATATCCCAGGGATATGCAATTAGCGGACCTCCAGCTGTTGCAGAAGCAAGACTCTGAAAGCCACAAGCATGACACCCAGAGGCATGATGGGACTTGCAGTTTTACAACAGCTGGAGGTCCGCTAATTGCATATGCCTGCTATATCCGAAAAAACAAGGTTTTTGCCTGTGAATGCTCTCCTTTGGGAAGCTGGACCCTGGGATGCAGTACTTTTTGGTATTAAGGCCATGAAGTTTTTACTGCCAGGTTGCTGTTGCAGGCCTAGGATTGTGTGTTTTTCCTTTTTGGATCCCCAGCTCCTGAAGGTTTAACGGAGCCCACCATGAAGGGTGAAGATTGGGTTTGTTGGTTTAGCACAGAAAACCCTGCGGCGGGAAAAGTGAAGTGGAGTTTTCTAAGAAATTTTTTAAATTTTCTTATGAATTGTCTCCTTTAAATTTAGTGTCATCACTGGGGTCTGTATTGAGTACTCACGTCTCATGCTTCTCAGAGCCACGTTGTGTTTTAAAGGAGATGCTTCTCCGGCCGATTGACTGACCTCCGGTAAATCCTGGGGGGGGGGGTTCTCTCTCCTACAGAAGCCCCCCCCCATGCCGAAATTTCTTCCACTATTCTTTGGGGAAGGAAGCGATGCATTTTTTTTTTTTTTGTGGAAAAAAAATGGCATGCTGATTGTGGCTTACGGACCCCGGCCATTTCTTCTTCCTCCCAGAGATCCCACAGGATCCCGAGCCCCTGCTGCTTGGAAAGAAGCTTTTTGAAAGGGAGGGCCATAGGTGGTGCATGAGGAGAGGGGTTTAGCACATCATTGGCATCCTATGACGTCCAGCACAGGAGGGTTTGTTCCTTTAAAAAAAAAAAAAAAAAAAAAACCTCCCATGTGTATTTTGTAAAATTATGGAGGGACATGAGAAAAAGTGGCATTCAAGATTTGGCGACACAGGTTTTTTTCTTTCCCCTCTGACACATTTACTGCTGCATCAGGCTGAGCCTTAATAGCGGTGTTGAAGCTGAACTATTGCTCAAGCAGTGCATGCAATTTCTTCTGATACCTCTGCTTTGTGCATGTGGCTAAGGTCAGGAGAGCGGTTAAAACACCCCCAGAAATAGAGCTAAAGGAGTCCCCCTCTAGCTCTGTTAAGCTTATTCATCCCTACAGATGGCATCCTACCCTGAGGAGTGACTGGTTAGAGTGAGCATCAGGGGCATGAAATGTTTACAATTGTTTTCAACACTGCAGCCCCTGTGTATTTTACCAAAGGTTCTTTTTTTCCCTCAGTCTTGATGGGTTTAAAAAAAAAATTTGCGACTTTAATCGCACAGGTTCTCTTTCGTTGCCCAGGACCCTCAAATGGGGGATCTAGGGGCGGGAGAAGACTAATCCCCTCAGGGGGCCGTGGATGACTCCTCTTCTGAGGTGTCAAATGCGGAAGAACCAACTGGTTTCGATGTCCTCACATTTATGCTCCCTTAACTGAGTGTTTGGGTTTGTTAAAGCCTCCTTAGACTGCATGCTTTCCTGTCCATTTATTGTCATGAAAGCCTTTTTTGTATATGTGAAGAACTCCCAGATAAATGTTTCCTCCTAAGAAAGTTTTTACACTTTAGCCTAAGGAAATTTACTAAGTATGGTATGCTAGCAATTAATGCAGTATATCCTCTTTGAGTAAGCGCTGTTATTGGCAGACAAGACCCAAATGCTTAGGCATCCCACGAAAGTTGGAATTCCTGTTAAAAAAAAAAAAAACTTTCTCTGGCAGATTGAACAGCCTGCTGACAGCAATTGCTTGATCATTGTGAGGCCAGTTTAACAGGTATTCTAGGTGTACTGCTCAGCAGGCCCAGAATTCTGGCAGCTTTATGCTTGCAATAATTGCTTGTGAGTTCGTTTTTGCAGAACTTCCACAAGGTCCTCAAGCAGGTGCTGGCTTATAAACTAGCCAAACACACAACTGCTGAGATGCCTACGGTGCTTTGTACCTGTATAGGCAGGTGCTATACACGGTTCTGTTCACCTTGTTGCTAAATGCAGCTAAAACACGAGTGCAGGAACGCACATGAGCGGGAAATACACTTGATTCTTGTGGCCCAGGAGATCTTGGTTCTTTCGCAAGGTCCGGTATTCCATCCTTCCTTACACATGCTAAATTTAACGGTTTGGTTGAGACCCACATTCTAAAATAAGACTCTGGGCTGTCAGCTTCAGTAGTTTCTACTTTGGTTGTGCTAGGAAGCTGGCCTCCAGTGTCATATACTAATGGTTCTGGAAGGCATATGTCTCCTGGTGTGAATCCAGGGGTTGGCACCCCAGGAAATATGTCATGGGTAGAATCCTTGAATTTCTACAGATGGGATTAGAAATTAAGCTGGCCCTGAGTACTTTCAAAGGCAAGGTATCGGCCTTATGTGTTCCCCCCCCCCCCCCAAAGATTACTTGCTTATCACTCTCTGGTTCGTAACTTATCCCCTTCCCGCCGAGTGCACGCAGATGTGCGTACTCTGCTTCGGGGGGGTATACCGGGATGATGCTCGCACCTGCAGGCATCATCCCATTACTGTTTTTTACAGCGGGCGATTGGCTATCCAGCCATAACTGAAGCGGCTAAAAGCTGTTATGCCGGAGGAGCGGGAGGTGGACGTTCTCTTCTCCCCCCCCGCCGCTGTTACCGGTGCTCCCGCTCGATCGGGAGAACAAATTCAAGCTCCGATGCCTCCGGCAGCTGGGGAGGAACTGGAACGAAGCTGCAATCGGCTTCGTTCCAGTATCCTAATAGTAAACACAGAAGCGATGTCATGACGTCACTTCCCGTTTACTCGGCTGCCAATGATGCCGGTTTAAAAAAATATATACAGTATTCAGAATCGCCGTTTTCGGCGATCTGAATACATTGAAGTGTAAAGGAGGGATCGGGGGTCTTTTAGACCACCGATCTCTCCATAAAATAAAGAGTACCTGTCACCACCCATTACTGTCGCAAGGGATGTATACGTTCCTTGTGACTGCAATAAGTGATCAATTTTTTTTTAAACAATTTATTCATTTTAAAATAAAAATATATTTTTTTTTAACCACTACAGATCCGCGCTATTGCCAAATGACGGCATTAGCGCGGACCTACATTTCCGGGACTACGTCTATTGACGTCGTCCCGGATACGAGCGGCCTGCGCGCCCCCTGAGGGGCGCGCGCGGCGCGCTCTGTGATCGGCGAGTCCGTGAGACTCGCCTGATCACCGATCCGTGCAAGGGGTCGATCCCGACCCCTTATCACGTGATCAGCTGTCAGCCAATGACAGCTGATCATGTGATAGAACGGAGTCGGTAATCGGTTATTATTCCTCCTCGCGCTGACAGCGCGAGGAGAGAAAAAAAAGCCGATCACCGGCGGCCGTGATCGGGACATCAGTCCCGATCACGGCCAGCAATACAGCTGACCACCTGCCCCCTGCCAGTGCCCACCGCCGTGCCATCCTGAATAAAAGTGCCCCCCATCAGTGCCCATAGTGCCTACAGTGCCACCTACAGTGCCACCCACAATGCCACCCACAGTGCCACCAACAGTGCCACCCACAGTGCCCACAATCTGCCTCAAAGGTAGTGCCCAGCAGTGCCGCCCATCAGTGCCCAGCAGTGCCACCTATCAGTGCCCATCAGTCCCATCTATCAGTGGTACCTATCAGTGCCCATCCGTGCCACTTATCCGTGCCACCCATCCATGCCATCTTATCTGTGCCCATCTTTGCCCATCAGTGCCGCCTTATCTGTGCCCATCGGTGCCGCCTTATCTGTGCCTATTAGTGCCGCCTTAACTATGCCCACCAGTGCAGCCCATCAGTGCCCACCAGTGCAGCCCATCAGTGCCCACCAGTGCAGCCCATCAGTGCCCACCAGTGCAGCCATCAGTGCCGCCTAATCAGCGCACTTCAATGAAGGAGAAAAATGACCCGTTTGCAAAATTTTATAACAAACTATTAAAACATGATTTTAATTTTATTTTTTTCCATCTTTTTTTGTTTGTTTAGCAAAAAATAAAACTCCGAGCTGTAACTAAATACCACCAAAAGAAAGCTCTATTTGTGGGAAAAAAATGATAAAAATTTCATTTGGGTACAGTGTTGTATGACCGCGCAATTGTCATTCAAAGTGCATCAGCGCTGAAAGCTGAAAATTGCTCTGGGACTGAGGGGGGTTTAAGTGCCCAGTAAGCAAGTGGTTAAAGCGCCCGCTGTCCCCGCGAGCTCGCGAAGCAAAGAAAACTCATATGCAAGTCGCGCCCGCATATGTAAACTGTGTTCAAATCACACGTGAGGTATCACCGCGATCGTCGGAGCGAGAGCAATAATTCTAGCACTAGACCTTCTCTGTAACGCTAACCTGGTAACCGTAAAAAAAATTAAATCGTAGCCTATTGATTTTTGGGTACTGTACTTTGTCGTCAATCCACGAGTGCGTGCAATTATAAAGTGTGACATGTTTGGTATCTATTTACTTGTCGTAACATTATCTTTCACATTGTGCAAAAAAATTGGGCTAATTTTACTGTTTTTTATTTATTTTTTTTATTCATGAAAGTGTCCCTTTTCCCAAAAAGTTGCGTTTAAAACACAGCTGTGCAAATACCGTGTGGCATAAAATATTGCAACAATCGCCGTTTTATTCTCTAGAGTCTCTGCTAAAAAAATGTATGTTTGGGGGTCCAAGTAATTTTCTAGTAAAAAATATGGATTTTAACTTGTAAACACCAAATGCCAAAAATAGGCTTAGTCATGAAAGGGTTATTCGGGGGGAAACGTGGATTAATCCTCCAGTTAGGTCTTCCCTGAATTCATGGGATTTAAGACTAGTCCTGTCGGCTTCACAAAGTCTTTTTTTGAGCCAATACGAGATTTTTCCCTTGGTCCTCTTGACGAGGAACATAATTTTCCTGGTTACCATAACTTCTGCAAGAATATCAGGGGTGGCTGTTCTTTCTTGTAAAGGGTCATATTGGCTTATTCTTAAAGATAAGGTTGGATTGCGGCTGCCTCCTAATTTCCTTTCCGAAGTTAGTGTCAGGTTTTTTTTCATATTAAACCAGGATATTCTGGCATCATTTTTTTCAGAACTTCGTTCTCTAAAAGAGAGGTCACTACATTCTCTTGATGTGGTGAGAGCAGTCAAGGTGCATTTAAATGTGACCGCTTGGATGAATAAAAACAGATGGTTTTTTGTTTGTGTTGCCTGACGGTCCTAAAAGAGGAGAGGCGGCATCGGAGTCTACAATTTCTAGGTGGATTCGTCAAGTGTTTGTTCAAGCTTTTGGCTTAAAAGAAGGGAATTCCTCCTTTTTTCATTTTAAAGGCCCTCCACCAGGGTCTGTTGGTGTTTCTTGGGCAGTGCATCACCAAGCCTCAATGGCTAGGATCTGCAAGGCCGCAACTTGTTCCTCAATCCATACATTTATCATATTCTATCAAGTAGCTGTAAAAGATCATGAGGATATAGCCTTTGCGCACAGTGTACTGCAGGCTGCAGTATGAGTCCTCTAGTCTCTTGGTGCCCTACTATTGTCTCCCTCCCTTCAGTCGTCATTGTTATGGGACGTCCCACATAGTAACTACTATGGCTCTGTGTCCCCTGATGTATGAAAAGAAAACAGGATTTTTATAAACCACTTACCCGTAAAATTCTTTTCTTTTGAAGTACATCAGGGAACACAGGTCCCTCCCTTCTTTTGTATACACGTGTATGCTCTGCTACAAAACTCAGGTGCTTCCACCAGTAGGAGGGGTTATATAGGGAGTGCACTTTTTAATTTAGGCCGTGCCGGTGTCCATCACCTGAAGGTGGCCTATAACCCACATAGTAAGTACTATTGCCCTGTGTCCCCTTATGTACTTCAAAGAAAAGGATTTTACAAATAAGCTGTTTTTAAAAATCCTGTTTTCAGAGGTAAAACCTCAAACAGCTCTCTGGAAGTTCCTCGCTAAGATCAGGGGACAGTGAGGGAACGAGCAGGTTAGCGGCTCTTTAATCAAAATATAAATATATCTATATCCATTGGAAATAGAGGAAGAAAATTAACTTCCATCAAAACATTATTTAATGTACCAGGGTCTAAAGCAGTGTTTCTCAATTCCAGTCCTCATGGCCCACTAACGGGTCATGTTTTTAGGATTTCCCTCAGATGAAACAGCTGGGGTAATTACTAAGGCAGTGAAACTGAGCAAATCACCTGTGCAAAATAATGGAAAGCCTGAAAACATGACCTGTTAGTGGGCCATGAGGACTGGAATTGAGAAACACTGGTCTAAAGGAAGAAAAAGTCCAAGGTATTCTGGTCCATCAGGTGATGTGGGACATCATGAGGAATGAACGGGCAGCCCTGGAAAATAAGCCCTTTGTGGCTAGCCGCAAGAAGCGGTTCCCTTTTTTGATGACTATCCACAGGTGGTATGGAATAAGAATCCCAAATTGGATGCTTCATTAGCTAAAGTCTCCAAGAAGTCCTTGTTAGCCTTTGAGGACATGGGGCATCTGAAGGATTGCATGGACAAGAGCTGCCATTGTCCTGAAGAGCCTGGGAAACGTGTCACCTGAAGCCTGCACTCTACACCCCAAGAAATCTCGACTCCCCCCCCCCCCCCCCCCCCATCTTCCACGACAGCTACGAGAGATTGACTCCACCCTCTACAGGAAACACAAATCGGACACAATTTAAAAGGCTCCTCCCTCTGTTTTGTGTTTCCAGACCCTCCAGGAGTACACCGAAATGTGGTGGGTGTTGTGTTTTTTTTTTTTTTTTTTTTTATAGGTCTGGTAACTGGAACCCCCCTTCTGGTGATATCCAGGACTGGTTCTTGCCATGTCTGGGGTATTATAGACCAAGAAGGGCTCCCTGTATGTATTGGGTTACTTGCCTCCCAGGTGGTTTAACAGTGGCAACTCCCTTCCATTTCCAACATCTAGCTGTGTGGGGAGGCCTCTTCCTCGTGTCTTCTACACATTGGGTGTACCAAAATGGCATCGGAGAACTTCTGGTGATGCGGTAAGATGGCGCCAGAAGTGACATGATGCACTTCCTGGATGCTGTTTTTCTTAAAGGATCTCAGCATGATACAATGCCAGGGACTCGCTGCTTTGGAAACAATCTGACAGACACACGGCAGACTAGTTTAGCTGTGCAGCAGCGGTCAGGGAGGCTTGCATTCTCCATGGAGTCTGAGGATGGAGCACGTGCTCAAGTTGAGCCAGCTGCGGCATCCAGGTCCAATACTGCCCCCCTTATCTGTGGCTAAAGAGCTTCTGCAGCAGGGGGGGGGGGGGGGGGGGGTCTGTAAGTCTTCTTCTTTTTTTTTTTTTTCTTTTCTCTCCTTCCTAGGTAGTTGAAGATATAGACTAACTATTCTGAACAGGTCGAGATACCTCAGCGAGCCCAGTCTGTTCATAAGATGAACAGAGGTCTACAAGGACAGAAATCTAGGTCTTTTCCTGTACACCATTCACTCAAGGATATGATCCTTTCTGAGTGGAAAGAACCTGAAAGCAGGTGGTACCAGTTTAGCCGAAATAAGAGTTTCCCTTCCATTCCTATTTTTGAGGACATTTTTTTTTTTTTTTTTTTTATTCAAATGTCCTAGATTAGATGCTGCTATGTCGCAAGTATCTAAAGTTAGATCTTTAATTTGAGGACTCTGGAGTCTTTAAGGGTCAGATGTATAGAAAGGCCGACTCCTTATTGTGGTTTCCATGACAAATTGCAACTTTTGATATGCCTTTTTTTTTTTTTCTCCCTGTGAGTACCCTGGCTTTTTATAAGAAATAAATTAACCTTGGTTTTAAATACTACACTGAGGAGTTGCTTTCTTGTATCCTATGCATGTACCTATGAATTACCATTGAGTGGGACTACAAAATCCAGCCTTCTATGATCCATTTTGAAGTGGTTCCACAGCACTGCTTGTTTGACCACCTGTAATTCAGTTGTCCATTTTCTTTGGTAAAAGGCCCGGTATGTCGATTGGAGGATAATCTCATGTTCAACTTATTGCATCTGTCTGCAGCGTGAGTGGTTCCAGTATTTCCCCTGAACTCTGTTTTAACACTATGGACTTGAAATGTATTTGCTTCTAGCGCTGCATATATACTTGACATTTATGCTTTTTTTATTGTCGCCATACAATTTGTTAGCTGATTTATTGTTAGTGCAGTGATCCTGAATTTATTCCTTATTACGTAATGGGATGCCTCTGCTTTTTCTTTAGAGCCAGCTGTAGCGTCCATCTGTGTTTCTAGAAATTTAGACATGTGTGTCCAGTGTCTAGATGACCTTCTCGCCTCCGACACCCCCATAGAGGAGATCATGGATTCTCTACCTCTTATTGCCAAGTCAGTTGCTTTTTTGGCTGATACGGCAGCAGATTCTGTAAAATCTGTTGCTAGAACATCAGCACTCATTATTCACCTAGGCGAGCCATCTGGGTAAAATATTAGGAAGGTGATCTTACCTCCAAGTATAAACTTTGCGCCATATCCTTTTGAGGGTATGCTCTTAGTTCTTCCTTAGAGGAAGTCCTAGCTCGCTCCTTTCAGAAGAGTAAATGGTTTCCATCAAATAAGACCTTTTCGTGGCTTTCAGAACAAAGGTTACATAGTAGGTGAGGTTGAAAAAAGACCAAGTATGTGTGTGATTATGTCAGTATTACATTGTATATCCCTGTATGTTACAGGCGTTCAGGTGCTTATCTAATAGTGTCTTGAAATTTTCGCTGCTCCCTGCTGAGACCACTGCCTGTGGAAGGGAATTCCACATCTTTGCAGCTCTTACATTAAAGAACCCTCTATGTAGTTTAAAGTTAAACCTCTCTTCTTCTAATTTTAATGAGTGGTTGTGAGTCCTAAAGTTTTATCCCTATTGTGGGGTCACCAGTACGGTATTTGTAAATTGAAATCATATCCCCTCTCAAGCGTCTCTTCAGAGAGGCTCGCAACCTTTCCTCATAACTAATATCCTCCAGACCCTTTATTAGCTTTGTTGCCCTTCTTTGTACTCGCTCCATTTCCAGTAACCCTTTCTGAGGACTGGTGCCCAGAACTGGACTGCATTAGGGCTGCAATTAACTATTATTTTCATAATAGATGAATCCATCAAAACAATCGACCAACTAATCAGTTGATAACATTACAAAACAAAAAAAGTCTTCCTTTAAAAAAAATCATTTTTAGAACATTCATTCGATTTTCTAATAGCAAAATTATAATGGGGTTAAAAAAAAAAAAATTAGCCCTTTATCGTACAAAAAAAACTTTAAGGGGTTCATTTTTTTTACTTTAGAACAGTGAAAGTAATATTTACAGTAGCAATTTTTAGGGCTCATTTTAGTGTTTTTTTTTTTTTTTTTTTTTTTTTTTTTTTTTATACCCCATTATGTTACTGGCCAATTAAGAGATTATGAAGATCATAATTGATTTCTTAATCGATTAGTTTCAGCCCTAGTCAGCATACTCTTAAGTGCGGTCGGACCAGAGTCTTATAGAGCAGGAGAATTATCGTTTTATCTCTGGAATGAATCCCCCTTTTTAATGCATGCAATATTTTAACAGCAGCGTGGCATTGCAGAGCCTATCTACTAGGACCCCCCAGGTCCTTTCCATTCTAGATTCCCCCAGAGTTCTGGATAATTAAAATCCCACATTATAGCACTTTCCATCCTTGCTGCTAATCAATTTTGTGATAGATCTGTCTCCCTTCCTCCCTCAGGTTAGGGGGCCTATAGCATACTCCCAGTATTTTCCCCTTAGATTCATCCCTTTGGAGCTCTACCCATAAGGATTCAATCACTTCCCTAGCTCCCTTCGTGATGTCATCTCTCACATTTACTTGTACATTAGTCTTGAGAATATATACCCCCCCCCCCCTTTTTTTTTCCACCTCTCTATCCTTGCAATAAAGGGTATACCCTTGAATGGTTGCCAGCCAGTCATGAGAGCCGTTGAACCAGGTCTCTGAAATTCCCACAAAATCCAAATCCTCCTTGTACAACAGTATCTCTAGTTCACCCAACTTGTCCTGGCATTGGTGAACATGCCACGTAGTTTAGACCGGTGTTCCGAGATCGCAACTAGGACTTGCTACTATACTTACCTTGAGTTTATATGCTTTGGTCAACCTATCACTAATGCTCCCAATACTACCCTCTGGAATATGTTCCACGCCGACTAGCTCTACCTCACCTCTATGGTAATTTTGAAGATCAATAAGCAACAGGTAAGGGGGCCATTTAACAAAGACCAACAAAGGGGGGGGGGCACTCTTTGCTCCTTCAGCCCCTACCAAAAAATCCCAGTGACACCAGAGCTGGGGTAGGAGCGAGGTTGTCCCATTTCGTCAAGGAATAAGCAGAGGTTGTCAGCAATCCTTTTATCCTCCAGATGATAGGTTACAGGTTGGAATTCAAACCCCACTCCAGAGGTTTTTTTCTTACCCATCTGCCGAGGGACAAGAGATGGCAGGCCATGGTAAATCTGATTTAAGATGTGGAAATGGGGTTATTTCTCACGTTCCGGAAGATCAAAAATTCAGAGGATTTTATTCTCGAGTCTTTCTGGTAGAGGCTACTGGTCATAAATGTAAGTGTCCCAAACAGATTCATAGTCTACAGGCGATTGCGGAAGGAAAACATTTATTCTATAAGGACTCTGTTATTACCAGGAGTGTTCATGGTAACCCTGGATCTTCAGGATGCTTCCCTTTAATTGCCAATTTGCCAGAATCATCAAAAGTCCCTTCAAATTTGCAGTTCTCATGGAGAACAGTCTAAGTCATTGGCAGGTCAGAGCCCTCCCTTTTGGTCTCTCGGCAGCACCAAGAATTTTCACAAAATCACGTCCGAACTCGTGGCCTATTTTTGAATACAGAGGATATTGAACGTTTCGTATTTAGACGATTTTTTGGTCTTTGTCTGAGAGAGCCTGGTTCATGATCTGCAATTGATCTTACAGACCTTTCAGAAGATGGGGTGGAAGGTCAATCAGCCAAAGTCTTTCCTGGTTCCCTCCCAGAGCCTACCATTTTTTGGGTTGCATAATAGACAATTGCCTAAAAGATTTTTTTCCGGAAGAAAAATATTTGGAAAGATTCTTCTCTCCTTGCAGAACTTCAGGTTGCTCCCACAGGCCTCACTGTCCATATCTTGCAGTTATTGGGCTTAATGACTGCAGCCATTCTGGGATGCCATGGACCCAGTTGCATTAGACTATTTCTTCTGCCTCATTTGGATGTCAGAAAAAGCTTTTTGAATCAGCTCATACAGCTTCCAAGGAGATTTTCTCAATCTGTCCTGGTGGGAGCAAGGGGAACATCTGCAGGGAGGGAAGGAATGGGCACTGTATTCCCCAATGAATTACTACAGATGCCAGTCTGTGGGGCTGGGGAGCTCACTCGGGGACTGGCAGGCCCAGGGAGCCTGGCTGCCAGAGGAGGCATGCCAGTCATCGAATTCAGAGAACTGTTGGCAGTGGAGAAGGCTTTAATTGCTCTGGAGAGGTCAATTTAAAAGACATGGTTTTTTTTTTTTTTAAAACAATGCAGCGACCGTGGTGTACCTAAACAAGCAAGGGGTCACTCGCTCAGATATGCTTCTATTGTTAAGCCAGCAGATTGTCTTGGCATACAATGTCTCTTCAGTCAGGGTGGTGCACATCGGTGGGACAGCGAATGTCCTGGTGGACTATCTGAGCAGAGTAAACGTCAGTACCAGCAGTTGGGAACTGAATCAAGAAATGTTCCAGGAGATTGTTTTAAAGTGGGTTGTTCCAGAGTGGATCTTTTTGCATCCAGTCTCAGACTGTTTTTTTTTTCTTGCTGGAAAGAGACTGAGTCCTTAGGGACAGAAGCACTCTTTCCTGTGATAATTTCACTCTGGAGCCTACTCTTTCATCTCTTACCTTAAACACTGGTAGTTTGTTAACACTGGTAGTTTGGAAGATTGTTCTGGATCAAGCAGAAGTTATCCTGATTGCCCCTTGGAGGCTCAGTAGGAGTTAGCTCTCCTTGGTGAGAGCTCTCTCGATAGAACCCCCCCTGGCCCCTGCCAAAGCAAAGGGATCTTCTGTCAGGGGCAGTACTCAATCCAAACCCTCAGACCTTCCATTTGACAGCCTGGAGGCTGAGCGGCTACAGCTAAGGGGGTATTCAGAAAGGGTTATTGAGACTGTAATGGACAGCCGTAAGTTGGTCACAAGAAAGATCTATGGGAAAGTTTGGAAAAATTGCTTCCTAAACTTGCTTCCTAGCAGAAGACGGGAATGGATTTTTTTTTTCTACTCCCTGTATACCAGATTTTTGGCAGAGGGTAGTGGAGAAAGGACTTTATCAGCACCTTTTGGGGTTCAGGTTGCTGCCCTGTCTGTTTGCTGAAAGAAGACTAGCTGGGTACCTTTTTTTTTGTTCAAGGTTCCTTTCAACCTGAACTAGGCGTACATCCATGCCTGTTAAATAGATTCCTCCCTGGGATCTGTCAGTATTAAATGCTCTAACTAGGGCTCCTTTTGAGCCATTGTATGAAGCCTATCGGAAATTGATTTCCTTAGATTACCTTTCTTTTGGCTAGAACGTCGGTGAGAAGGATTTCTGATCTAGAATCCCTTTCCTGTAAGGACCCCTTCCTGAGGATTTTAGAGGACAGGGTAGTTATTCGGCATGATCCTTTGTACTTACCCAAAGATTCTTCCACTTTCACAGGTCCCAAAAGGTAGTTCTTCCTAGATTTTGTTACTCCCCCAAGAATGTGGAAGAGGGAAAGATTTAATTTTTTGGGCGTGAAAAGATGTCCTCTGCTTTATCTAGAAAGGTCTAGTGAGTTTAGGAAATCCTCCCAACTTAGTGTTCAGTGTCCCCAAAAAATGAAACCAAAGCATGTAAAAGTTCTATTTCCAGATAGATTGGTGAAGAAATTTGGGAAGCTTACATAGCATCAGGTCACACCTCTTCTTTCAGAGTTGGGGCTCATTCAACAAGATCTTTGGTTGCGTCATGGTCAGAGCAGGAGCGTCATGGGAAGCAATTTCTAAAGCTGCTGTCTGGTCGTCCTCTCATGCATTTTATCAAGCATTAGAGTCCAGATTCTCTCCAGCCAGGACCTCTCCTTTTGGTAGTAAAGTACTTCAGGCAGTTGTCCATGTCTAAGGTAAAGAATCTTGCTTATCCTCTCAAGTAGTTGTCCTGGAAGATGAGAAATATATGTGGAAGGCAATAATTTTGTTGTGTGCCACATCCAAAATTGTAAACCAAGAATTGGAGTACCCCTAGTGGTGGACTTTTTAGGCATGTACAAGTATCAAGTATATAAAGTACAAAGGAAAGTTTATTGAAAAATGTATTGTAAGAAAAAACTTTTATAAAACAAGGAATGCATAAACGCGCTAGTAATCTGTATACACAATAATTGCTTAGAACACCCTACGTGTTTCGGTGAGTCTGAGTCTCCTCCAGGGGTAGAGAGAGAGCATAAAACAGGTATATTCAGAATAGTGTATTAGATAAGCATTCCATGAAACTTGTAATTAAAAACAAGACGAGAATACAGGATGGATATAGCCGATGGTTACTTTCCCCATAAGGAACTCCTAGTGTAATCGCCCCAACAGGGCCGAAATAGCCACAGGATGTTAAGGGACCAACCCCCCAAAACAGGCAGGCAGGTGTAAAGAACCCTGGGTAAACACTGGGGCAAAGCAGTCGGTCCTGAAAATAGTAGATATTACAGTAGTGGTACTGGCGAATAAAGGCGGCTCCTTTAGATTACTTCCATCCAATTGTCTGTCACGGCGTCCAACATCCAAATGTATCACTTTTGGTGCAAAAATTTGTGCAAAGCAGCAATGTTTTGTGCAGAAAACGTCAAAAGTGCAACAGGTGCCAAGGAGCAAATCTCTCCTCTTCGTGTACACCCCACACACCAGTGAGACTGGCCTCTTACCTTGCGGTAATGAGGTAACTGCATGTGTATCAATATCTGTATCATAAGCTTCCTCTTTTCACCAAATTCCAGGATTTAAATACCGTCTTTGTCCCTCAGTGGATGCAGAAATGAAAAGAAAAAAGGGGGGGGGGGGGGGGTCCGGATCGTTGTAGTGTCAAAACAATAGCTTTTATTACATAATCAACATATGGTAAACGGTAACAGAACTCCGGCAAGCTCGTTTGCCAGCATCTGTTCTGGTGCCACGCGTAGGGATGGAAAGGCATCGGAATAGATGCTGGCAAACGAGCTTGTCTTAGTTCGGTTACTGTGTACATTAAAGGGGTACCCTATTGTTGATTATGTAATGAAACCTATCATCCACTGAGGGACAAAGACCGCATTTAGATCCTGGAGTGCAAAGAGGAAGCTTATGATGCAGATCATTACCACAAGGTAAGAGGCCAGTCTCGCTAGTGTATGTGTGGTGTACACGAAGAGGAGTGATTTGTTCCCTGGCACCTGTTGCACTTTTGATGTTTTCTGCACAAGAAGACAACGTTGCTGATTTGCACTAATTTTTACACTTTGCACCAAGAGACTGCATTGCTTGTTTTGCACAGTTCATTTGCATTTTTTGCAATTTTTTTGGAATCTGCACCAAGAGACTTTACTGTTTACAGAAATTTTTTATTGTTCAACGCTTGTCTATTTATTTTCACTTTAGCATTAGTCACTTTATAGTATATCATGGAGAAGCTTTGTTTATCCATTTATTTACTTATCCATTTGCATTTGTACTACTACCTTTTTATCAAGCCATTTGCTCCTTGTCAAAATACTGTATATATTTGGGTTTCTTTTGCTTTAACGGTGCAGCGCCAACCCCCATTTTTTTAAAAGCACTCAATGAAACTTCCCAGGGATCACGAAAATGCAAGGGCTCTCCCACTGTTACTGGGGGAAATGGTAGACCAGAGCGTCCAACCTCCAGTCCCAGAGGAAGAACTAAAGGGTTTCTACTCGCAAGTTTTTGTGATTAAAAGAAATAAAAAAAATAAAACATCCATCCGTGAAGTTTTGACTATGAAATCTAAAACCCCTGAATCAAGCAATATAAGATATTCCTCATGGAATCGGTTTGGGATGAGCTTCGTGTTCCAGTCGAACCCATGGCAAAGCAGCTGCCATTGCGGCCTCTTCCCTTGTCTCAATGGCATCAGTCACTCCTTCCCTAGACCCACCACGTCGTCCTGAGGAGTCCCCCGAACTGTTGAGCACAGTGTTGGGTACATGCTCCGTGAGAATGCCCAGCATTTTGAAGGCTCTGAAGATGATACCCAGCTAGGGGAAGGCAGTAACATGAGCTTAGAGAGAGGGGATGCCCAAGGATGGCAATCTGGCAGTCCTGTTCCCCCAGCTGCAGCATACTGTCAGGTTTGCTCCAGTGATGAGGGAGTGGATGATGTCGCTGACTCCACGTGGATGCCTGAGAGGAGGAAGAGGCACATCTCCGAGGCAGGATGCCCTCCAGGGGCCAGATTAAGGGCAGCACACCGACTGCATCACACCTCAGAACTCCACCTGTGCAGGGTGCTGCCTCTGCACATTATTCCAAAAGTTCTTTGGTGTGGGCCTTTTTTGAGACCAGTGCATCAGATCGCACCGCTGCTATTTTCAACATATGTCTCAAGCGTATCTCGCGTGGCCAAAACATTAGCCGCTTGGGCACCACATGCTTGACCAGACATATGTCGACCTGCCATGCAGTTTCATTGGCAAGCGTACCTAAAAGACCCACGCCAAAGAACAAAGCGAACCCCTCCTTGCTCCTCATCAGCTGGGATCTCCAACCCCACTATACATTCAGTCCTCTCTGAAACCTGCACTGAGAGGAATGAAGATGTAGAATTAGCTGTGTCACAGCCAAGTACTTGCAGGAAATCTGCTAGTGGTACACCGATGTCCGACTGTACAAGGCAAATTTCCCTGCCCCAGCTGCTGCACCATCAAAGTTTACTCCCAGCCATCCACATGCCCAGCGGTTGAATGCTAGCTTGGCTAAATTGCTATCACTTCAACTGCTGCCTTTTGATTTGGTAGACTCTGCACCCTTCCGTGAGTTTGCAATGTGCGGTTCCTCAGTGGCAGGTTCCCAAACGCCACTTTTTCTCACGGAAGGCAATTCCGACTCTCTACCGGCATGTGGAAGGCAATGTCCATGCCTCGCTGGACAGGGCGGTCAGTGGTAAGGTGCATATTACCACTGGCTCATGGTCTAGCAGGCATGGACAGGGACGTTGCCCATCTTTCACTGCGCATTGGGTGAATCTTCTGGCAGCTGGGAAGGGGACAGGACAAGGTGCAGTAGTGTTGGAGGTTGTTCTGCCACCACCCCTCCAAAATGCTACTACTAGTGATTTGTCACTCGCCTCTCTCCTCCACCCCTTCCTCTTCTTCCTCCATGGCCTCTTCCTCTGAACCAGCGATGCTCCGTTCAAGGGGGTTATGCAATACAGAGGCAAAAAGATGCCATGCTGTGCTTGCGCTGGTGTGCTTGGGGGACAGGAGCCACACTGGGGCTCTCTGCAGGGGCAGGCTGAGAGGTGATTGCCACACCAGCTTATGCCAAGAATGGTGGTTTGCGACAATGGCACCAACCTCCTCTCCGCCCTCCGACAGGGACAACTGACTGCCCTGTCTGGCTCACATCCTTAGCTTGGTGGTGCAGCGGTTCTTGTCCAGGTACCCGGGCTTACAGTATGTCCTGAGGCAGGCCAGGGAAGTTGGTGTGCATTTCTGCCGGTCATATAATGCCAGTGCTCGGCTGGCTGAGCTCCAAAAGGAATTGAACCTGCCCAAGAACCGCCTAATCTGTGACATGCCCACCAGGTGGAACTCAACATTGGCCATGCTGCAGCGGCTGCACATGCAGCAGAGGGCCATCAATGAGTACCTGTGCGACTACAGCACCAGGACAGGGTCAGTGGAGCTCTGTTTTGTTTGTTTTTTCCCCACATGCCAGTGGGCCATGATCACTGTCTGATTTACATGGTGCAGGAACACCTAGGGGCAAGATCAGACTTGGACACCTTTCCCCCCGAAAATCCCCTGGGTCTTGAGGATGGATCACTGGCCAGAGCTTGCACAGTATGCAATTGAGCTACTGGCCTGTCCTGCATCCAGTGTTTTTTTTGGAATGCACATTCAGTGCTGCTGGAGGCTTTGTAACCAATCACAGGGTGCGCCTGTTCACCGACTCAGTTGATCGACTGACCTTAATAAAGATGAATCAGTCTTACCACCACCAGCTACCAAGCACCTGAAGCTGATGTAACCGAATAATTTTTTTTGTAATGTCAGATCCTTTCAAGACTGCCTATGCTGATGCTGAGTTACTATCCTGTTATGCCGAGTGACTATCCTCTTCCTCAATGATCATGCTGATAGCTTGTAAGAACATTTTTGGTTCTGGGCACCTGCACCAGTGGCTAAGGCCCAATATTTCAGCCCCTGTTTAACGGGCGTGTAATTACCATTTTTGATGCAATATTTTGCAGGAGGGTTCGTTGCTGCACTCAATTACAATATCTGTGAGGTGTTGCAGTGTTGTGGCACCAGTGCCTAAGGCCCAATTTTTGTACCCCTGTTCAACAGGTACATGTAATTACAATTCTTGATATAATAATTCACAGCAGGGCCCGTTCCAGCACCCACCAAGAGTAACTGTTAGGACTTAAGCCTTGTACACACGGTCGGAGAATCTGTCGGAATGTGACCTATCAGACCGTGTCGTCGGATAATCCGACTGTGTGTGGTATGCATCGGACTGATTCCGTCCGAATCTTTGTTCGACCCAATTTTCCAACATGTTGGAAATATTTCCCGACCAACTGGGCGGTCGGACCTAATCCGATCATGTGTAGAGCATTTTGATCGGACCAAGTGCCACGCATGCTCAGATCAAATTCCTACATCAAAGCTATTGGCTACTAGCCTGAATGTAGTCCCATCGTAACGAAATTGCATCATCACGTTCTGAAAGATCGGATTTTTCGCCAACTTTGTCCGACCGTGTGTATGCAACAGTTTCGGACAAGATCCAACGGGCAGAATCCGACGGATTTGGTTGTGGAAATCTGTGTGTACAGGGGCTTAGTGTTATGGCACCACCACCAAAGGCCTAATTTTTTTACCACTGTTTAACAATGGCATGTAATTACAATTCTTGATATAATGGTTCACAGCAGGGCGTTCCAGCGCCCACCAAGTGTCACTTTGAGGGCTTAGTGTTATGGCAAGCCAACACCTTAGGCCCAAATTTCTGAAGAGCATATAGGGCTGGCCCCTACTTTCAAACATCCAACTTACAAACTTCTACTTGCAAATGGAAGGAGACAGCAGGAAGCGAGATGAAATCTACCCCTAGGAAGGGAAATTCTCTCCTGTAAGAGTTAATATGGGAAAAACGTGTCTCCTCTCCACTGATGCTTTATCCCAATCCTTGTTTTACTAAAAACCTCAAATTTTCAAAAAAAATTGATCATTAGGACAAAGTGAGTTGAAATCTGCGGAAGAGGTGCACAGACGGAAAAAAAAAAAAAGTTACAGGGGTTATAAGTAGTGATGGACGAACATATAATGGGACAGTTTGCGAACCTACGGTTCGCTGTGGATCCCATTAATTTTAATGGCAGGCGAACATGGAAAAACCTCCCAGGTCATATTTGCAGCCACAAAATACTAGCTGTGCGCACACAGTCCCACAACATGGACACTGACATACCAGAAGTATTAAGCGAATCTGCGATCGACAAGCATTCATTTTTTTTTTTTTTTTTTTTTTTTTAATCTGTGAAATTTCATCAATTCAGGAGCGCATGAAGGCCATGGAGGAGAGGCAAGGCCAGGTTATGAAGGGGGTGCAGAGATGATCCTGGTATTGGAAAAGTTGCCATAATTGTGTGTTTTGTTATATAAATAGTTTATACCATTATAACATATTTTGTTTTTTGTAATATTGCTTGGTTTTAGTGTAATGGCTCGGCCTAAATCAGCCAGAACTGACAACAGCCGGTAAATACATGTCAAATACATACGTCTGTAAAATGGGTCCGCACCCGTTCCACAATTAAGCAGACCGTTTGATTTTTCAATTTCAGTTTGAAAAATTAGGCATTCACAGCCTGGATAAAGTGTCAGCCAGTACAGGCCCCAAAAATTAGCCAACAGGCTTTCACCTGACCGCAAAGAACTTTGTATACTGTGGCTTGGGCATTCACAGGATAAATACGTTTCGGCCATTACAGGCCCCAAAAATTAGGCATTCAACGGACATAAAAAGCCTTTTTTGCCGCTGTATTTACCCAAGACAGGGACCATGAATTGTTATGAGTGGTAACGGATATTTGTGGCCTGAGGAATTTGAATCAAACATGGTCTACTGGTCACATGAGTTGAATTCCTCTGAGATCCATGCCTCATTCAATTTTAGAAATGTGAGGTAGACAACACTGTCGTGAGCTAGGCGAGTGCGCTTATCGGTCATGACACCAACCCCCCCCCGCTGCGCTGACCGTCCTTTCCGACAGGACACTGGACGACGGGCAAGCCAACAGTTTCATTGCAAATTGTGCAAGCTCTGGCCAGAGGTCAAGCTTGCCCACCCAGTAGTCCAGAGACTCAGTACTTCTCGGAGCGTCCACATTGGCCGTTAACAAATAATGTAGTCTGACACCTGTCGGTCTAAGCGTTCACTGATGTTGGATCCGGATGACAGCTGTTGGTGGTTGGTTGAAGGTATGATCTCATATCAGAAGTGACCAATGCATCTTCAAACCGCTCTTTTCTTGCAGGCGCTGTTGGATTGGTACCCGCAACTGTTTCTCTGTGAGTGGAAATTCCTCTGCCAGCGCACTTAAAAGCAGAATGCAGTATTTCTCTAAGCAAGGCCTGGAAGTGCTCCATTCTGACAGCCCTTTGTGATGGTGGTAACATTTCCGGCATTTTTATGTTTGTACTGGGGGTCTAAGTACGTTGCCACCCAGTACTGGTCCTTGCCCTTTATGCTTTTTATATGGGGATCCCTCTTAAAACACTGGAGCATGAAGGCCCCCATTTGCACTAAACTGGAAGCTGTGTGGTGGCCTGGCTCCTGCTCATCCAGGATAATGTTGTCCTTGTTCTTCCCCCCCCATCCACGGACAACAGGGATCCCAGAAAGGTTTAAAGCATGCTCTTCTTGCTCCTCATCTGCCCCGGCACCATCCTCCTGACTCCTCTTCAGACTCCTGTTGACTTGTCTCAGATGGAGTAGCCCCCCTGGGAATTCATCCATCATTGCGACTTCTTCATCCTCCTGCTCCTCGATGGCTTGATCAATGACACGACGCAATGCACGCTCCATAAAGAAGGCATAAGGTACGATGGCGCCATGGCTCCGACTGACCAGTTTGGTGATCTCATCAAATGGCTGCACGTTTTTGCTGGAGCAATCTATCAAGCATATACAAGGTTGCATTCCATCGCGTCGGGCAGTCACAAGACCTCTAACGGGCAGTTTGTGTCGCTGCTTAATGTCGGCAAGGCGAGACATGGGCGTGTAAGATCTTCTGAAATGGGCCAAGATTTTCCTTGCCTGCCGCAAGATGTCCTGGACGCCAGGCTATTTGACAACAAATTGCACGACTAAGTTCAAGATGTGCCATGCATGACACGTGTGTAATTTTTGCCCTGTTTCAACGTGCCCAGCATATTGACACTGTTGTCACACACCACTTTACCAACTGTCAAATTGAGCGGTGTTAGCCACTGGTCTGCCTGTGAACGCAAAGCTGATATGAGTGCAGGGCCAGTGTGGCTCTTAGCTTCCAGGCACAACAGACGCAGCACAGCATGGCAACTTCTCACCTGGCATGTCGAATAGGTTCTGGGGATCTTGGTCGGTGCAGCGGAAGAGGAGGAGTCAGCTTAGGAGGGGGATGAGTAAGAGGCAGGCCTGCATGCAATCCGTGGCGGTAAAACCAAATCTACACGGGTGCCACGGGTTATATGCTTGACGGCCATCAGAAGGTTCACCCAGTGGGCAGTAAGTTATATACCTTCCCTGCCCAGGTTTGCTAGACCACGTGTCTGTGGTCAGATGTATCTTGGCACGGACACTGTGTGCCAGAGATGCATTCACTTGCCGCTGAACATGTCCATATAGCTCTGGGATGCCCTTCTGCGAGAAATATTTCCTTCCTGGGACCTTCCATTGTGGTGTTTCAATGGCCACAAATTTTCAAAAGGCCTCCGAATCCACCAGTTTATAAGTTTATATGGCAGTAGTTGGCGGGCTATCAGTTTCCTGACATGCCAGCGGTCAACCATTGGGAAAGCGGGTTATCCAGCATCATCAGTTTTTTACGCTCGAACATTTGGCCCACGGAAGCCTGCCTTTTTCCAGAAAAACGTGAGGACGGCATGATGGAAGGTGGAGTGGAGGACTATTGTGAGGAGAGAGGAGACTTGGAAGAGGCTGGACGGTGAGAGCCTGGAGTGTGGCTTTGTGGGTTCTGACAGCGTTGCTCCCACTGGGCTCGGTGATGGGAGTTCATGTGCCTTCAAGCGGTCGTCCCTAGGTTATGCGTTGACTGCAAAGGCTGCAGATGGCAACACTATTGTCCGCAGCGGACATGCTAAAAAAAATTTATTTAAAAAGCCCACGCTGGTCCCCGCTACTATATGCCTTGGCTGCTGAACCTTTAGCGGTGTCGATTCGTGAGGACCCTGCGATCAGGGGACTGACGATGGGTCGACTAACCGAAAAAATCAGTCAATATGCTGATGACACGCTGTTATACCTGGCGGACTCGGGCCCTACAAAAGATAGAGTGGTTCGGTAGCTTTTCCGGTCTTCGTATAAATTGGGAAAAATCCCAAATTTTGCCTATTGACAGTTTTCCACAGTCAGAATCTCAGGCCAGTCTGCCTCTTCAGCGAGTCGGCACTATTCAGTATCTGGGGGTATATGTCTCTAGGAATCCAGCAGATTACATTGCGCTGAATGTAGAACCATTATTCTCCCTGGTGCGTACTAAGATTCAGGCCTGGTCTCGTCTCCCCCTTGGGGTTTGGGGGCGCGTTAATCTAATTAAAATGGTCCTATTACCTAAAATACTGTATGTGTTGTGGCATGCCCCGGTATGTCTGCTGCTGAAATACTTTAAATCCCTTGAAAGTCTCCTTAGACCCTTTGTATGGGGGAATAATAGACACAAGCTTGCTTGGCAGGCTTTGAAAAGCCCGACTGATATGGGGGGCATGGCTCTTCCAGATCTAAATCATTACTATGTTGCCTCACAACTGTCTCAGCTTTTCCATGTAGACAAGACTGATAAACAACGTTTTCTTACCCTTCTCTCCCCTACTTGGGCACAAATGGCAGATGATCCAATCGCTGCTATCTCGACGGGGGCGGAGAGCTCAGTCGTGGAGCCAGGTAAACACTCCATGCTTTTTCATTACAGAAAGATTTGGCATCTGGCATCCACTAAACTGAATGTTGCATCACCAAATGACTATACCCCACTTTGGCATAACAAACAATTGCCGGAACTTCAAAAGATCCAGAGTGTTCAGTTATGGGTATCGAGGGGAATATACTACCTGCATCACCTGATTCACCATGGTACTATTAAAACGTTTCAGGGGCTGCAGGAGGAATATGGTATTCCAAACGCTATGCTATTTCAGTACTTACAGGTTCAACATGCACTTAATACACAATTCCCGCAGTCATTGCCTCGGCCTGCTCCCAATCCTATTGTCGCCATAGTGAAGGACACTGATCCCAAAAAGCTTATCTGGTGCTTTTATGGTATGCTTACGGCCCCCGTCTCGGCGAGACTAGCGTATGTTCTGAAGTCCCGCTGGGAGGGTGATGTGGGTGAACTGACAGACGAAGAATGGGAGGAGGCTCTGGAGACGTGCAAGTTGGTGTCCCCTAGGCTCCAGGACAGGCTTTCTCAGATTTACATAGTGCATAAAGCATACCTCACCCCACTCAGGACCGCCAAATATAATATGAATCAATCTGTGCTCTGCCCGATGTGTACTCTTGAGACTGGGACGTTCTTCCATCTTATCTGGTGTTGCCCCAAACTGCAGGAACTTTGGAAACAAGTAGTATAATTTCTACATGATGTTATGGGCTCGCCCTTGGCTCTAGACCCCAAACCTTGTCTACTAGGGATATTTCCTGATGTATTAGATAAAACTACTGGCACTTTCCTGCAGGAAACCTTGTTTTCTGTTCGAAAAGTGATAGCTAGACAGTGGATGAGGCCCCTTCCACCCCTGGTTGAGGACTGGAAACGGGAAGTTAATCTTACGCTCCCATACAAAAAATTCTTATATAAAAATAGGGGTTGCCCAGCTAAATATCATAGAATATGGGATAAATGGCTGCAGGAGGCTGCCACGTGTGATGAGGGAATTTGATGTACTGTTACAGTAAATAACATGTCAATGTTAGGACTTTCCTTGACTGTGATACATAATCGCTACTGTAATGGAAAAATGTCTTTTATCTACTGTTATGGTTATGACGCAACGCCTTTTGAATGTTCGGTGTATGCCACTGTGATTGTAATCTCTGCAATAATGTTCAATAAACATTACCTGTTTAAAAGTAAAAAAAAAAAAAAAGCCCACGCTGTGGAGCCATGTGCCGGTGTCCTGGGAGCGCCAGATGTGACCCCTGATACATTAGCAGTCTGGTTTTCCCTCCTGTGCAATGTAAGTTCGGCCTGCTTCTCTTCCCTATCTGCTGGTCTCTCTCCCTCTCCAACCTCCTTGGGCTGATCTGGGTACTGTCGTCAGACTGGCGGTTGTTGCTACCTCCCCTTCCTGATCCAATGCCAAGAATGACTGCGCATCAGAAATGTCTTGTGATGGATCGGAAAATAATTCCTGTGACTCAAGTGGAGGGTATATGGTGGTAGTGTCTTTGGGGGTGCACACAGCAGAGAGGGTGCAGAAAAGGAAGGCAGAGTGAGCCACTCAACCAAGGCTGGTGCATCCTTTGACGTAATCGAATGCACCTTCTGCAACTTCCCACTTTGGCTTCGGCCTGGTGCTCCTGCCCTACCACTACCACCCCTGCGGAAGGGCCTGCCGCCTCCTCTGCTTGTCATTTTTTTTAAATGACCCTGTGACAAATGTCTCTAGAGAAGTGCAGTATATGTGGAAGAAGGTATATAACACCCAGCTTCTGTCGTTTTGGGGGGCAACTGGTCTATCGCGCCAGTTATACTTTTTTCTAATTGCGTTTGTCACTCTTTGTAGTATCGCTGCAGAACCGCTCAGCAGTCACAATCCTGCACAATACAAATGCACTATAATGTGCTTTTTTATATTTGAAAGTATATTATAAGTGTATTACATAGGGGTACAATGGATCAAAAAACGATCGGATCATTTTTCGAATCGCCACATAAAATTTGCAAAAACCTGTGAAATTTCCACCACCATAGAGTCCCCCACTGTAATATACGAGTCCCCCACTGTAATATACGCTGGGTATGGCCCATTATTGGCAGGCTTACTGTGACTGCACTTGTCAGAGCAGCGCTGTTGGCTCTACAGATGCAGCCCACAGTGCTGCTGCCATCCGATCTCTCCCCTTCACTGTACAGATCAGTACACGGGAGAGGGGAACCGGCGTCATGATGCAGATTTGTTTACAAGTGATCGCTCCATCATTTGACGGAGTGATCACATTGTAAACGCAGACGGGTGCGCCAAGATGGGCGCTGCTTCAGAACTAGGCTGAAGCCGTGGCCTTTCCTAAGACCGAGATCGCGGTGTGACATGGATCGGTGACGATCCGTTGCACCCCTAGTATTACACCCCGATATACTGCACGCCAAACAATGGTACACCTATACCAGTCCTTAATAGGACTTTTGTTGACCTATATTTGTTATCAATTTGTGTTACTACAGTCTGTCCCTACGCCACACAGCAACCTCTCCTTACACTGACAAAAGACAGAATGTGAAATGGCAGTCAGATCAGGTCTATTTATAAGGTAGGGGTATGTCCATCTGCTGAAATGTCTCAATTGGCTGTCCTGTACCACATGATGGATGTGCCCATGGGTCAAAGTTCTTCACAATGTAAAAGAATATGGCAGCCACGAAAAGCGTCATATGTTTGGAGAATAGCCAACGTGCAAAGTTTGCCACGAACCGCAAGGCCATCTCTAGTTAAAAGCCTTCCCTATGTTTTCCAAAAAGCTTAAAAATAAATTTTTTGACTGGAGCTACACTTTTGAACTGGTACATTTTTAAACGGATTCTACTTAACAAACCTACACAGTCCCTGTCTTGTTTGCACCGCCTGTATACTGCTGTTCTGAGTATATAGGGCCAGAGTGCCCCACGCCTTTCCTTTTTTTAATTTGGATATGGGGTTCCTCTTAATATCTGTACAAGACCCAAAGAGGCTGGTAATGGGCAGGGGGGCTACCCATGACCTTTTTCTCAATGATTTTCATCATGCTGACACTCAAAGCTGTCTTCCTCGTGCCTATCATTACAGAAACTTGGATAGAACTCCAGGCTGTCAGAGCCTTTTCTGAGAATTTGATGACAGAATCGTTCTTCAAATGGATCCGGAACTTTCACCAAAAGTTATGTTAACTTTCCACAAATCCCAGGATATAATACCACCTTCATTTTGTAGTTCAACTAATAGTGAAGAACAAGAGCTAAGCCTTCTAGATGTTGGATGCCTACTGCAGTACCTTGAAGTCACAAATGAGTTCAGAGCATCAGACACTCCTATTCATCCTGTACACTGGAAAAACGAAAGGTAAACCAACGTCCTTGAAACCGCTAGCAAGATGGATCAAGTCAGCTATATTTGTGCAAGTAACATTGCCAAAAAATCTAAAGGCTCATTCTACAAGGGCTTCAGTGGCCTTGTGGGTGGAGAAGGCGGGAGCCACCCGGAGCAAATTTGCACGCAGCGACTTGCTCAAGATTTTTTACCTTTGTTCAACGTTGGACTGGATCCACCAAGCCGTTGTCCCTCCCTAGTCTGGTGAGTACTTGGTTATCCTCTCAAGGGCTGACCTGGAAGATGACTAGGGGAAAAATGGGGTTAGTCTTACCAGTAACTCTGTTTCCATTAGTCTTCCAGGGCAGCACAATCCCACCCTAATGTTTAACTTTGTGGGGTTGTATTTTTTGTCTTTCAGATTACGGCCTTCGGTGCAGCTCAGTTTTAGGGTCTTGGCAATCTTCTTCTAGCCTAGGCCATCTTTATGTAGATCAATTCTTTTTCTTTCTTGTACATCATGGGACACAGAGCCATAGTTATTAACTTATGGTATATAGGCACCTCCAAGTCATGGACACTGGTATACCCAATACAGGAAGTTCACGCCCTATATAACCCCTCCTCCCAGAAGTACCTCAGGTTTTTTGCCAGTGTCTAAGGTGTTGGTTACAAGTGAAGATGTGCTCCAATCTGGAGGGATCCCTGCTGGATTTAAACAGCCTCCATAGACCGGATCCATCCAAAGTGCCACTGAGGCCAAGGTGGATGGTACTAAGGCCTTAATTAGGTTTTTGCCTGTAGCTCCCCTTTGTAGGGCTGAACCCCAGGATCCAGAACTTTTCTGGTCATGCTAATTGCCTAAAGTTTTTCCTGAGTGGTGTCTATAAAAGTCAAAGGGAGTGGAACTCCTATAATGGGGACCCGGTCCTTGAAGGTTTGCTAAAAGCAGCCCGCCGTGATGGATGAAGTTTGGATTTGTCTGTTACAGCAGTATCCTGTAGCAAGGAAAAGGTAAGGGAAGAAGCCTAGAAACTGTAAAAAGTTGACCTATGCTTTTTTTTCTTGCATAAGTAAAATGTTATGCCTAAAGTTTCCACTAGAGGGAGTAAATGCATACCTTAGTACGTTACTTCTCAGTCAGCTCAGAAGTCCCAGCTAAAAAGCACGTGTGGTCTCCTCATCCAGAACATTTCCCCCCTGGGGGAGGAAGGTACAACTCTAGCTTGTACCCCCCCTCCCCCTCGGGGGGGGGGGGGGGGGGGTTCGGCAGCGTCTTCATTTATAGCTTATTCTTCTATTCCCCACAGTTTTTAAATTTTCCTCCTCCCAGCCCTCCTTTGCCTCCCCTCGCTCAAGGACCGTATCAATGCCGTGCGCGTACTAGGGCTAATTAAAACAGGGGGGGTGTTAGCCAGAGGAGGCATGGCTTAGACGTGGCGCCATGTGTGGGACGCAAGTACACGAGCACACGATGCAGGCGCTGGAGACAGATGCTCACAGCTGCAGCAGACACACAGGACACGAGCGCTGGAGGCATATAAGGGATGCAGGCATTTCAGGTACAGGAAATAACATTGATGGCAACTAAAACTCTTTTAGCATTGTCTTTTGCTAAACTATTTTGCTTAGCGAGTTGTGCATTTACTTAGTGCCTCCTGTTTTTTTGGGCTCAGCAGTATGGCTACAAAGACACCCCAAAGGTACCAAAAATTTCACATCCGGGGCTGGGAATGCCATTAGTGACTCCACACTGTCACCCTCGCCTGAGTTACCAGATATGGCAAGCCAAGGGTTTCACATTTCAGCCCCTGTATATGTGACTGAAGATGCGTTTTCCTCCGCCCTGCAGGGCCAAGAAGGAAGATTAGTGACTTTAATCGCATCCGCTATCCAAAAGGATAGGAAGCGTATTAGATCAGTTGTGGCAATAAGCATCTAAGTCTCTAAGGGACTAGTTTAGACAGACCCTTAAAGAGGTCCCTGCATAACAAGCCCACGATTTGACCGAACTACCAAAGGTGCTGTTTTGCCATAGACACCATGAAAGATTCTATTCACCAGGCATCCCACCTTGCACTTGTGCTAGTACACATGCGTAGGACCCTGTGTTTACAAAATTGGTCAGCCGAGGCACCTTTCAAAAGGCTTCTGACAAGTTTCCCTTTTTGTGGGATTTGACTATTTGGGGAGGATTTGCACAAATCCAAACTATTTCTAGTGGCAAGAGTACTCTTGCCAGTCAAAGTATAAACGTGCGTAACTTAAATGAACTCTTTGCCCTGTGCCAGGGACATCCATCTGCCTCTAGACAGTGGCGACTGCCTCCACCTTCAGATTCTAAAGGAAAGCCTCGGGTCAGGCCCAGGCACAGAAGAAGACATGGGCCAGAAATCTGCAAAGCAGAATACTAAAGCCTCCTTATGAAGAGGCCCCCCTTGCCTGAGTGGGGGGGGAAGACTTCTGCAATACTCAGAAGTCTGGCAAAAGGAAATTCAGGACAAATAGGTCATCTCCACGGTGTCTCTAGGATACAAACTAGAATTTCGGGAGTTTCCAACTTCTCGTTTTATGAATGAATTTCAGACATTTGACCGATTACTAGCTCAGGGGGTGATTATACAGCTCCCCACAGAAGAGCAAGGTTTGGGGTTTTATTCAAACCTCTTTATGGTACCAAACCCGAATGGAGATGTCGGACACATTCTAGCTCTACATTCTTTTGCCTCAGGCAAAAATCCACTCCATAAGAGTTGGTGAGGATGGTCAGGTTAAAAGGAGATCCCTCCATACGTCTGCATGAGGTTGTTAGAAAAGATGGCGGCCTCATTCGAAGCAGTTCCCTATGCCCAGTTCCTTTCGAGACTGTTGAAAAACATTATTCTATCTGCTTGGAATAAAACGATCCAAGCTTTAGACTTGCCAATGCGGCTGTCCCCAAGGGTTTCCCAAAGCCTCAATTGGTGGTTACTAACCCAGAATCTGCTGAAGGGAAAATCCTTCAGACCAGTTATCTGCTAAGTGGTAAGACGCCAGCCTTTCAAGCTGGGGAACAGTACTAAAGAAGGCAACTGTCCCGGGACAGTGGTCAAGAACCGAAAGAGCCTTGCTCATCAATATCTTAGAGATTCGGGCAGTGTGTCTGGCTCTGAAGGCCTGGACTTCCAGGTTATGGCATTGCTCTGTCAGTATCCAATCCAATGCCACAGTGGTGGCTTATATCAATCACCAAGGGGGAACCAAGAGTCTTGCAGCGCAGACAGCCAGCAGTTATTCCCGGGGGAATGGTCTCTTCACCCTGACGTTTTTTGGGCTGTTTGCCAAAGAAGGGGGACTCCGGACGTAGATCTTCTAGCATCCAAATTCAACATGAAATTAGTCAACTTTGTGGCAAGGGATTCACTCGCATATGGAACAAATGCGTTTGTGACCCCATGGGATTAGTGCTCACTGATCTATGCATTTCCATCTATTCATTTCCATCTATTCAGTTGCTTCAACTTCTTTGCAGAATCCAAAAATCCAAAATAGAAAGAGAGCTGGTAATTCTGGTAGTACCAGCATGGTCCAGAAGGTCAAGGTAAGCAGAAATTGTAAAGATGGCAGTGGAGGATCCATGGCCCCTTCCACTATGGCCAGACCTACTCTCACAGGGGCCGATATTGCATCCTACCTTACGAACGCTAAAGTTAACGGCTTGGCTATTGAAACCCACATTCTGAAGAAATGTGGGCATTCTCAGTCCATTTATTGCTACTTTAATGCAAGGAAGCCAGCTTCCAGAACTAATATATTAGTCTGAAGGGCTTATGTTAGTTTGAATCCAAGGGTTGGCACCCTCGGTGATATGCCATAGGCAGAATTCTTGCCTTTTTACAATTGGGGTTAGCGATGAAGTTGGCCTTGAGTACTATTAAAGGCCAAGTCTCAGCTTTATCGGTCTTATTTCAAAGACTGTTTGCTACGCATTCTTTATGCCAGTGTTTTATGCAAGGGTTGATGCAGATTAATCTGCCAGTTAGATCACCTTTTGGACCCTTGGGACTTCAACTTAGTTTTGTCAGTGTTACAGAAAAAGCCATTTGAACCTATACAGCATATTCCCTTAGTCCTTCTGACAAGGAAACTGGTGTTCTCGGTTGCTATATCTGCAGCAAGGAGGGTTTTGGCATTGGCTGCTCTTTCTTGTAAAGAGCCATACTTGATTATGCATGAAGACAGAGTGGTGTTACGCCCTCGTCCAGATTTTTTGCCAAAAGTGGTCTCAGGTTTTCACCTGAACTAAGATGTTGTCCAGCCATCGTTTTTTCCGAAACCATGTTCCAGGGAAGAAATGTCACTACATTGTCTTGATGTGGTGAGAACGGTCAAAGTCTATTTAAAGATGACTGCTCTGTTTCGGAAGACTGATGTCAGGCAGTGTTGAAATCCACGGTCGCCAAGTGGATTCGGCAAGTTTATAATTCAGACTTGTGATTTAAGAGATAAGATTCCCCTTTTTCAAGTCAAAGTGCGCTCTACCAGGTCAGTTAGTGCTTCTTGGGCAGTGCGTCACCTGGCCTCCATGGCTCAGATTTGTAAGGCTGCAACTTCTGTACATTCACCAAATTTTATCAGGTGGATGTAAAGAGGCATGAGGACATTGCCTTTAGGCGCAGTGTGCTGCAGGCAGCAGTAGAAGTCCTCAAGTCTGGAGGTACCCTGCAGGTTGTCTCTCCCTCCCCTCAGATAGCATTGCTATGAGACATCCCATTAAGTTGAATAAATATGGCTCTGTGTCCCATGATGTATGATAAAAGGATTTTTATAACAGGTTACCTGTAAAATCATCGTCTTGGAGTACATCATGGGACACAGAGGTCCCTCTCCTCTTTCTGGGGTTTAGATATATTGCTTTGCTACAAAAACTGAGGTACTCCTGGAAGGAGGAGGGGTTATATAGGTATTGAATGTCCTGTATTGGCTATACCGGTGTCCATCACCCGAAGTTGCCTATATAACATTAAGTTAATAACGAACGCTCTGTGTCCTATGATGTACTGCAAGAAAATGATTTTACAGGTAAGCTGTTATAAAAATCCTGTTTTTTCAGATCCTCTGAATTCTTTGCCATGAGGGGCTATGTTGAACTTCCACTGACAAGTATGAGAGAGTGAGGGCGATAACACCAAATTTAACACACCTGCTCCCCATTCACACCTTGAGACCCTGTAACACTAACGAGTCACATGACATCGGGAGGGAAAATGGCTAATTGGGCCCTATTTTATACATTTTCACTTAGGGGTGTACTCACTTTTGCTGCCAGCAGTTTATTCATTAATGACTTATTTTGTTGGGTCAGCAAATTTACACTGTTATACAAGCTGTGCACTCACTACTTTACATTGTAGCAAGTTACAAAGTGTCGTTTCTTCAGTGTTTTCACATGAAAAGATATAATACATATTTACAAAAATGTGAGGGGTATATTCACTTTAGTGAGATACAGTTGGAAAAAGATTCCGTTGCATATTTGATCGGAATCGCATTATCATCCACTTATGATGGACAGATTGAGAGGAGATCTCTGAAGGGGTTATATACCTATTAAACAAGGAGTTTCTTAATCCATGCGCTTTATAGGAACTTGTTTGAACCTAATGGCCTGCAGGTGCGGAAAGATTGGGAAATTATAAATTTACACACACACTGCTCTCAACTCTCAATCATCTGCAGAAAACAAAAATGATGAAAATTGGCTGATACAGCAAATTCTGGTCCGTGTTTTACAGCTGTTTGTTCTACAGAAGCGAGTCGAACGGGCATGCTGGAAAACCAGCATATGAATATGGCAGCCAGTGGCTTCAAGCGCTGATCAATGTGTTCTAGAAGGGGAGCAGTCCCCCTGTTAGAATACAGGCACAGCAGGGGAGATCGCCGCACTAGCATCAATGGGTCGAATGACAAAATCATCTAATTTGTACCAGGCTGTAGAGTGTAGCATGTTCAGTACTCTCCCTCCACTGTAACAGGCGGAGGCTTTTTTTTTTTTTTTTTTTTTTTTTTTTTTTTTGCCTGCAGAAATATAGCCATTTTTTATTTTCGTGGAAGATCAACTTGGCCCTTAAAGTGGTTCCAAAGACTGAAGGCTTTTTTACCTTCATGCATGAAGTTAAACCTAAAGTATGTAGCTCCCCTAATACTTTTCTGAGTCCATTCCCGATTCAGCGATGTGCATGAGAAGAGCGTTTGCTGTCCCGGCTCTCTACCTCCTCATTGACACAGAGGCAGCAATGGGAGCAATTGGGTCCCACTGTCGATCACAGCCAGTGAGGAGGGTCTGAACCCAGTTCTGTGTATCTTATGGACACACACAGCGGGGCTCCACAGCGAGCATGCACAAATGTCCCCATAGCAAGCAGCTTGCTCTTGAGGCACTCTGAGAAGAGATGAAGCTAGGAGCATCGGCAGAAGAATCAGATTGCACAGAGCAGACACGTATAACGTGTTAAACTTTGGCCGCTTGCTGACCGCCCTGTAGCAGCTGTGCACTGGATTTTATGTAATCTATGTAGGCACTCGTTAGCTGGCACCTGCTGAATGTCAGGCAGTGACTCAGAACAGAGCTCTGCCTGTGTAAGCAAGACAGAGTTCCATTCTGATGGAGAAAGGGATGGATTTTGTGTTCCTGCAAATCAGGGGCTAAAATCCATCTCTTCCCCTAGTAAAAGCAGCACATATAGTATAAAAAAAACAGGCTATGCACATAGTTTACCCTGTGATCACCCTAGATGTTTAATTGTTAGTACAGTGACCTTGCATATTTCCCAGAACGTCTTTCAGGACAGCCCCAGAGAGATCATGGCTCCTCCCACAACAGGAAACACCCAATCATCCAAAGCTTTAATAGGAGGTCTTCATGCAGTTTGCTTCAGTTTTGTTTCCTCCAGCCAGAGGAACACCCCTACCTCTGTGGGGGGAGTCATGATCTCTCAGGGCAATCCTTGGAGGCAAAAGGTTCTCGTGTGTGTGTTCCCCCCCCTCCCCCCCCCCCCCCCATCTGTAGGAAATGTGATCCTCCCTCTTGCTTAATGGTCCTGTGGGCTCCCTCTCCCCCTTCCGTGCTCGGAGAGGGACTGTAATGCCTGGGAGTGCTGCCCAGTTTCTTTGCAGATGGGCAGTGTGTGGAGGCCCACAACACGGTGACAGCGACTATGTAAAGCTGAGTAGCTGCCATTGTTCTAGTGCAGTGTATAGGAAGAGCCGGCACTTCTGGGTTGGGTACATGACACCATTCCGGCTGCAAAAAGGAGGGGGCAGGGTTACCTGGTGTGTGTGTGTTTTTTTTTTTTTTTTTTTTTTTACTTCTGGTTCCAGCTCGGCACGGCTGCGTTTCTTAATCCAGGTACTGTTTTTTCTTCAGTGACCACAGTGGGCTTTGCAATGGAGGAAAGTGCAGTGAATAAGGGGGCAAGGCCAAGGTAAGAGACTGTTCCTTTTTTACTGTGGCCGTTTCTCCTATGGGTTATCACCCCCACCCCCCTCCGCCTGGGAAGGAGTTCTACCTGGTGAATGTGGTAGTGCAGCAGCTAGAGGGTTAGCACTTTTGTCTAGCAGCAGGTGACTCCATAAGGGTTGGTTGTGGTGGGGCTTGCTTGGGCACAGGGAAGAGGTCCTTTCCTAGTGCACTTGGGTGTTTTCCCCAGTTGTCTTCTAGGACAGCCCTTGAGATGGAGTCCCTCCCATTGACCCAGGAAACACATTGCCACAGTTCAAAAGGCGGTCCTTCAGGTCCCTGGCCAGTCATTTGTTTTTCCTCCGTCAGAGGAACATGTTGCCAGGAACTGCTTGGGGCCTACAGCCACATCGCCCTGAAAGCACCCGATCTCGTCTGATCTTGGAGGCTAAGCAGGGCTGGGCCTGGTTAGTACCTGGATGGCAGACTGCCTGGGGATATCAGGTTTAAGAAGTGTGTAAAAAAAAAAAAAAAAAAAAAAAAAAAAAAAAAAAAGCAGTATGTATCGCAGGGTGACACTGCGAACACACCAATATTAATGTGCCAACATCCCGATATATATTGCGAGAAAGAAACTATTATTATATGGACTTTATAAGGCACATGAGTACTCCATCTAAAAGATAATAGGAATATTTTATTATTTGCTTTCCACAGATTAACACACATTAGACAGTCACATGGATACAATACAACAATTATTTTCCAAAAAATTGGTATTGCTGTGGCCCATACTACCTGATCACTAATATTCTCCAATAGGGCTTATAATATAGCATATAGCACTACAATCAAGAATACAAAGCCATTGATTTGGTATTCGATAAAGTATTCAAGATCCCAAAAGTGTTGTCAGACATACGGGTCCAGATTTTTAACTAGCCGGGTAGCTCGACATGTGGGGATATCAGGTGCAGTAGACTTCTTCTCCCGGCCAGCGTCCAGCTATACCGGACAAGCGACAGGATCCAGAACTCAAGGGGGACCATGGAGGCTAATCCCCAGGACACTCCGGTGGAGGCAGGCGTCAGCCAAACGCAGGTAGGCTGCTGGACAAGTCATTACCTTACAGTCCAGGAGATTTTGCGGTAGTGGTGCAGCACGTGTGTCTTTTAGGAGGGATACAGTTTGGATACTAAGGATGCCTATTCTATTCTATGGCAGGATTGAAACCAGCTTTAGCCACTTCTTGTGTGGCTAGTAATCTAGAGTTCTGGTTATCACAACTGCAGGAACATCTTAAAGCAGGCACTCCTAGGGCTGAGCTCTTAACCTTTCCTATGCTTTTTAAGGCCACGAATTTCATTTCTGATGCATCCACTGATTCCGTTTACGGCTAAATCTGCAGCACTCTCAGTTGCAGCTAGGCGGTCAGTATGGATGAAAACTTGGGGGGAAGACATGGCGTCTAAAACTCGCATGTGCAGTGTCACAGGAGACCTAGTCTTTGAGCCTGAGTTAGATACCGCCTTAGAAAGGACGGTCGATAAAGAAAACCTTTCCCACAAAAAATGTTTTCATCCCTCAATGGAACCCTCAAAAACAGGTGTTCAAATCCAAAAAGCACTGGACAAAAAGGAAAAGGGGGCATACTTTTTAACCATCCCAGTCAAACCCCCAAGCCCCAGTGACGTTAGGTTTCCCTTGGGGGGGGTTTGTTATCTTTTTTCCACAGTGGGAAAGGATAACCTCAAACAAGTTTGTCCTTGCATTTACTGATAGGGGAAATGATAAGGTAAATCCAGGCTAAGAGCTCTGTTCAACCAGTAAAGAGAAGGTGTCCTGTTGGCAAACGGAAGTTAAGTGAATCCTGGAGGCAACACCTCTTTGTGCGGATTGTAGCTTAGGTTTAGTCAAGGAGAAGAACTGGTTACAACCATTAAGGATGAGCTCCAGGCCATCTTTCAAGCTTTCAGGTAAAACCTGAGAGCCAGAACCCTCAAGAGAACCCAGGGCTCCGAAGCCATTATCAGAGTCTTGGGAATTCTCTGATGCAGATGGGAGGTCCAGCCTCCCAGGATGCTTCTCAAGAACCTGTTTCCCCTGGTTAAGAGGGGACAGATGCTGAGGAAGAGGAAAACGAGGCAGATGCTGCCTCCAAGTGCAAGATGTCCCTGGAAGACATAGGGCAATGCCTGAAAGTAACCAATGCTACTTTGGGGATGGAGGAGAAGAAGCTCTCTCTGCACGACCGAATGTACGCAGGTCTAGGAGACTCCAAAGGCTACACTTTTCCAGTCCATTCAATAATGACATGACTAAAAAAGAATGGCTGGAGCTGGAGAGGAAACAATTTTCTCTGGCCCACAAAAGAAGATTCCTGTTTTAGATAGATCTTGACTCCATCTGGAACAAGGTCCCAAAACTGGATTCTGCTTTCTCACATGTTTCAAAGTCAGCCGACCTTGCTTTTGAAGATATGGCCATACTTAAGAGCCCAGTTATAAGTGGATGAACCTACTCCTTAAAAGAGCCTGGCAATCGGTTATGATCAATCTGATGCCGGCAATGGCAACAATATGCATTGCTAGGAATTGAGAACTGGATTAACCAGATGAAATTCCATATTAACGCGGATTCCCTGAAACAGGAGATTTTGGACTCCTTTACAACCTTATCTGCAGCAGTGTCATACATTGTGGATGCTTCAGCAGAGTCCATATGTATGTCGGATAGGTCTGCAGCATTAACAAACTCTGCTAGGAGGGCCTTATGGCTAAAAACCTGGCCTGGAGATGCAGTGTCAATGAACAGGCTGTGTAGCATCCCCTTTGCAGGGTATTTGCTGTTTTGGTTCAGAACTAGAATCCTTTCTTGACCGGAAGCTTTCTTATCAGCTGTGCGGTCAAGAAAGAAGGTGCAGAGAAATAAGGTATTTTTTTTTTTATTTTTTTTTTGGTCTCAAAGGACAGCAGGAAGGTAAAATGCAAGGTTAAAGGAAGCCATGGTCTTTCCAAAAGCCCAAAGGTAGGAGTGGAGTGCTCTTCAATCCTGCGACTTTCAGAAAGATGCAGTGACTCCTACCTCCCAGTTGGAGGAAGACTCCAGGAGTTTCTTCCACAGTGCAGAGGCATTACACCAAACCAGTTTATTTTCAGCATGCTCCCCCAGGTTTGTGATCGAATTCATGGAAGAACCTCTAAGAACATTTTTGGTGACAAACGCCCAAGGGATCCAGCCATGGCTCTCGCCATGAAGTCCCTAATTCAGCAACTGAAATCTGAGTCATTGTTCTGGTCCCTACAATGGAGTTTTCAGGGTTTCTACTCGCATGTATTCCTCTTTTAGAAACCCTCAGGAAAGTGCCCTCTCATCCTAAATCTGAAGGTGCTAAATTGCTTGGTAAAGTAAAAGATTTTATATGGAGGCCATCTTCAGTCAAAAACCTGAAACAAGGGTGCTACATGGCATCAATAGACTTACAGGATGCCTACCTTCACATACCTATTGCTGCCAGGTCCCAAAAATATGAGGTTGGCAATGAAAGTAGGGAAGAAGGTGTTTCACTTGCAGTTCAGAGCACTCCCATTTGGCCTGTTATCGCCCCCAGGAGTTTTAACTAAGGTATTGACACCTTTGCATCTAGAAGGAATCTCAGTGATTACTTATCTGGATGATCTGCTGTTTTTCACTCAAACCAGAGAAATGCTTCAGGAGAACTTGGTCAGAGCTAGGGCTCACCTAGAGGCCATAGGATGGCTCTTAAACCTTCAGAAATCAAATCTTCCCTTGCAGAAGGTGGTGTTCTTGGTACAACTTAGTGGAGCAAAAGATCTTTCTTCCAGAAGAAAAGTAGTGTTGTTGCAGTCCAGTCAGCTCCTGTCCATCAGGAAGAGCATGTCAGCATTGGGAACCCTGACCTCTTCCATACCTGCAATTCAGTGGGCATGACTTCACTTCAGACCTGTGCAAAAGTCTGGGAACACCAGCAAGATTCGCTGGACTCGCTAGTGAAGGTCCCCACCCCGGTGAAAAGGGGTCTTTGGTCAAATAACCAGACAAGGTTTTCAGCATATCTGTTATGGTTAGTAAGGTTAACAGATGCCAGCTCCTGGGGTTGGGGGGTACCCACATGAGTGGTTGATGGGCTCAGGGCTCGTGGTCCACAAGAGAAGCAGTAAGTTCTTCAACTTGGAGGGAACTAAAAGCAATAGAAATGACCTTGCTAATGTTTGCCGGAGAAGTTCAAGGATTTCAAGTACAGCTCCTGTTGGAAACACCACTGTGATGGCCAGATAAACAGAGGGGGGCACCAGAAGCGCAGAGTTCTTGAGTGCCTAGAAGGAAGTATTCTAAGATGGGCAGAGCTTCATATTCTATCCTTTGCCTGTGATCCATCTAAGAGGATCTCTAAACAAAATGGAGGACGAGGCAGAGTGGCGCGTAAACCCGGAAAGCTTCAATATGATCGTCAAGAAATGAGGGCAACCGGAAGAGTAGATCTCTCGAACATGCACAGGTGTCTCCTCTTCTCTTTGAACAGAACCAAACCATCCCTGGGGTTAGATGCTCTGGCACACAGTTGGAAGTTTCACCTCTGTTGTGTGCCCCCCCCCCTTAATCCCTCAGAACATAAGGAAAATTCAGAAAGAGGATACAACGGTAATCCTCATCACTCCCTTTTGGCCCAGGAGAGCTTGGTTTTCATCCTCTCAAAATGCAACTTGAACTGTATTGGCACCTTCCGTTGACAGGAACTCCTGCTGATTTAAAGTCCTCTACTTCACCAGGAGGTAGCGAAGCTAAAACTCGCAGCTTGGCTTCGGAAGAGCAACTTTTGTGTAAAAAGGATTGGATTTTTGGATAGGTTGGTTGCTACCTTCCGAGCAGAAAGTGTTACCTGAGCAATTTATTACAAAAATCTCAACTCTTGATGCACTACGTCTCTGGCAGGCCTTTAAAGGATATTTTTTTTTTCTATTCTGTAATGCTTGCAGGAAGGAGCGGATAAGGGCTTAGCAGTCGGTACCCTCAAATTTCAAGTTGCCGCACTGGGGGTATTTCTGGAAAAATCTCATTGGAACCCCTTTATTGATCAAATTCTTCAATGTCCTAACCCGGTCCAGACCGATAGTAATCGGAGGCTTTCCAAAGTGGGACTTGCCTTTTCTACAGGCCCTGACCAGGGCCCTTTGAACCTATGGATTTAGCCTCCCTGAGAGTAATTACATTGAAAACCATTTTTTTTCTTTTTAGTTGCTATAACAGCTTGAAGAATTAGTGAGCCATTCAATTAGGGACTTCTTCTTCTTCTTCTTCTTCTTCTTCTTCTTCTTCTTCTTCTTCTTCTTCTTCTTCTTCTTCTTCTTCTTCTTCTTCTTCTTCTTCTTCTTCTTCTTCTTCTTCTTCTTCTTCTTCTTCTTCTTCTTCTTCTTCTTCTTCTTCTTCTTCTTCTTCTTCTTCTTCTTCTTCTTCTTCTTCTTCTTCTTCTTCTTCTTCTTCTTCTTCTTTTTTTCTGAAAGTCGATTCAGTCCAAAATCGAGCTCAAGAGATTATTCTTCCTACATTTTGCTCTAATCCATTGGGAAAGGAGGAATACTTTGTATGCTAAGAGGGCAGTCTTAAGTTGCTTTGAAGCCACTAAGGACTTTAGGCATTCAGATACATTATTTATTTCATATCCTGGTATTAAGAAAGGAAGACAAGCTACCAGAGGAACCAATTGCCACGTGGTTGAGAATGGCCATCAGAAGCCTATTCCCTTTTCAGGCCAAGAAAGTCAGGTTGGTGTTCAGGCTCATTATACCAGAGCTTTGGCAGTGAGTTGGGCAGAAAAAGCTGGTGCCACCCCCAAACAGATCTGTAAAGCAGCTACGTGGACGAGTCTGACAACGTTTGCCCGTCACTATAGGTTAGACCTCCTGAAAGGGGACTAGGCTTTTGGTAGAAAAATCTTACAGGCTGTTGTCCCACCCTAATGGTGTAAGTCTAGATTATCCTCTCAGGTGCTGTCCTGAAAGCCGTTTTGGGAAAATTCAAGTTGGACTTACTGGTAACTTGTTTTCCTATAGTCTTTCAGGACAGCAGTAACCTGCCCTTTTTTTGCTGTATACTGTGATAGAACTGTTGCTTATGTTTCAGCTGGGGCTGAAGATTCTTTACAAACAACTGAAGAAAACTGCATGGAGGCCTCCTTTTTTAAAGCTTTGTATGATGAGGTGTTTCCTGTAGTGGGAGGTGCCATGATCTTTCGGGTGCTGTCCTGAAAGACTATTGGGAAAACAAGTTACCCATAAGTCTAATTTGTATTTTTTAGCACGGATCACTGTATTGGTGTCGCTGGTTCCCGCAGTGTGTCGGTGTCCGGCTGCCGTACTATCGCCATCAAGCTATAAGTCGTTGATCATTGCCTTTACCAATATAAAGTAGAAATTCCAGTATATATGCCATAGTTTGTAGACGCTTTTAAATATTTTTTTTATTTTTTACCGTAAACATGTAGCAGAATATACTTTATCTCACAAAAATTAGTACACCCCTTACATCTTTAAAAAAAAAAATTGTGTAGAGATTTTTTTTTTTGGATGTTTTTATAGTAAAGTGAAAAAAATTGTGTGGGATGCGAGTGGGTTTTTTATCGTTTTTTTTTTTTTTTTTTTTGTTTATAGCGCAAGAAATAACCGCAGTGGTGATCAAATACCTCCTAAAAGAAAGCTTTTAGTGGGGGAAAAAAAATTACTTAAGATTTATGTAGGGACAGCATTGCATGACCATGCAGTAGGCAAATGTTGCAGTGCCATGTAGCAGAAAGTGGACTAGTCATGGATGGTAAATTTTCCAGAAGTCACATGGTTAATGTCACTTTAACCATTGAATGACCAAGCCTCTTTCTGAGATTTTGGTGTTTTACATGTTAACTTTTTATTTATTTTTTGCTAGAAAATTACTTGGAAACATTATGTATAGTTTTTTTTCGAACACCCTAGAGAATAAAATGGTGCTCATTGCAGTACTTTGTCACACTATTTGCATAGCGGACTTACAAGCGCACTTTAAAAAAAAAAAAAATACTTTTTTGAATTAACAGTAAAGTTAGCCCTATTTTTATTTTTATTTTTATTGTGAAAGATGTTACGCTGAGTAAATTTATACCATGCGTGTCACGCTTCAAAATTGTGCCTACTCGTTGCATGGCTACAGTTTTACCCTTAATCTCCATAGGCGGCTTTTTTTAAAAATTCTACAGGTTGCATGTTGTGTTAGAGGAGGTCTAGGGCTAGAATTATTGCTCTTGCTCGAACAATCACGGTGATACCTCACGTGTGGTTTGAACACCGGTTTCATATGCAGTCGCTTCTGCACGCAAGCTCGGCGGGACAGGGCATGTTTAAAAATTGTTTTCTCATTTTACCTTTTATTTTTTAACAGTCCATTAAATAGAAATAAAAATAACGCAATTATTTTTATTACAAGGAATGTAAACACAAATATGAGATCTGGGGTCAAAAGACCTCATATTTCATATTTACACTTAAATGCAATTAAAAAAAAGTAATTTTAAAAGAAAAAATGTCCCTTTTTTAAAAGCTATGGGAGGAAGTGACATTTTGACGTGATATGGAGACGGGTGGGGGCCATCTTCCCCTCACTCTTCTCCTTTCCATAACAGGAGACTGGACATGATCGCCTCTGCTGCTACCAACGGCTCTGGTAAGCAGCAGAGGGAGGCCTCTTCTCCTGCTGCCGATTAAAAGTGATCTCGCTGTGATTCCACTTTTATCTGGAAGCGGACTGCCGGCTGAAGCAGAGGATACCGGGGTTATGGTATCTAGCTGCTGCCTTAACAATGATATTCCTGTTCAAAGTAGCGTCATAACAACGGCAGGCGGTCTGTAAGTGGTTAAGTGAAAACATCATGTGACCTCCAGCATATTAAAGCTGAACTCCATTTAAAGAAAAATCCTCTTGTAGTGGGGCTGCTCCTGCATGGCAAGTGTAAAATGCTCATTTAGGTCGAAGGGATCACAAAACTTATTTTTTTTTTTTTTTTTTTTTTTTTTTTTACATATATGATCCTCTGATCCCCCCCCCCCCAGACTGCAAGACTGATCCCTGTAGCCTCTTATCCCCTATTCTCCGATGGCCACAGATCCTCTGTCATAAAGTCCTGGTGCAGTTCCCATAGTCCTACACGAGACTGCTGAAAAACAGTCCACCGCTGTAGTGTAGGAGAGCACTGACTGCTGGGAAACTGGAGGATAAGGTTAAAAAGTTTTTTTGCTCCTCTCTTAAACCCAAACAAGATGTGACTCCACTTGAGGGACTCCTCTTCCCCCCCCCCCCCCCCCCCCCCTCCTTACCCTGGAGATGGGCTTTAAGTTCAGCACAGTGCATTTACTACAGAAGCCTTTGGCCATGGAACATTAACTTCAGTTTTGAGATGCATGCTTTCCAGTTATTGCAGTATTCGTGAGCAGTATTTGTCTGCTCTTCTAATTTTGTACCATTTTGTAGGTTATACAGTGGTGTACTCATCACAAAGATGACCCCCCTCCACCTGAGGATGATGAAAATAAGGAAAAGAGAACAGATGATATTCCTGTATGGGACCAAGAGTTTCTTAAAGTTGACCAAGGAACACTTTTTGAACTCATACTGGTGAGTAATGGTGTATGTTTACTAGGCTATTTGGTAATTGTTGGGCTAAAACTTTATCTCTTCATATGGAACATGGTGTGTGACTATAGTATTACGATTATATTCATTTGTAATGCCCTTCATCTCTAGGCGGCCAACTATTTGGATATCAAAGGATTGCTTGATGTTACCTGCAAAACAGTGGCTAACATGATTAAAGGCAAAACACCAGAAGAAATCAGGAAGACATTCAACATAAAAAATGACTTTACTGAAGAGGAAGAGGCACAAGTAAGATTGATTTATTTTTATTTTTTCAACTAAATATAGTGGGCATTGTGAAGATATGCAGGGCCAGACCACTGCCCTTCTCACCAACTCGTGGCAGAAGACTGGTCAACCTCACACCGCACTACCACTTAAGCAACAGCGACACTCTTGGCTGCACCCACAAAGCAAAGGCGCAACGATTTTCCATCTTGTGGGATCACAATCGAAGTGCCAACAAACTGATTGTAACTGGGTTAAATTAAATAAGCAATTAAAGCGGTTCCCAACTGGCTCACGCAGCTATACTGCGGCAGAATGGCTCTCCTGGGCGAAACCCCGTACGGGCACGTCCTACCCTATTTGGCCACCAGAGGTGGTGCGCGCACCCGCCTACTGATGCATGTGGCCAGCGGGCACGATCGCTGCCAGCCACGCACAATTGCGTGCATGGGGATTTGTTCGTGTAAACCCACAAATCCCTGTGCTGTCAGAGGAGAGGAGCCATATTGTTTCTACGAAGTAGGAAAAATGTCTCCTCTCCTAGTCACTCCCATCCCCACAGTCAGAACATGCTGAGAAAACACAGTTAACCCCTTGATCCCCCTCTAGTGTTAACCCCTTCCCTGCCAGTGACATTTACACAGTAATCTGCATTTTTATAGCTCTGGTTGCTGTATAATTGTCAATGGTCCCAAGAAAGCATCGTGTCTGATCTGTCTGCCATAATGTCGCAGTCCTGATAAAAATCGTTAGATCGCCATTACTTTTTTTTTTTTTTTTTTTTTTTTTTGTTTTGCACATAATTTCTACTGTTGCAGATAGACAGATACAAGTGGTAATATATGTTTTTCAGTAAACAATGTGAGAATTTAGTTACACTATGTAACTATGTAATTTAAGAATATTGCATATGGACAGTCTATATATAGTGGACAGTCTATAGTCTGACATTTAGTAATTTGGGATAACCTCAGTACATGACTTAGATCTATTTACCTGCTATTTTTTAATTTTTTATTTAATCTTTATTAATTTTTCGCTTTATACATACAAACTTATGAATAGTTTTACGCTCAAAAAATTACAATTGTTCTAGTACACACTCCTATTATCCATAAGCCTGGTAGTTAAAGGGGGGAACTAGGCATAAAAAAATAGAAAAAAGAAGAAAGTACTCAACACAAATTAAGAAAATCATAAAACCCCCATCTTATTCCTAAACTTCCTACTTTTTAACCCAACCCCCTTCCCATTCCCTCCTACTCCTCCCTCCCCCCCCCCAGCAACTATATGTTTAACTTCACCACACTTCCGCTCTGTTTTTTCTGTGCTCTATAACTATAGTCTTCCTATTACCTACATTCCTTTTCATTTGTTTTCCTTTTTTCCCTACTCCTTTACTAGTTCTTTAGTGTTACATTATGGATTAAATTGGGGGGTCTAGCTTCTCTATCCATTTCCTCCACCTTCTGTCGAACTCTTTTAAATTATTTTGTTTTAAATATACAGCTCTCTTTACATATGTACTCATTTACTGCTCTCACCCATTCTCCTAATGTAGGGGCCAGATTTGATTGCCATCTCATAGCAATCAGCCGTCTAGCTTGAAATAAGCATCTTAATATTACGGTGGTTGTTCCCTTTTTCTGCTTTCTCGTTTCTATATCCTAATATACATACCACATTTAACTCTACCACTGTCCCAAAAGCCCCACTAAGTGTGTCTACCACTTCCTTCCAATAACTGAATAATTTGGGGCAGTTCCAAAGCATATCTATCAAGTCTCCCGTCCCCCGACATCTATCATCTGCTCTTTTACCAAAGCTGAATAGCCTCTGGGGAGTATTATATGCTCTATTGATCACCATCAAATGGGAGATCTTATGCGGAGGGGAGACGGAGATCTTCAGACATGCCTCCCAAAAATTTCTTCCACTGCTCTTGGGATATATTTCCCACATCTTCCTCCCATTTCCCTTTCTCCACTGAATTTTTCCCCTTACCATTAATATTTATTTAGTTGGGCATAGAGTTTAGATATTAATCCCTTAGTGGGGCCTACTGGAGCTATAAGCTGCATCAATGGCATTTCTTCCCATTCCAATGGCCGGCTTCCAAACTGGGTCTGTAATGCATGTCTCACCTGTATGTAAGCATAAAATGTATTTTGTGATATTTTAAATTGGTTTTGCAAATCGTCAAATGTCTTAATACACCTCCCCCTAAACAACTGGTTTAACTTTTCAATACCTTTTTACCCAACCTCTTATTGTCCCAACCCGCCAGATTTCTTGTAACTTCCTATTATTCCAAAGAGGGGTATATTTTTTGTTACTTCTCTGTATCCCATCTTTTTTTTAACTATATCCCATATTTTTAACAACATTTTTACTGTTGGACACCTATACTGGAATGAACCAGCTTCCAACGTCTCTACCAAGGTATTATGTGGGGAGCCTGTCATGACCAATTTCCCATTAGGGGTTCCTCCATTCACAATGTCAATTCCCACTAACTGCTGTAATTGAGATGACCAGAAATGGCACTCAAAATAAGGTACTGCGAAAGCTCCTTCCTCAACCGGTAACTGAAGCACACGCAATCTGAACTGCCCCCCCCCCCCCCCTTTCTATATTCCCTAAAAAGCGTCTCAATCTTATTAAACCAACTTCTATTAACCACTTGACCACTGGGCACTTAAACACCCTTAATAACCAGACCAATTTTCAGCTTTTGGTACTCTCACATTTTGAATGACAATTACTCAGTCATGCAGCACTGTACCCATATGAAATTTTTGTCCTTTATTTCACAGAAATCGAGCTTTCTTTTGGTGGTATTTAATCACCCCTCGGTTTTTTTTTTTTTTGTGCTATAAAAGAAAGACCGAAAATTCTGTAAAGTGAATTTTTCTTCGTTTGTGTCATAAAATTTTGCAGATTAGTAATTTTTCTTCATAAATTTTGGCCAAAATTTATACCACTACATATCTTTGGTAAAAAGAAGTACAAATTGGTGGATATTAGGTCTTTATGAAAGTTAGAGTCCACAAGCTATGGTGCCAATATCTGAAAATTGATCACACCTGAAGTACTGACGGCCTATTTCAATTCTTGAGACCCTAACATGCCATAAAATTACAAATACCCCCCAAATGACCCCTTTTTGGAAAGGAGACATTCCAAGGTATTTAGTAAGAGGCATGATGAGTTTTTTGAAGTTGTCATTTTTTTCCCACAATTCTTTGCAAAATCAAGATTTTTTTTTCCCTTTTTTCCCACAAAATTGTCATATTAGTTTATTTCTCACACACAGCATATGCATACCACAAATTACACCCCAAAACACATTCTGCTATTACTCCCGAGTACGGCGATACCACATGTGAGATTTTTACACAGCGTGGCCACATACAGAGGGCCAAAATCCAGGGAGACATTTCTCTCCTACATGTAAAAATCATCATTTATTTGCTAGAAAATTACATAGAACCCCAAAACATTATATATATATATATATATATATATATATATATATATATATATATATCTTTTTTTTAGCAAAGACCCTAGAGAATACAATAGTGGTCGTTGCAAATTTTTATCTCACACGGTATTTGCGCAGCAATTTTTCGAACGCGTTTTTTTGGGGGAAAAAAACGTTTTGTGCTTAAAAAAACAGTAAAGTTAGCCCAATTTTTGCATAAAGTGAAAGATGAAGTTATGCTGAGTAAATGGATATCGAACATGTCACTCTTCAAAATTGCACATGCCCGTGGAATGGCGCCAAACGTCGCTACTTAAAAATCCCCATAGGCGACGCTTTAATTTTTTTTTTTACTGGTTACATGTTTTGAGTTAGGAGGTCTAGGGCTAGAATTATCGTATTGGCGAGTTGGTAGACGCACCGGAGGGCGGTGAGGGGTGTCTATGGCTGGGTATCTGAGTATGGCTGGGTATGGCAATTTATGGCGGGGTATTGGCGGGTTATGGAGGGGTTAAATTCGGTGAGCAGCAATGTGGGCACTGCAGATGCAGCCCACAGCGCTGCTGACACCGATCTTTCGCCTCCGCTGTACCGATCGGTACAGAGAGGGGGAGGTAGGAACCGGCGTCATAACATGACGCCGGTTTGTTTACAAGTGATCACTCTGTCACTTGACGGAGCGATCACGTGGTAAACGGCCACGATGAGCGGCCATTTACCGTGATCCGTGATGCGCCGGGTCCACTGGACCCCGTGGTCACGGATGCTCTCGTGTGCGCGCCCCAGGGGGCGCGCGAGAGCAGAATACTGGGAGGCCGTTAATGAACGGCCTCTCAGAGTTAAACAACCGCCCTGAAGCCGTTAATCGCCTATGGGCAGTTAAGTGGTTAATCCACACTGGGGAATTGTGCTATAGATAGATAGATAGAAGTTGGGGCATCCAGATCATTTTTATCGCTTCCATATAGCAATTTTTTGTTTAAATTTAACTAATAATGGGCCTAAGTTATTATTTATATATTGATTAGGATCCTTCGTCTAAACCACTCCGAGATATTTCACCTTGTCCACCATTGCCATTCAAGGGATACCAGGAACTGTTAGCTCACTGGCAGAGTCCATAGGGAGACATTTGGACTTCTCCCAATTTATCTCCAGCCCCGTGAAACTACCAAATTCCTGCACCATTCCTATTGCTCTTATCAATGATTGTCCCATATCACCCAAGAATAGCAAGATGTCATCTGCGTAAAGTGCAATTTTTTCCTCCCAGGTTTTCCTTAGAAAACGGACTATCTCCCGGCTTGCTCTTATAGCACAGGCTAAGGGCTCAATAGCAAGAGCGAAGAGCAGGGGTGACAATGAACACCCCTGTCTCGTACCTCTTTCCAATTCAATTTTGTCAGAAAGCTCATTAATTTTTAGTCTAGCACTAGGTTTATCATATAACATTTTAATCCAGCTGGTAAGAGGGACCAAATCAAAATTTCCCCAGTACTTTCCCGATATACCCACACTCTACACTGTCAAATGCTTTTGTTACATCCAGTGCCACTACTGCACCAGGCGTATCATTCTCGGTTGGGATCTGTAGATTCAGAAAGGCTCTCCTGATATTTATGCTAGTTGACCTATTGGATATAAACCCTGTTAGGTCAAAATGCACTAGTCTTTGCATAATTCGGTTAAGCCTGGACGCTAATACTTTGGCAACAATCTTTGCATCAGAGCATAAAAGAGAAATTGATCTGTACGCAGCTACGTCTAGTGGGTCCTTCCCTTCCTTATGTAACATTATTATAATTGCTTCCATCATTGACTCAGGCAATTTACCTTCCCTGGTTGCTCCCCTCAATGTTTCCAGAAGTTCAGGAAACAGTATCTCCCCATAGTTTTTATACACTTCGACCGGCAACCCATCCGGTCCGGGAGATTTCTGATTTGACATACGAACGACTGCTTCCTGAAGCTCCGTCAGAGTTATAGGAGCTTCCAATTTCTCTTGGGTTAAACATGGGACCTCCAGATTCCCCAGAAAGTTTTCCATATGCTCTTCTACTCCTACCTTCTGTGCAGTGTACAGTTTTTTTTTTTTTTTTTATAGTACTCTCTAAATATTTGACATATACTCACAGTATTTGTTATAACCTCTCCTTCCATTGTCCTAATGACCGGGATTGATGATAGCCCAGAGTTGGTCTTCGCCAGTTGTGCCAACATCTTTCCCATACTTTCCCCTTCCGCAAAGGGGACTTGACGATGGAACATATGTTGTAACTGACTTTTTCATGATTATTAACCTAAATTCTTCTTTATTTAGCCAAATTTTTTCCTTTCCCTGTATGAGGTCTTTAATATATTCTTCCCATTTGAGCCTTCTTCATTCTCTTTTTTTTTTTTTTTTTTTTTTTTTTATTCTAACCAGAGCGGGTTCAATTTCCATACCTTCTGGATTCCTCGTCCTCTTATTTTTTTAATACTACTAATATTGGGGAATGATCTGAAATCCCCCTTGGCTGATATTCAATCTTTTCCACCATCTGTAGGGCCCGGTCATTCCCCAATGTCATGTCTATCCTGGAGAGTGTGGCGTACGAGGCCGACCGGCAGCTATACTGCCGGGCTCCCTGCTCTCCACAGATCCATTAACCCTACTTCTTCCAAGTACTGACAGTCTACCCTGCCCAGTCAACTCCACGATATACTTTCTGGGAATCTATCAAGTTTAGTATCCAAAACCATATTAAAATCCCCTACTATTATAATAGGGATTTCATCTGCCCCCAATAAAAAATTAAGTTTAAACATAACTTCCATTTTAAATGGTGGAGGGATATAGATATTTACCAGTACACATTCTGTGTCCTCAATTAGACAATGTAAGAAAATGTATTGCCCCTTTTCATCTAAGCTGGCCCGTCTGCAGAAAAACTTCACCCCCGTTCTTACCAAAACACTAACCCCTCTGCTGTACGTCGAATACAGTCGAGTGATATTGATATCTTTTATTCTGCAGCTGGTATATTGTATCTTTATTTAAATGGGTTTCCTGTAAACAAACCACCCCAACTCCACAACCCTCCATCATAGTGAACACTGCTTTTTGTTTCACCTGTGTCCCCAGGCCCCTCACATTCCAGGAGCCTATCTTAAGCTTTTTGTCCTGCATTAAAAAAAAAAACCCTTATACCACACTAACTCCCGTCTCCCCCTTACCACTTTCATTAATACAGAGAAGGCTTCCATAATTTCAATCCCCGATGGAATAGGGAATTGACTGACCACCTCTATTTTGTGTTACGTAACCCTTAGTGTGAATCGTGCTATATAATTGATTAAAATTTTTCTCTGTGTCCAATAGGTTTGCCATGTTTTTTACCTCCCTGTGTTTTTTGTCTTTTTTTTTTTTTTTTACATCTTTAATACTATCTGTGTAGTTGCTCCCCCATATTTTCCCTATCCCGATCTCTACGCTCTGTTCCAATGTACCTACATTTTTGTTAACCAGACTTTTTGCCACTACTGCAGGGGGCGCATTAATATTTGTCAGTCCCAGACTTTTCTTATCAGGGATTATTCCTTGTTGCCCCTTTGTCTGCCCCCCCTTTTTTTGGAGGGGTCTGGGAGGAATAAGCTGAGTTGTGCGCATATTCTAATTTAGCTGCTGCTGTAACAGATTGTTGTGTGCTTTTTTTTTTTCCCCCCCCCCTTCTCCTTTGCAGAGCGCAAATGCTGCATTCTCTTTTCTTTTCTTTTACACCTCTTCCTCCTCCCCCCAACAAAAAAAAAACAAAAATGAATTTCCTTAAAGTGGTTCTGCACCTTAAAAAAAATATTAAAAGCCAGCAGCTACAAATATTGCAGCTGCTGACTTTTAATAAATGGACACTTAACTGTCCCAGGGTCCAGCGATGTCGGCGGCAGATGACGAGCGATCGCTCGTCTCTGCTGCCCCCGCCGCCATCCTCTGTCAGGGAATCGGGAAGTGAAGCGTTGCGGCTTCACTGCCCGGCTCCCTACTGCGCATGCGCAAGTCGCGCTGCGCGTCTGCACTGGTCCCCGCTGTGTCCTGGGAACTGTTTCCCAGAACACAACGGGGGGGGGCTGGGCATCTGCGGCGGTCGGTCCCGGAAGTGGGTACAGATACCCCTGGATTATCCAGGTAACTGCACCCCCTCCCCCCTGAAAGGTGCCGATTGTGGCACCGGAGGGGGCGGAGGGATGAGATGAGCGGAATTTCCACTTTAGGGTGGAGAACCCCTTTAACCAGTCTTTAAACCGACCAGGGGGTATTGTGCTGTTGACTTTTATATGACTTTATATGTTTTAATTTCAAATCACCCCTTCTCAGCACTCTCAACACTCGGTTATTCAACAGATAGTCCTTAGGTCTATAATTTTAAAGATTTTCCAGCTTAAAGCACTCCCGGTATACTGCTCACACGAGTATAACTTCTCCAACAGATACTTGTTTTTACACAAACTATCCTCTTTACCAGGAACTGTTTATACTAAATGCAATGGTATCCAGATAGTTCCTGTAAGTCACCTCACCTCCAGCCACCGTGAACACAGCGTAACCAGTCACTGGACCCCAAGCGCCAGGCACCTACACATCCAGGGCTATGCGCCTCCAAGCCCCCCACAGATCGTCCAGCCCCTGTACTTCTCTCGCCTCCCGCCGGCTTCTCCCTCCTCCTAGCGCGGCTTGTGGGAGAATCTCGCGACTTGTGGCGTCTAACGTCACTCAGCAGGGCTCGGCGGTGCTCACCAGTACTCGGCGGTATCCGCTGGACTCTCAGATTCCAGAAACCATACGAAGATCCCCGAATCCTCCGTCAACTCTCCACCGACTTCGCTGATGCTCCTCCTCCTCTCCAGCATCAGCGGCCAGCTCCGGCTCTTTCGCTCGGCGTCCCCAGCACAGATCTACCGCTTCTCTCATCAGAGGGTTAGGAAGGGAAGCTATACATGGCGTCTCACATCTCTCACCCCTCACTCCATCAAACACATCCGGTCACCCCTGTCGCAGATCGCCATTACTAGTATAAAAAAATAAAAATGCCATACATCTTTCCCATAGTTTGTAGATAGCATAACTTTTTTGCACAAACCAATATACGCTTATACAGTACAGATGAAAAGTTTGGATACACCTTCTCATTCAAAGAGTTTTCATAACTATGAAAATTGTAGATTCACACTGAAGGCATCAAAACTATGAATTAACACATGTGGAATTATATACTGAACAAAAAAGTGTGAAACAACTGAAAATGTCTTATATTCTAGGTTCTTCAAAGTAGCCACCTTTTTGCTTTGATTACTGCTCCGCACACTCTTGGCATTCTGTTGATGAGCTTCAAGAGGTAGTCACCTGAAATGGATTTCACTTCACAAGTGTGCCCTGTCAGGTTTAATAAGTGGGATTTCAAGCCTTATAAATGGGGTTGGAACCATCAATTGTGTTGTGCAGGAGGTGGATACAGTACAGAGCTGATAGTCCTACTGAGTAGACTGTTAGCGGATTTTTTCTTGCCACAATACAAATTCTAAGTAAAGAAACACGAGTGGCCATCATTACTTTAAGAAATGAAGGTCAGTCAGTCCGAACAATGGGGAAAACTTTGAAAGTGTCCCCAAGTGCAGTTGCAAAAACCATCAAGCGCTACAAAGAAACTGGCTCACATGAGGACCCCCCCAGGAAAGGAAGACCAAGAGTCACCTCTGCTGCGGACAATAAGTTCATCCGAGTCACCAGCCTCAGAAATTGCAGGTTAACAGCAGCTCAGATTAGAGAACAGGTCAATGCCACACAGAGTTCTAGCAGCAGACACATCTCTAGAACAACTGTTAAGAGGAGATTGTGTGAATCAGGCCTTCATGGTAAAATAGCTGCTAGGAAACCACTGCTGAGGACTGACAACAAGCAGAAGAGACTTGTTTGGGCTAAAGAACACAAGGAATAGACCGTGGAAATCTGTGCTTTGGTCTGATGAGTCCAAGTTTGAGATCTTTGGTTCCAACCACTGTGTCTTTGTGTGACGCAGAAGAGGTGAACGGATAGACTCTACATGCCTGGTTCCCACCGTGAAGCATGGAGGAGGAGGTGTGATGGTGTGGGGATGCTTTGCTGGTTTCACTGTTGGGGATTTATTCAAAATTGAAGGCATACTGAACCAGCATGGCTACCACGGCATCTTGCAGCGGCATGCTATTCCATCCGGTTTGCGTTTTTAGTTGGACCATCATTTATTTTTCAACAGGACCTCCAGGCTGTGTAAGGGCTATTTGACCAATGAGTTATGGGGTGCTGCGCCAGATGACCTGGCCTCCACAGTCACTGGACCCGAACCCAATCGAGATAGTTTGGGGTGAGCTAGACCGCAGAGTGAAGGCAAAAGGGCCAACAAGTGCTAAGCATCTCTGGGAACTCCTTCAAGACTGTTGGAAAGCCATTTCAGGTGACTACTACTTGAAGCTCATCAACAGAATGCCAAAAGTGTGCGGAGCAGTAATCAAAGCAAAAGGTAGCTACTTTGAAGAACCTAGAATATGACATATTTTCAGTTTTCACACTTTTTTGTTCAGTATATAATTCCACATCTGTTAATTCATAGTTTTGATGCCTTCAGTGTAAATCTACAATTTTCATAGTCATGAAAATCAAGAAAACTCTTTGAGAAGGTGTCCAAACTTTTGGTCTGTACTGTGTATGTGTATGTATGTATATGTGTGTATATATGTATATGTGTGTATATGTGTGTGTATGTGTATATATATATATATATATATATATATATATATATATATATATATATATATATATATATTATACTTTTTTTTTTTTTACCAAAAATATGTAGAATATATATTGGCCTAAACTTATAAAGAAGCCTGTTTTTGTTTTTTAAATTTGGAGGATATTATAGCAAAAAGTAAAAAATATGGTGTGTTTTTAATTTTTTTTTTTACGTTTTTTTCAAAATTGTCTATATATATATATATATATATATATATATATATATATATATATATATATATATATATATATATATATATATAGCGGAAAAAATAAATGCACAGGTGATCAAATACCACCAAAAAGCTCTATGTGGGGGAAAAACGCTAATTTTGTTTGGGTACAGCGTCGCACGACTGCACAATTGTCAGTGACGCAGTACAAATTGTAAAGTGCTCTGGGGTTTAAGTGGTTAACCTGACACCACCTACTTTACCAAAAAGCAGGAAAATAGTTTAGTTTGATATTAGATACCATATCGGCATATAACACACACCCTAATTTTAAGAGGCACTCCCCCCGCACTCCCAGGAGACCCCCAGTCTCCTGGGACAGCATTGCCAGCATACTCTAAAGTTGAGAAAACCTTGCTGTCAGCCCCTTCTCGTACACCACTCATCCTTTGCATGATCGCACAATTGTCAGTTAAAATTACGCAGTACCATATTGCCAAAAAAAATTAAGTATAAGGGTAAAACTTTTTTGTTCTGGGAAGAGTGGAGTGGAATTAAAATACTTGTCAGTTTATATTGATGTCTGTGCCCCCATTGGGGAGATTTACCCTTTCGATTTTGTCCTGTTTACCATTATCATTAAAAGTAAAAAAAATCCCAAATTTTGGGTTATCCCCAGAAAAGTAAGAGGAGAAATCTTCCAATGGGAACACTAGTTCTGGTCAAGGAATTCCTTTAATTTTACAGTGACTTCCTGTTTGGATATTGGACAAATCTCTGCAATAGAACACAAATGGGCAAAAAAAAAAAACTGACCTTTCCTTGCTCTATCCAAAATGAAGAAAAAAAAAGGAAAATTGTTTCATACTTAACGTCATTTTCCTTTCCTGGTGCATATCCATGGCAGCATACTAGTGATTGACTCTGCCCTTAGGGCAGTGAATATCATAAAAGAAAAGGTTAGTGACTCCCCCATCCTTCTCCGTAGTATAGAATACCGAGGGGGGGGGGGGGGGTGCGTACGCTGCTATGGGAATGCATCAGGAAAGGAAAATTACGGTAAGTGTGAAACCATTCCTGGTGCATCCATGGCAGCATCCTAGTGATAAATAGCTGAGATGGGTGGGTAATGCTTAGAAAAGATTTATTTGGACAAAACAAAAGCTGATTAAATTCTTTCAATTGTCTACAGAAGTTAGAGATCCTGGGTCTATCCTATAGTGCCTCAAGGATGTGTGCTAAGATCACTTTGCTGCTCTGCAGATTGTATCCACCAAGACATTCTCCCTAGCAGCCCGAGATGATGCGAGTGCCCTGGTTGAGTGGGCTCTGAACGAGGGAGGATCAAATCCTTTGGTTCTGTACGCTCTTTGGATTCATTTTACTAGCCATCATGTGACCATGCTGGCTGAGGCTTCCTTGCGCCCTGGGAGTAGAAAACAGGTTTGTAGAATTTCTAAAAGTGGTAGTAAGTTTGAGATAAAATTTGAGAATATGGGCAGCATCTAATTCATGTAGTGGGTTCAAGGTAGAATCTGTAAAGACCAGTAAAGCCCAAGGTATCGCCAGGGAATTAGGAGTAGATACTTTTTGCACAAAACCATGTATTGTACGCAATTCCACTCTGGGTAGAAGATATGCTCTTCTGCCCCTAGGGCTTGCAACTGAGACTTCAGCCTGACGTTATTGCTATAAGGGGAGCTAGCTCTAGTCATTCCATACTGAGGCCTCTTCGGATGGCGCAAAGGGTTGTTCCAATAACACTTCCAACACACGGGACAGGTCCCATTTACTGCTCTGAAGAATTGCACTGTAAGGGGGTCTTCTGCCCATCTTTTGTGTGTGGCAGCCGAGATCACTGTAACTTGGACTTTAAGTCAAGGCCTGTTTGGAGAAAGTCCAAAAGGTAGATGAAGAAGGGTCTGCCAACCTGTACATGTTGTTCATTTCCGGTTTCCTGGCTTTTAGGAGTGTCAATCACCCTTGTTGAATACCCTAGTGATTGGAACCTCCGCCCCTCGGTATCCAAACCTGAAGATTCAATCTGAGAGTGTTGGGATGTGAGAAGTCCCCTTGAGTAAGCGTGGCATAATCTGAATCTTGACTGGTTGTTGAAAGGTGAGATGCATGGCCAAGGGGAACCACGGGTGTCTTGGCAAATATGGAAGGACTGCCATCACTGTTTGGTTCCGTTGGTAATCTCCTCAGGAATATCGTAATGAGAGGGCAAGGTTGATCTCCACAGGCTCAGTAGCACATCCACCGCTTCTGCTTGGGGGTGAGGGAGACACGAGATAATCCTGGGTAATTTGGTGTCGGTAGCCGAGACAGAGGTCTATCTCTGGCCATCTCCAGAGATCCACCATCCATTTGAAGACCAGGGGATGGAGAGACCACTTGTTGGTATCCTGAAAGTTCCGCAAAAGTTGAACGGCTCCTGGGTTCAATCCACCTAGTAGATAAACTGCCTTAATATCTATGAAGAAAGGGGGTGGTACGGCAGGGCTGGGTGAAATTTGTTGTGCCACATCCAAAATGAAAATTTATAAACAAGAATCCCCTGGGGGTGGATTTTAATGGCACGTACAACTTGGTTAGAAGACAATAAATGTTTTATTACATAAAGCAAAAATATACAATATACATAAAAAAAATATGTCTGGATAACAACTGTTTAGAAACACCATTTATGGCATTGTAAACAACTTGAGCCTATACATCATCTATGTAAATGTAGTCACTCTACGCATTTCGGAGCTTCTATAAAGTCTCCTTCAGGGGTGTAGGTGTAACGATTACAGAGAATATATTAGATAACAGCAGACAGGATGTTGGAACATGGAGGCAGCCAAACAAATACTTTAGTAGGAACAAAAACAAAAAATTGCAGAAATACTCACATGGCTCAAGAAAACAATCGGCTGTATCCCAACATTATTTGTTAAAAACAAAAAGCAGTAGATGGCCTCGCATTGGTTAATTGATTTTTGCCAGTGCTCGGGTTTCTCAGCGGAAAGTAGAAATAAGATTGCACAGGTCCACTCAAGATCTTGTGAAATTAATAAGGCCAAGGGAAGTCCAAAAAGGAGATCCAAGGAGGGCCACCTTGGAGCACCCCCAAAACAAAAGGAGGATAAACCGGGAAAAAATAGTAAGAAAATAGAAAGGTAAACGGAGAAAAGAAAAGGGGGGGAAGGGGCCAATTTGCAGAGAAACACTGGGGCTGAATAAATATTGCTGGGTCAAAAAATTATTAAAGTGAATCTTAAGTAAACAGTTGAAGTAGAATTGTCTTTCTCTACTTAATCTATAGATAAATCATGGGCACAAAAGCAGTTCACAGATAAAGGATCCTTACTTGTAGTTGTAAACAAATATCCACAGGCAAATCGTCCGGTTGGCGTCCCGCATGTAAGGTCTGCAGAAGGCAAAGTGCCACATATAAAGGGAAGAAGATTCCAATCAGCTGTCACTGAGACAATTGCGCCAGCTGATGGAAAGAGGTGAACCAAGCTGATGTCAGCCCCCCTGAGTGGTGTGTGCGGGGCCCTGCCCACTCCACGCCTGCCCATGGTGTAAAGATGCTGGCACGTGGCCCCGCCCACCACACCCGGCGCCATCCAAATGCCACAAAAGGACCGCAAGATGGCGCCTGGGCGACGCGCATGTGGCCCCTGCACGCACACCAAGGAGCGGGGCCCCGCCCACTACACCCACCGACGCACAATAACTGCCTGGGTCGGACAACGCGTGTCCGCTCAGGCAGGAGGATGGGAGACAGACTGAGATGACAATGCCAGCCATAGTTCCCAATAACCGCCGCCCAGAGAGACAATCCCGGGCGGCTTAGTGTGCCGGGCGAACCCCGCAAAAGGCACCAAAAAAAAAGATAATTATATAGTATAGTAATATATGGTGATACACTCAGCCATGTGCTTCCTTAAAGGTACAGGCCAAAAACTTGAAACGCCACGGGCACTGGCAAAGACAAAACCAGCAATGAATTAGTAAACATGAATTAATATAATATTGTATATATAAATATAAGAAAAAAACATAGAATAGAATACCAATTCATTTAACAAAGAAAGAAACTACAAATGGGTCAAATTTTGGCGAAGTGGTCCACTTCTAAAGCGACATGCACCTTGATCTTCGAGTATATACCTCATTAGATTACTATATCAGTATATCGAGTTTGTTCACTCCTGATGAAGGTTCTGAGTTATCAGCAACTGGAAACGCGTCGGATTTGGGTAATATAGGACAAGCATTTTTATCAATTATATTTTGTTTTGTTTGTGATCATTTGTTAATACACCAGGAGGATATTGTTTAGCCCACATGTCCCTCTGGTGGTGATATGTACATTTTGTAATTTATAATAAAAATTGTATATTTTGTGTACTTGTGTCTGGTGTTGATGGTCATTTAAAATCCCACCCATTTAGGGGGAAGCTCTTCTTTGCAAAATTCATTAAACAAAGACACAATCATAATTGGGTATGATCTTGGAGTCTAGCTCATGTTCAACTCTAACATTGCCCGTTCAGCGAACAGTGAACAATTTGGGCTGTTTGCGGCAAATTCGAAAAGCTGGAACACCCTGTACAAGTCTATGGGAGAATTCTAAAGTGCTAATTTTAAAGGCTAATATGCAAGTTACTGTCCTAAAGTGTTTGGGGACCTGGGTCCTGCCCCAGGGGACATGGATCAATGCAAAAAAAAGTTTTAAAAACAGTAGTTTTTTCAGGAGCAGTGATTTTAATAATGATTAAAGTGAAACAATAAAAGTATAATATTCCTTTAAATTTCGTACGGAGGGGGGCGGTCTTTAGTATGCCTGTGAAGGGGCGCATGTTTCCCGTGCTTAGAACTGTCCCTGCACAAAGTGTCATTTCTGCAGGAAAAAGTATTTTAAAATCGCTTGCGGCTGTATGAATTGTCGGCTCCCGTAATACAGAGAACACTCAATGAGTGTTCTCTTTATTACGGGAGCCGACAATTCATTCATTGATTAAAAAAAAAAAGCGTGGGGTTCCCCTAAATTCAAATACCAGGCCCTTCAGGTCTGGTATGGATATTAAGGGGAACCCTGCGTCAATTAAAAAAAAATAATTGAAGTGGGGGTCCCCCTAAAAATCCATACCAGACCCTTTATCCGAGCACGCAACCTGGTAGGCCGCAGGAAAAGGGGGGAGACGAGAGACCCCCTCCTGAACCGTACCAGGCCACATGCCCTCAACACTGGGAGGATGCTTTGGGGGGTCTTTGACCCCTCAAAGTACCATGTCCCCATGTTGATGGGGACAAGGGCCTCATCCCCACAACCCTGGCCAGTGGTTGTGGGTGTCTGCGGGGGGCTTATCAGAATCTGGAAGCCCCCTTTAACAAGGGGACCCCCAGATCCCAGACCCCCCATTTTTGAAATGGTAAGGGGGTACCCCTACCATTTCACAAAGAGTGTAAAAAATGGTTAAATAAGACATGCACACTTTTGAAAAATTCCTTTATTAAAAAAATAAATAAAGATTCCAGCGGTGCTAATCCACTTTTGCTATCCAGCGACAGATGATCATCTCTCCGGGGTCCAGCGATGGCTGATCTGATCCAGCGACGGGTGATTTTCAGTCCAGCGCAGTCCATTCATGCATCTGTCTTCTGTCTCCACTGAGGAGACACTGCGGGGATCCCAGCGCTGACTATTCTTATATTAGGAGAGCGGGGCCACCCGTCACCTGACCCCGCCCCCTCTGACGCTAGTGAGGTAAGCCAGGGGTTCTCCAATGACATATGGGTGACCCCGCCCCCTCTGATGTAACGCAGGTTTCTGTTACATCAGAGGGGGGCGGGGTCACCCATACATCATTGGGGAACTCCTGGCTTCCATCACTAGCGTCAGGTGATGGGTCGCCCCGCCCTCCTAATATAAGTAACGTCAGCGCTGGGATCCCCACAGTGTCTCCTCAGTGGAGACAGAAGACAGATGCATGAATGGACTGCGCTGGACTGAAAATCATCCGTCGCTGGATAGCAAGAGTGGATTAGCACCGCTGGAATCTTTATTTATTTTTTTAATAAAGGAATTTTTCAAAAGTGTGCATGTCTTATTTAACCATTTTTTACACTCTTTGTGAAATGGTAGGGGTACCCCCTTACCATTTCAAAAATGGGGGGTCTGGGATCTGGGGGTCCCCTTGTTAAAGGGGGCTTCCAGATTCTGATAAGCCCCCCGCAGACACCAACAACCACTGGCCAGGGTTGTGGGGATGAGGCCCTTGTCCCCATCAACATGGGGACATGGTACTTTGAGGGGTCAAAGACCCCCCAAAGCATCCTCCCAGTGTTGAGGGCATGTGGCCTGGTACGGTTCAGGAGGGGGTCTCTCGTCTCCCCCCTTTTCCTGCGGCCTACCAGGTTGCGTGCTCGGATAAAGGGTCTGGTATGGATTTTTAGGGGGACCCCCACTTCAATTATTTTTTTTTAATTGACGCAGGGTTCCCCTTAATATCCATACCAGACCTGAAGGGCCTGGTATTTGAATTTAGGGGAACCCCACGCTTTTTTTTTTTTTTAATCAATGAATGAATTGTCGGCTCCCGTAATAAAAGAACACTCATTGAGTGTTCTCTGTATTACGGGAGCCGACAATTCATATAGCCGCAAGTGATTTTAAAAGACTTTCTTTTTTTTTTTCCTGCAGAAATGACACTTTGTGCAGGGACAGTTCTAAGCACGGGAAGCATGCACCCCTTCACAGGCATACTATAGACACCCCCCCCCCCCCCCCCCGGTACGAAATTTAAAGGAATATTACACTTTTATTGTTTCACTTTAATCATTATTAAATTCACTGCTCCTGAAAAAACGTCAATTTTTAAAACTTTTTGCATTGATCCATGTCCCCTGGGGTAGGACCCAGGTCCCCAAACACTTTTTAGGACAGTAACTTGCATATTAGCCTTTAAAATTAGCACTTTCGATTTTGAACATTCGAGTCCCATAGACTTTAATAGGGTTCTAAAGTTCACACGAAGTTTAGGTCTGTTCGCATGTTCTGGTGCGAACCGAACAGGGGGGTGTTCAGCTCATCCTTAATCATAATTAACATTAGTATGCTGTAAATAAATGATATACATATCACGCATGAAGTAACATAAAAGAGCTAATATATATTATAATATATTCATAGACTTTGGTGAGTGAATAGTTTTCTATTGTTCCCTGCCATCTGAAGCAAACCCTTCCAAGAATGGCTTGAACCAGAGGGTATCGTTGAGACCCAGAGGCTGGGTAGCTTTCAGAGAGTGAATCTCTGAAAATTGGCCCCTTCCCCCCCCCTTTTTTTTTTTTCTTCTATTTACCTTTCTATTTTCTTACAATTTTTTTTTTCCCGGTTTATCCTCCTTTAGTTTTAGGGGTGCTCCAGGGTGGCCCTCCTTGGATCTCCTTTTTGGACTTCCCTTGGCCTTGTTACTTTCACAAGATCTTGAGTGCACCTGTGCAATCTCATTATTTCTACTTTCCGCTGAGAATCCAGAGCGCTGGCAAAATCAATTAACCAATGCGAGTTCATCTACTGCTTTTTGTTTTTAACAAATAACAATGTTGGGATACAGCTGATTGTTTTCTTGAGCCTTGTGAGTATTTCTGCAATTTTTTTGTTCCTACTAAAGTATTTGGCTGCCTCCATGTTCTAACATCCTGTCTTCTGGTATCCAATAGATTCTCCGTAATTGTTACACCTACACTCCTGAAGGAGACTTATAGTATCTCCGAAACGCATAGGGTGACCACATTTACATAGACTATGTATAGGCTCATGTTTACAATGCCATAATGGTGTTTCTATACAGTTGTCATCCATACATTTCTTTTATGTATATTGTATATTATTATTTTTGCTTTATGTAATAAAACATTTATTTTCTAAGTTGTACGTGCCATTAAAATCCACCCCCCAGGGGATTCTTGTTTATAATATCCATCAAGTTCCTCTCTCCCATAACATGATGGGTTCCACTTCTTTCAATGGGACCCGAATGTGTGTATTCCTCCCTGGCGCTGGATGTACCATACAGCCGCCCAATTTGCCATGCGTAGTTGTTGATCTGTGCGGACGTGGCTATCAATGTGATGGTGGGAAAAGCCCATCTTGCTTGTACTGATGCCTGACCGCAATTTGCTCCCCAGCACCTCATACTTGCGCCTGTTTTAATTATGATCCTTGAGGTGTATCCCACCTGGCATGGTTTTTATAAAATATCCTTTATGGACCACCGCTGGAGACTTTTCTGCATATGGCTTGTGAGAAATATCTGCACCATAGTTTCTTCCACTGAGACCTGAAGCCTAGCTGAAAGGGCCTTGGGTATTAGTGTGCCCATGGCACAATCGTTATGCAGGCTGCCATAGATCCAATTAAGCTCTGACATCTGGAAGCTGAGAAATGATGGGTTGACCTGAGTGATCTCATTTTCCAGGTAATTGATGCTATCTTGTAGCAAGGTGAGGCTACTGTCCCCTCTGCCATATTGAAAAGGGCTCCCAGATAAATCATCTGAGTAGGCGCTGGCTTTTTGTTCATTACCCATCCAAACTTTGAGAGGGTTGACATGAGAATCTTCCTGTGTGACAACAGCTGGGCTGGGTTCTTTGCTAATAGAATCTAGTCTTAGTGGAAGACTGAGACCTCTTTATCAAGGGAGCAAGTATTGAGATTAGTAATTTTGAAGACTCTTGGGGAGGTGCAGAGCCTGAAAGGCAGGCTGCAGAACTGAAGGTGAAGTTGTCCCACTGCAAATCTCGGATCTCTCTGTAAAGCTAGAAGATTCAGTACATGTAAGTATGCATCTTTGAGATACATGGATATCATCTAATCTCCCGGCTGAATGGCCTGTATGACCATTTGGAGTGATTCCATCTTGAAGGAATCCAGATATATGTACGGTTTATTCTTTTCATGTCTATTATCCGTCTCCAGCCCCCATCTTTTTTGGGAATGGGGACAAGAGTGGAGTAGAAACCGTAAAATCTTTCTTCCGGGGAACTAGGATTACTGCCTTCTAAGCCTGCATGGAAACCAGGAAATGGTGTAGGGCATCTGCCTTTAGAGGGGAATTCGGGATTCTTGTTGGAAAGAAGTGATCCTGAGGTGGCTGGTCTGTGAAGGTCCAGAAGTGGTCAAAGTGCACTGTGGAAACCACCTAGGGGTCCATGCATTGGTGTTGCCAAATCTTGGAGAACAGTTGATATCTGGCGTCGACCTGGAACTCCTGGGACGGCCCTGAGTCAAAAAGTCTTGGAGGCATCCTGTGGGTAAGAGTGGACCTGTTTGATTTCAAAAAGGTTGCTTGCGTGCTCCTCCAATTTTTCTTGTGATGTCTATCTGAGACCCCCTGTTTTTTTGATGGTTGGGTCCTAGACGTAAAGATAATTTATTTCCTCACCCTTCTGTCTTGCAGCAGAAGCCCTGTCTTTATGCATGTAATGGCCTTTTCTCACCAAAGGGAGCTTTACCTTCAAATGGGCTCCTACACCAATTCTGCTTGGATGTGGTGTCCGCTTCCCAAGGCTTCGGCCTCAAAGCTCGTTTAGCTGTGACAGTATAAAGCATAGCTCTGGCTGAGCATCTTATGATGTTGATGGGTGCTTCTCCGACAATCTGTGGAAATCTTGAGCTCTAATGCCTTCTCTATGTCCTCCTGAGGGATCCTCCCAGCCAATCGCCTGTTTTACTGCCTGTATGTAGAGTTGTACCAAGGTGAAACCTAAGCTGGGTTGGGTCTGATTCATCAGAAGAAGCCTGTGATGGATCTTGACCCACCGGTGCTTTTGTGGGTAAATCTACAGCCGGTAGAGTACCTATGCCTGTAGATGGTCCTGGGAGTACAGACTCCCCCCCCTCCTTCTCCATATGCTGAGGGGCTTTCTACGATGGCAGCAAGGCCATTATCTCAGAAAAGGATGATGGCCCCTTGATGACTTGTGTCCACCAGAGGAATGGTGTCTGGATGAGTGACCATGACGGTTCCGGCTGGTGTCTCCAGGTTCATTCCTGGAAGTCTGCTTGGACGTCTGTGGGCGTATAGGACTGGTGGGGGGGGGAGAAAATTACAGTGTAAATGCACTTTTCTTTAACAACAAATAAATAAAACGAAAAACCTACCACACAGAGGGAGGTTAGATACCAGCAGGAGCTCAATTCAGGCAACCCTCTGAGAGCTAGAATGCCTAATGAATCTGCAGTGCCCAAGTACAGGAGTGGGCAGCCCTGATTAGCACAGTACCACTAGACAGGGCTCTTTGCCCTTCTCCAGGATGGCCGACACGGCCTCCCCCCACATTGCTCATGCACGCCGTACAAATGCAGGAGCAGTAGCTCCATGAGATCCTCCTGACACACACACACACACACACACACACACACTATTTACGTCAGACAAGAGCCAACTCCTACTCCAGATTACACACAGTAAATGTCTGCACACTAACGAGAGATCCAAACTCCTAAATCCAAGGGGAGTAACTCTAGAAGGCATGAAAGGCAAGAAGGGAGTCAGAAAGCAGAGAGGAGAACCAAGATAGAAAGAGGAAAATGAGACCAGTGAAATTGCTCCTGGTTAGGAATGCTACTGAAGTCCAAAGACCCACAGAAAGTACTCCTCAGCCTATCAGCGCTTTTAGCGGCCCATGACTGAGGACTGCATCTGGGAGAGGCTTAACCCAGGCAGAAGCTGCATGGAGCAGAGATGAGGACTATTGCAATGTCACTGAGGTATGATGAAAAACAGGAGAATGATGGGGGAGTCACTAACCTTTTTTTCTTTTGATATTCACTGTCCCGAGGGCGGAACCCATCACTAGTTAAATTATTTGTGTTTTTTTATCTCTTGCTTTTCAGCCTGGAGCAGAGAGGTGGGGTCTTTTAGACCCCATATCTCTCCATAAAGAGGTCCTGTCATGTGCTATTCCTATTACAAGGTATGATTATATAGTGCCGACAGCGCATTACAACATTAGTACAATACAATTCAATACAGGGGAAATCTGAGCCCTGCTCGTTGGAGCTTACAATCTAGGAGGGAGGGTCAAGTTATTCAAAAGGGTAATGCCTGTGAGGGGGGTGAGCTGATGGAGAAAATAGAATTGCAGTTGTTAGATGGAGGCAAAATAGGCTTCTCTGAAAAGGGAAACTTTCAGGGATCGCCTAAAAGTGGCTAAATTTGGAGACCTGACAGATTGGGGTAGGGAATTCCAGAGGATGGATGAGGCTTGGGAGAAGTCCTGGAGGTAGATATGAGAGGAGGTTATGAGGGAGCTAGAGAGCAGGAGGTCTTGGGAGGAACAAAGAGGGTGATTAGGTAGGTATTTTGAAACTAGGTTAGTGATGTAGCTGGGGTCAGAGTTGTGGATGGTTTTGTAACTTCAGGTCAAATGAAGAGGTTAGACTAAAGTTTAGAAGTAGCAGGAGTGTTTGTATTAGCAGGGATGTTTAAATCGTAGAGAAGGTAGGGTAGCCAGGCAGAAAACTCATCAAGGAAAGTCGATAATGGTCCAGTGGACCGATAGTTCAAAGCAATTCTTAAGGGAAGTTGAAGAGAATATACGTATACAGTGAGCTTCATATGATGAGGGAGGCGAGAATAACCTACAAGGTGCTCTGGAAGATAGGAGGAATCCCACTCCACCTCCCTTGCGTCCATTAGGCCTAGGGGAGTGAGTCCAGAGAAGACCACACTGGGAGAGGGAAGCAGGAGAGGGGATGCCAGGTTTCGGTGACAGCAAGTAGATTAAAGGAATTGGTGACAAAGTGGTCATGAACAGCGATAAGTTTGTCGCGGACAGAGTGGGCATTCCAGAGGGCACAGGAAAAGGGGGCGTTGGGAAGAAGAGGAATGGAGACAAATTTGCATAGATTGCGACTGCTGCCAGGGGGCATGGGTGATGGTGATGGGTGTGTTGGGTACAGTTAAATAAGAGGCCTGGGGGTCGTGTCCAAGATGGCGACGGGAGCGGGCGTCTTTTAGCTCCGCTCTGCTGTCTGGACCATCCAGCCTCCATTCCCACGGTGCTGGGAGTCCATCCGCCACTCGAACACCTCTATTTCAGCCCCAGGACCTGCCTGCCCATACCTGGCTACAAACAGGGGAGCAGCGTGCCTACAGTCCCACAAACAAGCCTGGACCGCACACGCCGGAGGTAAGGCCGCAGCTGTCCATCACACCATGGCATCCCAGGGAGAGAAGGTGAGTCACGAGGCTGCTGCTGCCCAGGCCCCTCCAGAGCACAATGCACTCCTGGAAGTGATTAATGGCTGCAAGACAGCCCTAACTGAAAAAAATGGACAGTGTTTACATAGAGCTGGGCCTGATTAGGAGAGACATTGATGCTTTCAGAGGCAGGGTGACAGAGGTGGAACAGTATGTGTCTGCAGCTGAGGATGTACAGAGGGAGCACATGGCTGACCTTCACTCCTTAAAAGTCAGAGTCAAACACCTTGAATCGCGAGCCGAAGATCCTGAAAATCGCAACAGACGCAATAACCTGCGCATCATAGGGCTGCCTGAGAGAGTCGAGGGCAATGATACCACCCTGTTGTACGGAGCTGCTGCTGCAGTCTCTTCTACCCCGCGCATCCTTCTCCCCTCACTTTGTGGTGGAGCATGTTCACAGGATCCCCACAGACAGGTCCACAAGGGGCCCCCCTGCGCGTGTTTATTTTTAAACTGCTAAACTTTCGGGATCGAGACCTTATCCTGAGGCCAGAGGGGTGGGGGACCTGAAGTATGAGAATGATGAACTTTTAATTTTTCCAGACTATTCTATCGAAACACAGCTTCAAAGGAAATCATTTGATCATGTGCATTCCCGCCTCCTTTTTTTTTTTTTTTGTTTTGTTACTGTTTTACTAATTATTATGCAAATGTATTTTGACAGTCATATGGGCCTGCAATTTTACCGCCCTTTATGGGCTACTCTTTGTGTAAGATTGTTTCCGCTCCATCTGGGTTAGGCTTGCCCCGTGAAAAATCTCCTACACTGATGTGTAGGACAGCTGCATGGCATCACTAACGATGGTCACTGGTGTTCCAATTCCTGAAAACATATAGCCCTCACATGTGTCCTTCAGGAGACTTGCCTAGTTGGGAGGAGGACCCTTAGAGCCGTTTCACACAGGGACAACTCAGATCCGACTTCAGGTCGCCCCTAGTCGCACTACATGTAAAAATCAATGTAAGTGAATGAGAGCCACTACTGAAGTCGCTCCGACTTCAGAAAAGTTTCCTGTACTACTTCTATCCGACTTGTAGGCGACTTGTATCCATTGTTTTCAATTGAGGTCACCTCCAAGTCGGATCTCCGTCTATACGGGGCGACTCTCACAGAATTATCAGCTCTCAAAAGAACTCCATGCCAAATTTATTTTAAAAAATTGGCGTGGGTTCCCCCTTGGAGAGCATTCCAGGCCCTTAGGTCTGGTATGGATTTTAAGGGGAACCCCCTATGCCAAAAACGACATGGGGGTCCCCCCAGATCCATACCAGACCCTTATCCGAGCACGCTACCCGGCCGGCCAGGAAAGGGGGTGGGGACGAGCGAGCGTGCCCCCCCCCCACCTGAGCCGTACTAGGCCGCGTGCCCCTCAACATGGGGGGGTGCCTTGGGGAAGGGGGGCCTTGCGCCCCCCATCCAAAAGCACCTTGTCCCCATGTTGATAAGGGCCTCTTCCGACAACCCTGGCTGTTGGTTGTCGGGGTCTGCGGGCGGGGGGGGCTTATTGTAATCCGGGGGCCCCCGGATCCCGGCCCCCCACCCTATGTGAGTATGGGGTACAATCTACCCCTACCCATTCACCTGTGAAAAAAATGTAATAAAAAAAACCACAACACACAAGGGTTAAAATAGTTTATTGCACAGCTCCGGGGGTGGTCTTCCATCTTCGGGAGTCTTCTCGCCGGACTCCTCCGCTATCTTCTGCTAGCTCTTTTACTAGTGGAGGAGCCCGGTTTTCTTCCGACTTCGGGTGTCTTGTCCCCCTCTTCGGGGGTCTTGTCCCCCTCTTCGGTTCTTCTAGCTGTGGCCCGGTCTTCTGTCGCCGCTTCTGCTGTCGCAGTCTTCTGTTCTCTTCTGGAAATGTCTCGTCGCTGTCTCCGGTCACTATGACAGGACGTGTGGCGACTTATATAGGGACATCACCGGATGATGTCCCCGCCCATTATGATGTCAGTCCCAGAGGATGATGTCCCTATATAAGTCGCTGCACAGAAGACCGGGCCACCGCTTGTAAAAGAGCTAGAAGAAGGCGCGGTGGCCCGCAAGAAGAACTGAAGAGGGGGACAAGACCCCCGAAGTCGGAAGAAGAGGGTGGCGGCGAAGAAGAAAGCCGGGCTCCTCCGCCAGTAAAAGGGCTAGCAGAAGATAGCGGAGGAGTCCGGAAAAAAGACCCCCGAAGACGGAAGAAGACCCCCGGAGCTGTGCAATAAACTATTTTAACCATTGTGCATTGTGGTTTTTTTATTACATTTTTTTTTAAAGGTGAATGGGTAGGGGTACATTGTACCCCATACTCATTCACATAGGGTGGGGAGGCGGGATCCGGGGCTCACGGATTACGATAAGCCGCCCGCAGACCCCGACAACCAACGGCCAGGGTTGTCGAGAAGAGGCCCTTGTCCTCATCAACATGGGGACAAGGTGCTTTGGGGTGGGGGTCCATGCGGCCCCCCCCGACCCCAAAGGCACCCCCCATGTTGAGGGCATGCGGCCTGGTACGGCTCAGGAGGGGGGGCCTCACTCGTCCCCACCCCTTTCCTGGCCGGCCGGGTAGCGTGCTCGGATAAGGGTCTGGTATGGACTTGGGAGTGACCCCCACGCCGGTTTTTTCGGCGTAGGGGGTTCCCCTTACAATCCATACCAGACCTAAGGGCCTGGTATGCTCCTGGAGGGGAAACCCACGCCTTTTTTTTTTTTTTTTCTCGTGGAGTTCCCCCTTGAGAGCTCATTCTCCGATTGGCCACGGCAAAAGTTGCCTAGCCTGGGGAGACTTAGTTGTGTTGTAATTCGCCCCAAGTCGTGTTGAAGTTGTGTCCAAGTTGCCTCCAAAAGTGTTTGAAAGTTGTGTTGCCGTTGTGTGAACCGGCTCTTAGTCTGAAAAAACTCTGGGTTTTCCACCGGTATCACTCAACATACTGCAATTTTGCCAGGGGGCTTAGCATCTTAGTGCGAAAGTCTCTGCTGTTTAGACTCTTGGGGCTGGTGCTTGACCCGGATGCATGGTACATAATACATGCAATGGGGGAAAGCTTGGAGATATAAAACTTTCAAAATCCTATCGCTCGATCTCCCTGATCAACGTGGATACCTAGCTACTAGCCAAAATATACCCGACTGAACGGGGTGATCATGGCTCTGGTTCATCCGGATCAGTCTGGCTTCATGCCAGGCAGAGGAACGGATATTAATATCCGCAGGCTGCTTTCCAACATTGAGCTGGTTAGAGAGGGTGACACGGGAGTAGTGGCTGAGCTGGATTCCGAAGGATGGTTTTTCCTCTGGAAGGTGCTGGAGTGTTTTGGATTTAGGCTAGGTTTATTTCCTGGACCTGACTGCCCAAATTGGTATTAACAGCCTGCTGTTGGCTCCATTCAACTTATACAGGGACACTAGACAGGGATGCCCTCTATCCCCAGGGCTTTTCGCCCTGGCGATCGAGCCTTTGGCAATCCTAATACGTCAGGACCAGAGGGAGAGTGGCCTACAGGTTGGGTGTACTTTATGCTGATGACACTCTGTTGTACCTGGCAAATGCAGGAGCCTCTCTAAGCTCCGCTCTTGAGAATAATAGACCAGTTTGGTAAATACTCCGGGGTTAGCGTCAACTGGGACAAATAGGTCTTGTTCTCCCTCCACCAGTCGGGTTACAGGGCGGTCACTAACACACCACTCCAATGGGTGGATGAATTGAAATATCTTGGAGTGAATGTCAGGGAATCCATTCAGGCTTATATGGAGGACAATCCCTCTCCCCTTCTGACCCAGTTCGGCAGGAAATGCCATCTCTGGAAAACATTGCCCTTGTCCCGGTGGAGAGGGTGAACCTGTTAAAAATGGTATACCTTCCCAAGTTTGTATATTTTTTTTCAGGAATGCATCATACCCTATCCCAAAATCCTTTTTTCAAAAACTAGACTCCATTTCTACCTTTTTTGTCTGTGCTGGGAAAACCCAGAAACTGGTGAAGCAGACGCTCCAGCTCCCCCAATCAGAGTGGTTTGGCAATGCCTCGCTTCCAGCTCTATTACTGGGCGGCAGTCCTGGTGACGGTGCGGTGGTGGTTTGATCAACCCAAATGGAACCCAGTGGTGACCTTTGAGGCAGCCATTTTGGGATCCTATGCGGCGCTGAGCAACTTACCCTATAGAGGGCCCAGAGCCCATCCCCAAACTATGACTCTGATGCGTACAACCATACAGGTATTGCAGAGAGCTAGGGCTATCTACAAAACATTTCACCCCATACACCCTTATGGGGCAACCCCATATTATCCCACCTCTACAACCTTTCAGATCCCCGGTTATGGGCAGCCAAAGGGATCATCACAAACATATATACACTGATGGGTCCTTCTCTTCATAGACGCTAAAACCCAAATTTGCTGTCCCTGCCTCAATGACTATTAAATACTACCAACTTAGACATGCAACTCAAGCCCAGTTCCTTGACTCTCCAGACTGACTGTGGAACGACTGCTTATCTCAAAAATCCTGGACAAACGCCTGTCCTCCCTCTACTTTTACATATCAATTGCGCATATGACATCTCTGACTAAGCGGTATCATAAGTGGAAGAACCGGAACTGACAGACGAGGCGGGAGGACGTAATATCTGACTACTACAAAAATGATCTCAGCAAAAGACCATTTTATTCAACTCAAATTTATGCACAGAGCATATTACACCCCCATTAGATTAGCCAGCATATACCCCGGATCGAGTGCCCTCTGTTCCAGATGTAGCTGATCCCCTGGCTCATTTTTTTTTCATATGGTATGGTCAAGCCCTACACTGTGTCCTTACTGGGAAAATGTACTGGAGACCCTGGAGTCCTTTTTGGGGGCTGATCTCTCAGCTTGGACCCGGCCATGGCGTTGCTTGGTAGTATGGAAAATGTTGAGACCTCTAGACATGAAGTTATTTCTGTTCTATGCGTTATACTATGCCAGACGAAAGATTCTCCTCAAATGGAAGCTGCCCACCCCTCCCACGCATCATATGCGGATTGCCCTACAATCAACTCTGTCCTGCTACTATACAAGCGAACGTATGAGAGTAGAAACTGCCCTAAAAAAATGTCTGGTCCCAGTGGTTTGACGCACATGATCAAGCCCCCTAGGACTCATAAGAAAAACCTGAGAAATGGTACTGCCTTCTAAAGTGCGTTTTGGATATATCTGGATACGCTGAATTACTATGTTCTTATTGTCTCCCCTCCCCCTCTCTTGATCCCCCTTTTCTCATCTCCCCCCCCCCCCCCTTTATTTTATTTTATTTTATTTATTTTTTTAATTATCTTTCCTCTCAAATTCCTTCCTTCTCTTTCCAAATCCAGTAATGTTATCACAAATTAGGCTACTATATTGTTTAACCGCTTTAGCCCCGGACCATTTTCCAGCTAAAGGACCAACCCCTTTTTGCGATTCGGCACTGCGTCACTGACAATTGCCCGGTCATGCGACATGGCTCCCAAACAAAATTGGCATCCTTTTTTTTTTTCCCACAAATAGAGCTTTCTTTTGGGGGTATTTGATCACCTCTTTGTTTTTTTTTTGCGCTATAAACAAAAATAGATCAACAATTTTGAAAATGCAATATTTTTTACTTTTTGCTATAATATCCCCCAAAATATAAAAAAAAGAATTTCCTCAGTTTAGGCTGATGCGTATTCTACATATTTATGGTAAAAAAAAAATCGCAATAAGCATTTGATTAGTTTGCGCAAAAGTTATAGCATCCAAAATAGGGGATAGTTTTTTTTTTTTTTTTTACTAGTAATGGCGGCGTTCAGCGATTTTTTTTTTGTGACTACAATAATATGGCGGACACGTCGGACAATTTTGACACATTTTTGGGACCATTGGCATTAATACAGCAATCAATGTTAAAAATGTATTGATTACTGTGAAAATTTCACTGGCAGTGAAGGGGTTAACCACTAGGGGGCAGTGTAGGGGTTAAGTGTGTGTGTGTGTTGTGTGTGTGTTTTTTTTTTTTTTTTTTTTTTTTTTTTTTTTATATTTAACTGTAGCGTGGCTTGGCGCCTGACGTCACTGATTGTCTTTCCCTATAACGGGGAGCAGACGATCCGTGACAGCCTCAATAGGAAGCACGAGGAGAGGTTTGTTTGCACTTACCTCTCCTTGTTCTTCAGCTCTGACCTGATCGTGGGGCACCGACGGCGCTTGGGTCCATGGGTGCCGTGGTCACGGAGCTCAGGACCGGGTCGGGAGTGCACCGCCAGTGGCGTGCTCGCGTCCCACGGCTGGGCACTTAAAGGGAACGTACGGATTGTGCCATTCTGCCGACGTATATCTGTGTGAGGCGGTCCTTAAGCAGTTGAAAAAACTGGATAAAATTGATCAAACCTCAAATTTGGTTGGGATTTTTAAGGCAATATAAAAAATGTACTGTTGTATATGAAAAAAAAGTTTTATTATAAATACAAAAAGACATTACTACTGTATATACAGAGAAAGTCCATAATATGTCGTTGTGTAAGCATACAGTAAAGCAGAAAACAATACCACATGCATAAGTTTATGCGACAAAGCGAGTGGCTATTTCTCCTACGCGTTTCGAAAATGTGTAAATAGTTTCTTCTTCAGGGAAGCCACTTTCTGTGAACACATAACAAACAATAAATATATCGAAAGTACATTTACGAAATAACATAACATAATAACATTAAACCCCAACACTTGACTACTCACATGTTTGTTTTTAACATCAAAGGGACATTTCTCTTTCTTGGCACCGTCCAAAACAAAGAAGACGGACCAAAGAGGAAAAAATAAAAATAATAATGATCTGCTGAATTGTCACCGCACTACAAAGCCCAGGAGTCTGGTAGACTCAACAGTAGATGGGAGTAAAAAGCTTCTTTAATACATGTCCAATGGCTCAACGGGTGAGGAAACCCCACATTATATGAGCCCTCAATTATCAGGAGGACCTAAGGCAGAGAAAAAAAACCAAGGAATATTTTAATTTTTACTCCCATCTTATCACTTTCTTTAAAGAGAGGGATCACTCAATTATTGCTTACCACAGTATTGGAGTCCAACATTCATAGACCAAAATTCCTTCGTTTTCCTGCCAGTACAATCAAATCCTGGAAATCCTAAGAACATGTGAAAGGTTCCCACCTGTTAGGGCTTCTGGCGTTTGCATTAAGTAGCCAAAGTCAGATTGGCGCCAAAAAGTCCTCCAATCAAAACGATAACTCCTCCTAACTACTAATAAACTCCCTTAATAGGAGGTCTTACTTGGAAACCATTCCAATCACGAGGCACCCTCATTGCCCAAACAGCGTCATCACTGTTATGTACACATCCGGTGCGCCATCCTCAACCGGAACCGGAAGTGGTGCTCATCCGAGACTTCCGGATGTGATGACATCTCCGCAAGCGGTAGTGACAATATCACGCATCAGGCGGCTTAAACGGACACCACAGAGAAACCAAATGAGGCGGTGGCGGCGTCGTCACCAAGGAGACGGCGCAGCTCATCTCCCCTGCATAGATCGAACAAAACCTAAAGGGGCAAAGAGAAAATGGACCATAAATCGCTTAATACATTATGATCTTATTTAAACTCATTTTATTCCATTAAAAATGATTGCCACATTTAAGGGGACCCTTCCTCAATCAAATTGTTTTAATGGGCATATGGATATTTAATCCAAAAAGGTGGCAAGTTTAATCACAAACCCCAAATGTATTTTATCAGGTGTGATATGCCATCCAAGGCAAGAACTAAAACCACTGACACAGGAAAAAAATGGGATAAGTCAGGGACAACCACATGAGCTAAGAACAAATCCAAATCCCACGCAACAACCCCAAATCAGGAATGGATGGGGAAAATAAAATAAAAAACCCCCATAACCTCTCCTCTATGGAGTCATGTAAGTGGGCTCACCTGTGCCGGGAGTGCGGTGACAGCAGATCCTATCTATAAGAAATAAATCCTATTGTAACCATGTGTTAGCAGTATCAAATGTTGTTCACAAGAAATAGATACAAATACATTTCAAATGGAAAACCCATTGTAATAGAATGCAAATAAGAATAACCTTCCAAAGGAAAAAAAAAAAAGGGAAACGTGAAAAGGAAACTCTATCTCTACACCAATTCATTAGTCAGTTTTTCCCGAAACATAGCCATCCAGAAATGGCCTAAAACTTTGTTTCATTAAGGCCTGGGGGGCTTGTAGCGTCTAAAGATCTAATTCAGCGCATTTCGCGCTGCAAAATTTTGTTCCAATCCCTTCCTCTATATGGTATATGTACTCGATCCACAACAGTGAAGTTCACAACAGGCATCCTGTAGGCATGAGCTTTTTGCTACATGTCTACCCAGTGGAAGATATAAATTACAGATCCTCATACTGGACAGATGTTTACTTATACGTTGGCCAAATTCTTGTTTGGTCTTCCCAATATAGAAAACGCCACACTCGCATTGAAAAAGGTAGACTACACCTCTTGTTTTGCAATTAGCAAAGTGTTTTAACCAAAAATTCTCACCATTCGGTAACTTAAAAGTTGTACGTTGCCTTATGAATTCACAGAGCAGGACCCATATGGGTAGGTCCCCCAAGTTTTGCATGGATCTAAACATTGACTTCCTTTGTACTCACTTTGTGTCAGTGAGTCTCCAATGGAGCCAGCCTTCCAAAAGGTAATTTGAGGTTTTGAGGTGATAACGGTAGACAAAACTGGGTCCTCCGTTAACACCGACCAATATTTAGTGAGAATTTTTTTTTTTTTTCATGTTCATTCCAGAACCGTAATATTAATCGAGTTGTATTGTCAGCCTTATTGGATTTCTTTTTTCCAAACACTACTTGTCTATCTTGGTTCTTAACATGGTTAAAATACTTTCAGATACGTTTTAGTGTAGCCTCGTGATGGTAATCTACTGAGTTCATCTGACTCCTCCTGGAAAGCTTCATCAGTTGGACAAATTCGTTTTATTCGTAACAATTGGCTATATGGAATGGATTTTTTTTTTTAAAGACTGGATGGAAACTGTCGGCGTGCAAAAGCGTATTGCCGGCAGTTTCCTTCCTGAATAATCGTGTAGTCGGTCTCCCCGTAGCATCCTTCGTGATTTTAATATCTAAAAAATCAATTTGAATTTTTTTTTTACAATGTCTTTCAACCACACTCAAATTATTTTGATTCATTTTATCTAAACATGTTTTTAACATTTCTGGGCCATTCCAGACCAAGAATACGTCCTATGTAACGTTGCCACAGCACAATGTTCTCAGTATACATGGCCCATGAGTCATTCGACAGGAAGGTCTTTTCCCACTCCCCCAGGTACAAGTTAGCGTATGATGGCGCACAACATGTGCCCATAGCCACTCCTTGTACCTGGAGGTAGTGGGATCCTTTAAACGAAAACACTTTATGCCTAAGTATGAAGTCAAGCATCTGTAAAATGAAATTGTTGAATTTCCATTTAACAGTCGATATTTGTTGCAAAAACACGTTGTATTGCCTTTATTCCCAAATCATGGGGAATGCTATTGTAGAGTGATTCGACGTCTATAGTTACAAGTATTGCTGTATTTGGGATTATCAAACCCTCCAGAATTTGCAATAGATGGATCGTATCCTTTGTATATGATGCTAATTCTAAGACATGTGGTTTAAGGTGATCGTCTATGACCTGTCTTACAGCCTTAGAGATGCATCCATTTCCCGAGATGATGGGTCTTCCCGGAGGATTTTTGATATTTTTGTGTACTTTAGGTAATGCGTACATTGTAGGTATTCTAGGATATTTGGTACGTATAAAATCCTACATCTCTATCGTAATGGCACCATCCCTGTAGGCTTCATCAACCAAGTCATAAAACTTTTGGTTGTAACTGTCTATAAGATGAACCGAAATCCTGCAATAGCATTTCCGATCATTGAATTTTTAGGCACATGGCTTCATACATAGAATTGTCCATCAGGACGATGTTTCCCCCTTTATCGGATTGTTTTATTGTGATTTCTACATTATTTTGGAGTGATTTTAAAGCATGCTTCGGTTCTAAATTTAAGATTTTTTTAGTCTTCTTTTTTTTTTTTTTACTCATTTTTTTGATTTCTTTAGTTGTCAATTTGACAAATAATGCTAGAGCTGGATTAGAGCTCAGCGGAGGAAACGTACTCGATTTTTTTCTTATAAACTTTTTTTGCAAAGGGAGAAGGATCACAGCAAAGATCTTCGTCTATGCTGTCTTCAATATCAATCTCCTCTTCCCAATTATCTAGAACTGATTTGTTTTCCTCAAGCAGCTGATTGAGATCACGTAGAGCCCTAAAATCAGCTGCTGTGAGATTAGGCTAAATAACTTCTTGTTGATTGGATTGTTATACATGCTTTTAAATAACTTTGCGTGCGAATAGATTGATGTCCTTAATGACTTCAAAATCATCCGACGATTTATCAGGACAAAAAGGCAACCCGAGTGAGAGCACCTGGCTCTCTCAATTGGTGTAAGTGTGTGTGATGACAAATTTATGATATTTAAGCTTCCTTCACCAGTGTTAGTACCTGTTTCTGTTCCTGAGATTGTGTTGGAGTCAATGGTTGAGTTGGAACCATTTTGTCAAAATCTAGTTTTTGTTTTTGAAATTGCTCCCAATTCTTTTAAATTTTTGGATTTCTAGTCTTATCTGATGGATTAATTTTAGAATCATCTTTATTATCTCTCAGATTTCTTGATGGACCCCCATTTTTTTGCATGCGTAAGCCTTGTTGGGCATCAGTTGTACGTTTTTTTTTTTTTTTTTGTAACCTGTTGTACTTCATGGTCTATTTCCTGTGCTTTTTGCAAAGGGACCCTTTCTTTTTCTTATTGGCCCCTCCATATGAGAGGAGGCTGAGGAAGAAGAGACATTGGAGGGTGTATCTGAATTGTAATCATTTTTATAATCTTGTATCTTTGAAAAACTTTTGTTCATACTCTTATTTTTGTTGTTCTGATGCCATCTATAGGCCCGATTTTTCACTAAAAGCATTTTTATCCCTCCAATATTTCTTCTCCTTTTTTTTGAAGGATTGATTTCCCATACTCTTTGAGATCTCTTAATTTTACCTCTAGACCCGTATAGTCCTCGTGTATTTTTAGAGGAACTAGCCGGACATAGATGAATTAAATGCAGAAATTGATATCCTCTAATTGCTGTTTATACTCGTTTGCTCAAAAAATCTGATGATTTTATTACAAATGATTCAGGTAAGATTCCCAATTCTTCAGCTCATTAGAAATATGGCTGAGAATGGGGAATATCTGAATTCTCAAACCAATCGGATTGTTTTCTTGAATGTATCGTTCTAAAGACTGTATATGCCAGTGTAGGGCTGACTTTTTTTCAAGTACTTTAGTTAGACTAGAAAATAATGAATTCAAATCCGATATCACCTGTTCCTTCGCTTGAAAACTGGATTGGATAGTAGACATAAGCTCCTCCCAATTATTCCCTAGAAGATCCCCCCATCTTCCAAGAACAGAAGAGAGGGAAGAAGGAGAGAAAAAAACAAACAAACATATATAACTATATTGAAGAAACTGTTACCTGGGAAAATGACAATCAGCTGTAATTGAATTGTTTCAGATTTTTGAGACCTTATGTCAGGGGTTGACAAATTTGCTTGGAATCTAGGAGCCAGCTAAAAAAGTTAGGAGCCAAGTCCGTGACGGCGATCTGGACCTGTCCCTGGCCTGACATGGAGATGAGTGAGGGGAAGATAGCGCCCCCAGCCCCTCACCTGTCTCCAAGTCACTGCCCATAGCTATTAGAGGGACATTTTATTTGTTTTATTTTTTTCAAATGACGATTTTTTTTTTAAATTGCATTTTAGTGTAAATATGAGATGTGAGGTCTCTCTGACCCCAGATCTCATATATAAGAGGACCTGTCATGCTTTTTTCTATTACAAAGGATTTTTACATTCCTTGTAATAGGAATAAAAGTGACACACATTTTTTTTAAAAAAGAACAATGGAAAAAAAATAAAAATAAAAGTTAAAATAAGAAAAAAAAAATTTTTTTTAAATGCGCCCTGTCCCGCCAAGCTTGCGTGCAGAAGCGAACGCATATATGAAAGCAATGTTCAAACCACACATGTGAGGTATCGCTGCGATCGGCAGAGTAAGAGCAATAATTCTAGCCCTAGACCTTCTCTGTAACTCAAAACGTGCAACCTGTAGAATTTTTTAAACGTCGCCTATGGAGATTTTAAAGGGTAAAAGTTTGTCGCCATTCCATGAGCGGGCGCAATTTTGAAGCATGACATGTTGGGTATCAATTTACTCAGCGTAACATCTTTCACAATATAAAAAAAAATTGGGCTAACTTTACTGTTGTCTTTTTTTTTAATTAAATAAATTATTTTTTCCCCAAAAAAAGTGCGCTTGTAAGTACGCTGTGCAAATATGGTGTGACAGACATTATTGCAACGACCACCATTTTACTCTCTAGGGTGTTAGAATAAAAAAGAAAAAAAGTGTGTGTGTGTATGTGTGTGTGTGTATATGTATATGTGTGTGTATGTATGTATGTATGTGTATGTGTGTGTGTATATATATATATATATATATATATATATATATATATATATATATATATATATATATATATATATATATATATATATATATATATAATTATTATGTAATGTTTAGGTGTTCTAAGTAAATGGAAGGAGATCTATTAGCATTAATGGTTGTAATTCCAACGGCCACCACAAGAGGGCGCCAGATTCCAGAAGGAATAGGATCACAGAAGGGAATAGCTAGCATCACAGAAGGCCTCAAAGCCGGGGGATCAATTACCGGCCGCCGGCGGTGCGGCCCGACGCAATCACGCTGGGGGGGTCCACGGAGACAGGATACCCCCAGCTGTGCTGCCCCAGGCGCCAGTCGCTAATTCTAGTCGCCAATGCGACCTGGCGCCCGGGTTTTGTCGAGCCCTGCCTTATGTACAATGTAATGTCCATGTACTGTCTTTGTCAACGCTAATACTTTTAAATAAAAAACATATACTCTGTAAAAAAAAAAAAAAAGGGGGAGGCCCAGGTTTTGGGGAAATATCTCCAGAGGTTAGGAGAAGCAGAAGAGTAAGGGAGGTAATATGAGAATATGATTTGTATGAGGGGGCATGCTACTGTATCCATTGGGGTTTATTAGCAAGTGGGCTTAGTTAGAAAGAGGTGAGTGCCGTAATAGGGGGTGGGAAGAAGTGAGGGTGATATGTACAGATTGTGGGGTGGAGAAGAGGGGTGAAGAGAGTTTGAGAGAGGCTGCAATTGTGTAGAGGAGAGGTAAAGAGTGCATGTTCCAGAGAGGAAGGTGAGATGATTTGGAAATTGGGTCACCTGCTTTTTGCTTTGTGCAAATCGCTGAAGTGCAAGAGCGTAAGTGGCACTTATTTAACCACTTGACAACCGGCCCATAGCCGAATGACTGCTACAGGGTGGTTGCTTAACTCTGGGAGGGAGTACTATGATGTCCTCCCAGAATTCCGCTGTCGCGTGCCCCCTGGAGCACGCACCCGAGAACTTCCGTGACCGGACCCGGCGCATCACGGTGAACGGCTGCTGATTGCGGCCGTTTACCATGTGATCACTCCGTCAAATGACGGAGCGATCACATGTAAACAAACCAGCATGATTTCCATTTCCTCCCTCCCCTTTGAATCCAGTGTGAGCGGAGAAGGGAGAGATCGGTTTCAGCAGTGCTGTGGGCTGCATGTGTAGTGCCCACAGTGCTGCTTAGTGACAGATCCATCCATCCATGCTCACCCAGCCGTACTCTGCAGTACCCAGCAGTATCCAGCCATCCCCATCCACGGCTCAGCCATCCCCATTAATTCATGCCGCTACAGTGCCTCACAAAAGTGTAGTAGGTAGTCAAATTAGATTTGAAACTTATGTCCTTAGAACACCTGATGGTGCTCCCTGCATGTTGGTCCTCTGTATGTGGCCACGCTGTAGAAAAGTCTCACATGTGGTATCGCCATACTCGGGAGGAGTAGGAGAATCTATTTTGGGGTGTAATTTTTGGTATGTACATGTTATGGGTTTAGAAATATTGTGTAAATGGACAACGTTGTGTAAAAAAAAAATAAGTTTTCAATTTCTTTACACATTTTCCAAAAACTTGTAGAAAAAAATGACATGTTCAAAAGACTCGATATGCCTCCTAGATTATACATTGGGTTGTTTTCTTTCCAAAATGGGGTCATTTTTGGGGTGTTACCATTGTCCTGTTCTCCAGGACCTTCAAAAATGTAAGAGGTAGTCAAGAAATTTTATGGGTAATTTATGGCTGATGGCGCTCCCTGCATGTTGGGCCCCTGTATGTGGCCACGCTGTGTAAAAGTCTCACACATGTATCTCCATACTTGGGAAGAATAGTAGAATGTGTTTTGGGGTGTAATTTGTGGTATGCATATGCTTTGTGTGCGAAATAACCTGCTAATATAACAATTTTGTGAAGAAAAAAAAATCTTGATTTTGCAAAGAATTGTGGGAAAAAAATGACAATTTCAAAAAACTCACCAATCCTCTTACTAAATACCTTGGAATGTCTACTTTCCAAAAAGGGGTAATTTGGGGGGTATTTGTACTTTTCTGGCATGTTAGGGTCTCAAGAAATTAGATGGGCCGTCAGTACTTCAGGTGTTATCAATTTTCTGAGATTGGCACCATAGCTTGTAGACTCTAACTTTCACAAAGACCAAATATACACCTATTTGGGTTATTTTTACCAAAGATATGTAGTGGTATAAATTTTGGCCAAAATATATGAAGAAAAATTACTAATTTGCAAAATTTTCTAACACAAGAAGAAATTCATTTTTTACAGAATTTTTCAGTCTTTTTTTCTTTTATAGTGCAAAAAATAAAAAGCCCAGCGGTGATTAAATACCACCAAAAGAAAGCTCTATTTGTGTGAAAAAAGGACAAAAATTTCAAATGGGTACTGTGTTGTATGACTGAGTAATTGTCATTCAAAATGTGAGAGCACCAAAAGATGAAAATTGGTCTGGTTATTAAGGGGGTTTTAGGGTCAAGTGGTTCTTCTTTGGAAGAACCCCTGCATGTGTTCCCCCCATTAAAGAAGACCCTGTTTTATACTGTTGGGTGTGGATTGAATTTGGCAGTTAATCAGGAGGTAATATTATGCCGCGTACACACGTAGCAGACTATCAGGCGGCCTTAGTCTGGCGGACTTTCCAAACGAGCTACTTGCCCACACACGGTACTTTTGCAGCGGTCTAATACGGCATACTAAGTCCATCGGACTATCCGCCATACTTTTGAAATGAATGGACTTGCCCACACACGCGGAGAAAGGTCCGCTCCCTTTGAGCGCGTCTCCAGGTAGCCGGGGCCAGCGAAGGAGGCGTCACTGGCCCCGTCACCTGGTATGGACTTAAAGGGGGAATCCCTACGCCGAAAAATCTGACACCTTATGATGTCAGTCCCATCATCCTCTAGCAGAAGATAGCGGAGGAGTCCAGCGAGAAGACCACCGGAGCTGTGCAATAAACTATTTTAACCTTGTGTTGTGTTTTTTTATTTTCCCAGGTGAATGGGTAGGGGTACATTGTACCCCATACTCATTCACATAGGGTGGGGGGCCCCCTTATTAAAGGGGGCTCACAGATTCCGATAAGCCCCCCGCCCGCAGACCCCGACAACCAACGGCCAGGGATGTTGGGAAGAGGCCCTTGTCCTCATCAACATGGGGACAAGGTGCTTTGGGGTGGGGCCCCCCCCCCATGTTGAGGGCACGCTCACCCCCTTTCCTGGCCGGCCAGGTAGCATGCTCGGATAATGGTCTGATATGGACCTAGGGGTGTACCCCCACGCTGATTTTTCGGCGTAGGGATTCCCCTTTAAGTCCATACCAGGTGATGGGGCCAGCGACTCATCCTTCGCTGGCCCCGGCCACCTGGAGACGCGCTCAAAATGAGACTCCGGGGCGGGAAAAGTCAGTTCATTTCAAAAGTACGGCGGACTGGCGCACACACGGCCGTACTGTCCGCCGAAATGCGAGTCCGGCGGACAGATTGGAGTGCAAAAATACTTTTAGTCCGCCGGACTTTTGGGTAAAAAAAAAAGTCCGCCGGAGCCTACACACGGGTGAATTGTCAGGCGTACTTGAGTCCGCCTGACTTTTCCACCGGATTGTTGGATCGTGTGTATGAGGCATTAGGCACACGGCTAACAGAGCAAACAATTTCACACCACAATCAAACTGCAAGAGGCCAAAATTGTAAAGATAAGGGAACCCATAATTTAGATAAAAATTAAAAGCTAAGTAAACATTGATATAATGTGAGCGTGGCTACAGATGAAGTTGAAACAGCGGTGACAAAGGCAGATTTACCAAATGTGGATTTGAGCAGTCAGTTAATGTTCAGTTTAAGGTAGATATAATAGAAATGGACTAGAATAGTAATAGAAATAAGTGATAAACATTTTTTAAGAGTGTAAAACAAAACCTAAATAAACATTTAAAAAAAAAAGTAGAGCGCCCTGCCCCCCGTGTGCACAGAGGCAAACACACATGTAAGTCCCACCCAAATATGCTGCGAGTACTCTAAACTGGTAACCTGTAAAAAAAAAATTTTTTTTTTTACTAAAATGTTGCCTATGGAGATTTTTGACACCCTCAATACAGGGCACTTGCACCCCCTTCCTGCCAAGACCAGCTTTCAACGCTCTCACACTTTGACAATTACACAGTCATGCAACACTGTACCCATATGAAATTTGCGTCCTTTTTTTCACACAAATAGAGCTTTCTTTTGGTGATATTTTTAATCACTACTGTACTTTTTTTTTTTTTTTGCTATAAATAAAAAAGACTAACTTTTGTGAAAGAAGCGCCTTTTTCTTTCTTATCGTACATCATGGGACACAGAGCCATAGTAGTTACTATGTGGGTTATAGGGCACCTTCAGGTGATGGACACTGGCACACCCCCAAGATAAAAAGTGCACTCCCTATATAACCCCTCCCACTGCTGGGAGTATCTTTTTTTTTTTTTTTTTTTTTTTTTTTTTGCCAATGTCTGTGGTCACAAGTGAAGATGTGCTGTGCTGCGCTCCACTGGAGCAATCCTTACTAGGGCTAGCCATGCACCTGGATCCATTCAAAGTGTCTTTTAGGCTGAATCGTATGGTACCCAAGGCTCATGTCCGAAGAAACCAGGTTTTTCCTGTAACGCTTCTCTTGGAAAGCTGGACCCCAGGATCCAGTACTTTTGGCAGTAAGGCTATAAAGTTTTACTGGCGATGGTGCGATTACAGGTCCAGGATTGTGGGTTTCCTTGAGGATCCCCAGCTCCTGAAGGTTTAACTGAGCCCACCGTAAAGGGTGAAGATTGGGTCTGTTGGCTTTACCACAGAAAACCCTGGGTAAGTGGAGTTTTTCTAAGAATTTTTTTTAATTTTCTTATGAATGTCTCCTTTTAATTAGTAAATGTTGTCATGCCTGTGTCACCACGGGGGGGGGGGGCCTGTATAGAGCACGTACCTTCTCATGCTTCCTCCGGAGAGCTCACAATGTGTCCGGAGCAGCAGCAGCTTCCATTTCCTCCAGCAGCAGATGCCCAGTAAGTCTGGGGGGCTGGGGTTGTCCCCACCAGTCACCCCTACCTGTGCTACTCTTAAAGAGAAAAATGAACGGTACACCGCATTACCCGACGACTTCCAGGCTGTCCGTGCCATTTTCTCCCCTCTGTAACATCCCATATGATCCGAGGCCTGTAAGCGACGAGGGGGCGGGGCTTAGCACAGCTTTGGTGTCCTTCAATGCCCAGCGCAGGGAAGTGTTAAAAGCACTAATGATATTGCTGCGGAGGGACACAAGAGCGCGGGGTATTAAAGAGGTTGGTGACACAAGCATTCTTTTTACACATTTACTATTGCATCAGGCTCGGTGTTAATAGCAGTGGCTGACTATTGCTCAAGCAATGGATGCAAATTCTTCTGGTAGTCCCTATTTGTGCATCAGGCTATGTTTAGAAGGGTGGGGGTTGAAACGCCCCCAAAAAAGGAGCTAAAAGGGTCGCCCTCAAGCTCTGGAAATCCTACTCTTCAAATGGCATCCTCCCCTAAGAGGGGGTGGCTGGTCCGACTGTATCGAGGCCATGAAATGTTTGCAACTGTTTTCAACACTGCAGCCCTTGTTTTTAAAAAGTTTAGTGACTTTAATCACATCCCTGAGTGGTTAATCGCATCCCAGTATGGTCAAGATGCGACCGGGTTTTCTTCCTATTTCCTAAGAATCTCAGCCTGAGGAACTGGGGGCAGGAAAAGACGATTCCCTCGGGACCATGGTGAATCTGACGCCTCTTCTGAGGTGTCAATTGTGGAAGAATCAGCTTTCACAATCTGTAAGATTGATGGTACAATTTCTTGCTGAATGATCCGCTCCACTTTTATGTGCCCTTAACTGAGTGTTTGGGTTCACTAAACCTCAAGCTGTGTATGCTTTTTTTTCCTGCCCATTCTTGTTGGCAAATTTTTTTTTGTATCTGTAGGATCACCCAGATAACCTTTTTATTTTCCATTCTAAAAGTTTTCACACTTTATCCTATGGTAGAGAAAATTCACTAAGCGGGGTATACCAGCAATTAACGCTACTATATCCTTTGTGAGTAAGTTTGACTTGTCTGGCAGGCATTACTCAAATACTTAGGGACTTGTTCTAGCAGGCTGAGTGTCTGTCTTCACTGACAGTATTTGGATAATCATTGTGAGACCAGTTTTAACAGGGGTTTAAGGTTATCCTGATCAGGAGGCAGCTTTAGGTTTGCAATAATTGCTATGACAGTTTGCGCCTTCACTAAGTGTCATGCAAGAAGCTCCTGGCTAGCCTTCCCTTTTGCGGGAAGACCACTATCTGCGGAAATTTTGGATATATCCAAAGAATTTCTAGCAAAAGAAAGATACCTTTTGCATTTAAAGTGAAAGATTTAATGTTTCTGTTTCAAAGCTTTGTCTTCTGTGCCAGGGGCATCAGCCTCCATACAGTCAGGTTCAAAGGGTAATCCTCAGGGTTAATCCCAGGGACAAAAGGTCTTGAGGGGGGAAGCCTACAAGATACTGTAGCCTCCTTATGAGGATGTCTCCCTGCCTGCTCGATAGGGAGAATTCTTCTACAGTTCTCAGGGATCTGGCAGAAGGAATGTCAAGACGAATGAGGGACTTCAATAGCTCCAACATACAAACTGGAGTTCCAAGAGTTTTCGTATAGTTTTCTCAAGTGTTCATGGTAGCCCCATGTAAGAGCAGAGATTGGGATTTGGTTAAATCCAAATGGACATTCTAGATCAAAAAAAATCTAAAATTAGGCTCCCAGAAGCTCCATCTGCACGCTCTACATGGAGAATCAATACAAGATCTTATTCCATTGGTATCAGATCCCGGACCTGCTCCGCTCCATTTACCCATTGACTGACTCTCGCTGCTGGCAATGCCATAAAGATAGGGGAACGCTATTCCATATCTACTGGACATGCCCCCTACTTCTCCCATACTGTCTGATGGTGCATTCTTTGCTCCGATCTATCTTCGGCGCTGAGGTGCCCTTAGATACCAAAATGTATGTTAGGTCTGCCACCCGTCTCCTTCACTAAACTGTCACAGAAACTACTGTCGCATGTGTTAACCGCAGCACGCTGCCTGGTGGCCCTAAAGTGGAAACACTGACCCCTCCTCCCTATTTGAACTGCACACCAGGCTCAGATGTTAAGAGAATGGAATACCTGACAGCCTCTCTGACACCCTTGATAAGCACGATAGAATATGGGAACCTTGGGTCCTATTGGAGACTCCCCCAGCCTTATGATACAGGGTTCTCTCCTCAACGGGCCTAATGCTGCCTGAGGTGGCTGTTTTTTGGGACAATCATGGGCCCCTGGGGCGGGAGGCTGCCTTAACCCTCTTACACTCGATCTCTAATCATTCTCTCCTTTTCTTGACTTAGCTTTTCCCTCCTCTAATGCTCCTATTTCTATTTTTTGAAGAGACTTGGTACAGGAGGTTCGCTATTGCGGCCCTTTTATTATATAGTAGCTCACTATGTTGTCAGGGGTCATAAACTTCATGAACCGGCACCTAGTCCTACCCCTAGTTGTGATGTTGGATCAACGGGCAATCTGATGTTGTGATTATTATTGTACTATGTATCCTCCTGTGCTCTTTATTGGAAATGCTTTGTCCTCCTCCCTTTTTTTTTTTTTTTTTTTTTTTTTTTTTTTCTTCCCCCCCCCCCCCCCCCCCCCCTTTTTGTTGATCCCCTCTTTTTTTTTTTTTTAATTAATAAAATTGTCAGTTTAAAAAAAAAAAAAAAAAAAAAATCTAAAATTGAATTGCTGAATATAATCTCCCCCCTTTTTTTGCATGAAAATGCATATCTCTCCATATGCCCATTTCCTCGCTCACTAGTAATTTCTTTCAAAGTGGAAAATATTCTTTCCCTTGCGTTCACCGACTGACACAGCTCCTCTTAGACCATTGGGTTGTTACGCCACCTTCAGGAGAGGACTAGGCATAACATGTAATACAAAAACTCAAGGGGCGGTCCCTTAGGTAACAACCCCACAGCCTGCATTGCAGCTTCAGTTTTTTTCTGCCTAGTGAAGAAGGACCTAGGAACCCTGCGTTTTTTTTTTATTTTTTTTTTTTTTTTTTTTTTTTTTTGCAGAAGCTTTGCTTTTTGTGCAAGATTAAAGATCCTGCAATCTATCAATAGCTGACTGTGTGACAGGCCAGATACTCTTATCTTTGTAGTCGCCCCAGCCTGGCCAGCGAGCGTGTGCAGACCAGAGCTCCACGCTGGGTCGACCACAACATGCCTTGGCTCCAGAGGCAGTCGGTGAGCGTAAATGCTCCGGTGGAAAAACACATGACTGGGCTAGTGATGACTGGGTCTGTGATGGAATGTCTCCCAGCTCTTCAGGACTGGTAAGTACAGCTCTCCCTGCCTCGTGGGGCTGGACATTCCCGGGAGGTCGATTTTGGGGGTCCCTCACCTCCCTCTTCTCTCCCTGTCTCTATCTTCTTCCCCCCCCCTTCCCTGTGGGGGATGCTGCATGGGCTGCTGAGCAGTGTGTGTGCCATGGACAGGGGCTCTCTGGGGGGGGACTGCGCTGGCTGGCTGTGCCCTGGATGTGTGTAGATCTCTCCCTGGAGGTGTCTGGAAGCTGTGTGTGTGTTGATCGCTGTAGCGCGGTTTCACCGCCATTTATCTGCCTTTTTTGTTCACTGTCCCTCATGGTATACAGTGCTTGGCGGCCATCTTTGGTGGGGTATAGAGCAGCATGCTCTCTGACCATTTTCCTGTAGTTCGGTGGCCATTTTCCCTGTGATTGTCCACAGGTGGCAGACAGGGTAGGGTCAGCATGGCTTCAGAAACTGGTTTCTTCCCCTAAAATCCAGGCAATTGCAACCGGTTCACCTACAGACAGTGCAGTGCCTCTGGACGCTTTTGTCAGTGGGCCTCAATTTGTTCATTACCGAGATGGAGATGGTGCGTGGGCGTAAAGGTGGTAAAAACGGATCTTCCCTTCCTTGGCGACCGGCTCTTTGGAGCCTCATTGGATGACATTTTTAAGAATGCCACAATTGGTAAGAGTACACAGGCCAGTAAGGCTAAGGAGCCACGCCGTAAGCAAGGCCCCTCATTCTCCGCTCACGAGCGACTTTTTCATCCGCCCGGGGTTTCGACCAAGCGTTCCCAGCCCGACAGGATGACCTCTGAAGGACAAAAGCGTCCCTGGAATCACCAGCCTAACAAGCCTGCAAGCAAAAGTGCTACAACATGAAGGTTTGCCCCTGCCCGCAACACAGGTGGGGGGTCACATTCGGGAGTTTGCAGCCCGGTGGGCCTCTCGGCTGTCCAACCAATGGGTCTGCGATCTGATTTCTTCAGGCTACAAGATAGATTTCCTCTCTTGGCCACAAAACAGATTCTTCCCCTCCAGCATACCCGTACTCCCGGCTCGCCGGGAGGCCCTATTGGGGGCGGTAAGGGACCTGCTGAGCCGCGGGGCGTTAGTACCTGTTCTGGAACGTTTCCAGGGGTTCTACTCAAACCTTTTTGTAGTCCCCAAAAAGGAAGGGATACGTCCTATCTTTGACCTGAAAGCCCTCAATTACTTTGTAAAAGTACAGAGGTTCAGAGTGGAATCGGTTCGCTCAGTAGTCACTGCACTCCATCAAGGGGACTCCCTGGCGTCCTTGAACATCCAGGATGTGAACTTGCACATACCCATATGCCTTGAGCATCAGAGGTTTCTGCAATTTGCAGTTGGGGGTAGCCCACTATCAGTTTGTGGCTCTCCCTTTTTGGTTTGGCATCAGCTCCCCAAGTCTTTAGCAAGGTATTGGCTCCTGTTTTAGCATTGCTGCAGCAACGCAGGATCACGATCGTGGGATACCTAGACTATCTCCTCCTGAGATAATCTTCTGCCTCAGAGTTAGAGGAAGATGTGGCGATCACCATGCAGACCTTGCAGGAATTTGGGTGGCTGGTAAACCTAAAGCAGTTGGTGATTGTACCGACTCAGCATTTGGCGTACCTAGGCTTACTGCTGGACTCCATAGAAGCGAGAGTGCTTCTCCCTTCAGACATGCTGCACACTTTGAGCCACGGTAAAACTGTTGATGAATCGCAGGTGGTCATCGCTATGCTTCTGTATGCGAGTTCTGGGACTCGTGGTGGCCTCCTTCATGGCAGTACCGTATGCCCAGTTTCACACCAGGGTCCTGCAGAAGATTTTCACAAAATGGGCCGAATCTCCATTATCCCTGGATCTGCAGATTCAGGTGAGCCAGTTAGTCCAGGGATTTCCTGCTCTGGTGGCTAAGGTCCCCGGCACTTCGGTCCGGGAAGTCGTTCCTACCTCTGAAATGGACAGTGATCACAACGGACGCCAGCCTAACCAGCTGGGGTGGAGTAATGGGAGTTCAGTGGACCCAGGGCCTCTGGTCGTGGAGAAATCCAACTTGCCGATCAATCTGCTCGAGCTGAGAGCAATCGGGCTATGCTTCGCCACATGGTCGATGAGACTTCAATGGCGTCCGATCAGGATCCAGTCAGACAACACCACAATGGTGGCATACGTCAATCACCAAGGGGGAACAAGAAGCTCATCCACCGCACAAGAGGTCGCTCGCATCCGTCAGTGGGCAGAGCGACATGTACTGGCCCTGTCGGCCATTTACATCCCGGGAGTGGAGAACTGGCAGGCGGACTACCTAAGTCGCCAGATGCTGGACCCTCGGGCTACTGTGCCTGCGATGGGGCACACCAGACGTTGATCTTCTGGCCTCCCATCTCAATCGGAAGGTGCCAAGATTCGTGGCCAGGACAAGAGATCCTTGGGCAGATGTCAGATGCGCTGGTGGCTCTGTGGGATCAGTACTAGCTGATCTATGCCTTTCCAACACTGAAACTGTTACCACATCTGCTCCACGGAGTGGAGGGTGAGGGGATCCCAGTAATACTGATTGCCCTAGATTGGCCCCAGCGTCCTTGGTACGCAGACCTAGTGCACCTGGTGGCTGACGCCCCATGGCGACTGCCATTACGTGAGGACCTTCTGTCTCAAGGTCCGGTTCTCCACCCTGCTTTACCATCACTGGTTTTAACGGCATGGCTATTGAGAGCCAGGTGTTGAGGAACCGGGGTCTTTCAGACTCGGTGATTCCAGTCACCCACTCCAGATTATTTTGCTAAGAGAAGGCTAACTTATTAAATACTTTCTTCAGCTCTGTGTATACAAAGGAACATGGGGGAGCTCATGTCCATAATGGGGACGGTACTGATGCAGCCCAAAATCCACAATGGCTCAAAAGTGATATGGTCCAGAAATATTTGGACACAATAAAGGTGGATAAAGCACCTGGACCTGATTGCATCCACCCACGGATCCTAAAAGAATTGAGCACTGTAATTTCGAAGCCACTATCTAATTTTTAGCGACTCATTAATGTCAGAAATGGTACCACTGGATTGGCGCAGGGCCAAAGTCTTTACCAAGTAATTATAGACCCATTAGTTTAACTTCTATAGTTGGGAAGATACTGGAGGGATTAATAAAAGGCCACATACACGAGTTCTTGCAGGAAAAAAATATTTTGAGCAACAGCATGGATTCATGAAAGACAGAAGTTGTCAGACAAACCTGATTTTCTTTTTGAGGTGGTAAGTAAAACCTTAGACAGAGGGGTGGTGGTGGACGTGATATATTTGGATTTTGCAAAAGCGTTTCGATACAGTTCCGCACACACGGCTCATGTGTAAGGTAAAGTCTACAGGTTTGGAAATATCAGTTTGTAAATGGATAGAAAACTGGCTAAAAGACAGAATTCAGAGAGTAGTGGTTAATGATTCTTACTCTGAATGGTCTAAGGTTATCAGTGGTGTACCCCAAGGTTCAGTGTTGGGACCCTTACTTTTTAATATCTTTATAAATGATATTGGGTCTGGGATCAAAAGTAACATTTTCGTGTTTGCAGATGACACCAAGCTATGCAGTGGAATAACGTTCTTACACGATGTCTCCAATTTACAAGCCAACCTCAATGCTCTGTCTAGTTGGGCGACTATGTGGCAGATGAGGTTTAATGTTGCGAAATGTAAAGTTGTGCACTTGGGGGGCTAAGAATATGCAAGCATCATACATACTAGAGGGAGTACAACTGAGGGAATTCATAGTGGAGAAAGATCTGTGGGTTTTGGTAGATCATAAGCTCAATAATAGCATGCAATGCCAAGCTGAGGTTTCCAAAGCCAGTAAAGTCCTTTCCTGTATTAAGAGATGTATGTACTCCAGAGAGGGATATAATTTTGCCCCTGTTCAAATCATTAGTAAGACCTCATCTGGAATATGCAGTTCAGTTTTGGGCACCAGTTCTCAAAAAGGATATTGGTGAACTGGAGAAAGTGCAGAGAAGGGCAACCAAACTGATAAGAGGCATGGAGGAACTCGGCTATAAGGAAAGATTAGAGGAACTGAATGTATTCACTCTTGAGAAGAGGAGATTAAGGGGGGATATGATCAACATGTACAAATATATAAGGGGTCCATATAGGGAACTTGGTGTCGAGTTATTCACTTTACGGTCAACAAAGAGGACAAGGGGGCACTCTTTACGTCTAGAGGAAAAGAGATTTCATCTCCAATACGGAAAGGTTTCTTCACAGTAAGAGCTGTGAAAATGTGGAATAGACTCCCTGCAGAGGTGGTGATGGCTAGCTCAGTGGATTGCTTTCAGAAAGGCCTGGATTATGTCCTAAGTGTATATAATATAACTGGGCACTAACATTTATAGGTACGGTTGGGTCGGGGAAAATCCGATTTGCCTCTCTGGATCAGGAAGGATTTTTTTCCCCTGCTTTAGCAAATTGGATCGTACTCTGCTGGGGTTTTTTGCCTTCCTCTGGATCAACTGTGGGTATAGAATTGGGTATATGGGCTGGTATGATGTTTATTTTATATATTATTATTTTTTTTATTTTTTTTTGTGGTTGAACTGGATGGACTTGTCTTTTTTTTTTTTCAACCTGACTAACTATGTAACTATGTACTATGTGTGAGGAGAAAGGTTGGCGTCCACGCTCCTTTTCTATATCCAGGATCCTGCTGTTCCTACAGCATGAAATAGACCAGAAATTGGCTTTAACCACTTCAGCTCCGGACCAATAAACACCTTAAGGACCAGAGGTCTTTTTCCAATTTCGCACTGTGCTGCTTTAACTGGTAATTGCGCGGTCATGCAATATTGCACCCAAACGAAATTTGCGTCCTTTTCTTCCCACAAATAGAGCTTTCTTTTGATGCTATTTGATCGCCTCTGCGATTTATTTTTTTTTTTTTTTTTTTTTTTTTTGCGATATAAATGGAAAAAGAGCGAAAATTTTGAAAAAAAAAGATATATTCTTCTTTTTGTTATAAGAAAAATCGAATAAACTAAATTTTAGTCATACATTGAGGGCAAAATTTATTCAGCCACATGTCTTTAGTAAAAAAAATGTCAATAAGCGTATATTTTTTGGTTTGCGCAAAAGTTACACAGCTTTTAATTTATGACTGCCTATCTCATTTCTTGAGGTGCTAAAATGGCAGGGCAGTACAAACCCCCCCCCCCAGATGACCCCATTTTGGAAAGTAGACACCCCAAGGAAATTGCTGATGGGTATCTTGAGCCCATTGAATATTTATTTTTTTTGTCCTAAGGGATTGAATAATGACAAAAAAAGAAACATTTTTTTACAAAAAGTTGTCACTAAATGATATATTGCTCACACATGCCATGGTTATATGTGGAATTGCACCCCAAAATATATTCCGCTGCTTCTCCTGAGTACGGGGGTACCACATGTGTGGGACTTTTTGGGAGCCTAGCCGCGTACGGGTCCCCGAAATCCAAGCACCGCCTTCAGGATTTCTAAGGGCATACATTTTTTATTTTACTCCTCACTACCTATCACAGTTTTGAAGGCCATAAAATGCCAAGATGGCACAAAACCCCCCCAAATGACCCCATTTTGGAAAGTAGACACCCCAAGCTATTTGCTGAGGGCCATGTTGAGACCATTGAATATTTTTTTTTTTTTTGTCCCAAGGGATTGAATAATGACAAAAAATTAAAAATTATTTTTTTTACAAAAAGTTGTCACTAAATGATATATTGCTCACACATGCCATGGTTATATGTGGAATTGCACCCCAAAATATATTCCGCTACTTCTCCCGAGTATGGGGATACCACATGTGTGGGACTTTTTGGGAGTCTAGTCGCGCACAGCACCCCGAAAACCAATCACCACCTTCAGGATTTCTAAGGGTGCAAAATTTTGATTTAACTCCTCACTACCTATCAGTTTCGAAGGCCATAAAATGCCAAAATGGCACAAAACCCCCCAAAATGACCCAATTTTGGAAAGTAGACACCCCAAGCTATTTACTGAGAGGCATGTTGAGTCCATGGAATATTTTATATTTTGCCAAAAGTTGCGGGAATATTACAAACTTTTTTTTTTTTTGCACAAAGTTGTCACTAAATGATATATTGCTCACACATGCTATGGGCAGAAGTCAAATTACACCCCAAAATAAATTCTGCTGCTTCTCCCGAGAACGGGGATACCACATGTGGGGGACTTTTTGGGAGCCTAGCCACGTACGGGACCCCGAAAACCAAGCACTGCCTTCCGGATTTTCGCAGGGATCAGGCCTGACTCTGCGATCGCTGCAGTTATGTGTTTAGTGTTTTGTAAGTGACAGTGATCGATCGATACAGCACTTGGGTGGGCTGGGCAGAGGGGCAAAACGCAGGTGCTAGCAGGTATCTGGGCTGATCCCGCTAACAATGCGTTTTTTGGAACCCTAAACTGCTGGGGATGCTAGTATAGATCTGATCAGATATTGATCTGTTCAGATTCTATACCACTACGGGAGGTGTATGCTTTGCGCGTGGGTGTTAGCGGTACTGGCACTAACCTAGCGCTGCCTGGGGCGACGCAGACCCTGACCCTAAAACCTAATTGATATCACCCGCCGGGTGATCAGGGGGTTAAACCTTTATTGGGTAATAAATGGTGGGTGCCCTGATGCTATAAAAAGCAAACTAACCAGAGTCACCCGTAACACTTATACGGTGATCACTAGTGAAAGGGTTAACTGGGGGCAATCAGGGGGTTCAAATTTTTATAAGGTAGTATATGGGGGTCCCTGGCGCTATATAAAAACGTGACGGGGAACCTAAATAACTAACTGGCTAACCAGCGTCACCAGTGACACTTATACTGTGATCGCTGGTGAAAGGGTTAACTAGGGGCAATCAGGGGGTTAAAACCATTATTGGGTAGTATATCGGGGTACATAGCGCTATAAAAACCTGGTGGTGAACCTAAAAAAATAACTAGCTACCTAGCGACAGTAGCGACACTGATGCAGCGATCAGAAAAATGATCGCTTAGTGACACTGGCAGAAGGGGGTGAAAGGGTTAACTAGGGGCAATCAGGATGTTAAAACCATTATTGGGTAGTATATCGGGGTACCTAGCGCTATAAAAACCTGGCGGTGAACCTAAAAAAATAACTAGCTACCTAGCGACACTGATGCAGCGATCAGAAAAATGATCGCTTAGTGACACTGGCAAAAGGGGGTGAAAGGGTTAACTCTAAGGGGCAATCAGGGGTTAAATCTTTATTGGGGGGTGATAGGGGGCTACCCTGGACCTAACACTAACTGCCCTGACAGTTTTTACTTTTACAACTGACACTGAATGCATTGATCAGTAAAGAAATGATCAATGCAATCAGTGACACTGTGACTGGGGGGGAGGGGGGGCGATCGGGGGGGGGGGGGGTGGTTTGTGTACCTACGTGTACCTATGTGTCAGTGTAGTGTTTTGGTGCACTTACTTTGTGTCTTCTCCTCGTAGTCCGGTCAAAAAGACCGCCCCGAGGAGAATGACATCACTTCCTCCTTCCTGTGTAAACAATACACAGTGGGAGGAAGTTCGTCATTGGCCAGGAGCGATCGAGAGGGGGTGGCCAGAAACCAACGGCCATCCCCTCATCACGGATCGCTCCCGGAGGGAAACGGACCGCTGTAGCCAGCGGGAGGGGGTCCGATCGGACCCCCCACCCGCTGGAAGGCAGGCACGTACATCTACGTGCTTGTGCCTGCCTGTGCCATTCTGATGACGTAGAATGGCAATACGGCGGTCCTTAAGTGGTTAAGCACCATTAAGGGACAAATATCAGCTTTGGCTGTCTTTTTTATTTATTTTTAATTTTTTTCAGCGACCCCTGGAGTCTCACTCTCTAGTGAGCACTTTTGTTCAAGGGGTCCGACATGTAGTTCCTCCGGTGCGTCCACCGTTACCCCCATGGGATCTGAGCCTGGTGTTATCGGCGCTTCAAAAACAGGCTTTTGAAAATATCAGAGCGATCCCCCTGTTAACTCTTTCCCAGAAAGTGGTCTTTCTAGTGGCCATTACTTCGACCAGGAGGGTTTTGGAACTGGCAGCCTTGTCTTGCAAGTATAGTAGCCTTATCTGATTATCCACAAGGATAAGGTGGTGTTGCGTCCGCAACCTTCTTTACTGCCGAAGGTGGTTTCGGCGTTTCACATCAATGAAGATATTGTGTTACCATCTGTATCCTAAACGGACACATCCTAAGGAGGTGGCCCTTCATTCCCTTGACGTGGTTCGGGCTCTGAGGGTGTATTTGCCTGCTACGGCTCCCTTTTGGAAGTCAGACTCCTTGTTTCGGTGGCTGGTCCGAAAAAAGGCATGGCGGTTTATTCGGCCACCATTTCCAGTTTTATTTTTTTATTTTATTTTTTTCCCCTAATGTAGAGTATAAGGTTTCCTATCATTTGAACCCAGTCTTGCCACAAAGAGTTAATCCATCTCTGATCAATCATGTTTTATTGTTCAGTCAGATAAATCTTGACAAACGGAGAAAAACCGAGAAAAGCTTTGTCGAATCCTCCCCCTTGCTGTGAGTGACAGGTGATTTACATCTCATGCATTAGCTTAAGAGACCTGCATTATTTTTTAATTCCCTCCCACTCCTTTCTTCTGCTGCTCTGGCAGAATTGGATGTTCCCCCACCTTAGCATGATTTGGCATGCTGAAGTCATGTGGTTACTTTCTTGTCTTTTCACTGGATGTTCGAGATCATAGCAGTGGTTCAGGGTAAGAAATACACAGGCACCCAAGACATCACGACTCCACCCACCGAGCTCCAGACAACAGACCCCTCCCCACAGAATATGCAGTTTTTCGGGTCTTATAGCAGACAGAGGCAAGACATTTTGACAGGTAAAGGATGCATGTATATGCTTGTAGTTCACTCCTAAGGCAGTAGTTTAGAAAGGATGACATTGGGTTTACATCCACTCTAAGTAAATGCACTGTTGCATTTGTTACCGCAGTTCTGAGGCGGTTTGGAGGTAGTGACTCCCAGCTGAGGAGCACTCTGTTTTTGTGGGTAAAAATTGTTTTGTTTTCCCACACACTTGTGTTTGTTTTTTTTGTGGGTAAAATTCTATACTGGTTCCCACGCCATGTGTTTTTTTTTATTTTTGTTTTTTTTTTGGTTTTTTTTAATGCTGTTTTCCCACCCCTGGTTTTGGCACTGCTTGGTGACGTACCAATAGTCTGAAAGGAGCTGTCAGTCGGTGAACATAAGAGAAAATAGGATTTTTTTTGTACTTACCGTAAAATCCTTTTCTCTGTAGTTCACCGACTGACACAGCACCCGCCCCTCCTATTTTTTTCTCAACGTTATACTGCTTGTTGACGTACTGAATCTGCAATGCAGGCTGTGGGAACTAGAAAGTTCTAGTTTTTATATTGCATGTTATGCCTAGTCCTCTCTTGAAGGTGGCGTAACAACCCAGTGGTCTAAGAGAGGAGCTGTGTTGGTCGGTGAACTGCAGAGAAAAGGATTTTACGGTAAGTACAAAAAATCCTATTTTGTTCAGTGTGTAGCTCTGCTTTCTGATCTCGCTGCTACACCTCGAGTACAAGGTTCTGGCTCCTTTTTTAGCCAGATTGTGGACCCAAGGTATAACAATTATGGTTTACCTAGTCGATCTGTTCTTGTTAGACCGGTCGGTAGGCTTCGGATTCTCAACCTAGGAGGAATATCCTTCAAAACATGAAGAAAATACTTGGGTCTGATCATAGGTACACCCAGAAGAGGGTATTCGTACCCCAGGCTAAGATCAGCTCCGTAAAGGACTGATCTAGGTAGTCTAGGCAAGATGTTTTTCTCCTGTTCAACTTTGAGGTTGTCGGGAAAGAGGGTAGCTTAATTTTAGGCCGTTTATGCTCCATTTCAATCTAGACTGCTGCAAAGCAGTATCCTATCGGCTTGAAACTGAGAATTCAAGCTCTATATTCCCAATGTGTCGGTCTCCAAATTATACTGCTACATAGCTTTGGTAAAAATAACCCGAATTGGTGCCAATCACTGAAAATTGATCACATCTTACCAGGCCTTCAGTACATCAGGGGTATCATTTCTTGAGACACTAACAAGTCAGGAAAGTACAAATAACCCCCAAGTGACCCCTTTTTAGAAAGTACATTCCAAGGTATTAAGTAGCATTATGAATTTTTTTAAGTTGTAATTTCTTCCCACAATTATTTGCAAAATTAAGATTTATTTTTTTATACAATTTTTTATTTATTTTTTTACAAAATTGCCATATCGGGTTATTTCTCATACACAGCATATCCATACCATACATTAACCCCAAAATACATTCTGCTACTCTTCCCGAGTATGGCAATACCACATGTGAGACTTTTACACCTGGCCACATACAAAAGCTGAACATTGAAATGGCACCTTCAGGCGTTCTACGAGCGCAAATGATACATCTCATTTCTCAACCACCTATTACACTTTTAAAGGCCCTGGAGCACCAGGACAATGAATTGCCCACAAAACAATCCCATTTTGGAAAGCAAACACCCCAAGTATAATCTGAGGCATAAGTCTTTTGAACGGTTCATTTTTCCCAGAAGTTTTTGGAAAATGTGGAAAGAAAATAAATACGTTCGTTTTACACAAAGTTGTCAATTTTATAAGATCTTTCTAACACCTAGCATGTATATAGCAAAAATTACACCCCAAAATGCATTCTGCTACTCTTCCCGAGTATGGTGAGACTTTTTTTTTTGCATGGCCTGGCCACATACAGAGGCCCAACATTGAAGTAGTACCTTCAGGCGTTCTAGGAGCATAAATTACACATCTCATTTCATTCCTACCTATCATACTTTTGAAGGTCCTTGAGCACCAGGACAGTGGAATTACCCACAAAATGACCCCATTTTGGAAAGCAAACACCCCAACATATATTCTATGATGCATTAGCTGCAGATAGGTACTCGGCTACTCTGATGGCCTGGTGACGGGTACTCGGCTACTCTGATGGCCTGGTGACGGGTACTCGGCTACTCTGATGGCCTGGTGACGGGTACTCGGCTACTCTGATGGCCTGGTGACGGGTACTCGGCTACTCTGATGGCCTGGTGACGGGTACTCGACTACTCTGATGGCCTGGTGACGGGTACTCGGCTACTCTGATGGCCTGGTGACGGGTACTCGGCTACTCTGATGGCCTGGTGACGGGTACTCGGCTACTCTGATGGCCTGGTGACGGGTACTCGGCTACTCTGATGGCCTGGTGACGGGTACTCGGCTACTCTGATGGCCTGGTGGCGGGTACTCGGCTACTCTGATGGCCTGGTGACGGGTACTCTGCTACTCTGATGGCCTGGTGACGGGCACTCGGGTAAACTGTCTCCATGACAGGCCGCCACTGAAGGTACAGGGCTTGCACGCATGCCATGTTTAATTGGACGGACATCACGTGACACCCGCCCAGAACAAGAGCCACACCGCCTGGCCATCATGCGATGGGGGCAATCTGTACCGAAAAGTATCGAAGTTTGGCGCCATTCCATGAGTGTGCACAATTTTAAAGCGTGACATTTTGGCTAGCTATATACTCAGCGTAACATCTTTCACATTATACAAAAAAATTGGGCAAACTTTACTGTTTTGTTTAATTCATGAAACACATTGGAAAAATTGTTGCGCAAATACCATGTGACACAAAGTTGCAATGACCTCCATTTTATTCCCTAGGGTGTCTGCTTAAAAAAAAATATACAATATTTGGGGGTTCTGAGTAATTTTCTAGCAAAAAAATTTTTTAAAAAACCTCACCTATCAGTGGCCCTATAACCCATATAGTAAGTAATATGGCTTTGTGTCCCCTGATGTACATCAAAGAAAAGGATTTTACAGGTTAGCTGTTTTAAAAATCCAGTTTTTTCTTTTCTTACATCAGGGGACACGGAGCCATAGTACTTACTATGTGGGATGTCCCATAGCAATGGCAACTGAAGGGAGGGAGACAGCAATATCCTCATGACCTTGAACATCGATTTGATAAAATCTGATAAACTTATGAACTGAAGACCAAGTCGCGGCCTTACAGATCTGAGCCATAGAGGCCTAATGATGCACCACCCAAGAGGCACTAATCACCCTGGATGAGTGTGCTTTAATGTGAGCAGGAAGAATTTTCTTCTTTAAGCTGAAGCTTCAATCCATTTGGGGAAAAAAAGGAGATTTTGACACTGCCTGTCCACAATTTGGACCCTCTGGCAGTACAAATAAAACTTCTGTTTTTGGAACCTGAGCCTTTAAATAGACTCTGATCGCGCTTTCTACATCAAGGGAATGTTTTGCCTTCTCTTCCCTAGATAGAGGCTCTGGGTAGAAAGAAGGAAGAATAATACCTTTTGGTAGGAATGCATGATCATGATGATCTTTTTGGTTGCCAGAAGTTGCTAGAAGAGTATCTTTCTTGTCAAAAGAATTTCCCATAAAGTCTAAAAAAAAAAAAGCAGATTCTGAGAAGACCAAAATGAAATCCCAAGGATTTAGAGGTGTCTTGATAGGGGGATTAACATGTTACCCCCCCCCCCCCCCGAATAAAGCTACGCACTAGAGGGTGGGAAGCAAAAGGCCATTGAACAAAAACCGACAAGGCCGAGATCTGGCCCTTGATAGAAGTCAAGGCCAGCTGCACTTCAGATCCCATTTGCAAGAAATCAGGGATCCTGCCTATGACTTCCTGGGGTGCCAACCCCTGGATCCACACCAAGAAACCTATGCCTTCTAGACTCTATAGTAAATGATTCTGGAAGCCAGCTTCCTGGCATTAATCAAAGACGACACTACTGAAGGAGATCACCCACAATCCTTTATAAAGTGGGATTCAACAGTCAAACCTGTTAAATTTTTCGTCCGTAAGGTAGGATGGAATACTGGACCTTGTGCAAGAAGGTCTGGCTATAATGGCAGATTACGAGGGACTCCTACTGCCATCTTTATGATCTCGGTAAACCAAGATCTTCTGGGGCCACCAGAATAACCTTTCGTTCCTGCGGAGAGGGCGCGGACGTACTGACCGAATCTCCCAAATGTTGATAGGCAAGGTCCTCTCTAACCTGGACCATCTTCCCCTGGACAGAATCTTCTTCCAGGGCTGCTCCCCAGCCTAGAAGGCTGGCATCTAACCACTTTCCAGTATACAGGTAGAATTTTTTTTCCCTTTGCTGGATAACAACCACCCATTTAGGCTCTGACGTACCTCGGGAGCCAAGCGTATTGGCAAAATCCAAGGCCTGAATCTTTTGTTCCAGACCGACAGTCTTGGGTAAAAACTGCATGTAAGGGACGGCCTCGAAGGAGGCCACCGTTTTCCCCAACAATCTCATCAAAACAAAAAAAATCCTTCCATTCGGCTGTGCATAAGTTGAATTAGTCCTACAATGGAACTGATTCTTGTCTGGGGTAAGAATACCTTCTGTACGGTATCTTATGACCAGCCCCAAGTACTGTAATCTTGATTGTTTTCAGGAGGATTTTTCTAGGTTGAGTATCCAACCCAGAGATTCCAGGTAGTTTACAGCTGTGATCAGACTCTGGTTTAGACCTGAGACTCAATGATCTATTAAAAGTAGATTGTCTAAATAGGCTAGGACCATTATGCCTTTAGCCCTTAATCTGGCTAAAGGAGGTGCCAGAATCTTTGAAAACGCCCGTGGTGCTGTGGCTAGACCGAATGGCAGAGCCACAAACTGAAAATTATGATTTTCTATTTCAAAGCGCAGACATTTCTGGTGAGCGGGAAATAGTGGCACGTGGAGATAAGCATCTTGGATATCGCTTGAAGCCAAGAACTCCCCTCCTTGCAGGGATGGACACAACCGATCGGATTGACTCCATTCGAAAGGATCGGATGTTTTAGTGCCAATTCAGATCTTTTCAGATCTAGAATGGGTCTTACCTCTCCGTTTGGTTTTGGAACCGTGAAAAGGTTTGAATAAAATAACCTGGGCCCTGTTCCACTAAGGGAACCTCTGATATCACCAACTGGGATAATAGATGATCCAGAGCTAGAAAGACTTATTTTTCTCTGGATCTTTGGGAACATTTAACCTTAGAAAACGAGGAGATGGAAACTCTTGGAACTCTAGTTGTAACCTAGAGAAACTGCAGAAGCCACCCATCTGTCTTGACATTGTTCCTGACAGATCTTTGAGAATTGCAGGAGCCATTCCCTTACCCGAGTGAGCGGGGGCCCCCCTTCATAAGGAGGCTTTAGCATTCTGCTTTGTGGACTTTCTGCATTTTTCTTACCCCTGGTGCTGCCCTTGGGGTCTTCGCCTTGAACCAGACGGTTGCCATTGAGGCTGATGCCCCTGGCACAGGTGAGGCAGCACGCTTAAAGGAGAAATGTTTGAACAACTTCTTCACTGGTAAAAGAGCTTTTCCCATTAGAGATCCTTTGGATGTGTTTATCCAGATCGTCTTCAAATAGCCGTTCACCCTGAAAAGGGAAACTATCCAAGAGCTTTTTACACGGTGCTTCGGCTGACCAATTTTTCGGTCATAGAACTCTGTGCGAATGCACTAGTCCAAGCATATGCTGTGAGGCTTGAATGATAGAATTTTTTTATAGCATCTACTGTGAAACAGTGCTTCTGATACCAGCTTATTGCTGGGCCTGCTGATCAGCCAGAATTTTAATTATCTCCACAAACTGTTCCTTAACCACTTAACAACCGCCCTATAGCCGAATGACCGCTACAGGGCGGTTTCTTAATCACTTGCCGACCGCCGCACGACGATGTACGTCCTATTTTTGAAGAGGGATATCTCGGTAATGGCAGCAGCTGCTGCCACAACCGAGATATCCATCTCTTCAGGCGGCGGTCGGCTGTACGATAACGGTGGTTTCCGCGGCGGATTCGCCGCGAGATCACCGCTATCTGCGGCAGGAGAGGTGCCACCCCCCCTCCCGCACCTTCCGCCGCTTACCGGAGCCGTCGGTAGCGGCGGAGGCGATCGGGTCCTTCCATCTGCTGGGCACAGAGACAAGTGAGGCTAAGATGGCCCCCACTCGTCTCTATACCATAGGAGGGCGGAAGCGACGTCAAAACGTCACTTCCGCCCATACCTCTTAAAGGTATATATATTTTTTTTTAAATGTCAGATTTTTTATTTTTTTGCATTTTAGCCCAAATATGAGATCTGAGGACTTTTTGACCCCAGATCTCATATTTAAGAGGACCTGTCATGCTTTTTTCTATTACAAGGGATGTTTACATTCCTTGTAATAGGAATAAAAGTGATCCATTTTATTTATTTTTTTAAAACAGTGTAAAAATAAATAAAATCAATTAAAATAAATAAGAAATTTTTTTTTTTTTTTTTAAAACACCGTTATGGCGAGCTTGCGCACAGAAACGAGCGCATACGTGAGTAGCGCCCGCATATGAAAACGGTGGTCAAACCACACATGAGGTATCGCCGCGATCGGTAGAGCGAGAGCAATAATTCTAGCCCTAGACCTCCTCTGTAACGCAAAAAATGCAACCTGTAGAATTTTTTAAATGTCGCTTATGGAGATTTTTGAGGCTAAAAGTTTGACGCCATTCCACGAGCGGGCGCAATTTTGAAGCGTGACATGTTGGGTATCAATTTACTCGGCATACCATTATCTTTCACAGTATAAAAAAAATTGGGCTAATTTTACTGTTGTCTTATTTTTTTATTCAAAAAGAATTTTTTCCAAAAAAAGTGCGCTTGTAAGACCGCTGTGCAAATACGGTGTGAAAAAAAGTATTTCAATGACCGCCATTTTATTCTCTAGGGTGTTAGAAAAAAAACAATATAAAATGTTTGGGGGTTCTAAGTAATTTTCTAGCAAAAAAAAAACTGTTTTAAACATGGAAACACAAGTCTGAAAAAGAGGCCTGGTCCTTAAGTGGTTAACTCTAGGAGGCCGTCATATGACCTCCTCCCAGAATTACGCTCTCGCGCGCGCCCTGGGGTGCGCACTCGAGAGCATCCGTGAGCGCCGGGTCCAAATTTTTTTTTTTTTTTTTTTAAAGCGCCCCTGTCCCCATGTGCTCGCATGCAGAAGCGAACGCATACGCAAGTCCCGCCCACATATGAAAACGGTGTTCAAACCACACATGTGAGGTATCGCTGCGAACGTTGGAGCGAGAGCAATAATTCTAGCCCTATACCTCCTCTGTAACTCAAAACACATAACCAGTAAAAAAATAAAAATAAAAATTCGTCGCCTATGGGGATTTTTAAGTAGTGACGTTTGGCGCCATTCCACGACCCTGTGCAATTTTGAAGAGTGACATGTTGGGTATCGATTTACTCGGTGTAACTTCATCTTTCACATTATGCAAAAATTGTGCTAACTTTACTGTGGTTTTTTTTTTTTTTTTAGCACAAAACTTTAAAAAAAAAAAAAAAAAAAGCATTCGAAAAATTGCTGCGCAAATACCGTGCGAGATAAAGTTGCACAGACCACCATTGTATTCTCCAGGGTGTTTGCTAAAAAAACATATATAATGTTTTGGGGTTCTATGTAATTTTCTAGCAAATAAATGATGATTTTTACATGTAGGAGAGAAATGTCAGAATTGTCCTGGGTGCTCCAGAACGCCTGATGGCACTCCCTGCATGTTGGGCCTCTGTATGTGGCCACACTGTGTAAAAGTCTCACACGTGGTATCGCCGTACTCGGGAGTAATAGCAGAATGTGTTTTGGGGTGTAATTTGTGGTATGCATATGCTGTGTGAGAAATAAACTGATAATGACAATGTTGTGGAAAAAAAAAAAGTAAAAAAAATCTTGATTTTGCAAAGAATTGTGGGAAAAAATTACAACTTCAAAAAACTCATGCCTCTTACTAAATACCTTAAAATGTCTTCTTTCCAAAAAGGGGTCATTTGGGGGGTATTTGTACTTTTCTGGCATGTTAGGGTCTCAAGAATTCAAATAGGCCGTCAGTACTTCAGGTGTGATCAATTTTCAGATATTGGCACCATAGCTTGTGGACTCTATAACTTTCACAAAGACCAAATAATATCCACCAATTTGTACTTATTTTGGCCAAAGATATGTAGTAGTATAAATTTTAGCCAAAATTTATGAAGAAAAAATTACTAATCTGCTAAATTTTATAACAGAAACAAAGAAAAATTCATTTTTTTTACAGAATTTTCTGTATTTTTTCTTTTATAGCACAAAAAATAAAAAACCCAGCGGTGATTAAATACCACCAAAAGAAAGCTCCATTTGTGTGGAAAAAAAGGACAAAAATTTCATATAGGTCCAGTGTTGCATGACTGAGTAATTGTCATTCAAAATGTGAGAGCACCGAAAGCTGAAAATTGGTCTGGTTATTAAGGGTGTTTAAGTGCCCAGTGGTCAAGTGGTTAATGGACTGGTATACACCAATTGCAGCAAGAACCGGCTGAGCTACTGAACTTGCTGAAGTTATTGTTTTTAGAAAGAAGTTCCAACTTTTTATCTGTTGAACATCAGCGCATTATCCACCGGACACGTGAGATTCTTGTTCACTGAGGCGATTGCAGCATCAATTACTGGAACCCCCCCATTTTTTAATAGAAACCCTCTTCCATAGGATAAAGTGTGGGGAATTTCTTAGGCGGATAATATTGTTTATCTGGATATTCCCATTCAGAATACATAAGCTTTTTTAGCCATGCATTAATAGGAAAAGAATCCCCAGATGGGGGAGGTTTTAATGATCCCAAATTAGAGGTGGGTTCCTCAAGAGCCTGTGCTGCAGGCAGCAGAAAAGTTTGAATGAACCAATTTAGTAAGAGTGCACAAGCAACCTGTCTTGTGATGCTACTCCTTCTACATTAGGATCCTCGGAAGAGGATAAATAAGTATCTTCCAAATTTTTGGGAAGGATCTACCTGATCCCCAGCCTCCTGCACCTCAGTAAGCGGGTCCTGAACACTAGATGGGGATCTGCTATGTTTGGCCCCACTATTGAGAGATAACATAGCATCAATCTTCTTTTTCAAATTACAAATGGTAGAAGAAAAACCTCTTGTGTGATATACAGGGACTGAAGCGTCTAGCGCTGCTGCAACAGTTTCCCCTGACTGCTCAATGTGACCAGCCGCATCAGTCTGAGGAGGATGACATTCTTTTGGAAATGGATTTAGTTTGTTGTGAAACCATTGACTCTTTAGAACCCTTGCAAGCGGCTGATATGGTGGCAGGGGGGTAAATCTACTCCTTCTATTCTTCTTCGTCTTCTTCGTCTTCTTCGTCTTCGTCTTCTTCTTCTTCTTCTTCTTCTTCTTCTTCTTCCATACAAGTCAAGGGGGGAAAAAACATTGAAGGGGCAGGAGGAGAACCAGATCCCCCCCCCCCCCCCCTTCTTACCGGAGGATCTGCTTGTGGCCAGAGGAGAAATGAAGGCTTGTGATACAGCGCTGTTTCAGCATCAGGTGTAAGTTCTCAATACAGCCCCCAGTTGTTACATAGTCATGACAACATTCTAACTTAAAGCGGGAGTCCGCCGTTTTTATTTTTTTTAAAGCCAGCAGCTACAAATACTGCAGCTGCTGACTTTTAAAATAATGACACTTACCCGCCCAGCGCGCCCGCGATGTCGGCATCCGAAGCCGATCTCTTGATCGTCTCTCGGGTGCTGCCGCCGCCATCTTGGGTGTGGGAATCAGGCTTCAGTTCCCGTTTCCCTACTGCGCATGCGCGAGTCGCGCTGCGCAATAAGGATGGTCCCCGCTGTCTCTGGGATCCGTGTGTTTCCCAGCAGGCAGTGGGGGACCTTCGGAAAGGGGCGTAGATTCTGCAGAATCTACGCCAGAAGTGGGTGCAGATACCTGTACTGTACAGGTACCTGCACCCCCCTCCCCCCTGAAAGGTGCCAATTGTGGCGCCGGAGGGGGGGGAGGGTTCCAATGAGCAGAAGGTCCACTTTAAAAGTCAGTACTGCTTGGACCTTGAAGAAGGGGACATACCCCGAAAGTTTGTCCTGAAAAATTGTATGTTGGTGCAAATAAAAAAGTATCACGGACAGCACTCAATTTCCTCCAACTTAAAAGGAGAAATTCTTAAGAAAATCTCCTCCACTTACCTTTCCCCCTTCACGGTGGGCTCCGAAACCTCCAGGAACAGGGGAACCTAGGGGTTGCCCACAATCCTGGACCTGCGACAGCACCCTGCCAGTAAAAACTTTATGGCCTTACTACCAAAAAGTACGGGATCCCAGGGTCCAGCTCTCTAAAAAGAGAAGCATTCGCAAGTAAAACCTTGTTTCTTCGGACACAAGGCCCGAGTACCATTCCTTTTAGCCCATGAAAGGTCACCTGAATGGATTCGGTCAGCATGGCTAGCCCCAGCAAGGATTTCTTCCAGTGGAGCTCAGCACATCTTTACTCGTGACCAACACCTTAGACACTGGCAAAACAACTGAGGACTCCCAGTAGTGGGAGGCATTATATAGGGGAGTACACTTCTTGCCTTGGGTGACGTACACTGGCACGCCCTATCCGTGGCCCTATAACCCACATAGTAAGTACTATGGCTCTGTGTCCCCTGATGTAAGAAAATAAATATCATTTTTACATGTAGGAGAGGAGTGCCAGAATAGGCCCATAATGGAAGTGGTTAATGAAAAGCTAAATGGTGTAAATTGCATTAAAAAATGATATAAAGAGACAACAAGCACAGAAGATATAGGAGTGAAAATATTTTCAGGTCCTGTTTCAGCAGATTTCAGCAAAGTGATCTATTGTCTCTCATAACTTGGCATGTAGTCTTTTGCTTGATGGTACACTAGTGCTCACAAAATGTGGACACATTCCACTTTTAGTCACATCAAGGGGTGTTGACAGACCATCTGACCAATCATCTGGTCTAAGGGGTGTTTGCAGGGATGTCACGTTTATGACCATGGCCCAGATACCGTTTTTTCTAGGGATGCACCGAATGGGTTTTTGGTGCCGAAACCGATACCGAAAATGAAAAATACAGTAGGCCGAAAACCAAAACCGAAACGGCACCGATACCGAAAATGACTGTTTTAAAAAAATATTTTTATACAGGAGGTGGTCAGAGACTGGGGACACGGTACAGGAGGTGGTCAGAGACTGGGGACACGGTACAGGAGGTGGTCAGAGACTGGGGACACGGTACAGGAGGTGGTCAGAGACTGGGGACACGGTACAGGAGGTGGTCAGAGACTGGGGACACGGTACAGGAGGTGGTCAGAGACTGGGGACACGGTACAGGAGGTGGTCAGAGACTGGGGACACGGTACAGGAGGTGGTCAGAGACTGGGGACACGGTACAGGAGGTGGTCAGACTGGGGACACGGTACAGGAGGTGGTCAGAGACTGGGGACACGGTACAGGAGGTGGTCAGAGACTGGGGACACGGTACAGGAGGTGGTCAGAGACTGGGGACACGGTACAGGAGGTGGTCAGAGACTTGGGACACGGTACAGGAGGTGGTCAGAGACTGGGGACACGGTACAGGAGGTGGTCAGAGACTGGGGACACGGTACAGGAGGTGGTCAGAGACTGGGGACACGGTACAGGAGGTGGTCAGAGACTGGGGACACGGTACAGGAGGTGGTCAGAGACTGGGGACACGGTACAGGAGGTGGTCAGAGACTGGGGACACGGTACAGGAGGTGGTCAGAGACTGGGGACACGGTACAGGAGGTGGTCAGAGACTGGGGACACGGTACAGGAGGTGGTCAGAGACTGGGGACACGGTACAGGAGGTGGTCAGAGACTGGGGACACGGTACAGGAGGTGGTCAGAGACTGGGGACACGGTACAGGAGGTGGTCAGAGACTGGGGAACACGGTACAGGAGGTGGTCAGAGACTGGGGACACGGTACAGGAGGTGGTCAGAGAACGTGGTACAGGAGGCATCCCCCATTGCAGTCAGTGTGTCCCCATTTTGCAGCCAGTGTCCCCATTTTGCAGCCAGTGTGTCCCCATTTTGCAGCCAGTGTGCCAGTGTCCCCCTTTGCAGCCAAGTGTGTCCCCCTTTGCAGCCAGCCGCCTCCGTCGCCTGTTTGATCACAGCGCCGGGAACATCACAGCTTTCATTTCAATAGCTGTTCCCGGCCGCGCGCCGTCACACACAACCCCTCCCCCTTGTCCGGGCACTTTGATAGACAGATCATCCGTCCAATCCTGCGGATGATCTGTCTAAGTGCCCGGACAAGGGGGAGGGGCTATATGTGACGGAGCGCGGCCGGGAACACACAGCTAATTAAATGAAAGCTTTGATGTTCCCGGCGCTGTGATCAAACAGGCGGTGGAGGCGGCTCTCCTGCGCTATGCACCCCCCATGATGGGCGTCACCAGGGGCGGGGGCTGAGCCCCGCCCCCACCCAGGCCACGTCCCATTTTCGGCTCCATTATCGGCCGTTTTTCTCTTTCGGCAAATTGCCGAAAAGGGCATTTTCGGCCGATATGTTTCGGCGGCCGAAATTTCGGTGCATCACTAGTTTTTTCTATAAGTATTCTTATCTCTGAATAGCTACAGTTTGCTAACATGCAGATTATTGCCCAGCGTGAAATTTGCTTATGCTAAGGGGGTTCCCTTGCTTTCCCATCACATCTACTATGTAGGTGTTTGGGCTCAAAATGCTACCAATAACTGATGAAGGTGAATATTACTTTATTCTGGCTGTTGCGAAATTACAAGTCCCATCATGCCTCTGCCTGTGGGAGTCATGCTTGTAACTGTCAGCCTTGCAATGCCTCATGGGAATAGTAGTTTCACAGCAGCTGGAGGGCTGCCAATTTGAGACCCCTGGTCAAAAGTAATGGGGCGCCTGCCTTTACACACACATGAACTTTAATGGCATCCCAGTCTGTAGAGTTCCACCCTTTTGCAGCTATAGAATACCTTCAACTTTTCTGGTAAGGCTGTCCAAGGTTTAGTAGTATGTCCTATGGGAATGTTTGACCATTCTTCTAGAAACTCATTTGTGGGGTCAGGCACTGATGTGGACGAGAAGTCCTAGCTTGCAGTGTCTGCTCTAATTTTATGCCAAAGGTGTTCTTTTGGATTGAGAGCCGGACTCTGTGCAGCCCAGTCACGTTCCTCCACCCCAAACTCACTCCATTTCTTTACGGACCTTGCTTTGTGCGCTGGTCCAAATCATTTCGTAAAGGGGGGATTATGGTGTGTGGTGTTTTTTCAGGGGTTGAGCTTGGTCCCTTAACTGCTTCAGCAGTTAGTTCGGCACTGCGTCTCTTTAACTGACAATTGCGCGCTCATGCGACGTGGCTAACAAAATCAACGTTTTTTTTTTCCCCCACAAATCTTTCTTTTGGTGGTATTTGATCCCCTGTGTTTTTTTTTTTTTTGCGCTATAAACAAAAAAGCAACAATTTTGAAATTTTTTACATTTTGCTATAATATCCCCCAAAAATATATAAAAAAAAGTATTTTTTCCCTCATTTAGGCTGATACGTATTCTTCTACATATTTTTGGTTAAAAAAAAAATCGCAATAAGCATTTATTGGTTTGTGCAAAAGTTATAGCGTTCGCAATATAGTGGATAGTTTTATGGCATTATTCATTTTTCCCAAGTGTTCTTCCAGGACAGCCCTTGAGAGATGGAGATCCTCCCATCGACACAGGAAACACATTGCCACAGTTCAAAAGGCGGTCCCTCAGGTCCCTGGTCAGTCATTTGTGTTTCCTCCGTCAGAGGAACATGTTGCCAGGAACCTGGAGGCCCCTCTCAGGGGCTGCCTGAGAACCTGTAAGCCATAAGGGACCGGGTCCTGTTTTTTGGCTGCAGTAGGGTCCATACCTAATTTTTTTGTGGCTCGGGTACCGTCCAGCTGAATCGGAGCAGACCAGTTACCCTCCTCCTTCCAGTGCCGAGGTGGCCAGGGGCAGAATGACGCCGGTTTCCCCCAGGAGCGGTGATTGTAACCTTCCATCTCAGCTCTTTGTTGCAGTGGGGTCAGAGACGCCGAGCGTCATTTCCGGCGGAACCACGCCATCACTGCGTGCCGAGACTTCCGGTTCCGGGTCTCTAGGGCACAAGGAGGAGAGGGAGAGCCAGCGCTGTGCCTGTGCAGTCCCAACCAGCGTCCAGCGATACAGGACTAGCGGTGGGATCCAGAGCGGCAGAGGTTGACCATGGAGGCTATTCCCCAGAACACTCTGGCGGAGGCAGGCACCAGCCAATCCCAGGTAGGCTGCTGGGCATGCTATTACTCTGGTTGTTTAAGGAGTGGTGGTGGTTGTAGGCTGGGATCTGTAGTGCCCCACGGTGGTGGTTAACTCACAGTTAAGGATGTATGCAGTTGGTGGTGATTCTAAGGAGGGACATGGAGCTGACGCTAAATTCTTTCTTATTTTCAGGCTAAAGAGCTACCAAAGGAAGACAAGGCAGGCCACAAAAAGTGCCCTAATTGTGGGAATAGGTTGTCCTCTGGCTCTAACAAGGCCCTATGCAAGCAAGCTTGCTTAAATCTGAGGCAGATTCCCCCTTAGCTACATTTTTGGGCTCCTTTAAATTAGAAATGGTGTCAACTTTTAAGTCCCTCTGGGAGTTAATCACTGATGTAGGCTCAGCTGCCTCCACTAGTAGAACTGCAATTTCCTCCTCGCCATGCTTTACAACACCCAGCTCAGGGGAGCCCCGTATGATCAGGGAGCCTAGCCCCACGTTGATTAGCCCTGATTCCTCTGACACAGATTCTGATCAGGAAGAGGATCAAGCAACATCTAAAGCCTCAAAGTAGACTGTCTCTTGAGGAAGTAGATGAGCTAATGGGCGCTATCTATGATACGCTGGAAATTGAGGAGGAAGAAACTCGGTTATCCAGACATAAGATGTATGAGGCTCTGGGGAAAAAGAAAGCAAGGGTTTTTCCGATACATAAAGTGCTTTCTGACCTTATCCTTAAGGAGTGGTCTGACCCGGATAAAAAGGTTTTCTTTCCTAATTCCCTTAAGAGAAGGTTCCCTTTTGATGAGAGCCCAGAGGCGGTCTGGAATAAAAATCCTAAACTAGACGCTCCTCTGTCCAAAGTCTCAAAGCAGGCTGATCTGGCCTTTGAGGATATGGGCCATTTGAAAGATCCAATGGACAGGAGAACAGACATGGTCTTGAAGAGGGCCTGGGATGCCTCTATGGCAGGCTTAAAACCAGCTCTAGCCACTTGTGTAGCTAGAAACCTGGAGTTCTGGGTGTCACAACTGCAGGAACATCTAAAAGCAAGGCACTCCTAGGGGGGAGCTTTTGAAATCCTTCCCTATGCTTTTTAAGGCCACTAGTTTCATCTCTGACGCCTCCACGGACTCCGCAAAATTTACAGCTAAGTTGGCAGCACTTTCAGTGACAGCAAGGAGGTCAGTATGGTTGAAAACTTGGGGGGGAGACACAGCGTCTAAAACCCGCCTGTGCAGCGTCCCTTTTACAGGAGACTTTGTCTTCGGGCCTGAGTTAGATTCCGCCTTAGAAAGGACGGCGGATAAAAAGAAAACCTTTCCTGCAATAAAATTTTTTCAAAGAAAGGTTTTTCGTCCCTTTAAGGAACCCTCTAAATCGGAGAAGAGTTCAACCCCCCAAAAGCATTGGTCGGGACATAAAGGGAAAGGGGGGCATACTTTTTAGCCGCCCCACTCAGGACCCCAAACCCCAGTGACGTCAGGGTTCCTGTGGGAGGAAGATTAAGCAAATTTCTTCCACAGTGGGAAGAGACAACCTTGAACGAGTTTGTCTTAAATATAATAAAAAGGAATTCCGCTGGAATTCCACAGCAGCCCTCCCTCAAAGTTTTTGGTGACAAAACTTCCAAGTCACTCAGAAAAGGCCAGGGCCTTACCTTTACTGATAGGGGAAATGGTAGATCAAGAGTTATTGACACCAGTCCCTATTCAGGAACAAGGGGACGGTTTTTACTCGCACATTTTTGTGGTAAAAAAGCCGTCAGGGAGGTTCAGACTAATTATGAACCTCCGACCATTGAATCGCTCCATCCGTTAAAAAAAGATTTTGGATGGAGTCCATTTATTCCATAAAGAATCTTCTCCAGAAAGAGATTTATGGCTACCCTGGATCTAAGGGATGCTTATCTGCATATTCCAATAAGGGAGGAATGCCAAAAATTCCTTCGGATGGCAGTGCAGATACACAAAAATTTACCACTTTCAGTCTATCATCCTCCCGGAGAATCTTTTACCAAGGTTCTCGGAGAGGCACTAGTTCCATTGAGGCTTCAATCAGTCTCGATTATTCCCTATCTAGACGACCTGCTTCTAACAGCACACTCAGTCGTCTTTCTCAGGATCTGGAGTTGACTCAACTCAGCCTGAGTCGATTAGGGTGGATTGTCAGTCAGGAGAACTCCAAGACAACCCCAACACAGGAGATCCTGTATTTAGGTTACTGGATCAAGTCTGTAGATCAGAAAATGATACTGCCGGAAGAAATGATTTTGAATCTGTGACAGAGAACATCTTTTCTTCAATGCAGCCCCAAATGTACGGTGAGGGAAGTAATGTATGTCTTAGGTCTTATTACGGCAGCCATTCCAGCCGTACAATGGGCCAGGTTCCACCAGAGAGACCTTCAGGGATTTCTGTTGGAACAATTGAAGGGCAGAGATCTGGAGGAGGAGGTATCGATTCCCTCAAAAATAAAACGCTCCCTCAGGTGGTGGAAGGACAGGGAGAACCTAAACAAAGGGGTTCATTGGGTCCTTCCTATCACTTCAACACTGACAACGGATGCGAGCAGCTGGGACTGGGGAGCCCACCTCGGCTCGAGCTGGGTCCAGGACAAGTGAACCCCGGAAGAGAAATGTTTCTCCTCCAATTGGAAGGAGCTAACAGCAATCCTGAGAGCTATCTTAGCCTTTCAGCCCACAATACAGGGTCACCATCTACAAGTCCGTTCAGACAACATGACGGCTGTAGCATATATAAACAAACAAGGAGGTACCAGAAGTCCTCGTTTGATGTTGGTAGCCAGATGCATTTTCCAGTGGGCAGAAGCCAATCTGGAATCCATTTCTGCAGTACACCTGAAAGGGGTGCTGAACAGCACGGCGGACTTCTTGAGTCGACAAAATAGTTTCGAACCAAGAATGGTCCTTGCACCCAGAGGCATTCAATCTTATAACAACTCACTGGGGAAAACCAGAAGTAGACCTTTTTGCAAGCAAAGAGAATGCAAAGGTTCCCAATTTTTGCTTGCTAAACCCACGAGATCAGCCCCTGGCGGTAGATGCCTTGCAAACTCCATGGACTTTCAGTCTGGCGTATGCATTTCCCCCTATTCATCTCATTCCGAGGGTCCTAGCAAGATTCCTCACAGAGAAAACCTGTTTGATTCTAGTAGCACTGTTCTGGCCCAGGAGACCATGGTTCACAACGTTGCTACAATTGACAGACTGTCCGCCTCTAAGGCTAATATTCTACAGTTTTTACAGGAAGGTGTAAACAAAGGGTTAACCCTAAGTACTATTAAGGTACAGATAGCTGCCTTAAGTGTGTACCTAGATGAACGATTACAGGAAAATCCTTTTGTCGCTAGGTTCTGTAAGGCAGTCTCTAGATGTAAGCCGTTCAGAGTCAGACTCCCATCCTGGGATTTAGCAGTTAGGCTCAAAGGGTGACCCCAAGAAAGCTTTTAGCACATCTCAGAGGCCTCCCTAAGGCTTATTACCTTTAAGACGGTACTCCTGGTGGCAATCACTTCAGCCCATAGGGTCAGTAAAATCCAAGCCCTTTCCATCAGGGAACCATTTTTACAGATCCTAAAAGACAGAGTCATTCTAAAGACAGACCCTGGGTTCTTACCAAAGGTAGCATCTAGCTTCCATAGGTCACAAGATATTGTCCTCCCCTCATTTTGCCAAAATGCAGCAAATGAGAAAGAACGTTTTTATTTATTGGCTGTGAGGAGGTGTATTCTAAAATACCTAAAAGTAACAAGTCCATTCAGAATCTGACTCCCTTTTTGTCCTTTTTTTTTTTTTTTTTTCCGGGCAGTGTAGGGGGCAAAAAGCTTCAAAAGTAACCATAGCTAGATGGATTAGGCTAGCTATAACGGAGGGGTATAAGGCCTTGAATAGAGATCCTCCTGAGGGTGTGAAAGCTCACTCCACAAGAGCGTTGTCTGCATCCTGGGCAGAAAGAGCTTGTGCCACCCCAGAGCAGGTATGTAAAGCAGCCACATGGTCAAGCTTTTCCACCTTTACAAGGCATTACCGACTGGACCTATTGTCTAGTCAGGATCAGGCCTTTGGGAGGAAAGTCCTCCAGGCTGTGGTCCCCCCCCTAATCTGGTAAGTACTTGGGGATCCTCTCAAGGGCTGTCCTGGAAGAACACTTGGGAAAACTGGAGTTAGTACTTACCGGTAACTCCTTTTCTGGTGGTCTTCCAGGACAGCACGATCCATCCCTTTATTTGATTATAGTGATGTACTAATGTTATTACCTGTTATGGTTTATATGTTTTGCAGTTCCATCCTTCGGTTCTTGGTGAATGACTGACCAGGGACCGCCTTTTGAACTGTGGCAATGTGTTTCCTGCGTCGATGGGAGGAGCTCCATCTCTCAAGGGCTGTCCTGGAAGACCACCGGAAAAGGAGTTACCGGTAAGTACTAACTCCAGTTTTTTAAATTAGTAATTGCGGCGATTTTTATTGTGACTGCGACATTATGGCAGACACATCGGACATTTTTGACACATTTTTGGGACCATTGTTTATACAGCAATCAGTGCCATAGAAATGCACTGATGCCTGTGTAAATGGCACTGAATGGGTTAACTACTAGGGGCCAGGGTAAGGGTTAAGTGTGTCCTGGGGCGTTTCTAACTGTGGGGAGCATGGCTACATGTGACACGTCGCTGATCTCTGCTCCCAATCACAGGGAGCAGAGATCAGTGACACTGTCATTAGGCAGAACGGGGAGATGCTTGTTTACATTAGCATCTCCCTTTGAGACGATTTGCCTGTCTGTGCCATTCTGCCGATGTACATTGGAGTGCGCCGGTTGGGAACCGGTTACTTCCAGGGAAGGGAACTCTTAAGGCGGTAAGCATACCAAGACATTTTGGCAAATTTCATGCCCCCAACTTTGTGGGAACAGTTTGGGAATGGCCCCTTCTTGTTCCTAAACGACTTTGCACCAGGCACAAAGCAAGGTCCATAAAGACTTGGATGAGCGAGTTTGGGGTGGAGGAATTGGGCACAAAAAAAAAGCGAAGACCGCGAGCCAGGCCTTGTCCAACATCAGTGCCTGACCTTACAAAGGCCTTACCATAGACCCAGTCCTAAACCTTGTGGACAGTCTTGCTGGAAAATTTGAAGCTGTTATAGCTGCAAAGGGTGGGCCAACTCAATATTGAACCCTACAGACTAAAGACTAGATACCATTAAAGTTTGTGCGCGTGTAAAGGCAGGCTTCCCAATACTTTTAACAATATAGTATATGTTAACTGGCTGATATTAAAGCGGCGTGCTACCGAAAAGTGGAAGTTCTGCTTTAAGGGCTCCTCACCCCCTTACATGCCACATTGGGCATGTCATTTTTTTGGGATGGGGTGAGTGGGTACCTAGTTTTGACAGGTACCCAGCTTCCACTTGGACCACCTAGGCAACTCAAGTGGAAGTTCTCCTCTCCCCTTCCCTCCCTGCAATCCTCTGAGACACGTCGCAGGTCCCAGAAGATTGCCCGGCCCTCGAGGAGGCGCGGTGTGCGCACCCAGCTGTGAAGTGGCAAGCTGTCACAGCTGGGTGCTCACACTTGTGATGCCAAGGAGAACCAAGGGTTCAAGCGGCCACACAGCTGTAGCGTGGAACAGGTGAGTGTGTTAAGTCTTAATAAACACAAAAAACGGCTGGAAGTCTAACATATCAGTGATCAAAATAGACAGTTAAATAGATTAGAAATGTTTATTTTGTTGAACATTTTCCTGGATTTTAGGATTCAAACAGTGCAGCGATTTTTTTTTATTGATTTTTTTTTTAAATAATTTCCCTAATGTTTGGTTCAATTTTTTTTTGTGTTCTAGGTACGCAAAGAAAACCAATGGTGTGAAGAGAAATGAGCTGGTGGTGTGTCCCATTGTCAATAACACACTGTATAAATTGTTCCAAATAGTTGCACTGCTCTGTTTATAATAGACAAGTCAGCTCAGCAGCTTACCATATTAGCAGCAGGGTGTTTTTGCTGCATGTTTTGTCCAGTATACATTTTTTTTCCCCTCCCCTAACTGTTTTTACCATTGTATTCTTGTGTGACTTTTACTATTAAACTGTAATAAATCTGTGATTTGTGTGCTTTGGAGGCACAAGGTGGAATCAAGTTCTCTTCTGATGTTTTCTCAACCAGTCTGGTGTGTGAACACAGTCCAATACTTATGCACTTGTGCATCGAATGCATTATGGTTGGGAAACTGAGGACTTTCACAGTCTCCCTAGCATAATGACTAGGAGGATGAACTGACAGTTAACACAAGTCTCATTAACATCTTCAAATTTCAATTGTAACCTCATTTCAGCACCAACCACTATAACTTTAAAGGAGGTTCCATCAGTGCTGCTGTTATAACGTTAAGGCTGGAGCTACACGTGTTAATAATTCTTTTTCTTTTTGTTAGTGATTTAAATAGTCTCTCCGTTGGTTTGATTTTTGCGAGGCCCTTACTACACAGGATATCAGACTTAAACAAGCAGTCACCCTAAGCTTGTTGGGGTTTTATTTTTTTTGTTTTGTTTTTTCCAGTTTGGTTTTGCAGCAGAAAGCAATATCATATGGAGTACACTATTGTGAGTAATATCTGAAACAGGTTCTGTGTAACCGGATACTGATACCTATATGTCCTGTGTACCATACCATGATGCACATGTAAAATCACCTGCAGCAACAGCCTAAACGTTGCACTTGACATCAGCTCAGGAGATCCCATTCTGTATCTTGATCTGTTTTTGCCTTCTATGTAAATGTATTTATTTTAGTTGTTGCAGGTGCTCTTGTTTGGTGGGGAGGGGCACAGGCAAATGTAGGCTGTGCTGGCTTTATATACTCAATAAAATGTAATTGGATTCACAGTATGTTACTGCTTTGTTTGACAGCATAGTTGGCAAAAGTAATATTTGCATTACATCTTCAAGTAAACATGGATTACTGCTTGGTACACATTTATGTCAGATTACATTGTTTTGCCCAGGCTCTTCTCCCATACCCACCCCCTCGCTCCCTCCCTCTCTTTGCATACCAAAGATAAAACTGGTATGGAGACTTGTCCTCAGAAAAGTTGAGTCCTATTGTGTTTAAGTGGCTAAGGCCAGTGTAATCAGCGAGTCCCAGTGTGCAGAGTGAAACTCTACCTGAAACGACTACAATTTTTAACAGCTGACTCCCCCCGACACCCCCCCCCAACTCTGACATAACTGTGACAGCCAGGGATCTACTAAGAGTGGAGCTGCACGGGTCCTCTTTTCTGGCACTTGCTCTATATATTCTAATCATCTATGGGTCACCAGCTTTATGGTATTGGTGGTCTGTGGATTCATTATTGGTATCTGTAAATTCTTGAGGAACCAGGAAATTAAGGTCACATTGTCTATTCTGTACTGGTAGGACTGGGCATAACAGATGGTATTAAGAAGCTGACAAGAGATAAACACTGGCTTACTCTACATGAAACAAATTGATAGGTTTGAATATACATATGGGGGGGGTGCGGGGTGCGTTAATGTGTTTTTAAAGGGTGAATCAAGTCTATTAGGAAATCACTTTTAAAACCTCATAATGTACTTGGCAGGATTAGTAATACCTTTTTAGGCTTTCACATTTTGGTTCTGACAGAACCTAGCTTAAGTTCCACAGAAGTTGTTTTTCATACACATTCAGCTGTTCCACGCTTTATTGTTTAGCTTCTATATTTGCCTAATTTTTCAGTGTTCATAATTTTAAACTGTAAGAGCAGGTTTGAAATTTGTTAATAAACTGAGTTTAACGTATTTTGCTTCCATGTTTTTTTTCCAGTTTAAAGCGTCTATGGTCAAAAATCATATTCTTTGCATTTCCATTATAATTTTTATTCACTTTTGAATTATTTCACGTTTACTTGTTTGTGACGTGTATTCGCTATTCCTGTGAATATGCACAGCTTGTGTCACATTTGACAGAGCCTGCCTTCTGAACCACAGAGGGGCTGAGAAGACTGCATGGTACCAGGAGGGATATGTATTTTGTAGAACCTAAAAACTTAAAGGAATAAGAGAAGCTGTACATAGCAAGCAGGACATCCAGGAAGTTGTGTAAAGAAATGCAGTACAGAAAAAACTGCGCTAAAAATTATATGTAAATATATCCAAATTCCCTAATTGAGTATATAGGAATATAAACGCCACATATATATGTTATGAAATAAATTTGTTCATGCAGTCATTAGGTGAACTGATATATCCAAACTGAAGTGAATAAAAATCCTGAAAATAGTAAATAAAAAAAAAAAAAAAAAGTCCATGCAATCCCATATGTGGTCCAATAAATTTCATACAAACCCAAGGTGAATGAAAATCTTAAATAGACAAATGCCAATGAACACACGATCCACCACCATCTAGATAACACGCTTACCAGAGGGCAAGCTTATTACAGCCTGTAAGATGACAGATCATCCCGAACGGCACCCAGCGGCATCACCTCTCCATGGCCAGATGGTATCAGTAACCCGAAGGCACAGCAGACATATAGGACCATACATCAATTCTAAGGTGTTTGCTTGGACAGCTGTCTGGCAGCTGCAGGGGAAATTTCACAATCACAGTGCCTATAGTGCAATAAAGAAATGGACTGCAGACGGGAAGCCATCATAACATGAAGGGAGATTTTTCAGGTAATTTTATATGGTATTGTCAAGTCACTATTTTTGTATTAAGGTTACAAGGTTGATGTTAAATGAAAGTGACTATAAATCTTTTAATTTGTTTAAAAAAAAAAGCTTATTGCAGCATAAATACAAAAAGGTGTACCCTACCAGACCTAAAGGTGAACTCCAACTGAGTTCTTGGTGCTCTTTTACTGAACTGCATATATGTGAACTGAACCTTGGCTTACTTGCTGATTATAGTGAAGGGGAAAAACATTTTTACTTGCTGTATTTTCTTTTTTTTCTTCAAGATATTCTGTAGATATTTTCTATGGCCACATCATCGAATACTGCATAAGCATTTCTCTAGATCTGTATATGTCCAGCTAAAGCTTTGGGGGCTGTAACTGCGCCCCAATCAACTGCAAAATTGTGGGAGTTGGCCAGTAATGTGACCTTTTCTCTTTCATTCATTGACGGACACAACACTTTAATCTTGACCTTAGTGTTATATCGCCACCTTTAGGAGAGGACTAGGCAGAACATATAGAAACAAGCACAGTACCACCCAAGGGGAGGTCCTACTGGCTATAACCCTTCACTCTGCTCCCAGCAACTCAGTTTTTTTTCTGCCTAGTCTAGAAGGACCTGGCTCCTGTGCGGACCAGTGGTCTTTGAATTTTTTTCTTTGTTGCTTCCTGTGATCTACAATCAACAGCCGGGCTGGGTGACAGGCTGTATAATATAGATCCTGGTAGTCTCCCCAGCCTGGCCATTGAGCACATGCAGACCTTAGCTCTGGGTCGGCCGCAACAGGCACCATTCTGGTCCAGGGGTGGCCGGTGAGCTATATGCTGCGGGGCACACATATGACCGGGCTACTGCTGTCTGAGTCAGTTTGCCATGGCCAACAGCCACCCTGTACTGCTCGGGTGATGGGTCTGTCTCTGGAGTGCATCCAGCAGTCCCTGCAGGAGGAGTAAGTATGGTTTCACGGCTTTAGGCAGGTTGGAGTAGCTGGGCACTCCCTGGGAGATCAATTTAGGGGTCTCTCCCCTTTTCTTCTCTCCCTGCCTCTTCCCTCCTCCCCATTCTAAGGGGGTGCTGTGTGGCTGGGCCTAGGGGGTGCAGTGCACGTATCTGGACCGGGGGTCCTCCGGGTGGTCTTTGGGTCCTGGCAGGGGGTTGTGCTGTGTGTTTGTTTGTCTGCTCGTTTTTCCCCTTAGTTTTAACATTGTTTGGTCCGCTCGGTCATCCCTTCGTTTGCCTCCATGCGGGGCGAACGTTCGGCGCAAGAACCGCGGCCATTTGCCTTTGCTGCGTACAGGGGCGAGTGTTCGCCATTATCCTGTAGCTGCTGCGATGTTCCTGTGGTCACGAGGGTCGTTGTCTGTTAGTTCTCTAGCGCTGAGCAGCTGTTTAAGCCAGGAACAGTGCGAAGCAGACACACAACCCCGTGTTTGGGAAGGGAGAACGGACAGCAGCACAGCACAACGGGTGGTGAGTCCTGCGGGGGGCCCCTCAGTCTGTAGCAGCTAGGAGATTAGGGATTTTTTGTCTCCTGCCTTAGGTTCAGGGTGACAGGTGAGAGTGGGTCAGACATGGCGTGGGATGCTGGCGCTTCTTCCCCATCCACCCCTATGATGGCAACTGGTTCCACTGCACCTGGAATCACTTGTTGCCAGGGTGGAAGTGGCGTTTGGGCGCAAGGTGGGTAAACACCACTCCCAATTCCCACCCCGTCTGCCGGGGGAAACTGATTCAGACTCAGGCCTCACTGTGGCAGGTGGCCCCTTTTTTAAAACTTCAGAGGTCAAGGACCATGACACGCCGGACACTGAGGAGCAAGCCTTTGTGTCCGTTTTTAGCGTAGGAAAGCGCTAGAGGGATAGAGGCTATGGGCATCTGCAGATGTGTTAGTCCCTTTTTGGTCCCACAAGCCGATCCGCACAGCTAAGGTGTTTCCCTGCCTAACTTTTATTTTGTTACGTTTGACTAGGAATAGGAACGCCCGCAGCGTGCCTTTTCAGGGCACCTCTTCCTCAGACACCCCTATGATGGCAACTGGTTCCCCTGCACCTGCGGTGCCCATGGACGCTCTGTCGGCAGTCCTGGAATCAAGTTGTTGCACTGCAAGTTGGGGAAGGAACAGGTTTCCCCAGTCTGTAGAAACTGGCAAATCAGTTGGGAATTGTGGTTTCTGAACAACTGGAGGGCCGTAGTTTTGAAGACCCCTGCTTATGGTCATGCACCATCATACTTAGTCATATCTGTGAATATCAGTGTTTTACAATGCTTCATGGGATGCGTAGTCCCGCAATCTGGAGGGCTGTAGTTTGAGGATCCCTGACCTTAAGTATATCTGTGATGCGGCCCGGGATATGGTCCCTTTGCTTTCTCGGTATCGGCAGTAGTGCTGCGTCACCTGATTTGGTTCAAGTGTTGGTCTGCGGACCAGACATCTGCTAGAAAGAGCTGCCGGAGTTTCCCTTTCAAGGTGGGAGGCTGTTTGGTGCCTCTCTGGATGACATTATTAAAAATGTTAGTAAGGGGAAGGTTACTTTGCTCCCACAATCCAGAAAAGGTAAGGAGCTAAGCCATAGGCAAGGGCTCCTTTTTTTTTTCTTTTTTTTTTTTTTTTCTTTTTTTCGCTCAGAAGTGTTTTTCATCTGTCTGGGTCGGCGGGTAAGCGTCTGACAAGGGGCCCGCTGAGGGACAAAAGCGTCTCTGGTATTGCAAGCTGACCAAATCTGCTTCCGCATGAAGGTTCACCCCGGCCTGGCTCTTGGGAGGGGGGGGCGGTTCCTTCGGGAGTCTGCAGGCCAGTGGACTTCTCGCCTTTCCGACCAGTGGGTCTGCGAGCTGGGTTTGTCAGGCTACAAGATAGTTTCTTGTCCGCCAGACAGTTATTTTTCCCTCCAACCTTCATCTCCTTCCGGCTCGTCAGGAGGCCCTGTTTGGGGCAGTACAGGACTTACTGCTGCATGAGGTGATAGTACCTGTACTGACATTGGAAAGGTTTCAGAGATTCTACTCCAATCGGGTTGTAATCCCAAAGAAGGAAAGGGTCCGTTCAGTCCTGGATTGCAGGGCCCTCAATTCTTTTGTGAAGGTTCGGGGGATCAGGATGGAATCCATTATGTGGACGCTGCACACCAGAGGTTCCTGCAATTTGCGGTCGGGGCGAGCACTAATGGGTAGCTCTTCCCTTTGGCCTAGCGTCAGCACCAAGGGTTTTCACCAGGTGCTGGCTCCGATTCCGGCATTGCTGAGACAACAAGGGATTGAGATCGTGGGTTACTAGGATGAGCTCCTCCTGAGGGCGGCTTCTGCCTCAGAACTAAGGGAAGATATGGCTATCACCAGACAGAATCTTTAGAAGTTTGGCTGGGTCTTGAATCCCCAGAAGTCTGTGTTGCTGCCGACCCAGTGCCTGGAGTACTTGGGATTGATTCTGGACTCCCCAAAGGCGAGAATCTTTACTCCTTCAAGCAAGCTGAAGCTCTCCAAACCACGGTGTGGTTACTACTATCCCGCAGGTGGTCGTCGCTGCGTTTCTGCATGTGAGGTCTGGGCCTCATGGTAGCCCCTTTCGAGGCGGTACCGTATGCTCAATTCCACACTCGGGTCTTGTACAAAGTTCCTGTCCAAATAGGACAAGTCTCCAACATCCCTGGTTTATCAAATCTGGGTGAGCCAGCTAACCAGGGCTTCGCTTCTCTGGTGGTTGAGGTCCCCGGCCCTTTGGTCCGGGAAATCGTTCCTCTTCATTGGACGTGATCACGGCAGACGCCAGCCTGAACAGCTAGGGGGGAATTTTTTGGCATCCAGTCGGCCTAGGGTTGCTGGATGCAGGAAGAATTACGCCTGTTGGTCATTGTCCTGGAGCTGCAGGTGATCAGGTGGTGCCTCTCCACATGGTCTCAGAGGTTGCAGGGTCGTCCGGACAGGAACCAGTCAGAGAACATCAGGCGGTGGCGTATGTCAATTATCAGGGATCAACAAGGAGTTCAGCGGTGGCGCTGGAGGTCTCTCACATCCTACAGTGGGCAGAGCGGTGCGTGCCGGCTCTGTCAGCCGTGTACATTCCGGGTGAAGGAAACTGGCAGGTGGACTACCTCAGTCAGTTGCTGGACCAGGAGGAATGGTCAGTGCATTTGCCTAAGGTGGAGCATGCCGGATGTGGCTCTCTTGGCTCAAACGGAAGGGGCAGAGGTTTGTGCCCAGGTCAACAGATCCCTGGGCGGACGCGTCAGAAGTGTTGGTGGCCCCATGGGGCTGTTATCAGCTAATGTATGCCTTTCCCCCTCTCATGCTACTCCCTCGTCTGCTGCGCAGAGTGGAGGCCGAGGGGATTCTGGTGATTCTGATGGCCCCAGACTGGCCTTGACACCCTTGGTATGCCAACATGGTGCGGCTGTTCCTTGGTGGCTGCTGGTGCAAGAGGACCTTCTGTCTCAAGGTCCGATATTCCACCCTGCTTTACCATTGCTGGCTTTAACGGTATGGCTGTTGAAAGCCAGGTGCTGAGGGATCAAGTGCTGTCAGCTTCAGTGATTACCACTATGCTAAGGGCACAGTCTTTTTCCCGGAAGATTTATCATACCTAGAAGGCCTAAATCTCCTGGTGTGAGGAGATGGAGTGGCATCCACGTTCTTATTTTGGTTTCCAAGATCCTGCTGTTTTCTGCAGCAAGGAATGGATCAGAAGTTTGCATGAAGTACAATTAAGGGGCAGATCTCAGATTTGGCTGTATTTTTTATTTTTTTTTCAACAGCCATTGGCAATTCGCTCATTGATGTGTACGTTTGTTCAGGGGGTTCGGCATGTGATCTGCCCGGTACGCCCACTGCTGCCCCAGTGTGATCTGAATCTGGTGCTTTCGGTGCTTCAAAAAACAGCTCTAAAATATTAGGGAGATCCCTTTATGGACGCTCTCAGAAAGTAGTCTTTCTATTATCTGCGGGGCGGGTTTCTGAGTTGGCGGCCTTGTCATGCAAGTCTTTGTCTACATGAGGATAAGGCGGTGCTGCGTCTGCAGCTCTTCTCTTCCAAAGGTTGTTTCGACTTTGCATTTAAATGAGGACATGGTGCTTCCATCCTTATGTCCTCAGCCGTTGCTTTACAGGGTGCATCTGTCTGCTACAGCTCCTTTTCAGAGGTCGGACTCTGTGTGTCTTGGTGGCTGGTCCAAGGAAGGGCCTGGCGGTCTCTTCGGCCACTGTTTCTCAGTGGATCAGACAGATTGGGGTTCAGGCTTTTGCCATAGGGGGGTGGGCACCTCCCTTTCCTGTGACGATGCTTTCTACCAGGGCAAGTGGTGCTTTCTGGCATCAAACATCTGGGTGTAAGGCCGCTGCCTGGTCGTCTGTACACGCTTTCACCAAATTTTACAAGGTCGATGTGGATGCATGCTTTGGCCGCAAGGTTTTGCGGGCAGCTGTCTGAGGTTGCTACTCCTCTGATGGGGGAGTTCTTTTGGTGGTGGGTTGTGTTTATTTTCTCTGTGTTCTCACCCCTTGTTTTGACACTGGGGACGTTCTTAAGGTCAAGATTAAAGTGATGTGTCCATCAATGAACGAAAGAGAAAATAGTATTTTTGTACTCACCGTGAACTCCTTTTCTCTGATGTTTTGACTGACACAGCACCCACCCCTCCTATTTAGGTTTGTACTGCTTTTTGACAAACTCAGCTGCTGGGAGCAGAGTGAGGGGTTATAGCCAGTAGGACTGCCCCCTGGGCGGTACTGTGCTGGTTTTGTGTTCTGCATAGTCCTCTGCTAAAAGATGGTGATATAACCCTAAGGTCAAGATTAAAGTTCTGTGTCGGTCGAACATCAGAGAAAAGGATTTTACGGTGAGTACGAAAATCCTATTTTTGGGAACTGTGGTACTTTCCATAACACATGTGACTTGGTGTACATCTTGTGGCATGTATGGGTTAATCGATCATTGCTGCGCAAAATGTAAGCACGTTGTTTCCCTGGAACACTCAGGAAGCAAAGAGGAAAGTCAGGGAGACCAGTCCTGAGCTGGAACATCCCAATACATATGCCCTGTTATGTGATGTTGGGGAAACCAGTCAGGGACCAGCATTGCTGGAGCAGAGTGATGCCCCTAGCTGCCAGGGGAAAAAAACTCCAGTGCGGGCTTGGGTAAAGCTCCAAGGGAAAGCAAAGGCAGATTCTGATGCTAGGGGACTCTATTAGGACAGAGAGGGCTGTTTGTCAAAAAGACCGTAAGTGCTGAACTGTGTATTCGGCACATTGCGGATCTGGTGGACAGATTATTGGGAGGGGCTGGAGAGGACCCAGCTGTCGTGGTACACATTGACACCAAGTCAGAGGAAGATGGAGTGTCCTGAAAAACGATTTTAGCGACTTGGGTGCTAAATTGAGGAATAGGAACTCTAAGGTAATATTCTTAGAAATATTACCGGTACCTAAGCAGAGGGAGCTTAGAGAAGTAAACAAGTGGCTGAGGAGCTAGTGTAGAAAGTAGGGGTTTCTGTTCCTGAAGAACTGGGCTGACTTTTCAGTCGGTTACCGGTATTTTAGTAGGGGGCAAACTGCACCTAAATGGGGAAGATGCAGTTCAGCTGAAAGAGAAGATGGCCAAAAACTTAGAGGGGCTTTTAAACTAGGTGACGGGAGGGGAAGGTTGAGATGTAGAAACAGCAAGTGTGGAACAAGGTTCAGCGGGTAATATTGGGGGGGGGGGGGGGGGCATTAGCGGTAGGGAGACTAAAATACCTGAACCCAAGGTAAGTAACTTCCAAATTGCAGCCTCATAACCAACAAGGAGATAGTATGCAACTGGACAAAACTATGAGGCTTGTAGACTAATGCTTAACGTCTGTCAGACAAGATGGGAACAACTGGAGCTGCTGATGTAGGGGGAGGATTTTGAATTTGTGGCAATCTCAGAGACTTGGTTTAACAGCTCTCATATTTGGTTAGCAACTATCCAGGGGTAATCCTTATATTGCAGAGATAGGGAGGGTAAAAAAGGGGGAGGAGGGGTATGCCTGTACATCAAGAATAATGTGAATGTGCGGGACATTACTAATGGAGCAAGGGAGGAGGTAGAGTCATTAGGGCTGGAGCTTCAAAGGGAGGTGGAAACTAAGGGGATATAATACTGGGCTTATCCTATTGGCCCCCTAACCAGAGGGTGGCAGACCGACTATCACAGTTTGGAATGGTGGCAAGTGTCATAATGGAGGATTTTAATTATCCAGATATAGACTAGGCGAAAGGAGCATGTCACAGGAAGCGTGGCTAACTAAGGACAGAATTTAGAAATAGACTTGAAAAACATAACATAAATAAGTCACCGGAACCAGATGGCTTCCACCCGAGGGTCCTTAAAGAGCTAGCTCAGTCAGGTGATAGCCAGACCATTGTTCCTAAATTTTGTGGATAGTTTACTGACTGGAATGGTACAAGCTGATTGGAAAAAAGCCAATGTGGCACATTGGTGTGCCATTTTAAAAGGGTCATTTATATCTACAGCCCAGTTAGCTTAATGTCAAGCTATTGGAGGGAATAACAAGGGACTATATACAAGATTTTTAGTAATAAAACTGTATTAGTAGTAATCTGCATGGATTCATGAAGAATTGCTCTTGCCAGAAGAAGCTATTAACATATGAAGAAGTAAGCTGCCATCTAGATAAAATAAGTCCTGTGGATGTGGGGTATCTGTTTTTTTTTTTTTTTAAGGCATTTGATACAGTTCCCTGTAAATGTTTACTGTACAAACTAAGGTCTGTTTGCATCGACCATAGGGGGGAGTACCTAGATTGAAAATTGGCTACAGAGGGGAGTCCAAAGGGTGGTGATAAATGGGAAGAACTTGGAATGGTTCAATGTGGAAATTGGGGTGGGCATCTACATGGGAAATTAAATTTAATGTTGAAAAATGTAATGCATTTGGATGCCAATAATTACTAAGGGGAGAACCTCTGGTGGAATCTAGGATGGGAAAAGGACCTAGTAGGGGTCCTAGTCGATGACAGGCTTGGCAATAGCAAGCTCCTGCAAGCAAAGCCAACAGAATGTTGGCATACATTAAAAAGGGGATTAACTCTAGAGAGAAAATAATTCTCCCACTCTACAAGACTTCGGTCTGACCGCACCTGGAGTATGTCGTCCAATTCTGGGCAGCGGTGCTCAGGAGGGATGTGCTGGAACTGGAGAGAGTCCAGAGTAGGGCCAAAACAACTAATCGATTATGAAAATAGTAATCGATTAATAGGCCACTAACATAATGGGGTTAAAAAAAACTAAAATTTGCCCTTTATAGTACAAAAAGAGCAAATTGCTACTGAAAATATTTTCACTGTCCCATAGCGATTATATGCTCTTTTTGTACTAATTTTCGTTTTTTGTTTTTTTTAACCCCATTATGTTACTAAACATCTCAGGCCTGGATCCCACCTCTGTGTTTTTTGCAGAAATGCACTACAGTTCATTTACATGGTTTTCTATGGGACATGTTCACATCCATGATTTTTTCAAAGACATTTCAAAAGATGAGGACTTTTTTTTTTTTTGGCTCAATATACTTCAATGGAGAAGCTGCAGAAAAGCATGTAATAACACAATTTGTGTTTTTTTTTTGTTTTTTTTTTATCTGCCCAACAAAAGATTGGCCAAAAAAAATGTCAAAATGCAACGCGCAGCAAAATTACTTTTTTTTTTTTTTTAAGGTTATTAACCGATTAATCAAAACAATAATCGGCTAACTAGTCGTTTTTGAAAGTAATAGTTGCAGCCCTAGTACAGAGAAGGGCAACAAATTTCTCTTCCACAAGCTGTGGTATCAGTGGGGAGCATCGATAAGTTCAAAAACTAGAAAGGCTCTGCTGCCCCCACCTAAACAGGAAACACATTCACATTAGAATAAAAGCATGACCTTATGAGAGGCCTCTGTTTTGTTTTTTGTTTTCCAGCCTGTGAGGTTCACACCAGTACCTTTTTTATACTTCTGGAGCCAGTACTCTGTCAGGGGCAGTGAGCCTGGAGAGAGACTGACACCTGGGGTTTAGGGTCGGGGAGATTCCCTTTAGGATGCCTGAGCCACTGACCCTCTCTCCCTTTCATCTGTCATAGTGCCTTTCCTATGGTGAAATAGCTGCCAGTGTGTGTATACTGCAGTTCTAAGTTAACCCACCTGTGTTTGTGGCTCAACCGATGAATGGTGCTTGTTGCCGGGTCAGCTAACGCACACTGGAGAGGAGATCTACCTCGTGGTCTTTTGGTGCCTCTCCTGTGGCATTTGGTGTACACTGTTGTGGTGGAAGCAGGCAGGGGTCCGGTGTCTGCTTGCGAGCTGCCCTTCTGGACACAGCCTGCAGTGTGTGCATGCATGTTCAGAGGTCACTTCCATAAAGGCCAAAGCCCAGGGATAGCCCACAAAACAAGAAATGTGGGAGTGTTTTATAAAACACACTTTAATTATACAAGGTTAACTCCTATATGGGCGAAATAAGCACTTCCTGAATTCATGAAATTTCAAGGTTTTTATGGTTGGAAGACACTGGCCTTAAAGTGGTCCTTATCCACTACAATACAGGGCACTTTCACCCCCTTCCTTCCCAGCCCAATTTTCAGCTTTCAGCGCTCTAGCGCTTTCAGTGACAATTGCGCGGTCATGCTACACTGTACCCAAATGAAATTGTTATCATTTTGTTCGCACAAATAGAGCTTTATTTTGGTGTTATTTATTCACGACTCCGTTTTTTTTTTTTTTTGCGATATAAGCGCAAAAATAGCGGAAATTTGGAAAAAAAAACATATTTTCTATTTGAAAAGAAATCCAATAAAATCAAATTTTGTCATAAATTTAAGCCAAAATGTATTCTGCTACATGTTTTTGGTAAAAAAAATTCCGTTAAGTGTATAATAATTGGTTTGTGTGATCACGGACATATGTACGCAAATGATCATGGACATATGTGTGCAGGTGATCACGTACATATGTGTGCAGATAATCATTGGGACATGTGATTTTAGTGGGACATATGTGGGGGACATGTTTTTATTATTTGGGGACATGTGTGGGGACTGTGTTTGTACTGTGTGGTGTGTTGTGTGTTTACACTACACTGATGATCAGTGAGTAAAAAGCTGTAAAAAGCAGCCCATACTCACTGATCATCAGCCGGCTGCAGCGTTCTGCTCTGCTCTCCTCTCCTCAGCGGTGACTTCCGTGTGAGGAGAGGAGAGCCGATTGCCTAGCAACCGGCTGTTTGTTTACATCACATGACGGCCGTGATTGGACACGGCTGTCATGTGATCAGGAGGGCCAATCACAGAGCCCTCCTGCCGATCTGAGATGTGCCGTGTCCGGGTGACACGAGCACATCGGGATCGCGCCGCTGCGCGGGCACGATCCCGCTACTCCTGAAGGACGTTCCTGAACGTCCTATCAGGAGTAGACGGCTCCCACCCGGCCGTATATATGCATTGGCCGGGTGGGAAGTGGTTAATAGTCAGAAAATAAGTCCTGCTACATGGCTTCAGGCTGGCCCCTTTTGCAGATTTAGCTATGTAAAACATTTAAAAGTGCCTATACTGTTTAAAATCCAGTAACACACTGTCTTGCAAATGCTCTATTTCTCTTATGTTCACCGATTGACACAGCTTCTCTTTTAGCCACTAGGTTGTTACACCACCTTTAGGAGAAGACTAGGCATAACATGTTATGAAAAATAGAGAACTTTTGGTTCCGCCAAAGGGGCGGTAACAACCCCCCAGCCTGCCATGCAGCCTCAGTTTTATTTTGCCTAGTGAAGAAGGACCTAGGAACCCTGGGGGCCCATCGGTCCATGTTTTTTCTGCAGAAGCTTTGCTTTTTGCGCAAGACTAAAGATTAGTGATGGACGAACTTCCGACGGGACGTTTCGCGAACCGTGAACGCGGCCGATAGTTCGCGAACTGTAACGTTCACGGCGGGCCCCATTGACTTCAATGGGAGGCGAACTTTACAAACCTACAGGTCAAATTTGCAGCCACAAAATAATTACTAGCTGTGCACACACAGTCCCACCACATGGCCAATGACATAACACATGTATGAGGTGAATCTGGGATCGACAACTACAAGCATTCTTTTTTTTATTTTTTTTATATATGTGAAATTGTTGTGACAATTCAGGACTGTGGAGCGCAAGAAGGCAATGGAGGAGAGGGAAGGTCAGGGTAGGCAAAGAAGAGGGTGCAGGAGATGATCAACCGCATCGTGATAGAGAGCACTGACATCAGCAGCGTGACATACAGCAATGACACCTGCACTGTGATAGAGTGATCGGACACCAGCACCGTGCTAGAGAGCACTGACTTTAGCAGCGTGACATACAGCAATGACACCTGCACCATGATAGAGTGATCTGACACCTGCACCGTAAGCAGCCCCAGGAGGAAGTCAGCATAGCACAGGGATGGTGGGAGCCCCTCATAATAAGCAGCCCCAGGAGGAAGTCAGCACAGCACAGGGACGGTGGGAGCCCCTCATAATATGCACAGCAGAGGTACAGCCCCAGGAGGAAGTTAGCACAACACAGGGATGGTGAACTTTACAAACCTACAGGTCATATTTGCAGCTACAAAATAATTACTAGCTGTGCACACATAGTCCCACCACATGGCCAATGACATAACACATGTATGACGTGAATCTGGGATCGACAACTACAAGCATTTTTTTATTATATGTGAAATTCTGACAATTCAGGACTCCTAAGACAATGGAGGCGAGGGAAGGTCAGGGTAGGCAAAGAAGAGGGTGCAGGAGATCAGCACCAGCACCGTGATAGAGTGATCTGACACCAGCACCGTGCTAGAGAGCACTGACATCAGCAGCGTGACATAAAGCACTGACCCCAGCACCGTGATACACAGCACTGATACCTGCACCATAAGCAGCCCCAGGAGGAAGTCAGCACAGGGATGGTGGGAGCCCCTCTTAATAAGCAGCCCCAGGAGGAAGTCGGCATAGCACAGGGATGGTGGGAGCCCCCCATAATAAGCAGCCCCAGGAGGAACACAGCACAGGGATGGTGAACTTTACAAACCTACAGGTCATATTTGCAGCCACAAAATAATTACTAGCTATGCACACATAGTCCCACCACATGGCCAATGACATAACACATGTATGAGATGAATCTGGGATCGGCAACTACAAGCATTCTTTTATTATATGTGAAATTCTGACAATTCAGGACTCTTGAGACAATGGAGGTGAGAGAAGGTCAGGGTAGGCAAAGAAGAGGGTGCAGGAGATGATCACCAGCACCATTATATAGAGCACTGAAACCTGATAGAGAGCACTGACATCAGCAGCGTGATATACAGCACTGACACCTGCACCGTAAGCAGCCCCAGGAGGAAGTTAGCACAGCACAGGGATGGTGGGAGCCCCTCATAATAAGCAGCCCCAGGAGGAAGTCAGCACACATGGCCAATGACATAACACATGTATGAGGTGAATCTGGGATTGACAACTACAAGCATTCTTTTATTCTATGTGAAATTCTGACAATTCAGGACTCTTGAGAAAATGGAGGCGAGGGAAGGTCAGGGTAGGCAAAGAAGAGGGTGCAGGAGATGATCACCAGCAGTGTGACATACAGCAGGGACACCTGCACCGTGATATACTAGTCCTTAAGGATTAGCAGACTGTAGCTCACTCAACCCTATATACTCTAGTACGCTATACCTTACCAGTCTTTAGAAGGACCTTTGTGCAACTAGTAGGTTTTGATTAGCAGACTGTACCTCAGTCCCTATACTGATAAAGGACTGCTGCAGAATTTGGCAGCAGTCAGCAGTAGTGCACCTCAACCCTATATATTGTGGACCTATACCAGTCCTTAAGGATTAGCAGACTGTAACTCACTCAACCCTATATACTCTAGTACGCTATACCTTACCAGTCCTTAGAAGGACCTTTGTGCAACTAGTAGGTTGTGATTAGCAGACTGTACCTCAGTCCCTATACTGATAAAGGACTACTGCAGCAGAAGGGCAGCAGTCAAGTATAATATTCTTTCTATATTTGGAAGAAAGAATATTATACGTGTACAACCCCATTACCATACCAGTCCTGAAAAGAACCTTTGTGAACCTAATAGTAACAGCTACTGATTAAACTGACTGTCCCTCACTGCCACACACAGCTTCCTGTCTGTCCCTATTTAAACTGACAAAACACAGGCTGCTGCAACAATAACTTGAATAGCACTCAAAACTATATCCTGTACTACTTTACCATACCAGTCCTGAAGAAGACTTTTGTGGACCTAATAGTAACAGATAATGATTAAACTGGCTGTCCCTGCTGCACACAGCGTCCTGTCCCTCTCTGCACTGACAAAAGACAGGCTGCTGCAACAATGACTTGAATAGCAGTGCCTCAAACCTATATCCTGAACTACACCTACACCATACCAGTCCTTAAAAGGAGTTTTGTGGACCTAATAGCTAGCGATTTGGGTCACTGCAGTCTCTCCCTGCTCCACACAGCAACCTATAGTGACATACGAAAGAATGTTAAATGGCCGCCGGATCGGGTCTATTTATAAGTTAGGGGGAATGTCCAATTGTCCATGTGCTGTAATGTCTCAATTGGCTGTCCTGTACCACATTATGGATGTGTCATCATAGGTCAAAGTTCTTTTGCACAGTAAACACGTAAGTCCGCCGGGCGAACAGCAGCAATAGTCCGCCGATCGGGCGGACTGCGAGCAGCCGAAATTTGCCACGAACCGACCGCCGGGCGAACCGTTCGGCCATCCATACTAAAGATCCTGTGATCTGCTATCAACAGCCGGCTGGGTGACAGGCTGCATACCCTTATCCTTGTAGTCTCCCCAACCTGGCCAGGGCGCACGTGCAGACCAGAGCTACGTGCTGGGTCGGCCACTACGTACCTCATCCCCAGAGGTGGTCGGTGAGTGTTAATGCTCCGGGGCACACATAGGACCGGGCTACTGATGTCTGCGTCACAGTGGGCTGGGCCAATAGCCACCCTGTACTGATCTGCGAGTCGGTCTGTGATGGAATTTCTCCCAGCTCTGCAGGACTGGTAAGTACAACTCTCCCTGTCTCTGTGGGGCTGAGCAGCTGGGCATTCCCTGGGAGGTCGATTCGGGGGTCCCTCACCTCCCTGTCCCTATTTTCCCTGCTCCCCCTCCCTGTGGGGGATGCTGCATGTGGCTGCTGAGCGGTGTGTATCATGTGCTGGGGCTCTCCGGGCGGGCTCTTACCTGGGGGAGGGACTGCTGTGCCCTGATGTGTGTTTTTCTCTTCCTGGGGGGTGCCTGGTAGCTGTGTCTGTCGATAGCTGCAGAGCTGTTCACCGCCATTTCTGTCACTGTCCCTCATGGTATTCAGTGTTCGGCGACCATCTTAGGTGAGGGCAAGAAGCAGCATGCTCTCCTGTAGTTTCACAGCCATTCTCCCTGTGTTTTTGCCCTATTATACTGGACGCTCGGTGGCCATTTGCTTATATCCTGAGCAAGTTTTTTGGCCAGTCTCAAGGAGCAGTATGCTTTCCTGTAGCTCGGCGGACTTTTTACCTGTGTTTATGCCCTTTATACTGGACGCTCGGCGGCCATTTTCTTGGAGCCTGAACACGACGTGGATCAGTTTCAGCGCCATAAGCAGCAGCTTTGGATGACACAGTGTGATCTCCTATGCACCTGGAAGCTGACAAGGGACACAGGCACTACTAGCTGGACAGCGCAGAACCAGTCAGGGTGGTGAGTCCTGCAGGAAAGTGCCCCTCAGCCAGCAGCAGTTAGGAGAGTGGGACCATCACTGTCCTAAGTCCCCATCAGGTGGCAGACAGGGTAGGGTCAGCATGGCTTCAGAAACTGGTGTTTCTTCCCCCGAAAAACCCAGGCAATTGCAACCAGCTTGCCTGCAGATTGTGCAGTGCCTCTGGATGCTTTGTCGGCGGTCCTCAATTTGTTCATTGCCAAGATGGAGGCGGTACGTGGGCGAAAAAGGTGCTAAAACCAGCCCCTGCCCCCCCTGTCCTCTGGGGAGAGCTCTGATGCAGACTCAGGCCCTGCTGAGGCTGGTGACCCCTGGTCTGTCTTTTTCAGATGACGCTGACCAGGACAGTGAGGATGAGTCCCCGCCCGAGTCCGTGCACGACAAAGCGCTTGTTGGAGCACTTATCACAGCTGTGCTTGATACCCTGAAGATTCAGGAGCCAGCGGATCCTTCTGCTGATGTAACGGTCCCTTTTGGGTCACGTAAGCCAGCCTGTTCACCTAAGGTGTTCCCATATCTGACTTATTTTGATAAGTTCATTTACAAGGAATGGGGTTGACCGCAATGGACCTTTTCGGTCCCCAAATATATGGCAGTACGACCAGTAATGGCATCCGCACTTGTGTCATAGACACTGATTGGGCAAAATTGTTGCACCGCGAATTGGGAGAACAGGCTTCTGTCTGCGTAGAACTAGCAGACCAACTAGTGCAAGGCCTAAAGTACGTTTGTGACGTGGCCCTGGATACTCTCCCTCTGTTATCCAGGGCTTCAGTGTCAGCAGTGGTGCTGAGGCGCCTGATTTGGTTAAAATTCTGGTCTGCTGACCAGGCATCCAAAAAAGCCCTGACGGATCTTCCCTTCCTTGGTGGCCGGCTCTTTGGAGCCTCTTTGGATGACATTATTAAAAATGCCACAGGTGGTAAGAGTACTCTACTCCCACAGGCCAGGAAGGCTAAGGAGCCATGCCGTAGGCAAGGGCCCTTATTTTCTGCTCACAATCGGCTTTTTCGTCCCCCCGGAGCTTCGACCAAGCGTCCCCAGCCTGACAGGACGACCGCTAAAGGATCAAAGCATCCCTGGAACCGCAAGCCTGCGAACAAAAGTGCTACCGCATGAAGGTTTGCCTTTGGGAGTTTGCAGCCCGGTGGACCTCTCGGCTGTCCGACCAATGGGTCTGCGATCTGATTTCCTCCGGCTACAAGATAGAGTTCGTCTCTTGGCCACAAAACAGATTCTTCCCCGCCAGCATACCCATACTCCCGGCTCGCCGGGAGGCCCTTTTGGGGGCAATAAGGGACCTGCTGAGTCGTGGGGTGATAATACCCGTTCCGGACTTGGAACGTTTCCAGGGGTTCTACTCAAACATGTTTGTAGTCCCCAAGAAGAAGGGGTACGTACGTCCAATCGTGGATCTAAAAGCCCTCAATTACTTTGTGAAAGTACAGAGGTTCACAATGGAATCCGTTCGCTCAGTAGTCGCTGCACTCCATCAAGCGGACTCCCTGGCGTGCTTAGACATTCAGAATGCATACCTGCACATACCCACGTGCCTCCGGCATCAGAAGTTTTTGCGATTTGCAGTCGAAGCCCACTACCAGTTTGTGGCTCTCCCTTTTGGTTTGGCATCAGCCCCCCCGAGTCTTTACCAAGGTATTGGCTCCTGTTTTGGCATTGCTACCACAACGCAGGATCACGATCTTGGGATAACTGGACAATCTCCTCCTGAGAGCCAGATCTTCTGCCTCAAAGTTAGAGGAGGATGTAGTGATCACCATGCAGACCATGCAGGAATGTGGGTGGCTGTTGAACCTAAAGAAGTCGGTGATTGTACCGACTCAGCATTTGGAGTACCTAGGCTTACTGCTGGACTCCATGGAAGCGAGAGTTTCTCCCTTCAGACAAGCTGCCGACTCTGACCTGTGGCAAAACTGCTGATGAACCACAAGCGGTCGTCGCTACGCTTCTGCATGCGAGTCCTGGGACTCATGGTGGCCTCCTTCGAGGCAGTACTGTATGCCCAGTTCCACACCAGGGTCCTGCAGAAGGAGATTTTGACAAAATGGGACAAATCTCCGTTTTCCCTGGATCGGCAGATTCAGGTGAGCCAGTTAGTCAGGGATTCCCTGCTCTGGTGGCTGAGGTCCCCGGCACTTCAGTCCGGGAAGTCGTTCCTACCTCTGAAATGGACAGTGATCACAACGGACGCCAGCCTATCAGGCTGGGGTGGAGTAATGTGAGTTCAGTTGACCCAGGGTCTCTGGTCGGCGGAGGAATCCAAGTTGGCGATCAATCTGCTCAAACTGAGAGCAATGAGGCTATGCTTCTCCACATGGTCGATAAGACTGCAAGGGGATCCAATCAGGATCCAGTCCGACAACGCCACGGCTGTGGCATACGTCAATCACCAAGGAGGAACAAGAAGCTCGGCCGTCGCATGGGAGGTCTCTCACATACTTCGGTGGGCACAGCGACATGTACCGGCCCTGTCGGCCGTTTACATCCCAGGAGTGGAGAACTGGCAGGTGAACTATCTAAGTCGCCAGATGCTGGACCCAGGAGAATGGGCGTTGCATCCGGAGGTGTTCAGGCTACTGTGCCTGCAGTGGGGCACACCAGATGTGGATCTTCTGGCCTCCCATCTCAATTGGAAGGTGCCGAGATTCGTGTCCAGGACTAGAGATCCGTGGGCAGATGTGTCAGATGCGCTGGTGGCTCCATGGGATCAGTACCAGCTGATCTATGCCTTTCCTTCGCTGAAACTGTTACCACGTCTGCTCCGCAGAGTGGAGGCTGAGAGGATCCCAGTAATACTGATTGCCCCAGAATGGCCTCAGAGTCCCTGGTACGCAGACCTAGTGCGCCTGGTAGCAGACGCTCCTTGGCGACTGCCGTTACATAGTTAGATTGAATAAAGACACCAATCCATCCAGTTCAACCTGAGTGAATGTCTGCAATTGTCCCCATCCCTGTACATTGCGCACTCGCGTCAGTCTCCACCCTCAAGGAGCCCACAGTCCAGGGTCCCCATTTATATAGTAGCCAACCTTGGACGAGAGGACCTTCTGTCTCAAGGTCCGGTTCTCCATCCTGCTTTACCATCGCTTGTTTCAACGGCATGGCTATTGAGAGCCAGGTGTTTAGGAACCGGGGTCTTTCGGACTCGGTGATCCCAACTATGCTGAGGGCACGGAAATCTTCTCGGATATGTCATTGTACCTGGAAGGCCTACATCTCCATGTGTGAGGAGAAAAGATGGCATCCGCGCTCCTTTTCTATATCCAGGGTCCTGCTGTTTCTTCAGCAAGGAGTAGCCTAGAAGTTGGCTTTGAGCGCCATCAAAGGACAAATATCAGCTTTGGCTGTTTTTTTTTTTTCAGCGACCCCTGGCATCTCGCTCTCTAGTGAGCACTTTTGTTCAAGGGGTGTGGCATGTAGTTCCTCCAGTGCGTCCACTGTTACCCCCGTGGGATCTGAACCTGGTGTTATCAGCGCTTCAAAAACCGCCATTTGAAAATATCAGTGATCCCTCTGTTGACTCTTTCCCAGAAAGTGGTCTTTCTAGTGGCCATTACATCGGCCAGGAGGGTTTCGGAACTGGCGGCCTTGTCCTGCAAGTCGCCCTACCTGGTTATCCACAAGGATAAAGTGGTGTTGCCTCCGCAACCTTCTTTTCTGCCAAAGGTGGTTTTGGCGTTTCACATCAATGAAGACATTGTGTTACCATCTCTGTGTCCTAAGCTGACACATCCTAAGGAGGTGGCCCTCCATTCCTTGTACGTGGTTCTGGCTCTGAGGCTGTATTTGTCTGCCAGGGCTCCCTTCCGGAAGTGAGACTCATTTTGTTCCGGTGGCTGGTCCAAAGAAAGGTATGGCGGTCTCGTCGGCCACCATTTCCAGGTGGATCAGACAGATTGTAGTACAGACCTAGGCCTTGAAGGGGCAGGTGCCCCCCCCCTTTCCGGTCACGGCCCACTCCACAATTGGAACGTCTTGGGCCTTCCGACATCTAGCGTGTCGCTCAAGTGTGTAAAGCGGCGACCTGGTCGTCTGTTCACACCTTTACAAGATTCTAGGAGGTAGATGTCAGTGCATCGGCTGATGTCTGTTTTGGCCGCAAAGTTTTGCAGGCGGCTGTATAATTGCAATTGCACATAAACATTTTTCCTGTTTTTTTTGGGTAAAAACGCAGTAACTTTAAGTTAATGCACTGTGCATTTGTTACCGCAGTTTTGGTGCGGTTTGAGGGTAGAGTCTCTCTGTTGAGGAGCACTCAGTTTTTGGTGGTGGTTATCCGCACACTGTCATTTTTTGTGGGAAAAGTTTATACTAGTTCCCACATGCCATCAGGAAAGTTGTTTTTATGCTGTTTTCCCACCCCTCGTTTTGACACTGCTTGGAGATGTCCCAATGGCTAAGAGAGGAGCTGTGTCAGTTGGTGAATATAAGAGAAAATAGGATTTTTTTTTTACCCACCGTAAAATCCTTTTCTCTGTAATTCGCCGACTGACACAGCACCCACCCCTCATATTTTTCTTTGTTATACTGCTTGTTGACGTACTGAGGCAGCATGGCAGGCTGGGGGGTTGTTACCTAAGGGACCGCCCCTTGGGTGAAACTAAAAGCTCTGTGTTTTTCATAACATGTTATGCCTAGTCTTCTCCTAAAGGTGGCGTAACAACCCAATGGCTAAGAGAGGAGCTGTGTCAGTCAGTGAATTACAGAGAAAAGGATTTTACGGTGAGTAGAAAAAAATCCTATTTTCTTTATCATACATCACTAGACTGAGTGAGGCTAATATTCATTACTTGCTGGGTTATACTTCATCTCCAGGTGAATGAACACTGGTAGACTAAAGGTCTTTAGACAGGAAGTGAACCCCTTTATAACCCCTCCCCATGCAGTAAGTACGGTACTTGTTTTTTTTTTTTTTAACCAGTGTCTGCAAGGTTGTTGGAATCGAACAGGAATTAATGTTATACATAAACAAAAAAAAGAAAATGGTGTCCCCAGAGCGGGGCTTTTTACCAGCAAAGTTTAACCTGTGTAATATAAATAACATTGACATGTAGAAAAGTAGACTAATATTGTAAATGTTTATTAATAAAAAAGAGGATAAAATAGGTCACGCAGTGGTCAAAGACTGAGCTCCACTAAATAGGTAAAAATGTATGGTATTACATGTATAAACAGAAATACACATATACATAGAATTATGATGCTTGAAACATAGTATCAATACAATAAGAGATATATGCGTATAGATAGTAAAAACCCTTTACGCGTTTCAACCCTCCCAGGGGTCTTCTTCAGAAGGTTACTATCTATTTGTGAAAAAAGGAAAAAAGAAGACAAGCATAAATATATATCACAATACATGATGCACTGTGTTGTACTAAAAATAATCTGCTGTAGGCAGAGTATATATCAAAACATTGTAAGATTACACAGTTAACAATCAAGTGATACATATTGTAACAATAAATACCTATATTGATCACAAAGGAAATCCTCTTTTAAAAGACCGGACAGGATTCCGTACATTCTCCCATAATCTTCATAGATGTGCCGACCTTATGTAGATGGAAAAAATGTCTAGCTCTACCCAGAAAGAGGGGGGAAGAGCAAGGAAAATGGATCCAAAGGGTAAAAAGCTTGCAAGGGATCACATCCCTATTACCACCTCCAAAACACAATAATGGAGGAAGGTATGGGTATGGGTGAGCGGGATTAGGAGAGAGGGCAACCTACAGGAAAAGAAAGGATATAAGACATATGTATATATATATATATGTATATATATAAAGAAGGGCCCTATTTAGAAAACTATCACCTCTGTATAGAGAGATAGAACATGCCCGCATGCAGTGTCAATAGTATACACGCGTCGAGGATACACATATGTCAAGTGAATCCTGCCATTTCAGAGTGGAATATTTCACTCGATTAGAGTGTGAGCAGATGCCCAAAAGAAAAATGCCCAAAGGAAAGACCAACGCCAGACCGAAACACCATATGCAAAAAAGGTGGGAAAGGGGGGAAGGACAAAGGATAAAAGAGGGAAAGAAAAAGAAAGGGAAAAGGGGGTGAAGTGACTACGAACTAGTGCCAAACAAACTGCAAAAATGAACAAACAGTGAACATAGCTAAAGAAAAAAGTGAATGGGGAAAGAAAGTGAAGTGGTGTAACGGCTTCAGAATATCACAGCGTGACCACAGTGGTGCAGGGATAGAACAATGTATATATACCTATAGCCAATTTCCAATGGGTCCACATTGGACAACAGAGCCAGAAGGAAAACACTCAAATAATTAGTGGTAAAGTGGCTTGAAAGTGGTGACCTTTACAATACAGCCCTTCACATTAGTATGTTTCCATGGGGCGAGAGAGGTCTTAAGTCTGCAAATAGACAAGAGATAGTCTTATACTCCTGCCAACAGAACTATATATAGTGCAATAGAATGAGTGGAACAGCATAGGGTAAAAGAACCCAGGGACTTACCCAGTTGCGTGAAAACGATGTGCGTGTGCTCCTGTGGATGAGGAAGTGATGTGCAGTGTGAAAGGGTGGGATATAAATAGCCCAGGTTGGGTTGATAGGTCAATCAGAAGTCTCCACCCGTTAACCCATGACCACTATTGGTCGCCTAAGAGACGACCGGATGTGGTCCCCTCGGCGTTCCGGAAATGACTCTCCTGATAGGACAGGAGAGTGCACGGTAGCGTCGCACCAGCGTGACATGGGTGCATCGCGTCGCACGCGCAGAACGCGCGTGCGCGGTGAGGCCACCAGTCCGAAGGCCACCAGTTCGGAATGCCGCCGAATGCCGCCGACCAGAAATTATCGTCCCGGGTAGACGGGCAGCGCTCACCCGTTCGTACCCCGGGACCTAATGGGGAGAGGCAAGCGCGCGCCACTGCCACTCCCCTCTTCTGGTCGTGAAGCCATACCCCATTGGTCCATCCAATCGACATAGATAAGGATGGGAGATAACCTCACATGGCACCATCTAGTGGAAAAAATGGGAAAGTGCAACCGGACCCTCCGTCGTACAGCATAAGGGATAGTAAATCCAAAAAAAGGTATATTTTAATAACAACATGTCACAAGTAAAGAATAACAATGAATAAACATAAATGAAGAACATTTCATAATGAGCATGTAATCTACAGGTAAACTGGGCACACAAAAGGAGAAATCTACTGGTTGGTATATAAAAATATGACAGACTAGTGATCACGGGGCACGAAGTTGTATGCTGCACCAATGCATCACACACATGCACATACGGCCCATCAAAACCACAAAGGTGGACGGGAGCAGGTGGAATGCACCCATTCCAAAGGGAGATGGGGTGCATGAGCATGCGGCATGCACATATGCGACGCATCACGCATACATACAGCATTAACGCGTCACATACGTGCACGTGCCACCCACCAACCATAAAAATGGACAGGTGTAAGTGGTCACTCCAAGAAAAAGTGGGGTGCCCACATATGCCCAATGCATACATGTAACATGCCATGCATACATGCAGCACAACCGGCCACATAAGTGCCCCATAAGACCCACGCACAAAAAACAAGAGGTGAATAGATCTGCAAGGAAGTCAAAAAAACAAAGACGCAAAAGTATATTGAAAGGACGACATGGAAAAACACATGGCTAGTCCGCAGTGTGTCACTGTGTTTTGCCAGAGGTGAAACCCTTTAGAAATGGAGCAAAAGATATGGCTTCATTCAGGCCTGGAGAAACGGTAGCATTGAGCTTAAAGATCCATCCCTGTTCGAGTTGGAGAAGGGTCTTATTCCAATCTCCCCCTCGAACAGGGATGTGTATACGATCTAGAGCTACAAAGGAAATAGCGGGCATCTTGTAGTCATGTGTAATTACTACATGTCGTCCAAGGGGTACATAAAAGTTACCAATCTCCATATGGTAAATGTGTTTGGCCATCCTTTTATGTAGTTCCAACTTAGTTTTTCCTACATAGTACGACCCACATTCGCACTCCATGAGGTACACGACCCCACGTGTTTGACAATTGGCGAAGTGGGATGGACGGAATTTTCGACCATTTGGGAGTTGAAAGATTTTATCCCGTTTAATGTACTTGCAGGTAGAGCAATGCCCACAGGGAAATGATCCCAAAACTGAGCAGTGCACTGCTCGTCTTGCTTCATCTCTATATTCACTTTGTACTAGTTTGTCGCGGAACGAAGTAGCGCGTTTGTGGGTAATTAAAGGCTGTTTCGACACTAGTTTGCCAATTTTATGGTCATCTTTCAGAATAGACCAGTGTTTTTGGATAATATGACGAATCGAGGCATGTTGCCTGGAATAACGAAGAACGATCCTGGCAAAATGCCTAACAGGGTCGCTCTTCGCTGCCCCAGGTTGTAGCTCTAGATCGTATACACATCCCTGTTCGAGGGGGAGATTGGAATAAGACCCTTCTCCAACTCGAACAGGGATGGATCTTTAAGCTCAATGCTACCGTTTCTCCAGGCCTGAATGAAGCCATATCTTTTGCTCCATTTCTAAAGGGTTTCACCTCTGGCAAAACACAGTGACACACTGCGGACTAGCCATGTGTTTTCCATGTCGTCCTTTCAATATACTTTTGCGTCTTTGTTTTTTTGTTTTTTTGACTTCCTTGCAGATCTATTCACCTCTTGTTTTTTGTGCGTGGGTCTTATGGGGCACTTATGTGGCCGGTTGTGCTGCATGTATGCATGGCATGTTACATGTATGCATTGTGCATATGTGGGCACCCCACTTTTTCTTGGAGTGACCACTTACACCTGTCCATTTTTATGGTTGGTGGGTGGCACGTGCACGTATGTGACGCGTTAATGCTGTATGTATGCGTGATGCGTCGCATATGTGCATGCCGCATGCTCATGCACCCCATCTCCCTTTGGAATGGGTGCATTCCACCTGCTCCCGTCCACCTTTGTGGTTTTGATGGGCCGTATGTGCATGTGTGTGATGCATTGGTGCAGCATACAACTTCGTTCCCCGTGATCACTAGTCTGTCATATTTTTATATACCAACCAGTAGATTTCTCCTTTTGTGTGCCCAGTTTACCTGTAGATTACATGCTCATTATGAAATGTTCTTCATTTATGTTTATTCATTGTTATTCTTTACTTGTGACATGTTGTTATTAAAATATACCTTTTTTTGGATTTACTATCCCTTATGCTGTACGACGGAGGGTCCGGTTGCACTTTCCCATTTTTTCCACTAGATGGTGCCATGTGAGGTTATCTCCCATCCTTATCTATGTCGATTGGATGGACCAATGGGGTATGGCTTCACGACCAGAAGAGGGGAGTGGCAGTGGCGCGCGCTTGCCTCTCCCCATTAGGTCCCGGGGTACGAACGGGTGAGCGCTGCCCGTCTACCCGGGACGATAATTTCTGGTCGGCGGCATTCCGAACGGTATCGGACTGGTGGCCTCACCGCGCACGCGCGTTCTGCGCGTGCGACGCGATGCACCCATGTCACGCTGGTGCGACGCTACCGTGCACTCTCCTGTCCTATCAGGAGAGTCATTTCCGGAACGCCGAGGGGACCACATCCGGTCGTCTCTTAGGCGACCAATAGTGGTCATGGGTTAACGGGTGGAGACTTCTGATTGACCTATCAACCCAACCTGGGCTATTTATATCCCACCCTTTCACACTGCACATCACTTCCTCATCCACAGGAGCACACGCACATCGTTTTCACGCAACTGGGTAAGTCCCTGGGTTCTTTTACCCTATGCTGTTCCACTCATTCTATTGCACTATATATAGTTCTGTTGGCAGGAGTATAAGACTATCTCTTGTCTATTTGCAGACTTAAGACCTCTCTCGCCCCATGGAAACATACTAATGTGAAGGGCTGTATTGTAAAGGTCACCACTTTCAAGCCACTTTACCACTAATTATTTGAGTGTTTTCCTTCTGGCTCTGTTGTCCAATGTGGACCCATTGGAAATTGGCTATAGGTATATATACATTGTTCTATCCCTGCACCACTGTGGTCACGCTGTGATATTCTGAAGCCGTTACACCACTTCACTTTCTTTCCCCATTCACTTTTTTCTTTAGCTATGTTCACTGTTTGTTCATTTTTGCAGTTTGTTTGGCACTAGTTCGTAGTCACTTCACCCCCTTTTCCCTTTCTTTTTCTTTCCCTCTTTTATCCTTTGTCCTTCCCCCCTTTCCCACCTTTTTTGCATATGGTGTTTCGGTCTGGCGTTGGTCTTTCCTTTGGGCATTTTTCTTTTGGGCATCTGCTCACACTCTAATCGAGTGAAATATTCCACTCTGAAATGGCAGGATTCACTTGACATATGTGTATCCTCGACGCGTGTATACTATTGACACTGCATGCGGGCATGTTCTATCTCTCTATACAGAGGTGATAGTTTTCTAAATAGGGCCCTTCTTTATATATACATATATATATACATATGTCTTATATCCTTTCTTTTCCTGTAGGTTGCCCTCTCTCCTAATCCCGCTCACCCATACCCATACCTTCCTCCATTATTGTGTTTTGGAGGTGGTAATAGGGATGTGATCCCTTGCAAGCTTTTTACCCTTTGGATCCATTTTCCTTGCTCTTCCCCCCTCTTTCTGGGTAGAGCTAGACATTTTTTCCATCTACATAAGGTCGGCACATCTATGAAGATTATGGGAGAATGTACGGAATCCTGTCCGGTCTTTTAAAAGAGGATTTCCTTTGTGATCAATATAGGTATTTATTGTTACAATATGTATCACTTGATTGTTAACTGTGTAATCTTACAATGTTTTGATATATACTCTGCCTACAGCAGATTATTTTTAGTACAACACAGTGCATCATGTATTGTGATATATATTTATGCTTGTCTTCTTTTTTCCTTTTTTCACAAATAGATAGTAACCTTCTGAAGAAGACCCCTGGGAGGGTTGAAACGCGTAAAGGGTTTTTACTATCTATACGCATATATCTCTTATTGTATTGATACTATGTTTCAAGCATCATAATTCTATGTATATGTGTATTTCTGTTTATACATGTAATACCATACATTTTTACCTATTTAGTGGAGCTCAGTCTTTGACCACTGCGTGACCTATTTTATCCTCTTTTTTATTAATAAACATTTACAATATTAGTCTACTTTTCTACATGTCAATGTTATTTATATTACACAGGTTAAACTTTGCTGGTAAAAAGCCCCGCTCTGGGGACACCATTTTCTTTTTTTTGTTTATAACATACCAGGGATGATCAGCGCCCTCTGACCCCAATTTTGGGGGTGTTACCGTTCTTTCTGTCTAGTTTCTTAATGTTATACATATAAAGTTCTACACAGCTGTTTGTACAGCCAAACTCAGCCATATTGATATTTGCAGTCCCACATGTTTAAAGGATAGAGGAAAGTGGCACCAAAACACAAACTGAATAGCAGAATGAGTTCTATTCAGCCCACCTGGAGTGTACTGAGCTTCAAAGACAGTTAGAACAATGACAGCGCCGGTCTGTCTGTAAGGACAAAGAAAGATAATTAATGAGCGGGAGGGGCGTCCGAGATCGAACCAAAGTAGGGTGGGCAATGGGGTGTGGTGTGGCTGAGGTATGTTTATCAAAAAGGGTTTCAACAATGAGTTCGGCCTCTCATTCCATCAGGAGGTTCAGTCACGAGGGTCCGATAAGTATTGCTTATATTGTATTCTGATTGTATGCTATGTATTCTTGTATATTCTATTGATACCTTATGCAAGCTGTCTTAATTCCTTAGGGAAATAACGGAGATTTGATTGATCCTAGACCGTGTATTTGGTTTCATAGCTAATTGTTATAGTATTGTGGTATTAACGATAGCATGTGCTCAGAGTATAGATAGACTAAAGCCCCATACACACTATCAGATTTTCTGCTGATTTTTGTCTTCAGATTTACCAAAACCATATAATATGAGGTCAAACCTTAGGAGTTTCAATTTGTATGCAATCAGGCAGGCCCTTCTACTACATGGTTTTGGTAAATCTGAAGGAAAAACTCAGCAGAAAATCTGATAGTGTGTATGGGGCTTAACTAAACTATAGGTACTAGACAAAATAATACATAACTGATAATAATAGATTGCATTGATCAGTTACTTCAAAGGTGGATGGGCACGTTTGAGCTCTCTCGAGCTGCAGGTCTTGAAGTCCCTGCATTGCTCTAAAATCAAGGGATTGACAGACCGGATCCATTGTGTGTATACATACATACATACATACATACTAGTGTGTGTGTGTATATATACATACAAACAAAATATACGGTGTGTATATTTTGTGTATATGTGTGTGTAAAATATATATATATTTATGGCCGAAGCCCTATGACCGATTCGTATCTGAACAATACAAGCTTATCATAAGATACCCTATATGAAATGGACCTGAAAGTGTGCCCTGGTCTAATGGACGGTATACCAAAATAAGGGGGCATACCCAGTGATTAGAAATGAATGTGTTTGAAGAGAAATGTTTTGAGAAATGCCCTGAAAAAGGGGATGGGAGGGTGGGTATTGCGCACAGGAAACCGACAAAGACCACAGGCGAGTGGGCTGGTTAAATACCCCCCAGGCTCCTCCCATAAATTCAGGCCACCATACTGGCCTTCTTACTTATGGCCGAAGCCCTATGACCGATACGTATCTGAACAATACAAGCTTATCATAAGATACCCTATATGAAATGGACCTGAAAGTGCCCTGGTCTAATGGACGGTATACCAAAATAAGGGGGCAAAAACACTTAAGTAGGGGTAAGAGAGTTTTATTGTTTTCAGCTTTAGCTTTATTGAGCCAGTTGGGTGAATGCCCGAGACATCTCTGCCTGTGGGTTAGGGATGTATCGAGCGAAGCAGGCCGATTTCCACCTGCCCAATCTTTTGATGACGTGGTCCGGATGAAGCTGCTCCGATGCGGAAGGAGTGGCCGGAGTACTCACCGGGATTGAGGAGCAAGTTGCGGAGGAGAATCCTTACATGTTTAATGAACTGGCAGTTCGTTAATGGTTTGACCGGGAAGGGCAAAAGAGGACTAGAGTCCGGGAACTCGGGTAGTAGAGAGAGTAACTGCGTAAGCACAGCGACCGGGCACCAGGCATTGTTGGTTTTGTAGAGGTGGATATCTACGCCGGTGCCTGCCTGCTGGGTCTTGGTTAGCGAGAGGTGGAGGATGAAGTGGTCCTGGTGACGGAGCAGATGACGTCTGCGAAGGACTGGACTGTGTGAGCTGTTATGGGTGAACTCGCTGGGCCGTAGAAAGCCATAGTAGGCCAGATAAATGGCCGCCTGTATGACCAGACTGGGGAGAACACCGAAGGGGTAGCTGGTAACCATGGTGGACATGGAACTGGTGATGGGGAGCCGTTTGACTTTAACTGGCGGTTGCTGCTTCTGGATTCCGCGCAAGATGGCTCGGATCGTATGGGACGAGAAGATGGATGGCTTGGTAGGATCCTGAAGTGAGAGGAAGTGCTGTATGCCAGCTAAGTATAACCGGATGGTGTTGAAGGACAAGGCCAGTTGACTATGGCAGTATGAGGTGAAGGCTAGTATATGCCTGGCATCTGTGGGAGTGCCTACTGTGGAGGCAACCAGGAATGTATTAAACGCTTTCCAGGCTACCCGGTAGGCTCTCAGAGTGTTGTCTGAGAGTGATCGGTTGATGAGCTGAGTGGCTATATGTAGATGCGGCTCTAGTCCAGGGTCAACTGAGACCAATGCGGGATAGTAGCTGACACCGTATCTGCTCCGGGAACCTGCCGAAAGAAGGACAGGAGATTAAAGCGAGACAGTGTATCAGCTGCAAGGTTGTACTTTCCTGGGACAAACGTGCAGTATACATTAAACTGATGCTGCAGAGACAGCTGCACCAGGCTGCGTAGGAAGGACATCACGGAGAGAGACTTAGACCTGCCTTTGATGACAATTTCAGCTGTGGCCTGGTTATCGGTGGTAAAACCTACGGTTTGTCCTGTCCAGGTATGACCCCAGAGCTGGGCGGCTGCTACAATGGGGAAGAGCTCGAAAAGGGATGAAGACTGACTAAACCCAGGGATCAAGAGTATTTGAGAAGGCCAGGGTCCGGCGAACCAATGGTGGCCAAAAATAGCCGCAAACCCTGGGGAGGCTGCGGCATCTGTTACTACCTGTGGCGAGAAAGGTGAGATGGATGGGATGAACAGGGAGATACCGTTCCAGGTAGACAGGAACTCGTCCCACATTGACAGGTCTGCTATGGCTGCGGTATCCAGGCTGAGGATTTGATCCGGGTCTTGTGCCTGAGAAAGGTAGACCAACAGGCGCGAGATAAAGGAGCGACCTTGTGGAATTATTTGCATGGCAAAGTTGAGCATGCCCAATAGCGACTGTAGCTGCCTCCTTGTACATCCCCTGGTGCGGGTGAATTCGCGGAGAACTGCCCTGATGCAGGTCAGTTTGTCGAGGGGCAGGCTGGCCTGCATGGAGCTGGTGTCGAGATTGACTCAGAGGAAGGTGATAAATTGTGCGGGCCCGTCAACCTTATGTTCGGCGATGGGGACGTTGAGGTTCCCAAAGACGGTCCTTAATTTGTCGAGGTCCCTTGGAGGTATGCCCGGCTGTTCAATCAATAGGAAGTCATCCAGGTAATGGATAACTTGCTGACAACAAGCCTTGTGCAGGAGGATCCACGCAAGAGACTGTGCGAATGTGTCGAACAGCCAGGGGCTGCTTTTGGAGCCAAATGTTAATTTAGTGGCGAAATAATATTGGTCTCTCCATTTAATGCCATGCCAGCACCAGAGGGACGGGTGGATAGGCAACAGCTTAAAGGCATCGGATATGTCGGCTTTGGACAGCCACGCACCTGTGCCTACTTTAAGGATGGCCTGAATCGCCATGTCCACAGAGGCGTATTTTAATGAAAATTCTTCGGAAGGAATCAGGGAATTTAGGCTGGGAAGGTGGGAAGAATGAGGCGCAGACAGGTCGTACACCAAACGGTTTTTATTCTAAAATTTGCCCTTGACAAGCCCAATAGGGCTAACACTCCACGTATTGAAGGGGGGCTGTGTGAAGGGACCTATGACGAAGCCTCGTTCCACCTCGGTTTGCAGCAATTGGTCAATGGCCTGCTCATCGGAGGCTGCTGAGCGGAGGTTTCTGCACTCGTAGGTTGTGTGGGGCAGGGAGATGAGGCCGGTATGAAAACCTGTTGTGAAGCCACAGATGAGGAAGGTGGCTAGTGAAGGAGTGGGGTGCATGGTGAGGTAGAAGCCCAACCATAGGACGTCTATGTGGCTCAGTCATGAGCCCTTGTGAGCTTTAACCTCACACAGATTCCTGGGGTGCGCTCTGTGACATATGACACAGACGTGCAGTAGGCGGCACTGGCTAAAATTACATGAGCCATAGTTGTAATTATTGCAAATGGCCGCTCCCCCTATGGTTCGAACCGAACGTCCAAACTTGTCAACTTGAGTCTTTGGCGCAGGGCCTGACGGGCCTTGGGCTGTACCGGAGGTGGAGGGGAACTCTACTGGGCGGCTAACCGCCATGTTGGCGCACCAGGAGGCGGTGTGGGTGGAGGACTGGCAGATGGCACACAGGGGTGAACGAAGGACGGCAAAATGCCGGCAGAACAATTCGGTGTGCATAAGGCTCCAGTCTGTGGGTGACTGGAACTGTGCCAGCTTAGTGGCTGCTTTGGCGGAGAAGGAACGATGGTAATCGTAAAAGGAGAAGCCTCCGTATTTGTACCCTAGGTCCACCACTGCGTGGAGGTACAAGTCCAGCTCTTCCCTTCTGGCGGGGGATGCTGAGCAAATGACGTCTCTTAGCATCCCAAAGGCTAGGGCAAACTCTGGGATGGAAAGTTTGCGGTTCAGCCTGGGATCCTTGGCCTTGAGGACTACGGAGATATCTCCCCATGTGTAGGCCTTGTTTTCTGCGAGGTCGTGGACCGAAATAAGCAGGGAGGCAAGGTTGACATCCTTGCTGTCCAAGATGTCCTTCCTTATGCCGGCCGGCACCAGATGTGCTGGGCAGACAACAGGACATGTCCCTGCGTTACCTGTCGGCAGTGGTGATGGGACTGAAACTGGAACAGGGGTGGTTGTGGCTGGGTGAGCCTCTAGGAGCGTCACTCTGGCCTGGACGTCCGTGACCGTGTTGGTTAAGGACGACACCATTGAGTGTAGTTGAGCAATAGCCGCTGAGATGGACTGGAGAGAAGCCTGAGGCGGGGTACTGGGCCCGGCCGTAGCTGGCGGGGTAGAGAGGAGCCTGAAAAGCTCTGCCTTCCTAGCCATAGTGGGGAAGGGAATGCCCCTGCGTCTCAGCTCTGCCGTCAGCCTGGGGATAGTCCAACCCCTGAAGGACTGTACGCTGTCGCTCACTGAAGGCGGGCGAGGAGACAAGGGGGCGGTAAGATCTTCGTTGCCGACTTGGGACATGGCTAGGAGTGATGTCCTATCTTTTTGGGGTCGAAAGATGGACGACCGGAACCTATAGAGGGTGACATAAGTAAAGACTGTTTCTCTATGTTACCAAGCGAACCCGCCTGTTGCTGAGTACTAAGGCGGGAGTGAACATGTAAACATATATATATATCGTCACGTGCCTTCATATATATATATATATGTATGCCAGCATGGTTGCTGTCGCATTTTTCCTGCGCCTTCCCCTCTCTTCTTCTTTTTTTTTTACCTGGGAAAGATAACGTCCAAGCTGGTGCAGGGTGGACCTACTGAACTTGACTGACCTGGAGAGAGAAACAACAGATGACAACTGGTGAGGAGCCTAACAAGTAAACTGAAGAGTGACGTAAACGGCTGGCTAATATGACCGAGGTGCACCGGTGAGTAGACAGTTTTTGCCATAATTCTTTCTTCATCATCATCATCATTTTCATTTTTATTTTTTTCTGTGTATTCTGCTGTCCCAATCCGACGTATCATTTGTGTAAAGGACGAAGTGTGGGATGATCCGTGTCAAGTGCGGGAGCACGAATAAGTGCTGTAACTGTGACCGTAAAATAAGGCAACCTGTGGAAAAAGTGAAATGTGGCCGATCCATCTGGGGCACGCCAAACCGAATCGATGCATCACGGATGCTACTGGATTCGAGTCGAAGCGCGGTAAGTTACAGTGAAATGAAGTACGATTGCCATGACAGAGGCACGAAATGGTCTTGTCGCCAGTGCGACTGACAACAAACCGGACTCTGGAGCATGTACTGAAATGTGGGAAATAACCTGGGGCGAACCGAAACGAATCGGTGCGTGTTTAGGTGCGACTGGATTCGAACCGGAGCACGGAGCGTGACAGTGAAATTAAACTAACAACTTATGTCATGACAGAACCCTAGATCGGCCGGCCGCAAACTGAGACTGGAAACCGAACTGGTCTCTGGAGCATGCACTGAAATGAGGCTGAAAAAATACCTGGGGGGGCGTCCAGACGAATCGACGCACAGGGATGCGACCGGATTTGAACTGAACGCACTACGTGATAATGAAATGATTCCCATGATAGAGATGCGAATCGGAGAGGACGCAGCCTGCGACCGTCAACGAGCGGGCTCTAGAGCATGTACTGAAATGAGGCCAACGCAACTGGGACACGTCGATCGAACCTGTGCGTTTGAGAATGCGACTGGTTTCGATAGGACGTAATAGGTGACAGTGAAATGATTCCCATGACAGAGACCCGGATCGATAAACCGAAGGCTACGACTAACAACGAGTGGGCTCTGGAGCATGTACAGTGGTGTGAAAAAGTGTTTGCCCCCTTCCTCATTTCCTGTTCCTTTGCATGTTTGTCACACTTAAGTGTTTCGGAACATCAAACCAATTTAAACAATAGTCAAGGACAACACAAGTAAACACAAAATGCAATTTGTAAATGAAGGTGTTTATTATTAAAGGTGAAAAAAAATCCAAACCATCATGGCCCTGTGTGAAAAAGTGATTGCCCCCTTGTTAAAACATACTATAACTGTGGTTGTCCACACCTGAGTTCAATTTCTCTAGCCACACCCAGGCCTGATTATTGCCACACCTGTTCACAATCAAGGCATCACTTAAATAGGAGCTGCTTGACACAGTAAGGTCCACCAGAAGATCCTTAAAAGCTACACATCATGCCGAGACCCAAAGAAATTCAGGAACAATTGAGAAAGAAAGTAATTGAGATCTATCAGTCTGGAAAGGGTTATAAAGCCATTTCCAAAGCTTTGGGAATCCAGCGAACCACAGTGAGAGCCATTATCCACAAATGGCGAAGACATGGAACAGTGGTGAACCTTCCCAGGAGTGGCCGGCCGCCCAAAATTACCCCAAGAGCGCAGCGACGACTCATCCAAGAGGTCACAAAAGACCCCACAACAACGTCCAAGGAACTGCAGGCCTCACTTGCCTCAGTTAAGGTCAGCGTTCATGCCTCCACCATCAGGAAAAGACTGGGCAAAAATGGCCTGCATGGCAGAGTTCCAAGGAGACAACCACTGCTGAGCAAAAAGAACATCAAAGCTCGTCTCAATTTCTCCACAACACATCTTGATGATCCCCAAGACTTTTGGGACAACATTCTGTGGACCGATGAGACAAAAGTGGAACTCTTTGGAAGGTGTGTGTCCAAGTATATCTGGCGTAGAAGGAACACTGCATTTCATAAAAAGAACATTATACCAACAGTAAAATATGGTGGTGGTAGTGTGATGGTCTGGGGCTGTTTTGCTGCTTCAGGACCTGGAAGACTTGCCGTGATAAAAGGAACTATGAATTCTGCTGTCTACCAAGAGATCCTGAAGGAGAATGTCCGACCATCTGTTCGTGTACTCAAGCTGAAACGAACTTGGGTTCTGCAGCAGGACAATGATCCTAAACACACCAGCAAGTCCACCACCGAATGGCTGAAGAAAAACAAAATGAAGACTTTGGAGTGGCCTAGCCAAAGTCCTGACCTGAATCCTATTGAGATGTTGTGGTATGACCTTAAAAAGGCCGTTCATGCTCGAAAACCCTCTAATGTAACTGAATTAGGACAATTCTGCAAAGATGAGTGGGCCAAAATTCCTCCAGGACGCTGTAAAAGCCTCATTGCACGTTATCGCAAACGCTTGGTTGCAGTTGTTGCTGCTAAGGGTGGCCCAACCAGTTATTAGGTTTAGGGGGCAATCACTTTTTCACACAGGGCCATGATGGTTTGGATTTTTTTTCACCTTTAATAATAAACACCTTCATTTACAAATTGCATTTTGTGTTTACTTGTGTTGTCCTTGACTATTGTTTAAATTGGTTTGATGTTCCGAAACACTTAAGTGTGACAAACATGCAAAGGAACAGGAAATGAGGAAGGGGGCAAACACTTTTTCACACCACTGTACCGGCGCATTTTGGGGATGCATCTGGATTCGAATCGGAGCGCAGTGTGTGACAGAAATTAGTGAAATTATGAAATGATCTATGTGAGCCAGCCGTGGCAGAGGCACGAATCGTTGTGCCGTGTGATGCGACTGGCAACGATTTGTCTGTGGAACACGGTGATGAGGCAGACAATATAACCAGCTACAAAAATAGTGCAACATTTTTAGTTCAAGCAATTTCTACTGAAATGAGGCCGTGAAATGAAGGGAGCTGTGATAATGGTGCGTTTTGAGTGACTAACGACCCCGTTTCGCAACGAATGACTCGAGAGTTCAGGGTTTTAACGACACTCAAATAGAAATGTTTTTAGTAAAGGAAGGTCAATCGAGACCCTTACCTGCGGCAGTCGAGCCAGAGACGTTGTACAAAAAACACGAACGGGAACGAAAACAAGGAGACTTCTAGTAGAGAGAAGTTATCTGAATGGCAACGAAACTCGAGCAGTCGGCCTAGTGACGTAGTATGGCGCACAGGAAACCGATAAAGACCACAGGCGAGTGGGCTGGTTAAATACCCCCCAGGCTCCTCCCATAAATTCAGGCCACCATACTGGCCTTCTTATATATATATATATATATATATATATATATATATATATATATATATACACACTTATTTGTATTCTCTATTTAGCCAAAGGGGGTATGCAGACAATTAAGGAAGGCTAAAGCAAAACTGGCAATGTGAAAGGATATTGCTCTTTTTGAAGGAAAAGAGTGAACCGGACCAAAAAAAAACAACAAGAGCTTAGCCCATGAGGGTCATAACCCAGTTTTATGCCCAACTGCCAGCTGTACGTGCCACTCCTAACACTGGACACTGTTAAATATCTGCCTATGTTTATCTGATATAGGAGGATTCCCCAAGATAGTGGCTAGAATGGCACAGAACTTGAGTGATATCCTGTTCCTTTAAAGCATGGTAAAATTGTATAGTGCTTGTGCTGTGTAATTTGTCCCTTTCTATATTGTTATTTACCTGGTTGCTCCTGCCAGCTCCAGTGTGATGACCACAGTAATCATGGCTGCTGATCCATGATACCGTGGTCTGTTTACATGCCTTAGTTTTCCCACTGCTCTCCCTCCCCCTCCCTGCATATCAACTCGGGAGTCTGTGTGTGAGCCGTCTCCTCCCTCCCCACTATTTCTTCTGGCAGTAAAGTTAGTGATTACAATTCATGCCAGCCTCTGTTTTTAAGTTCTACATCTAAATACCTTTTCTTTTCTTACATCAGGGGACACAGAGCCATAGTAATTACTATGTGGGTTATATATCGGACCGAGAGGTGCTGGACACTGGCACGCCTCTAAGGCATGTACTTCCCCATATAACCCCTCCCATTACTGGGAGTCCTCAGTTTTTTTCTGTGCTGAGCTCCATGGGCAGTTATCCTTGATGAGAGCCAGCCATGCTGACCAGATCCGTTCTGATGTCTTTTTCATGGGCTAAATGAATGATACCTGGGCCTCGTGATCCGAAGAACCAAGGTTTTGCTTGCGAATGCTTCTCTTTGAGAGCTGGGCCCTGGGATCCAGTACTTTTTGGTAGTAAGGCCATAAAGTTTTACTGGCAGGGTGCTGTCGCAGGTCCAGGATTGTGGGTTAACCTGATAGTTCCCCGGTTCATGAAGGTTTCCTTTAAGGTCTTGTAGCCTACCGTGAAGGGTAAAGATTGGGTTTTTATCTCTGATAAAACCCTGCTGCAAAGATAAGGTAAGGGAGATTTTCTCAGGAATTTCTCCTATGTATAGATGCTAGATGTATAGATGGTATGAAAGACTCGTTTAAGCCTTATGGCTTATGGTTGGACTAGTGCATTCTTGCAGTTCTGTGGCTGAAATATGAATCTGCCGAAGCACCATGTGAAATCTCTTAGCCAGTTTGTTTCCCTTCCTGGGATACGGCTATTTAGAGTGGATAAGTACATCCAAAAGGTTAAGCTCTCTTTACCAGTAAAAGGAGGTTCAAACATTTCTCCTTTTTTTGTGCTGTCTCTCCTATGCCTGGGGCATCTGCCTCTAGGCAGTCTCGACGGTCTCAATCGCCAGATTCAAGAAAGAGTCCCCAAGGGCAGCACCAGGATCTTGGGGGCAGAAAGCCCATAAAACAGAATGCTAAAGCCTCATGAAGGAGCACCCCCACTCGTTTGGGTGAGGGGAAAGGTCCTGCGATTCTCAAGATCTGCCAGGAGCAATGTCAAGAGCAGTGGGATTTCTGCAATTTTTTTTCTCTAGGTTAAGACTAGAGTTCTGAGAGCCCGGATGGCTCAGTCGGCTTTTGATCTGAGGGTCCGGGGTTCAGGTCCCTGTTTGGGTGCTGCCTGTGGGGTCCTTGGGCTGCTGATGGGGCAGTCTTTATGCAAGAATTTCCGTCTCCTTGGAGAATGTTCCTAAGTATCCAGAGAAAAAAAAAGTCTCTCTTTCTGGCCTCTGGATCAGCTGTCACCAGTCGGTGATATCAGAGGTTCCCTTAATGGAACAGGGTTTTTTTTTGGCTGAAACCTTTTAAGGTTCCAGAACCAAACAGGGGTAAGACCCATTCTAGATCTGAATCGGCACTTAAACATCCAATCCTTTCATAATTCGATCGGCTGTGCTCATCCTGCAAGGAGGGGAGTAGCATATCTCCATGTGCCAAAGTTTCCCGCTTACCAGAAATTTCTGCGGTTTGAAACAAAAAATTTTTTTTTCAGTTGTGGCCCTGCCATTTGGCTTAGCCACAGCACCACAAGTGTTCTGAAAGATTCTGGCACCTCCTTTAGCCAGGTTAAGGGCTCAAGGCATAGCAGTCCTAACCAATTAGAAGATCTACTTTTAATAGATCATTCAGTCTTAGGTCTAAAACCAGAGTCTGATCTCAGCCATAAATATCTGAAATCTCTAGGTTGGATTCTTAACCTAGGAAGATTCTCCTTAAGACCATCAAGGAGATTATGGTACTTGGGGGGGCTGGTTATAGATTCCATACAAAAGAAGGTATTCTTACCCCAGACATAAATTGGTTCCATTGTGGGACTAATTCAGCTTATCAAAACAAAGGAAAGTTCCTTCATTCGGCTGTGCAGGAGATTTTTAGGGAAATGGTGACCTCCTTCAAGACCATCCTTTACACGCAGTTTTACTCAGACTTCTTCAAGACACCATCCTGTCGGTCTGGAATAAAAATTCAGACCTAGTTTGTTTCCAATAGGCTTGGCTCCCTACATAGAGCCTAAATTGGTGGTTTTTATCCAGCAAAAGGGAAAATCTTTATCCTGGAAGGTGTTAACAACAGATGCCAGCCTTCTAGGCTGGGGAGCAACCCTGGAAGAAGATTCTGTCCAGGGGAAGATGGTCCAGGTTAGAGGACCTGGGAAAAAAGAAGGAAACTCCCCTAAGCCCTTGTACACACAGTCGGATAATCTGTCGGAATGCGTCTTATCGGACCGTGTCGTCAGATAATCCGACTGTGTGTGGTATGCATCGGATTGATTCCGTCCGAATCTCCGTCGGACCCAATTTTCCAACATGTTGGAAATATTTGCCGACCAACTGGGCCGGTTGGACATATTCCGATCATGTGTAGAGAATTTTGATCGGACCAAGTGCCACGCATGCTCAGATCAAATTCCTACATCAAAGCTATTGGCTACTAGCCTGAACGTAGTCCCATCGTAACAAAATTACGTCATCACGTTCTGAAAGATCAGATTTTTCGCCAACTTGGCCTGACCGTGTGTATGCAACAGTTTCGGACAAGATCCAACGGACAAAATCCGACGGATTTGGTTGTGGAAATCTCCGACCGTGTGTACAGGGGCTTAGTGGGGTTTTTAGGCAGCAATCAAAAAGAAAATAAGACAAACAATGTATAGGAGAATCAGTATTTATTAACCACTTGCTTACTGGGCACTTAAACACCCTTCCTGACCAGACCAATTTTCAGCTTTTGGTGCTCTCACACTTTGAATGACAATTACTCAGTCATGCAACACTGTACCCAAATGAATTTTGTGTCCTTTTTTTCCCACAAATAGAGCTTTCTTTTGGTGGTATTTGATCGCCTCTGGGGTTTTTATTTTTTGCGCTATAAATGAAAAAAGACCGAAAATTTTGAAAAAAAACGCATATTTCTTTGTTTCTGTGATAAAATTTTGCAAATTATAATTTTTTTTTCATAAGTTTTGGCCACAATTTATACTGCTACATATCTTTGGTAAAAATAACCCAAATTAGTGGATATTATTTGGTCTTTGTGAAAGTTAGAGAGTCTACAAGCTGTGGTGCGAATCGCACAAAATTGATCACACCTGATGTACTGGTGGCCTATCTCATTTCTTGCGACCTGAACAAGTCAGGAAAGTACAAATACCCCCCAAATGACCCCTTTTTTGAAAGTAGACATTCCAATGTATTTACTAAGATGCATGGTGAGGTTTTTGATGTTGTCATCTTTTTCCCACAATTCTTTGCAAAATGAAGATTTTTTTTTCTCACAAAATTTTCAATGTAATAGGTTATTTCTCTCACATGGCATGTGTATACCACAAATGACACCCCAAAATACGTTCTGCTACTCCTTCTGAGTATTACGATACCAAATGTGTGAGACTTTTACACAGCCTGGCCACATACAGAGGCCCAATATTGAAATAGCACCATCAGGCGTTCTAGGAGCATAAATTACACATTTAATTTCTCAACCACCTATTACATTTTTGAAGGCCCTGGAGCACCAGGACAATGGAAATGCCCACAAAGTGACCCCATTTTGGAAAGCTAACACCCCAACGTATAATCTATGAGGCATAATGAGTCGTTTGAATGGTTCATTTTTTTTCCAGAAGTTTTGGGAAAATGTGGAAAAAAAATGAAAACGCATTTTTTTTACGCAAAGTTGTCCATTTATAAGATATTTCCAACACATAGCATGTACATAGCAAAAATGACACCCCAAAATACGTTCTACTACTCCTCCTGAGTATAACGATACCAAATGTGTGAGACTTTTACACAGCCTGGCCACATACAGAGGCCCAATATTGAAATAGCACCATCAGGCGTTCTAGGAGCATAAATTACACATCTTATTTCTCAACCACCTATTACAGTTTTGAAGGCCCTGGAGCATCAGGACAATGGAAATGCCCACAAAGTGACAACACGTGGCACTGACAACACGTGGCACTGACGACACGTGGCACTGGAGGCAGATGGGGCTGGCAGATGTCGCTGGCAGATGTCGCTGGCAGATGGCACTGGGGCTGGCACTGGCAGATGGCACTGGCACTGGCAGATGGTGCTGGCTATTTGCTCTGGCTAATTGCTCTGGCAAATGGGGCTGGCAGGTGGCACTGGTGCTGGCAGGTGGCACTGGTGCTGGCAGGTGGCACTGGCGGCACTGGGGTTGACGGCACTGGGGCTGACGGATGGCACTGGTGCTGGCAGGTGGCACTGGGGCTGGCGCTGGCAGGTGCCACTGGCAGGTGGCACTGGGGCTGACAGTTGGCACTGGGGCTGACTCACAGATCCTCTCTCTCCTCACACGCTGTCTCTGTGTGAGGAGGGAGAGACACGGCAATGGGCGATGATCTCATATGTTTACATTTGAGATCATCTCCCATTGGCAGCTGCGATCGCGCTGTGAACGGCCGCTTTGATTGGCCGTTCACGGCGATCTGTGTTTGCCTGTCTTCGGGAGACACGGCGAATACAAAACTTCCGCGATGCGCGCCCCCGGCGGCGCGCATTGCGGAAGTAAACACAAGGCCGTCCAGGGACGGCCAGGCGAAGGAACCCGCCTGCTCTACGGCCATCATTCGGCTATAGGGCGGGCGGGAGGTGGTTAAGATGAAAGGCACTTCATAACATGGTGGTTAACCACTTCAATACCAGGCACTTAAACACCTTCCTGCCCAGACCAATTTTGAGCTTTCAGCGCTGTCGCACTTTGAATGACAATTGCGCGGTCATGCTACACTGTACCCAAATGAAATTTTTATCATTTTTTTCCCACAAATAGAGCTTTCTTTTGGTGGTATTTGATCACCTCTGCAGTTTTTATTTTTTGCTAAACAAATAAAAAAATACCGAAAATTTTGAAAAAAAAATGTTTTTTTTTGTTTCAGTTTTAAAACTTTGCAAATAAGTACGTTTTTTCCTTCACTGATGGGCACTGATGGGGTTACACTGATGGGCAATGATAAGGCGGCACTGATGGGCACCGATGAGGTGGCACCAATGAAGTGGCACTGATGAGGTGGCATTGATGGACACCGATATGTGGCACTGATAGGCAGCACTGATGGGCTGACACGGATGGGCACTGATAGGTGGCACAAATTGGCACTGATAGCTGGTACAGATTGGCATGGATGGGCATGGATAGGTGGCACAGGTGGGCATGGGTTAGTCGGCACAGGTGGGCATGGGTAGGCGGCACAGGTGGGCATGGGTAGGCGGCACAGGTGGGCATGGGTAGGTGGGCATGGGTAGGCACTGATAGGCGGCACATATGGGAACTGATAGGCGGCATTGTATTATAATATATTGTACTAATGGATGCCAATCAGTGCCAATCAATAATGCATTCCAATCAGTGATGCCCATTGTGGGCACTGATTGGCATCCATTATGGGCACTGATTGGTATCCATTGTGGCACTGACTGGAATCCCTGGTGGTCTAGGGTGGCATACCTTGTCCTTGGCATCCCTGGTGGTCTGGTGGTGTCCCTGGTGGTCCAGTGTGGGCATCCTCGGGGGGGCTGTGCTGATAATCGATCAGCACAGACCCCCCCCTGTCAGAGGAGCAGCCGATCGGCTCTCCTCTACTCGCGTCTGACGCGAGTGAGGAAAAGCCGATCACCGGCTTTTCCTATTTACACTGTGAGCAGCCGTGATTGGATACGGCTGATCACGTGGTAAAGAGTCTCCGTCGGAGACTCTTTACCGAGATCGTAGTTGCCGGGTGTTACCCCGCAACAATGATCGCCGCGATGCGCGCCCCCGGGGGCACGCAGCGGCTCATAATCCTGATCACATCATATGATGTCCGGTCAGGATTATGCAACCACTTTGCCGCCGTCAATTTGCTATAGGGCGGGCGGCAAGTGGTTAAAACATGAGCTCCAGTGAGAATTGAACAATAAAAAAAGAAAAAGCGGAAACAGTGTAACAGTCAATAATGTCCTGCCAACATTGTGCAATACATATCTAAAATGTACAATATTAGCAACCCTAATGCGTTTCAACCCCCACTGGGGTTTTCTTCAGAGGGAACGTCTGCAGGGGAAGTATATAACAATTATTTATTACGCACACTATGAACATTTTAAAATAACACAGGGTGCAAACAGTTAATATAATTACCCCGTATACTGTATCCAAGGAGAAAAGCAGTTTTATTTCATTCCCACAGGGAGGATCTCTTAAAAGGAAAAACCCCTTGACTCCAGGGTTTGGGCCCCGGATTGCTCCACAGATGCCACAAACAAGGGACAGGATGAGAAACACCAATATGGCTTACAAGAGGTCACACGTTGTAGAGCCCCACCCCCTTCCCTGACCGGAAAGAGGGGAGACACACCCACACAGAGATACGGGTGAAGCTACGGCAAAGATTCAAAAAGTAAAAATGTTTTTTTTTATATTAGAATAAATAGGGTATTATGTGGGCCATAGCTTATATGGTCCTACAAAGTGTGCGAGCAAAGAGGTATGCCCCTACATATATATCAGGCCAATTATGCCTAAATATATGGCCGCACCAATTGTGTATACATATACAGGGTCCCATGCACCGGAGGAGGTTACACCAAACGTGATTGGAAATACTAAGGTGCTAAACTAAAAGACAGTGGGGTGGCCAGGCAGCGGATGTAGCCAGACACACACTCAGGCAGCCCCGCCGAATCTCCGTGACATTATCCTGGGAGCCCGCTCCACTCCGCCCTGAGACCCGCCGAACGGTGCCCAGTTGCCTCGCTGACCCTGCCTGAGCCGCCCAATGCCATCCGGGAGCCAGACATCCGCCATGAAGCGGCAAAATCCACCCCGCTCAACAGACCTCATGGGCCAAAATGGCGCCGCCTCACAGCACTCCGCGAAAGACATCCATAGGGAGGCGGCCACAAAGCTGTTCTCCAAGCCGCTCTCCTCGGATCCAGCCATCTTCCCCAGCAATGCAGAGGAGTTGCCTGGAGGTACATCGGAAGCGGATGACACAATGCTGCTGGAGGATTCGCATAGCGCCACATTACCATGGGACACAGTGAGTATGCCAAAAAACGCTTCAGTTGGACCCTTATCCTAGAGCAGTCCTGACAGTGAAGGGGAACCTATGTTACGGGACATTTTTATGGCAGTGAACTCCTGTAATGTTTCCATAGCAGCCCTTACCACTGAGATCAAGGGGGTTAAAGCTGAGATTACTTTCCTGCACCATGACACGCAGAAGCTCAGAGAAAGGACATCTGCACTGGAGGGGAGAGTGAGCTCCCTGGAAGATGACATGGCGCCCATGCAGAATGACCTTACTTACAACAATCACCTGCTCTCACAACATGTCACCCGTTTGGATGACATGGAGAATAGAATGAGGAGGAATAATGTGAGGGCCATAGGCATCCCGGAACGTATGGAGGGAAAAAACCCGGTGGAGTTTATTGAGAGATGGCTGACCAACGCCTTTGGCAGGGAAGTATTCTCCCCCATGTTTTCAGTGGAATGTGCGCTCCGGGTCCCGGCCAGACCGCCACCACCTGGGGCTCCTCCTAGACCATTCCTCTTCAAACTCCTTAATTATAAAGACAGGGATGTAATTCTCCTTAATGCCAGGATAAAGCCTACCGCCCTGAAGCTGGAAAATACCAAGATTTCTCTCTTCCCAGATTTCTCCGCTGATCTACAAAAGAAACGTGCTAAATTCACAGATGTCAAACGACGGCTCAGAGAGCTAGATCTCAAGTATGCTATGTTATATCCCTCTCGATTACGAGTCGAAGCTCTGGGCTCTGTGCAGTTTTTTGATACTCCATCTTTGGCAGTGCAATGGCTGGACTGCGAGGAACAGTCTATCCGTGCAGCCCACACTAGGTGGGGCGCACCTCCCTGAGGAACTTATCCTGTAAGCCGTCTCATGTGTCTCATTGCACTTTTTCTCCCCACTTACGTCATGCTAAGGCGGAGGTAACCTGACATTTGTCTCAGTTTGTTTTTGTGTCTGGAAATTCTTTAAGGCCCCTACTGTTTGTGGTTTTTATTTTTATTTTTGATCTCCTCCTCTCTTTTTCCTACCGCATTGTTTGCCTTGACTTCCTCAACGCTCACCTTGATAATGGGGAGACCCTCCTCCCACAATGTTATTGCTCTAAGTCTATTTTTGCCCTTACTGATGCTGGACTCACTGCATCCTTTTAGGGGTGCTTTCCCAAACTGGCCTTATCCCACACTAAGGGGCTGTCCGAACATTATGGGGTCATATGTATATGCTTTGTTTGTAACAATACTCCTTGCTGATAATGTTACCCTGCTCCAATGTCTATAGTAACAAGAATATTGTCCTGGAATGTCCGGGGCCTGAACAACATGACCAAGCGCTTGGCAGTGCTGCGGAAGATCAAGCGCTTGAATGCGGACGTGGTGTGCCTACAGGAGACTCACCTCCCCCCGACATCTACACCAGTGTTGGCACGGAGACAGGTTGGTCATCAATACCATGCCACCTGCTCTGTGTACTCGAGGGGGGTGAGCATCCTGGTTAAAAGTGGCACACAATTCTCCCCATTGGATATCAAAATTGACCCAGAGGGTCGCTATGTTTTTTTATTATGCTCCCTTTATGGGACTAAATGTATTATTGCGGGGTTGTACATTCCTCCTCCGTTCTCGGCTATACTCCTTAACTTTCTGGCGGACTATATGTCCCACTTCCCAGGAGTACCTGTATTAGCAGTAGGGAATTTCATTAATTACTTTAACATAGAGCGAGACAAATTGGGTGTCGGTGGAGGGGTTGCATCTCAGACCAGGCAACGGACTACGCCGTTTGCACGCCTTCTCCAGGAGCTGGGCCTCACGGATGTGTGGAGGATGCATAACCCCGATACTAGGGTGTTCTCCTGTTGATCAGCCTCTGTGGGGGGTTTATCTCGCATTGATTTGGGATTGGGAAATTAATGTATGTTACCTCTGATTGTCTCCTCGGAATATCATGCCAAGCGAATCTCTGACCATTCACCGTTCTCTGTGGACATCGGCCTGGGGGCGGTTAGGAAAGGGGGCACCTGGAAGCTAAATCCATTCTGGCTGTACCTTATGCCGCACCCAGACCCGATACAGTCTCTTCTGGCATCCTTTTTTCAGCAGAATATAGGATCCACAGATTTGGCCATTGTCTGGGAGGCAGCCAAGGCTTACCTCCGCGGTCAATTTATAAGAGAAATATCCTACATTAAATCCAAAACAAAAGAATGGGAAAACTCAGTACTGGCAGAGGCACGAAAAGCAGAAGCACTCTATGTAGCTGACCCCAATGATAACACCAAAAGAGTGTGGTTGTCTTCCCAGTCTTTACTCAAAAACCTAACCCTACAACTAGCAGAAAATAAACAGTTCTTTTTAAAGCAAGCTCATTTTGAGGAAGGAGAAAATACAGGCCATATGTTGGCTTTGTTAGCCAAATCACAGCAACCAGCATCTCATATAGTAGCGGTGAGGGACAAGCAGGGGACTCTTTGCTGCTCCACACAGGCCATTATGGAAACGTTCAATCAGTTTTTTCAGGATGTCTATACATCCAAAGTACACCCTTCTACAGAGGACATTTGTCTATTTCTAGACAGATACCCCATACCCTGTCTATCTAGCAAGGACACAAACCTGCTGAATGCCCCGCTGACAGAGGAGGAACTATTAGAGGCCCTAGCTCACGCACAGAATGGGAAGGCACCAGGGGCTGATAGCCTGCCATAGGAGGTCTACAAACGTTATGCCTCACAGCTGATCCCTATCCTTCTTCAGGTCGATAATAGAGCTTTTGAAACCGGTATAGTCCCCGCCTCTATGAGTGAGGCACTAGTGGTGGTCCTGTTGAAACCTGGGAAAGATGCCCTGTCCCCCAATTCTTATTGACCTATCTCACTGCTTACATTCGACGTTAAACTGTTAGCCAGAGTTTTGGCTAACAGATTGGCCAAATGTATTCAAACGGTGATACACAGAGACCAGTCTGGGTTTATTCCAACCAGGTCGACTGCTCAAAATTTACGCAGGTTATTTCTCAACTTACAAATCCCTATCGATAACCCGGGCAATAGGGCCATTCTTTCATTAGACGTGGCTAAAGCATTTGACAGTGTTGAATGGCCATACCTCTGGGAGATGCTGTCGAGGTTTGGGGTGGGTCCTTCTTTTTTAAAATAGGTCCAACTACTCTACGGCGAGAATGAGAATCAACAGTGACGTTTCGGACCCCTTTAATCTCTTTAGAGGCACTCGACAGAGGTGCCCTTTGTGCCCCTGTTGTTTGCTCTCGCGCTTGAGCCTTTAGCCATCCATATCAGAGCCTCACGAGACATCACTGGGTTTGAGACTTAGTCTCCTTGTACGCGGACGATACGTTGATTTATCTTGGGGATACTGACCACTCACTGAAAAATGTGATGCGTTTAATTGCAGATTTTGGTGAGCTGTCGGGATTTAGTATTAACTGGAATAAATCTGTGCTCCTTCCCTTAGACCCCCTGCCGCAACCTCTCCCTGAGTGTGCCAAGGATATACTCACGGTGGAGGAATTCCGTTATCTAGGCATACAGGTGACGGTGGACTCCAACCAATACCTTGCATTGAATTTGGCTCCTTTACTTCACAAATTTAGAGAGAAATGTACTGCATGGGTGAAGCTCCCTCTGTCGGTCACCGGGAGAGCGAGCCTGATTAAAATGTTGTGGGCCCCACAACTACTGTACGTCTTTCATAACTCCCCCATATGGATACCACACAAATGGTTCACGCAAATAGATGCTCAATTTCGAGAACTAATCTGGGGAAAAAAGTCGGCAAGAATTTGTTTACATTCGTTGCATGTTGAAGATCCTATTAAGTCCCTACTGGTCCCACAGGACTCCACGTTTACGGCATTGTTTCACCTGGACGCGGGTCTAACTCATGTAGCGCAATCTCTCCCTACAATAAGGCTCTTACACACTCTATGGCAGTATGTTAGATCTATTCTGAAGGTAAGGGGAGCTTGTCCCTTCACCCTTATATGGAGGAACAAATATTATAAGGAATTATATAAACTTACAAATTTTTGTCAGTGGGAGGCAGTGGGTGTGCATTTTATCGCGCAGTTATTTAGAGGTACGGTATTCAAATCCTTTACAGAACTACAGGAGGAATTCCCAATCACCAGGACACAGTTTTATCAATATCTGCAGCTTCGGCATGCAGTGCATAGTGAGCTTAGGCTGTCCTCTCTAGCGATAGTGCCACATCCCCTGATGAATGATGTGTTGTTGTTGGGAGACAGGAAGGGCATGATCTCAAGAATATATGCTAGATTACTTAATTCAACACATGATGCTTCTAAACTGCCCTGCAGATGGGGGTGGGAGTGGGATTTAGACCCTAGCGATGGAGAACGGTGGGAATTATGTCTGACATCGGCCCCAGTAGTCTCCGTCTCTACTTCACACAGGCTGTCACACTTATTTTTACTACATAGAGCATACAGAACTCCTTCCAAGTTGCATAAATGGGGGTTTTGTAACTCCCCACTATGCCCAAAATATAACAGAGACGAGGGTGACTTATTACACATGATGTGGAAATGTCCAAAATTGTTCAGATATTGGCAGTATGTATTAACGACTATATCCCAGGTATATCAAATTCCGATTCCACAGGATCCGTTTGTATGTCTGCTTGGCGCACTGGAGATCCCCTCTCTCTTGCCCAGTGGCCATACCGCAGTTCTTCGATTACTGTATCTTTCACGCAAAGCCATTGCGAGATTCTGGATAACTCTGAAAGTCCCAAAAGGCAAAGGATGGGTGGAATTGGTAAACAATATGCTTATACAGGAAAAACTTACCTACCAACATAGAAACGTTCTTAAAAAATTCTATGCAATGTGGCAACCCTGGTTGGATACACCTGGACTAGCTCCAACTCAACTGATTAAGGATAGACTTCTGCAGATATGAAGGGCCGATGAATTGGTTATGCGGGGGTAACCCGCTTATATGAGAAATAGATGTACCTATACTTTGAGGATCATGGCATACAACTATGAATGCATAACGAGTGTGATGAGGAAGTAAATCATTTTTATTTTCTTTTGTTTGATTTGGTTTGTTTGGTTTGACCATTATATGCACCCTGAGGTTATCATGCTCTGGAATAAATGCAGACCTAGAAGTAGAGACCTCCTGTGGGTCACATTAGCCCTGATAGGGAAAGGTAAAAAATCTGCTAACCCATTGGTTTTCGATACATATGGCAACATTATTATACCTACGCATACGCCATGCATGTAAAAGCTAATCATGTAGCTATGTCAGTAGGTTGCATGTTATATGATATATGTAGTGATTACTGCTCCTTCTGTACTTGTAATAACATGAATTTGCCTATGTATGAATGTTATCCAGTTTTCCAATAAACTTCTTTTCTGATTTAAAAAAAAACTAAAAGACAGTGAAAGTGAGGACATGCCAGTGAAAAAACAAACTTAGAAGGTGTATAAGAAAAAAAAAAAGGAGTGCACATGTGCGCGGCTAACCAAGCAGTACATGGCTGCTTAGAGCTCCGTGGATACCGGGACCTGACAGCTAATAACGGCAAGTTATAGCAGCAAACCGCTTTACAAAACTGTTACATTTGTCACTGAGACATCAGGGCACATTTTGATACTATGTACAGTGGGAAAAAATCTAAATCTAAAACTTTAAAAGCCCAAACATCGCTGACTGGAACTACTGCTAAAATGGCGGCAGCATCATCCCCCTGCAATATTTCCTCACAGAAAAAGACACAAATAAGGATTTCTCCTTCTACACAGAAAGGTGAGACAGATTTTGATTTTGGAATGACTCCCATTACTTTACAGAACTCTCCTCCTGGCTCTGACTTATTATGTCAATTTGAGAGAGTTTTACAAAAGGCTTTACAAAACACCTCAGATACAATTACTGAGAGACTTACACAAGAGATTCGTGAGGTGGGCCGTCGCACATCTGTCCTAGAACAGAGAATGGATGAATTGGAAGTTATTACAAATAATCAAAAAGAAGAAATAGAAGCCCTTAGGGAAGAAAATTCTTCCCTCAGCAGCCAACTCGAGGAATTTGAAAATAAAGCCAGGAGATCTAATCTTCGTATCCGTGGCATCCCTGAGGCTATAGAAGATCTCCAATGCACTATTACTGCACTTTTCCAGGAATTAGTCCCATTAATTCCTATAGAGCGCCTGGAAATGGACAGGTTTCATAGAACCCTGGCTCCCAGAAAAAAGGATGGCCCCCCCAGGGACATTGTAATAAAATTACACTACTTCCGTACTAAAGCACAAATAATGGAAGCAGCCCGTAGTAAAGATTCCTTAATCTTTCAGGGGCATAAATATCAAATTTTTCAAGACCTCCCACAGCAAACTCTAATGAAAAGAAAGGCGATGAAGCCACATTTGCAGATTCTCCAACTTTATCGCATCTCTTATTGCTGGAACTTCCCATTTGCTGTCCGCTTTTCTCACCGAGGTTCTACCTTCACCTGTAAAACGGAAGATGATCTCATTGAAGCAATTCAAGATCTTTGCCTGTCAACATCAGAGGGAACAGCTGAAGGATCCAAACGTCGAGCAACATCTAACTCTCCTAAACAACCACAGGACACTTCTAATCTTTCAGATCATCCCAGTATGCATAAAAGGTGCCGTACTGCTTCACCTCCATCAGCTCAAGAAGAACAGATGGACTGATGTTAATATTCTTATATGTGATATAGAACCCCTAGGGCATGTTCTGCCTTAAATCATATATTCAGTGACATCATCAGTAAATAACACTGCGATGGGTCTTACACCCTAACATAATATAAGGTTCTTAATTTAAATGCTAATATAGTGCCAATACTCTGTATATTTGCAACACCTTCATATCATAAGAAATTATATATATTATTATCCTCTCCTGGACCTGTTGGGGGTTTAACTTCTGATTAATGGGTACAGGACAGCTATAATTAATGAGACAAGCACTATAAATCATCTTAAAATTGACTTCAGAGATGCTTCACTAATTCTATTTTTATTTCATACACCTTTTTTTTTTTTCTTAATTTTTTTTTTTAGTACTTTTGTTAATGTACCGAGTATAATTTTATAGTTATATAATAGTTCTAAAAACTTGCTTGTTTACAAATTTATAGACTATTTTGAATGGCTGTCATAATCCTGGTCATAACGTACTGTGCATTCAACTTGATCCTCGAGTACCCGATGCTGTAATCGGATACTCTTTGGACCTACAGTATCCATTGGTTGGTGATTTTTACCACCCACTGAATACTTGCTCCACATAGGAGCCACCCTTTTTTCTATACCAAAGCATCTCATACCCCTTTCAACTACCAGATTCAACTCATACTTTTCATTTCCTATCTACATTACCCCATATACCCTTCCTTGCCCTAACCAAATACCCACAACTCTCCTGATATTCCACTTCTTCATAAAAATGACTTTAAATATTCTAACCCTCAATGTACAGGGACTCAACTCCCCCTCAAAGAGAACTAAAGCGTTCCAATACTTTTCCAAGCTTAAAGCACAAGTGGTATGTTTACAGGAAACACACTTTTCATCACAATCCTTCCCAAAATTCTTCAGTCAACAATACCCCCAGACATATACTGCCTCAGCCTCTACCAAACAGAGAGGTGTCTTAATAGCTTTTCACCGTACCACACCGTTTATACTTAAAATAGAAATTAAAGATCCCGAGGGAAGATACCTACTACTCTCTGGCCACAAGCTAGACTGCGAAGTTACCATAGTCTCTTACTATGCCCCGAATAAGAATCCATTGTCCTTCCTCTCTCATCTGTTCTCACTAGTGGATACACATAAAACTAACGCTCTGTGGAGACTAATCAAGTGATATATCCATTCCTAGACAAATCCCAGACTCCAATAAATGCTCAGCGCCTTTCAAACCAAAACCTTCTTAATCGGCATTCCTTACTAGATACTTGGCGTGATCATAACCCTATAAGGAAACAATATACACACTATTCTCATCCTCACACACAATTCTCTCGAATTGACCATCTCCTTATAAACACTAGTACCTCTCCCCTTATCCTTAACTCTCAAATTGTACCATGCTCTTGGTCAGATCATGATGCTGTAATGACATCCTTTTCATCATTAATTCCAAGACCTAATTACCGTACCTGGTGTATAAATGACAGTCTACTAACCAAACCTAAATACAGACAAGATATAGAAAATGCTATACAAGACTACCTTGCTAACAACAATCCCTTAGATACAAACCCTTTGACACTTTGGGAAGCCCTTAAACCATCTATCAGAGGGGTCTGCATTAGCCAAGCAACATATCATCAGAAAAAACAACTACATGCACAACTTGATGATGCTTTTTATAAAGCCTCTGAGAATTTTCAAAACTCACCCTCACAGCAAAATAAACAATTATATGAAAAAGCCAAATTAGAACTCGACCTATTCTTAACAGACACCGCTGAAAAGATTCTCTGAAAATCAGCACATACTTTTTATATGAAAGCCAATAAGCCGACTACTTTCTTAGCCTTAGCCCTACACAAGGCAAACTATACCCCTAAACCGATCCGCCTCCAATTATCCAAAGATTATTATTCTAGTAACCCTCTCAAAATTATCCATAAGTTTAGTAAAGGACTCACTGACCTATACCGAGATACTCATAAATTTGACCAAGCAAAGTTTGATACCCTTCTCTCCTCTATACAACTCCCCTCCCTTTTGACTGCTCAAAAAGAACTTCTTGATAAACCAATCTCAGATTTTGAAGTCCAAACAGCAATAAAAACTCTGAAAATCCACAAACGTCCAGGCCCTGATGGTTTCTCAGCTATATTTTATAAAAATGTTACTACTATACTATCTCCCCTTATGGTAGAGGCCTTTAACTCCCTTCTCACAAACCATTCCTTTCGTGATGAATCCTTTTTAGCATCCATAGCCATGATTCCAAAACCGAACACTGATGACACTTCTTGGTCCAATTATAGACCAATTTCAATACTTAATTTAGATATTAAAATTCTAGCCAAGATCCTCTCTAACCGACTAAATCCAATAATAGGCTCCCTCATTCACAAAGATCAGACAGGGTTTATTCCCTCTAGACAAGCAGGTGATAACATTCGCTGTGCTACCCTCCTAGCCCACATAGCAAGATCCCGTCGTATACCTACCTGCTTCCTCTCAATAGACATAAGAAAGGCATTCGATTCTATTTCTTGGTCCTATCTCAACTCCATCCTAATACGATGGGAATTCGGAACACAATTTAGAGGTTGGATCTCTTCTCTGTATCAAAACCCAAAAGCATATGTTTCATATTCTGGATACCGTTCCGAATCCTTTGCCATTGAGAGAGGAACCAGACAAGGATGCCCCCTTTCCCCTCTTATATTTGCTTTGGCAATCGAACCTCTCCCACAGCTTATACCATGGGTCTTCAAACTATGGCTCTCCAGTTGTTCAGGAACTACAATTCCCATCATGCCTAGTCATGTCTGTGAATGTCAGAGTTTTACAATGCCTCATGGGATGTGTAGTCACAACAGCTGGAGGGCCGTAGTTTGAGGATCCCTGGCTTATACGCTCCAATATAAATATTAAAGGCCTCGAACTAGGAGGTTATCAACACAAACTATGTATGTTTGCTGACGACGTTATTTTCCTAACTTCACCACTTACCTCAGCCCCAAATCTTATAGATATCCTAACCAAATTTGAATCAATATCAGGACTCAAAATAAATACTCATAAGTCCAAAGCCTTAAACATTTCTATTCCACCTGACTTGCAGGCGCAATTGCAAGACTCCCTCCCATTCACATGGTCATCAACACAAATTACTTATCTTGGAATTATATTTACAGCTAACCCAACTAATCTATATTCGGCAAACTACCCCTCCATGCTAACTCACCTCTCAACATTAATGAAAACCTGGTCCTCTCTCCCATTGGCATGGATGGGTAGAATTTCTGTAATTAAGATGACAATACTTCCTAAGATCCTATATCTCTTCAGAGTGCTTCCAATACAGGTTAGAGCATATTTCTTACGCATATTACAGAGGAAAGTTTCCCAATTCATTTGGGGAAAACTTAAGCCCCGCCTCCCACAATCTACCCTTCACACTCCTCGTATTGGTGGTGGATTGAGCGTTCCTAATTTCTCTAAATATTATTATGCTGCCCAATTAGCCATGTTACCTAAATACCACTCTACAAAAGAAATTCCCCTTTGGGTTATAATTGAATCAGTAGAATGTGATCCTTTATCAACTGCAAACCTTCTTTGGCTCCCACCAGCACAACGCCGAGCAATTACTAACCCTATTACTAAGCATAGCCTTTCAATTTGGGACAGACTAAGAGCTCGTTTTGGTCTCCAATCCGAACATAACCCCCTTCTTTCCTTCCTTAATAACCCATCTTTCTATCCTGCCTGGACTTCTCCATCATCTTTCCTTACTTGGTCAAATGCAGAATTAACCTGTTCTCATCACTTTTATGAATCCTCTTCTATTACCCCTTTTGCTGCATTACAAAAAACACATGCTATACCTCAAAAAGAAACATTTAGATACTTACAAATAAAACAATTTCTAATCCAAAACACTCCTTCAAATCCATCTACTCCAAGCTTCACTTTCTTTGAACAAGCTTGCAAATCTGATCCTCACAAACGAGGGCTCATTTCAAATCTGTACAACCAACTATTATCGCATACAACCTCTTCTCCTCCAACCTATACATCTAAATGGGAAAATGATTTAAATCTTCAACCAGACAAACTAAACTGGACTCGCATATGGCAGGCTACTAGATCGGCCTCCCCGAATATAGTAGCTTCAGAAACTAACTATAAGGTGCTTTCTAGATGGTACTTAGTACCTGCTAGGATTTCAAAATTCCTCCCGCAATACCCAGCTAACTGCTTTCGAGGATGTGCTGACTGGCACACACTTACACATTTGGTGGGTTTGTCCCATAGTCAGAGCTTTTTGGTCAGAAATATTCAAAATTCTTTCTATCATTTTCAAAACCACAGTAGAACCAGACCCTATGGTAGCACTCCTGAATAATAAACCTCAAACTTTAACTCGCCACCAATTTAAACTTCTATTATCGATAACCACGGCTGCCAAACAAAATATTGCAAAAGCCTGGAAAACACCCACTTTATGCATGGTATCATTCAAACATAGAGTAACGCAAGCCATGATTCACGCTAAAATAGAGGCAACCGTACTAGATAAAGTTCCCATGTTCGAATCATTATGGCTTCCTTGGATTGAACACTACTTACCACATGGTCTAGACCAGGGATATGCAATTAGCGGACCTCCAGCTGTTGCAGAACTACAAGTCCCATGAGGCATAGCAAGACTCTGACAGCCACAAGCATGACACCCAGAGGCAGAGGCATGATGGGACTTGTAGTTTTGCAGCAGCTGGAGGTCCACTAATTGCATATCCCTGGTCTAGACCAATCTCTTATATTCTCATGAAACAACTAATCAAACATATATCTTACCCCCTATGTTACATGTAGAATTTATTAACATACCATTTTCTTTCGGAGTGGTGTCCTCCCTCCACAACCCTTATATATGCTTCCCCCACCCTTGCTTTCCCCACACCCTCTCCTTTTACTATATATAGATGTACAAGCTAAATTAATGAGTTATATATTTCCTAATGTTATTACTATAGAGGAGATTTTAGGGATGGTTTAATTAAGTATCTTTTATTCAGGGAATAACCAAGCCACATGGTTGGATCTTGGCCCTGAATTATCTACTTACCTCTCTATACCTTCCTGGTAACAACCTTTCTTTTACCCTATATTATACCAAATCTCCTCCAACCCTAAACTTTGAAACTACAATTTTTACTATGTATCTAATCCAGTTATTAAACTTTATACATGTTTATCTTTAGCTAAAATGTGTTAAACTAATATATCCCAAATTACATGACTGTTATTATAGTATTCGCCTCCTGTTAATATACTGAGAAGCCTCATTTCACACTTTTATACATTCTACTTAACTATAAATCTATTGTATGACTCTTTTTATTGCATTATATTCAATAAAATATTTGAAAAAGAAAAAAAAGTGAATGTCACAGTGCACTGCAACATTTGTAATAAGGGGACAGGGCACAGTGGCACTTCCCATGTGAGGGCATATACATGGTGAATCAGTGAGAGTGGTGCATTAAGTGACAGGGACATATTACACTGGCTTACATTGCTCAAAAGGTAGGGAATATACGGCGTGACTATCCCAAGAACAGTCACAATGTAAGGATGCTCCAGAGAAAAATCCCCCAACCTAGAAGGATTATGAAGCAAAGAGTTGCCAACCAGGATTTTACCATGAAGTCCTATAAATAATAAGGACTGGATAAAACATTGTCAACGCAGTGTTGTGCCAGGGTCCCACAACGAACACCTACCGTGCAATGACTAAGACAGTGTGTAGTCCTCCTGTTGGGTAGCTGGGAATAGATTGGCACTTCCTAGGTTGGACTATATATGAGGGAGTTGATTGATCCACTTATTAGATGATGTTACACGGGTGTGTAAGCGCATCAGCCCCGTCCATAGGGGTGGGATATGGTTGCCACACTAGGGCGTCCTCGTGTGGCCTCCCCGGCGTTCCAGAAGGACGCTAAGCAATCCCGAAATTACGTCATTCACGTCGTAACCACGTGACGTCAATACATCACGCGCACACGCGGGGCCCTGTGCATGCTCAATGACTGAAGGCGTCCGTGAATGTCCAGGAATGCCGCCGGTGTCCTATCATATAAGGTCCTCCATCCGATAGTGTCCGCTGCGTACTGTGCATGCGCAGTACACAGGAACACAGATTCCGAAAATTGCCAAGGATGAACGGCGCCTGGCCGTGAGTCCAGGTTCTATCCCCACTATCCAAGTGGACATAGAGTAGGAATATAAAAGACCCGAGCGCAGCGAGCGAAGCTCGCCCACAAGGGGCCCTCTAATATTCACAACCCTATGTCCGCTTGGATGGTGGGGCTACCACCTCCACTCATGGCGCAGGCGCCGTTCAGCTTCTGAGATTTTCTGAAGCTTTGTCTGCTCCGTACTGTGCATGCGCAGTACGGGGTGGACACTATATGATGGCCGGACACTATATGGCAGAACACCGGCAAGGGGAATGGACCCCACGCCTAGGCAGCAGGAACAGCCTGCATGCCCAGAGCAAGGGACATGGGGAGGAGCCCAGGACAGCCGTGACTCCTCCCCCCTTTGCCGGGAAGCCACACTGATAGAGAACCCCCGCTCCAAGTGCGGCAATCCTAGGAACACCGGGGAATCCCGGACAGTGGAGACAACAAGTAAGAGAGTAACAGTAATAAAATACATTTAAAAATTATTATAGATATATAACAAAAAAAAAACACAGGCTTTTTATTATAAAACAATATAAGTACAAAAATGTATCCCTTGTATGTATAGTGTTTATATGTAGTTTAGTAGGATATTACACCTCAACCACGCAGTATACATACACATTGGGCACAACTGTTTTGTATTATAGCATGGTGAGACATGGTATGTTTACATAGAATCTGTATATACATGGAAGGTCTGATATCAATTAAATACTGGTCGCAAAAGGGGAAGAATGGCGATATGTCTAAAGGAAGAAAAAGAATTTAAAGCAGGAATTCTGCTTTAGGGCGGCACAGTGGTGTAGTGGTTAGCACTCTCACCTAGCAGTAAGAAGGGTCGCTGGTTCAAATCTCAACCAGGACACTACCTGCCTGGAGTTTGCATGTTCTCCCTGTGCCTGCGTGGGTTTCCTCCCGGCACTCCGGTTTCCTCCCACAATCCAAAGACATGCACGTAGGTTAAATGGCTTCTGTCCAAAATTGGCCCTAGTATATGAATGGAGACCTTGGATTGTGGCTCCTTGAGGGTAGGGACCGATGAGAGTGTGCAATGTACAGGGATAGGGACAATTGTAGACACTCACTCAGGTTGAACTGGATGGACTGGTGTCTTTATTCAACCGTACTAACTATGAAACTATGAATTCTATAGTCCATCCACAGTGGATTATGTGGGCTGTAAAAAGATTTACAGAAAGTAGGTCATTATGTTATATCAACAAGGTTACACCGCATGTACAATCATTCTTGATTTATTGGGTTTTTCCAGAAACAAAGCCCTTCAGGAAGGGGGCAAAAGAAATTGATTTGTTTAAACCGGGGGCGGAGGCGGCACTTATTTTAAATATCCACCTCTGCTCATGCTGGAGTAAAATTTTATTCCAATCTCTGCCTCGATCTGAAATGTGAATTCGATCGAGTGCGGTGAAAGTTACCTTGGGCATCATGTAGTTGTGTACCACAACCACATGACGCCCCAATGGGAGGTAATGGTTTCCAATTTGCATACTGTAAATATGTTTAGATATGCGTCTATAGAATTCCTGCTTGGTTTTTCCGACATAGAATGCCCCGCACTCGCAGGACATAAGATATACAATCCCCCGTGTTTGACAGTTCGCAAAATGTAGGGGATGGAATACTTTCCCATTTGGGAGACGAAAGGCTTGTTCCCGTCTAATATATCCGCAGAATAGCAATGGCCACATGGGAATGAGCCGGAGACTGTACAATGTTTCAGTCTCTTAGATTCATTTTAAAATTCACTCTGGACCAGCTTGTCCTGTAGCGAGGGGGCCCGTTTGAAGGTAATTGAGGGTTTTTGTGAGATAAATTTGTTAACCTTCGGGTCGTCCATAAGTATGGACCAATGTTTCTGGACGATATTTCTAATGGCTTGGTGTTGTCTAGAGAAGCGCAAAATGATCCTGGCTGGATCCAAACCAGGGTCATTTGCAGCCTTCTTTTTAGACAATAAGTTGTATCGGGGCTGAACAGCAGTTTTGTTGTAAGCTTTGCGTAAGCAAGAGCGGCTATAGCCCCGTGACAACAGTCTAGATTGCAGTTTACCTGCTTCCTGTTTGAACAGGAAGTCATCAGAACAGTTTCTGCGTAACCGAAGATACTGTCCATAGGGTATCGACTTTTTGAGTGCAACTGGATTAAAACTTTCCGTATGGAGCACCGTATTACACGCGGTGTCCTTGCGGAATAGTGTAGTACTGATTAGATTCTCAGAAGTACGTCCCAAGTGGATGTCCAAGAAGGTAATTTTGTTCTGGTCGTACGACATGGTAAATTTCAGGTTGTAGGCATTATTGTTGATGCGAGCATGGAACTCTAGCAGCAAATCCTCAGGCCCATCCCAGATGACAAAGACGTCATCAATGTATCGTAGTCAAATGGTGATACATGGCAAGGTCCCCGTCACCCAGGAGGGCCTGCTCCCACTCCCCCAGGTACAGATTTGCGTAGGCCGGGGCACAGCAAATGCCCATAGCCACACCCTGCACCTGGAGGTAGTGGGAGTTATAGAACACAAAGAAGTTGTGGTGTAGGATATAATCCAAGCCGTCAACAATAAAATCATTAAGAGACTGGTCATACTTGCAACTTTGATGTAGGAGTCTCTGTACAGCTACGACTCCCTTAGCGTGGGGAATCGAGCTGTACAGTGCCTCGACATCGATAGCAACCAATAGTGAATTAGTAGGTAATACTAAATCCTTAACTAGCTGTAACAGGTGTATTGTATCCTTCAGATAAGAAGGCATACCGACCACAAAAGGCTGCAGGAATGAATCAATAACCTTGCTAAGATTTTCAGTTAACCCCCGCTTCCCCAAGACGATAGGTCGCCCCGGGGGTCGGGTCTGGCATTTTTGGATTTTGGGTAAACTGTAAAATGTGCCCACTTTTGGATATTTAATTCTAACAAATTCATGTTGTTCTCTCGTGATGACCCCTCTTTCTAATGCTGAATCAATCAAAGCATAGAATTTAGTGTAATATGTTGGTATTAGTCTTATAGGGATTGGTATATACCAATCTCTATTATCCAGAATGTCCTGGCACATCCGTACGTAGTCAGAGTTATCCATCAAAACCACATTCCCTCCTTTGTCCGAGGGTTTAACCGTAATTTTTGTGTTATTATATAGTGTATCCATAGCTTTAGATTCATCCAAGGTTAGATTATCAGGGTGGATTTTCCTACACGGTAGTTTGCAAATGTCTCGAATTGTTTGACAAAGGTATCTATACTGGAATTCAAACTCAAGGGGGGAAAATTAAAATTTTACTCCAGCATGAGCACCTCCGCCCCGGGTTTAAACGAATCAATTTCTTTTGCCCCCTTCCTGAAGGGTTTTGTTTCTGGAAAAACCCAATAAATCAAGAATGATTGTACATGCGGTGTTCCCTTGTTGCTATAACATAATGACCTACTTTCTGTAAATGTTTTTACATCCCACATAATCCACCGTGGATTGACTATAGAATTCCTGCTTTAAATTCTTTTTCTTGCTTTAGACCAGGGGTGCCCAACCTTTTGAAGAGCGAGGGCCACTTAAGCGACTTGGTAACTGGTCACGTGCCACAATGAGCAGAGCAGGCGGATGACAGCTCTGTGCAGAGCGGACACGGACACAGCCCACTCTACTCTATGGGTCCTCCGATCCGCCGTGATGGAAGGGGATTGATCCCCTTCTGTTTTTGTTTTTTGTGAATCAGATTGGAGGTAGGCGGGTGTAAAAGGACACAAATCTGTTTACATCTGCTGTTTCATAGAGGTGAATGGAGGGTCCGATTGGGTCGGACCGTTTGGGTGAAAGGGGTCTTTCACAGTAATGCAGCGCAGTGCACCTGTGTCTTTCCTGTGGGTTAGCTACACTTTGCCATAGACTTCTATTATATCCTGCAGGTGTGGTGCACTTTCTGAAAGCGCACCAAACCCGCAGGTAATAACAGAAGTCTATGCCTCAGTGCAGGTAACCTGAAGGTGCACTGTACCAGCGGATCAGTTTGAAAGCAGCCCAGTAACCAATGCGCTGATATGCCCATATATACACTGCAATTTTAGTAACAAACTGACCTTTCATAACAGTCTTCCATTCAAGTATCACCTGCTGTTACTGTCCCCGGCTGAGTGCATTTGGCATCACTCCGCCTGTGGCAAGAAACTACGCTATACAGGAAGCATCAGCTTTTACAGCTCTACTCCACAGCTGCTTGCTTTGCTGGCTTCATTAATACAAATGCTCTGGGCATGGCTGGTCTGCAACCCATGATCTGGGCTTGCCAATCTGCCATCCCACAGAAGGAGGCACTTCAGAAGGCTCCGCGGGCCACATGTGGCCCCCGGGCCACTGGTTGGGCACCCCTGCTTTAGACATATCACCATTCTTCCCCTTTTGCGACCAGTATTTCATTGATATGAGACGTTCCATGTATATACATATTCTATGTAAACATACCATGTCTCACCATACTATAATACAAAACAGTTGTGCCCAATGTGTATGTATACTGCATGGTTGAGGTGCAATATCCTACTAAACTACATATAAACACTATACATGCAAGGGATACATTTTTGTACTTATATTGTTTTATAATAAAAAGCCTCTGTTTTTTTTTTTGTTATATATGTATAATAATAATTTTTTGAATGTAGTTTATTACTGTTACTCTACTTGTTGTCTCCACTGTCTATGATTCCCCGGTGTTCCTAGGATTGCCGCACTTGGGGCGGGGGGTTCTCTATCAGTGTGGCTTCCCGACAAAGGGTGGAGGAGTCACGGCTTTGTCCTGGGCTCCTCCCCATGTCCCTTGCTCTGGGCATGCAGGCTGGCTCTGCCGCCTAGAGGTGGGGTCCATTCCCCTTGCCGGCGGCGTTCCTGGACAGTCACGGACTCCTTCCGTCGTTGCGCATGCACGGGGCCCTGCGTGTGCGTGTGATGTATGGGCGTCACGTGGTTACGACGTGAATGACGTAATTTCGGGGGCCGCTTGGCGTCCTTCCGGAACGCCAGGGAGGCCACATGAGGCTGCCCTAGTGTGGCGACCATATCCCACCCCTATGGACGGGGCTGATGCACTTACGATACACACCTGTGTAACATCATCTAGTAAATGGATCAATCAACTCCCTCATATATAGTCCAGCCTAGGAAGTGCCAATCTATTCCTAGCTACCCAGCAGGAGGACTACACACTGTCTTAGTCATTGCACGGTAGGTGTTCATTGTAAGACCCTGGCACAACACTGCGTTGACAATGTTTTATCCAGTCCTTATTATTTATAGGACTTTATGGTAAAATCCTGGTTGGCAACTCTTTGCTTTATAATCCTTCTAGGTTGGGTGATTTTTCTCTGGAGAATCCTTACATTGTGACTGTTCGTGGGATAGTCACGTCGTATATTCCCTACCTTTTGAGCAGTGTAAGCCAGTGTAATATGTCCCTGTCACTTAATGCACCTCTCTCACTGGTTCACCATGTATATGCCCTCACATGGGAAGCGCCACTGTGCCCTGTCCCCTTATTACAAATTTTGCACTGCACTGTGACATTCACTTTTTTTTTCTTATACACCTTCTAAGTTTGTTTTTTCACTAGCATGTCCTCACTTTCACTGTCTTTTAGTTTAGCACCTTAGTATTTCCAATCACGTTTGGTGTAACCTCCTCCGGTGCATGGGACCCTGTATATGTATAGACAATTGGTGCAGCCATATATTTAGGCATAATTGGCCCGATATATATGAAGGGACATACCTCTTTGCTCGCACACTTTGTAGGACCATATAAGCTATGGCCCACATAATACCCTATTTATTCTAATATAAAAAAACTTTTTATAATTTTTACTTTTTGAATCTTTGCCATAGGTACTGCGTATCTTCACCCGTACCCCTGGGTGGGTGTGTCCCCCCTCTTTCCAGTCAGGGAAGGGGGTGGGGCTCTACAACGTGTGACCTCTTGTAACCCATATTGGTGTTTCTCATCCTGTCCCTTGTTTGTGGCATCTGTGTAGCAATCCGGGACCCCGACTCTGGAGTCAAGGGGTTTTTCCTTTTAAGTAAGAGATCCTCCATGTGGGAATGAAATAAAACTGCTTTTCTCCTTGGATACAGTATATGGGGTAATTATATTAACTGCACCCTGTGTTATTTTAAAATGTTCATAGTGTGTGTAATAAATAATTGTTATATAATTCCCCTGCAGACGTTCTCTCTGAAGAAGACCCCAGTGGGGGTTGAAACGCATTAGGGTTGCTAATATTGTACATATTTAGATATGTATTGCACAATGTTGGCAGGACATTATTGACTGTTACACTGTATCCGCTTTTTCTTTTTTATTGTTCAATTCTCACTGGAGCTCATGTTTTAACCACCATGTTATGAAGTGCCTTTCATCTTAATAAATACTGATTCTCCTATACATTGTTTATCTTATTTTCTTTTTGATTGCTGCCTAAAAACCCCACTTAGGGGAGTTTTCTTCTTTTTTCCCATTTTGTACATTTTGGGGGTGAGCAGCGCTCTCTAACCCTTTGGGTATGTGTCCTTTCTTTTTGCCAGGTTAGAGGACCTTGCCTATCAAATTTTTTGGACGTTTCAGGCAGTACATCTGGCCCTAGAATCTTGGCTGTCAGACTACCGGACTGTCCTGACAGGATTCAGTCTGACAAGGCCACGGTGGTGGCTTACATCAATCACCAGGGGGGCATGAGAAGTCATGCAGCCCAAAAAGAGGTGAATAATGTTCTAGCTTGGGCAGAACACAACACTCCTTGCCTATCGGCAATTCCCATTTTTCAGGCGTACTACTTGAGTCGTCAACAACTATTTCCGGGAGAATGATCTCTTCACCCCAACATATTCCTTGCGATACGTCAGAAGATGGGGTATTCTGGACATCGACCTATTTGCGTCCAGATTAATTAACAAAGTCGACAACTTTATGTCAAGAACAAGGGGTCTGCTAGCAGGCGGAACAGATGCATTTGTTTTCCCATGGGATTAGTTTTCACTGATCTATGCTTTTCCTCCAGGTCTGCTACTTCTCTGCAAGATTAAGCAAGAACGAAAGGACGTGATTCTGGTGGCCCCAGCAGGTCCCAGAAGATTTACTGAGATCATAAAAATGGCAGTAGGAGTCCTTCGGACTCTGCCATTGTAGCCAGACCTTTTTGCACAAGGTCCGGATTTCATCCTACCTTACGGATGAAAAATTTAATAGGTCTGACTGTTGAATGCCACTCTATAAAAGATTGTGGGTGATCTCCTTTGGTAGTGTCTACTTTGATTAATGCCAGGAGGCCTGCTTCCAGAATCACTTACTATAGCGTCTGGAGGGCATATATTTCTTGGTGTGGATCCAGGGGTTGGCACCCCAGGAAGTATGTCATAGGCAGGATTCCTGATGTCCTGCATAGGGGATCTGAAAGGAAGCTGGCCTTGACTTCTATAAAGAGCCAGATCCTGGCCTTGTTATTGTTTTTTCCTATGGCCTCTTGCTTCCCACTCTTGGTGCATAACTTACTCAGGGGATAACACGGTTTATTCCCCCTATCAAGGCACTTCTAAATCTTTGGGATTTAAAATTGGTCTTATCGGCTTTGCTGAATCAGCCGTTTGAATCTTTACGAAAAAATGTTTGATTCTTTGACAAGAAAGTTAATCTTTTCTGGTTGCCATTCCTTCTGCTAGAAGAGTATCGGAACTAGCGGCTCTGTCTTGTAAGAGCTATATTTCTTCAGGCATAAGAAATCCTCAGTCCTCATCCTGAATTCCTACCAAAAGTGGTAATAGATTTTCATTTAAACCAAGATATTCTTCCTCCTTTCTCCCCAGAGCCTTAATCTAGGGAAGAGAAGGCACTACATTCTCTTGATGTAGTAAGAGCGATCAGAATCTATTTAAGGGCGACCACTCAGGTTCGCAAAACACAGGTTTTGTTGTAGTGCCAGAGGGTCCAAGATGTGGACAGGCAGCGTCAAGATCCACTATCTTTCAAATGGATTTGTCAAGTGATTATTCAAGCTTCAGCTTAAAGAAGAAAATTCTTCCTTCTCATATTAAGAGCACACTCATCCAGGGTGATAAATGCCTCTTGCATGGTGGATCATGCCAGTGTCCAGTACCTGCCAGTCCGATATATAACCCACAAAGTAATTACTATGGCTCTGTGTCCCCTGATGTTTTAAGAATCCTATTTTTTCACATCGCCAATGTGCAGTCACATGACCGCCCAGCTGCCGTCAGTGGGCAGTCACGTGATCACACATTGGAGATTTTGAAAAAAGGTATTTGGATGCAGAATTAAAAATAAAAAAAACCCACACACTGTAGTACATCTTATTACAGAGAAGCTGGCTGGAATTGGAATAACTGACTTTACAACCACTTTAGTAAACTTTGTTAGTCTCAACACTAAAAATAAAAAAAGATTTGGTAGTTATCTGTAAATTTCTCATCCTTACCCATTTTCTCCTCACCCTTTCCTATGGAGCTTCTGGTTTCATATTATGAATAGCCCAGCACTGCTAATAGGGCATGGTGGGGAGGGAATCTTTAAGTAGGCCCTCCTTTGAGAGACTTACTCTATACATAACTTTCTAATTGTGGTTTAAGAGTACGCCCCTAAGGAAGCTTGTGACGGAACCTATCCGTCACAAGCTTGAATGTTTCCGTCAGTATACCACTTCCTAAGTCCTGAAACATGAGTCCAATGGATCTGGCTATAGGAATCCGCAAGAACTAGACAACACCCGTCTTGGAGTACATCAGGAATAGCCTTTTATTTGAGATCTCACACAAATATATACAGTAGGATCACTAAAACCTAACCTAATTAGCATGAGCTAATTATCTAATCCTTGACCCAGACTAGTTGACTGAGAGATAAGACATTTCATGGTAAGACTTTCAAAAAGAGATGCGTGCAGGATGATGGTTAGTCAGATGCTGGTCTATCATATCCCATATATTGCAACAGAAAAGAAAAAAGGCCTATTGCGCTAAGCATGGCACATACCCCTTGGGATGTTTTCAATGAGATGGACCAGTCCATAGTTAAAATATATATATATATTTTTTTTTTATTAGAAAACCTGGTAAGTATATTGTATATAAACAAAGTATCAGACATGTACAATTGTAACAAAAGTACTTCACAGTGCTGGTTTAAAGAAGGCTTGAGACATGTCAGAATGCTGGCTGGAGGCTGGCATGGATTTGTAGGAGAAGTCTGAGGGGGTATATATCCCTCCTCCTCCTACGGCTCCTTCGTCGGCTCGTCTTCCGGTTATTGGTGTCAGCTGACGTGCGTCACTTCCTGTGCGATGCTGTTGGGTTTTCCTTTCAAACTTCTCGTGGATCACTGTGTGGAGTCCGCCGATCGTCTCAGGCCCTCTCCCGTTCACCGTGTGGTACAGGTAGCGCGGCGGGGGGGGGCTTTGAGTCACACGTGTGCTCCACAAATTGCAAGGACCACCCCTCATACCCTCAGAAGGAAGGACAGGGGAGTCTCCTTGGGCTACAGCAAAATGTACGCTGAGTACCTCCCACAGCAGGCTCCACATACCATGTACAGGCATTCAGTCCACAACAAAATAGCCTTTGAGCATGGCCAGCAGAGAACAAGAGCATGAATACCTCCAAGCCAAGGCAAAATGGCGACCACAGCTCCACAAGCATGGCCGCCGGTCGATCAAATCTACATGGTGGCCGCACATGGCCCCGGGCCCAGAGGTGAGGCAGAGATGGTAGGTGGCAGCTCCACACACTGGAGCAGCAGGATGGACAGAGGACAGTCACAGAGGGAGAAGGCAAGACCGACCACTCCAGGGAGTAATTGTGCCCCACATAGGCACCAGAGATGGAAGGGAGGAGGCATCTATTTACCAATCCAGCAGAGCATGCGGGTAAGGCTCCAGTGATAGAGCCTCCTCTCCACTTAAAGAAGAAGCAGCTGTGTCTATCAATGAATGCAAGAGAAAGCAAATGTAGTGGAAAATAGCTGCAAGACTTAACATTCCCTGATCGGCTTATAGCAGAGCAGTTGGCAATCATGTCTATGGGCACCTTCAGGGACAGTTATATACAACCAACACAAGTGACGATTAGTAGTAGATTAGCTTTAAAAAAACAACCCGATTTTATAGATAAGTCCATCATAACCCATTACTATATACTGCCAGGCCACTGTTGCCTATATTACATAACGTAGTGCACATATGATGCAAAAAAAAAAAAAACGCTGTATGTGCCTGGGGGGGAGATGTAGCCATCATTTTTTTATGGCCGGGGGGGGGGTGAGGCTTGTTACCATCACCTTTTGCATGGCTGGGGGGGGTGAGGCATGTCACCATCGCCATTTGCATGACTGGAGGGGTGGGTGAGGCATGTCACCATCGCCATTTGCATGGCCGGGGGGGGTGGGGGGGAGCCATGTCGCCAGCAACATTTGTATGGCTGGGGGGGGGGGAGATGTCGCCATTTACTTGGCTGGGGGGGTGAAGGGTGAGTCATGTCACCATCGCCATTTGTATAGCTGGGGGGGAGATGTTGCTGACCCTGTCGCCATACGCATGGCTGGGGGGGTGCCCTCCTGCCGTGAGACAGGGGGAGACCTGTACTGGCTTACACGTCAGTCAAATGCTCCCCTTTTGTCATACGGTAGGTTGTGGTCATTTTTCTGTTCACGTAGATGGTTATGTGTTCAGTTATGTGATCGTCTGCTGTCGGTCGTGCGTTCCGTCTGCTGTCGGTCATGCGTTCCGTCTGCTGTCGGTCGTGCGTTCCGTCTGCTGTCGGTCGTGCGTTCTGTCTGCTGTCGGTTGTGCGTTCCGTCTGCTGTCGGCTGTGTGATCCGTCTGCTGTTGGCCGTGCGATCTGTCTGCTGTCGGCCGTGCGATCCGTCGGCTGTTGGTCTGGCAAGCTGGCTGCGGTCAAGTTTGTGGTCTGTGCTTTCATTCGGTCATGCGATCGATCTTTGTGATCTGTCGTGCGTTCAATTGTGTGAACTGTCATTTATGTCAGTTTGTATGTCGGTTGTATGGCGGTCAGGCGTTTTTTGTTTTTTTTTCATGTTGCTGTCATTTGTTCACTTTTCATGGGTTCATTTTGTGTTCTGGCTTCGTGGGCCACGGCTGTTTTCTTAAGGGGGGGCGTCAGTTACCATCTGGGTATTCTTGTGTTTTTTTCTTCATTATTACGGCATTGTTTCATTTCATTACACGCATGCTTTCTGTCATGTGTTAGTTATGTCTGGTGGGTCATTACAGGTAATTGTGTTATTGTTTCGGGTTAGGATTTTTCTGCTTTGTATCAACTGCAAGGTGCGTGTGTTTGTGTGTTGTTTTTTTTTTCACGGGTGCTGGGCAGAGGTAGTTACATTTCCGGATCTGTCACCTCTACAGGTACCGTACAGGCTGAGGTTACGTTTTTAAGTGATTGATTGGACCTCAATCTTCTCGCCTGTACAACATACGTCATACATCGCACCATCACCCATTTCATATATTTACCCACCACGGTCTGTGGGTATCGTAGCCCTGAGTGTTTTGTTTGATAATTGCCTGTGTTGCACTGCAGGTTTCTCTGGCTTACTCATTCCATACATCTTGGAATGGTTGGTCACTTGTCTCAGTTCACGCACTGTGGGTCCATCACCATTTCTCACACATTGTGCTTAGTTAGGCTCGAGGGGTGGAAGGGGGGGGGGGGTTTCTTGGGGGCACTGTTGTTTTCGTTTTTATTTCTCTCAGTTTATTTCTTCTTAGATATCGTTATGTCTCACTTATCGGAGAGCGACAAATTCACGTTCATCCCACCTACCCCGCGTAGGGGTTCAGAGCATGGCAGCTTACCTTCTTTGAGGAATTGGACAGTTCCTAGGCTGATAGCGGAGCTTCGTCAGAGAGGTATTTCTTTCCCAGCCACGGCTAGGAAAGCGGAACTTTTCAGGTTATTGTTTCCAGCTCCTTCTCAACTTCTGTCATCTACCAGCGCGGAAAATGCTTCGGTGCATAATTCCTTGACTCAGATACATGCAGTTTTGAATACACTCTCAACCTCCATGCTGCAGTTGCAGGATAAAATGGAAGTTATTGAAGCCCGCTTGGTCAGTACAGCAGCAGCAGCTAGCTCGGGGGTGCCTGCTGCACCCCCAGCTCCGGTTCTTCCAAGCCCGGCTACAGGTAATGTCCTATCGTTACCTTCAGCATCTCCTTCGCCATTGGCAATATTGCCTTCTGTGTCCCCTGCCCATTTCATTCCTGCCAATATCAAAAAAGATATTTTAGAAGGAAAGGATGTCAACACAAGATGTTACAGAGAATAAATCTTTTGCTTGTGAAGAGATGTCGGTGGTGCTCAAGACTAAGGATCCCAGGCTCAGTCGCAAACTCAGTGAGCCAGAATTTGTACTAGCGTTTGGCATCTTCAGGGACATTGTATGTTCAGTCAGTCCGGGTAGGAGGGAGGAGTTTGACTTATACTTGCATAAAGTGGTGGATTTGGAGCACAAGTACGATGGTTTCACGTTTTATGATTATCATCGTTCATTTGCAGCAAAGGTAGCGGCTACTTGGGCTCAGTTTCAGGTGGTGACATGTTGGGGCAATATTGACATGGAACTATTTTGCAGGCATTTCGCTAATAAGAAGTCTCCGGTTTGTACCAACTGCCAGTCGTCAGCATGCACCACGGCTTGGTGTCCAAACTGTGAGTCCTCCAGCCAACCGGGGACCTCCAAACAGGTGGCTGGTGGGGGTTCCTTGGGTAGTTCAGGTGAGGTGGACAAAATGGGTAGACCTATATCTGGGTAAAGCCCAGTTTTGCAACAATTACAATCACACTGGGTGCAATTACAACCAATGCAGGTTGTTGCATGTTTTTGCAAATTGCTTCAGAGCTCACCCCAAATCTGCCTGTCATGTCAAGCTATTCAATATGTCATGACTATGCCAAATCAATGTCTCTTTGCTTGAGGATTATCTGGAAAATCACCCCTCCTCAGATTTCAGACGTTTTTAGCTGGAAGGTTTTTCTTCAGGTCTTCATACTGGTCTTATCACTCTTCCTACCAAAACGTTTGAGTTGCTGCAGACAGAAGTGTCCAAAGGGTTCCTGCTTGGTCCTTTTTCATCAGCACCTTTTTGTATGTGGAGGGTCAGTCTCATCGGGGTGGTCTGTGGGAAATTTTCAAATAAATATTGGTTGATTTATGACTTGTCTCATTGCCTCATTCATCTCAAATCCCTAGTCTCAATTCTCTCATCACCTCTGAAGAATTTTCTCTAAAATATTCATCAGTGGATTTGGCAATCCAGCATATGGTGCAGTTAGGTAGGGGTGTTTGGCTGTCCAAGGCTGATATTTCTGATGCGTTTAAAATACTTCCCATTAGTCCGGCTCTCTGGCAATGGTATGGTATCAAGTGGCGAGGGCAATATTATTTTGCTTCCAGGTTAACCTTTGGGTCGATAAGCAGCCCTTATTTGTTTGTATTTGAGAATATGTAGTGAACCGCGCTCCCTCCAACAATATCCAAGCAAGGGACACTTTAAACTCGCTAATCCCCTTGAGCCCTTATAATATCAAAAGGGAAGGGGGATATAGTAGCATATAGATGTAATATTAAATGGAGCCAAAATTACCTTAATACCATAAATCAATCGTCATATGTGCAAATCAAATGATAAAACATAATCACATCACCCTTATTTATAATGTGTGTGTATAAAAAATTAATACCATAAATACCCAAATAGTTGTGTGAAAAATTAAATAAATAAATATATAAAGTTCATGAATTTCAATTAATTAGTCCTTATAACAGTCCGACCATGAAGAGTCCAAACTCAATTCCACCACGTGACGAAACAGTGATTAGCAATGTAAGGCCGCGTACACACGCGCGGACTGTTCGCCCAACCTTGTTCGGCAAACAGTTTCATCAAACAGTCCGCTCAAAATTTGCATGAGCGGACTTGCCCACACACGAGCGGACTGTTTGACGAACAAGGTTGGGCAAACAGTTCGCTCAACTTTTGAAATGAACGGACTCGCCCATGTAAGGAGGCAAATCCGCCCATTTCAAGCGCGTGTACAGGTAGGCGGGGCCCGCGAGGGAGACGTCGCGGGCTCCGCCGCCTGGAATGGGCTTAAAGGGGAACCCCAACGCCGAAAAAAATCGGCGTGGGGGTTCCCCCCCAAGTCCACACCAGACCCTTGTCCGAGCACGCTACCCGGCCGGCCAGGAAAGGGGGGCGAGCGAGCGCGCCCCCCCTCCTTAGCCGTACCAGGCCGCGTGCCCTCAACATGGGGGGTGCCTTGGGGAAGGGGGGGCCGCGCGGCCCCCCCACCCCAAAGCACCTTGTCCCCATGTTGATGAGGACAAGGGCCTCTTCCCGACAACCCTGGCCGTTGGTTGTCGGGGTCTGCGGGCGGGGGGCTTATCGGAATCCGGGAGCCCCCTTTAAGAAGGGGGCCCCCGGATACCGGCCCCCCACCCTATGTGAATGAGTATGGGGTACAATGTACCCCTACCCATTCACCTGTGAAATAAAGTACAAATAAAAACACAACACAGGGGAAAAAAATATTTTATTGCACAGCCGGGGGTCTTCCGTCTTCGGGGGTCTTCTCGCCGGACTCCTCCGCTATCTGTGTGTAGCTCTTTTACTAGCGGAGGAGTCCGGCTTTCTTCCTCCCCGCCGCCGGCCTCTTCTCCCGACTTCGGGGGTCTTGTCCCCCTCTTCGGTTCTTCTGCCGGGCCACCGCGCCTGGTCCGGTGGCCCGGTCTTCTGTCGCCGTCTTCCGTTCTTCTGTCGCCGCCTTCGGTTCTTCTGCCGGGCCACCGCGCCTTCTTGTAGCTCTTTTACAGGCGGTGGCCCGGTCTTCTGTCGCCGCTGTCGCCGCTGTCGCCTTCCGTTCTTCTTCTTGTTCTTCTTGTTCTTCTCCAGGAGATGTTGACACGTCGCTCCCTCCGGCCGGAATGCCAGAGCCGCCCTGCGCTGTGACTTATATAGTGACAATGGGGCGGTGTCACATGGTATATGTCACATGGGTTGGTCACATGGGTTGATGTCACATGGGGACTATGACATCGTAAGGGGGCGGGGTCACCATGTGACCAACCCATGTGACATATACCATGTGACACCGCCCCATTGTCACTATATAAGTCACAGCGCAGGGCGGCTCTGGCATTCCGGCCGGAGGGAGCGACGTGTCAACATCTCCTGGAGAAGAACAAGAAGAACAAGAAGAAGAACGGAAGGCGACAGCGGCGACAGCGGCGACAGAAGACCGGGCCACCGCCTGTAAAAGAGCTACAAGAAGGCGCGGTGGCCCGGCAGAAGAACCGAAGGCGGCGACAGAAGAACGGAAGACGGCGACAGAAGACCGGGCCACCGGACCAGGCGCGGTGGCCCGGCAGAAGAACCGAAGAGGGGGACAAGACCCCCGAAGTCGGGAGAAGAGGCCGGCGGCGGGGAGGAAGAAAGCCGGACTCCTCCGCTGGCAAAAGAGCTACACACACATAGCGGAGGAGTCCGGCGAGAAGACCCCCGAAGACGGAAGACCCCCGGCTGTGCAATAAAATATTTTTTTCCCCTGTGTTGTGTTTTTATTTGTACTTTATTTCACAGGTGAATGGGTAGGGGTACATTGTACCCCATACTCATTCACATAGGGTGGGGGGCCGGTATCCGGGGGCCCCCTTCTTAAAGGGGGCTCCCGGATTCCGATAAGCCCCCCGCCCGCAGACCCCGACAACCAACGGCCAGGGTTGTCGGGAAGAGGCCCTTGTCCTCATCAACATGGGGACAAGGTGCTTTGGGGTGGGGGGGCCGCGCGGCCCCCCCCTTCCCCAAGGCACCCCCCATGTTGAGGGCACGCAGCCTGGTACGGCTAAGGAGGGGGGGCGCGCTCGCTCGCCCCCCTTTCCTGGCCGGCCGGGTAGCGTGCTCGGACAAGGGTCTGGTGTGGACTTGGGGGGAACCCCCACGCCGATTTTTTTCGGCGTTGGGGTTCCCCTTTAAGCCCATTCCAGGCGGCGGAGCCCGCGACGTCTCCTTCGCGGGCCCCGCCTACCTGTACACGCGCTCGAAATGGGCGGACTTTCCGAGCGGGAACAGTCCGCTCATTTCGAAAGTACAGCGGACAGGCCCACACACGGGCGGACTGTTCGCTCAAACACAGTTTCAGCGGACAGTTTTTCGGAATTTCCGAAAGACCTTGTCCGTCCAACTGTCCGCTGAAACTGTCCGCTGAAAGCCCACACACGAGCGGACTGTCCGCCCAAACACTGTTCAGCGGACAAGGTTGGGCGAACAGTCCGCCCGTGTGTACGCGGCCTAAGACATCTTTTACTCCATATCCATGTCCACAATGTGCACTGTGTGGAAAACTTCACCACCACCAAGATAAAGATTGGCTCCTTACCAGGTCCTTAAGAATGAACAGCATATAAATGTTAGTCTGGTCCAGACTTCTATACAAATCCACTCCGACCACTGAACCACAGGATATCCCAATCTCTGTGAATTTTTAATCAGTGCTTGACCATAAAAAAGAAGAAAGCGCTCCAATAGTGTAAAATCTCTTATTTAATGAAAGTATAAAATAAAAAATTGCACTTAGAGACATATGGAAAAAGTTCAGACTTCAAAAGTGGGCAGCGCCGGCCGTGTGCATACCCCCACAGACTTCTCCTTTCCCAGTCTCATAAATTATAAGAAAAACAAGGTGAAAACAGCATGACACACCGGGCGGGTGTAAAATATGTCTTACATTGTAAAAGATGTCTTACATTGCTAATCACTGTTTCGTCACGTGGTGGAATTGAGTTTGGAGTCTTTATGGTCGGACTGGTATAAGGACTAATTCGTTGAAATTCGTGAACTTTATATATTTATTTATTTAATTTTTCACACAACTATTTGGGTATTTATGGTATTCATTTTTTATACACACACATTATAAATAAGGGTGATGTGATTATGTTTTATCATTTGATTTGCACATATGACGATCGGTTTATGGTATTAAGGTAATTTTGGCTCCATTTAATATTACATCTATATGCTACTATATCCCCCTTCCCTCTTGATATTATAAGGGCTCAAGGGGATTAGCGAGTTTAAAGTGTCCCTTGCTTGGATATTGTTGGAGGGAGCGCGGTTCTCTACATATTCTTTTATCTTTGTTTGCATTGTTGTTACAAAACAGAACTGCAGCTCCCATAAGGATTCATTTCAGAGTATTTGGTTTTTAATTAATTAATTAATTTCTCAATTTTATAATTCAATTTTTTTAATTTTATAGTGCATTGAGGTTTTTGCATCTACTGAAGCGCAATTTTTTCCCGTTTTTCCTTATTTGTTTGATACCTTTGCTCAGGCCCTTCACTGGATTTTGGATAAATGCAAAGGTTGTCAGAAGGTGATCCACTATCTGGATGATTTTTTGCTTTTGGAAAACCCAGAAGAACCACCTAGGGATTTGCAGGTTCTTACAGGACTGTTTGAAATGCTGCACATAAAATGGAGGGTCCAACAAAACTTATCACTTTTTTGGGGATCACGCTTGATGCCAATCTCATGGTGGCTAGCCTTCCCTTGGAGAAGTTGGTCAGGATACGCCAGACCATTCATCTGTTTGTCCGTTCGCCAGTATGTGCAAAGCAGGAATTGCAGTCGCTGTTGGGGATGCTTAATCACACTATGAGAATCATCCCTCAGGGTAGGGCATTTGTGTCAAGATTGCTGGCTCTTCTGCCTCAATGTCATGAATCTGATACAGCGGTCAAGCTATCAGCTGACGCCCAAGCGGATTTGATCATGTGGGATCGGTTCCTGTGTGACTGGAATGGCATCTCCATGTTCATTCCTCAGCCAACGAATAATTCCCCCAGAGTTTTTTCGGACACCGCCGCGTCAGTCCGTTTTTCGGCCATCTTTGGTCGTGAATGGTTGGCCAGTCATTGGCCCCCTGAAGTTTTCCACCTGCCTAAGTTTGCCCCCACCTCAGCTCTGTTCGAAATGTATCCGATTTTGGCAGCAGCAGTCACTTGGGGTCCAGCTTGGTCAGGTAGTTCAGTCATCTTCTTCACGGATAATTTGGCCATGGCTAAAATTATCAATAAAGGCAGATCAGGGTCCCCCCTGATCATGTCTTTTATGCATAGGTTGACCTGGCTGGGTTTGACATTCAAGTTTCATTTTCAGGGGGAAATTCATCAGTGGGGATCTCAACGGGGCAGCTGATGCTTTATCCCGTCTCAACATGCTTAGTTTTTTCTTACAGCATCCGGAGGTAGAACGGACAGGTCAACTTGTCCCCCCTTACTCGCTGTTAATCATGGATTAAATATTTTTCGGGCACAGGCGGTCGACCTGGTCAATAGGTCGCTGTCCAGGAATACACTAAAAGCTTTCAGGGAAGATTCAGGGAACCTAGGGGACAGTTCAGTTATCTCGGCAACCTATCTCTGGTCAGATTTTCTGTGGTTTGTCGGACTTACTGTCTACTTCTCCCTTTGGTACAGGTCCTAGTATTGTGCTCAAGGCTGCTATTTATCTTAGTTTCTTTGGGTTCCTCCATCCCGGGGAAGTGTCTCAGGCCAGCTGTCATGCTCCGGTTCTACTCAGAGGTAGTCTCACCAGATTCCCTCAGCATTATGAGTTACAGCTGCCCAACAACAAGAACAGACAAATTGGTCAGGGGTTTGTGATGAGGTACTACCAAACAAACAATGCCTGGTGCCCAGTGGAAGTTCTGGACTCTCTGTTCAACCTATTTGTAGCAACTCCTGTTGGTGGGCCTCTGCTCCCGTTCCCTGTGCATCCGATTACTTCATGACAATTTATTTCATATGTAAGGATTTTACGCGCCAGTTTAGGCATGGATCCAAGACGTTTCTCGGGACATTCATTCAGAATTGGGGCAGCTTCCGCAGCTTCCAAACAGGGGGTCTCGTCTTACATCATCAAGCACATGGGGCGCTGGAGGTCATCCTGCTACAGCAGGTATATTCCCGAACCCCACATGGAGGTTAGAAGGGCGTTTGCTACATTATTGGAGTAAATGTTATGTTTCATTAAAGCTTCATATTATACCCATCTTGTGTCTTTTGCTCTCTTTTAAGCATACCGTCCAGCGAGACCAAGGCACACTGCAGGTCTTGGTATATAGGGTTTACGATGTCTCAAGGGAAGACTCAGACCACAAGTCAGAAAGCTGGCCAGGATTTGTAGGAGGAGTCTGAGGGGGTATATATCCCTCCTCCTCCTACGGCTCCTTCGTTGGCTCGTCTTCCGGTTACCCACCCTCCCGTCTCCCATATTTTTCATTTCATTTTATTTCACTACACACATTAGCTTACATTCATTCAGGGTATGCCCTCTTTTAAGCATACCATCCAGCGAGACCAAGGCACACCGCAGGTCTTGGTAGTTAGGGTTTATGATGTCTCAAGGGAAGACTCTGACTACAAATGTAATGTTGAAAATAATGCCGACATGTTTCAGATTATCCGTCCTTTTTTATAGGCATAACAATCATCTCATATAAAAATTGTCTATAATTAATATTAGTACAAATATGGTAAGAAAAAAAAAAGGTGTTTAGCTCTGCATATTAATCTTTAGTACATAATGCCAAAGGAGATAAATATACTCACAAGCCTGGAACTATCCCCAATAGTCAGCAGCAGGGGGTGAAAGTACTGTGGTATAATTAAAATCATCAACATTGCGGTGGATTTGAGTATAGCTGTATGCCACTGGTGAGCCACACGTTAGCAAGACAGGGCACTAAATAGTAGTATCCGGGAATACTAAACGCTGCAGGATCTCAACTGTCTGGTTAAATAAATAGCCAGCACAGTATAGCAACGGCAGATGTCCAAAAGTAGCGTGTCTAATAGAAAAGATACAGGGAATAAGTGAGTACCAAGAGTTTGAAAGTAAATAAAGGAATGTGTCAGTACAAAAGTATCAGAGTAACATTGGATGTTGTCCTCACCTTGGCTAGGATGTGTCAGGTGGCTGGAGTTGATGATATTAGCATATAACAGTTTGTGTCCCAACAGTGTGATTCAGTCTATTGCTAACATGGCATATACATATCCAGTCTGTGTGTCTTGGGGGGGGGGGCATGGACCTGAATCCAAGGGGTCCCCAGGCATACAGCTCACAAAGAGCACCATTCCCCCAAATGCCAGAGCCCATAATCGGTCGGCAAGAGACTGGCATTCAGTTCCCTCCAAAAGCCTCTGTCACAAACCTTAAAGAGGACAAAATTGTTAATATTAACCCAAAAATTGATTAGGTCCCTGAGTCTTTTTTTTTTTTTAAGATTAGAGTGAGGACAGACATCTTGATAGAACATATTGATTAGGTGGAAGTTCTCTTTTAAATGAATATGCTGGGCCCAATTTCCCCACTTAAAATATAGAAACCTCTGTGTGTCCACTGTATCCATGTCCTGACGAAGCTTTAAGTACACCTACTTGGCAAAACGCATTGAAGTTACTGGGGTGACATCACGCTGCCCACAAGTCCCGGAAGAGGGCTATGCAATCCATGGCAAGGTACAGCAGTGTGGCACACGGGGGAATGCCACCAATTGAGTGTCCATAAGGTATATGATTCACCCGTTGTGGAGGAATTGCAGGTACGGACTGAACAGTGGAGGCAAATAACAGCACTACCTGGCTGAGTGGTTAAGAGCTATACTTGGGCAGAAACCATGTACAGTGTATGCTACCATCTCGGCTTGAGACTACTATGTCATTCTGCTCTATGCGTGAATTCACATGCTCTAATGTTTATCCACTCAGCTTGCATACTCTAAAGAGAAAGATCAGAGGCAAGGTGCTTTGAAAGAGAGCCATATGTGCTAGTCCCTTCCTGTTTTAATTTAAAGAGAGTTTACATTGCCCTGCATGCTCTTTACCCCCAGGTGAACACTGTGGTTGGATTGATACAATAACCTTTAATTTGTTATTTACAGTAAAATTAGCACATTTTGGCTTCATATTAGGAGATTGTTGGATGCACTGATTGTGGCCAAGATGTAACGTTCAGATTTAGATATGTTAGAAACTTAGAACTAGATGAGGGTGTGCTTCCCTATGCACCAAAAGGCCACTTACCTAAAACTTAATCTTTACTGTAAAGCATAAAAGGTATACCTATAGGATGAGGTCAATGCCATATATGAAACAATGTTCTATCTCTATGTGCTAATATTAACATCTATCAAGTTTAAATTGGTGAAACTTCTCTTGATATATACATATAGACAACATGAGGGTTATACGGTAATCTCTTGCATTCAACTCAAAGACTCTAGGCTGTTTAGAGGATCTATAAACTCATGGTCCCTCTTTTTGCTTCGTTCCAGCAGGAGACTGACTCTCTACACGGTGTTGTCTCTTTTTACCCATTGTAGCTTCAGGGGTATTTAACAATGTCCGGAGGTCTGGATGTCCTGCAAATGAAAGAGGAAGATGTGCTCAAATTCCTGGCTGCAGGAACTCACTTGGGTGGCACTAACCTCGACTTTCAAATGGAGCAGTATATCTACAAAAGGAAAAGTGATGGTATTTACATTATAAATCTGAAACGGACATGGGAGAAGCTTTTGTTTGCTGCACGTGCCATCGTAGCAATTGAAAACCCAGCTGATGTTTGTGTGATTTCCTCCAGAAATACTGGCCAGAGGGCTGTTTTGAAACTTGCTTCGTCCTGTGGAGCCACCCCGATTGCTGGGCGCTTCACACCTGGTACTTTCACCAATCAGATTCAAGCTGCTTTCCGTGAACCACGCCTGTTGGTTGTGACTGACCCACGTGCTGATCATCAACTTCTTACTGAGGCATCATACGTCAATATTCCTACTATTGCTCTCTGCAATACAGATTCACCTCTACGTTATGTGGATATTGCCATCCCCTGTAATAACAAGGGTGCCCATTCTGTTGGTCTTATGTGGTGGATGCTTGCTCGTGAAGTTCTGCGCATGAGGGGAACAATTTCTCGTGAACATCCATGGGAAGTCATGCCCGATCTCTACTTTTACCGGGATCCTGAGGAGATTGAGAAGGAAGAACAGGCTGCTGCAGAGAAGGCTACCACTAAGGAGGAATACCAGGGTGAATGGTCTGCAAATGTTCCAGAGTTTCCTCAGCCTGAAGTTCCTGACTGCTCACAAGGAGTACAAGTCCCATCTGTGCCCATTCAGCAATTTCCTGCAGAGCGTCCTGAGATCCCAGCCACAGCAGCAGCGGCAGCAGCAGCAGCTCCCAAACCTGCAGCAGAAGTATGGAGCTCCCAACCAGCTAGCACAGATGACTGGTCTACTGCCCCAACTGCTCAGGCATCAGAATGGGTGGCAACAACTACTGAATGGTCTTAAAAAAAAAAAAACATTCTGGTGTTACCCATGTTCAAACATCATGGTGGATTTGAAATAAACCTGTTTGAGAAAAAAAATAAAAAAATAAAAAAAACTCAAGGTCTACCCACCAGCTGGTATAAAGAGGTGGAGGTAGATCTGTCTCTCCTCCCATCTATTGGCCACATATAAAAATGAGATGAACAGAAAAAGAGAAAGTATACCACTACTGTAAATAATGTCTTACTGAAATAGTGGGCTGTTTTTTGCAGTATGAAATTATCTCTCTCTGATATGCAATACGGCTACACTCAGCCATGTGGACACAAATAACCACTGATGGATGAGCCCCATATAATCACCATAGCCACAAAAAGCTTCTCTTAATCAAGATTGCATTGTCACAAGGCATATCTCACCCCACAAAAATGAAAGGGGGGGGGGGGGTAGAGAGATGAAGGAAGAACGTGTCAGGACAAAAGTTAAATCTTGTGAACCTAAATGAAAATAAAGTCAGAAGGTGCTCCCAAAATCAAATCACCCAAACCTAACAAGTTTCACTCTTCAAATAGAGCTTCCTCAGGGGTAAAAAAAAAATCAAAGTATAGTGAAGAAAATGAGCAACTAAGAGTAGCTGAGTGTCACATGATGAAAAAAAGGTGTCTTGTTTGTAGTCCCTCTATTTATAATATGACCATCTAAGATGGCTGCTGCACATGCTCATTGCTGAGGAGAATCCTATCACCAGCTTGTGGATGAAAATCAGAACTGCAAGGCAATCGCTTGACATGCTTCTATCCCATATTTCATTGTCCTGTATAAATATAAATAAATATATATATACATATACATATACATACACACACACTCACACACACACTCACACACACACACACTTCCTTTTGAGTAAAAAGGGACCAGAAGTAAATTGTAAATTGGATTATTTTCCTTTCCTAAATACCAATATGATCCATACAAATATTAGACAATAAATCCAAAGATTTTTAGTCCTGTACGACAGGTAGAAATGTAAAGCCTTCATTAAGGCCAGATGGAGCTCGGGAATTAAGATGAAACATCCCTCTGGCTTCCAATTTTAATAGATGTTTATCTAGGCCACCTTTCCTTGGGCCCAATTTAAATTGTTCCATAGCCCCAAATTTTAATACCTCAGTTTTACCATGTTTTCACAGATTTACCTAGCAATTGGTCTCTCTTTTGTACAGTGTCATTAACATGCTCCAATACTCTGCGTCTAAATTGACAAACATAAAAAATGATTCCCTTTGTTCCTGACCTGCCGCTGCAGTTGTACTGCCACAGGTTGGCTCCCCTGGGAGAAACAACGTTACCTTATGTTGCTTCGCCTTTTGACCAATAGGGGGCATGCACCACCGGAGGCATGCGTGCCTGTGGCTCGCACCGGAACCAATGCGAGTGCCCGGCAGGCACAATGACCGCCAGGCACCCGCAATCACTTGGGACAGCGAGAACCAGGATATGTTTACAATGGAATTCTACTTTATGGTTAACAAAGCATTTTACTTTTATCGTTAAACAAATCTGGGAATTCAACCGCATTGATTCCCCTAAGAAAGCCAACTTTTATGTGCTATCAAAGCTGCATAAACACCCTAAGAACCCTCCTGGTAGACCAATCATCTGGATGTGGCAACCTTAGGGAAAACCTCAGCCGTGTAATTGATGATCATATAAAACCATCTGTGTTATATATGCCATTGTATGTACGTGATACTATTCACTTATTACAGATCCTTCAAGATATCAATATCAGTGACAACACACAACTGGCTATAGACGTTGAGGTATTGTATTGCACAATTCTTCATGAGGGCCTTGCAGTGATATGCCATATTCTTTTTCAATCTAATCAATATGAACCCCAATACAACAGATTCATATTGACGTCACTGGAGCTCATACTTCAACACAATATGTTCTCCGACAGCTGCCACTTCCTCCAGGTACAGGGCTTGGCTATGGGGACCTGCTGTGCCCCATCCTACGCCAACCCGTACTTGAGGGAGTTGGAACGTCAGTTGTTGGCAGAGGACATGCTGTCTATGTACATGAGCCATGTTATAGAATGGCATTGTTGCATAGACGACGTCCTCATATTCTGGGATGGAGCAAATGATTTTCTATATGAATAATAAATATGTATTTTAATACCAATGATTTCAATTTAAATTTTACAATGTCACATTGAGTGAAATTACTTTCTTGGATGTATCCATTCAAAAACAAATCAACTGCAGTTTATCTAGCAAGCTTTACCGCAAACCCACAGCGAGTAACTCGCTATTGCATGCCTCAAGCTTCTACCCCAAACCATTGATGGCATCTTTCCCTTACAGCCAGTACCATAATTGTTCCAATGATATCAGGTTTCAAAAGGAAGCTGATGTCCTGAGTACCAGACTCCTTGAGTGAGGATACTCCAAGTCCTCCCTCAAAAAGGTATCTCAGAAAACAATTAAGCTATCTCGTCAAATTGCTTTTCACTCCTAAAAAAAACTTGTAAACAATGACACAACACCTGTCATCACTACCTACTCTACACAACACAAGAAAATTAGACATTTCCTTTTTTTTTTTTTCTTGCCATCTCAGTAAGTTCCATTGTACCATCGGACTCTAATCAGCTTGACGCTCAGAATCCCTCTTATCAAACTTCACATCATTGTGGCAATAAATCTTTTTCCTTTTCCTTTTTTCTTTTCTTTTATTCTTTAATTATTTAGTCCAAGTTTTATTACATATCAAAAGCAAAAAATAAAAATAATATCTCCTTCAATGCTATTACATTTATATATATATATACGATACCTTATCTTATTTACTTAGCTATTTTTGTTTTTTATCCCTTCCCCCCATCCCTCTTCTCAATAATCTGTTGGCCCTCCCTGAATCCATTTCTCTTTATTCTGCTAGAGCTTGTATATAGTATTTCGTCTTTTTAAATATTCTCCACTTTTCCCAAATTACCCAATATCTTTTAATTTTGTTTTCCTCCATTTTACTTAGATATTCCATATTGTTGATATATTCCACTCTTTGTATCCATTCTCGAATGGGGTTTTTTTTTATCTGTAACCAATTTTTAGGTATTAAAGCTTTTGCTGCGTTGAGCAAAAAAGGAACTAGCGTATTTTTTTTTTTTTTTTTAATTGGTTACTAGTTTTTTCTTCTGCCCCTAGGAACAGACACTCCCCGGGACCAAAAGGTATTCTTTCACCTGTTATTATTTCTATATAAGCTATTATGTTACGCCAGTATTGTTTTATCTCCGGGCATTCCCACCAAAAATTAAATGTTGTTCCGGGTAATTTGCATTCTCTCCAACATTGTATAGGTTTGGAGGGATCTATTCTGTGTAATTTATCTGGTGTTAAATGCCATCTCATCAGGCATTTATAATTGGCCTCTATTGATCTTGTGTCCGATACATAGCTGTGCACTGCATTGATCATCGAAGTCTCATCTACTTTAATACCCAAATCTTGTTCCCATTTAACTATAGATGGTATGGTGCCTTGGCCCTCTATTTCAGAAAGGATATCATGTATCTGTGAAACACTGTGTTTTACTGCTATTTTCACCGTACACAGTTTTTCCATCGGTGTTAACATATTTTCGTTTCTTATTGGTTTTGGGATAGAGTTAATAAAGTGTTGAATCTGTAGGTATTCCCAGTCCCTTACAGTTTGCCAACTATGCTTCTTTATTAAATCTTGTTTTGACATTAGCTTCCCATCCCGCGTGATATCTTTTATTTGTAAATCCTTCATTTGTTTCCCTAGTTGTGTGCCATTTCCTGGAGTAAAAAACATTGTACCCTCTAAAGGGATTAGTGGTGAGTTGTATACCCATTTGTTTCTCCGGTGTATTACATCCCATATTTTAAGTGTCGTTAAAGTAATTTCGTGCACCCTACTACTAACTGCTCTAAATTTTGGTGGAATCCATATATTTTTTTGTAGTTGTGAACCAATAAGTGACTCCTCCATTTTTACCCATTTCTTTTTAGTGCTTAAATTTGTCCATTCCACCAATCTCGCCAAAGTAATTGCAAAATAATATCTATAGGTGTCTGGTAGTGCCATTCCCCCCCCTATTTTTTTTTCTAGTTAGTATATTATATTTTATCCTAAGTTTTTTATTTTGCCATATAAATTTTAAAAATAAAGTTTTTATTATTTTAAAGAAACGATTTGGTATATTTATCGGAAGCATTTGGATTTTATATGTAATTTTTGGTAAAACCACCATCTTCAACATGTTAATCTTCCCATCCATGTAATTGGTCCTTTGTTTATATTCCCTAACAATGTTTTAATTTCATTTACCAATGGGATATAATTAGCTTGGTATAACTCATGGAGTGTCTTTGTAATTTTTATCCCTAAATATGTTATTTCTTTTTTTTCCCATGTAAAGGGGAATTCTTGTTGTAACCTTTTCTCTTCCCGATTATCTAATCCTACATTCAAAATAGCAGTTTTTACTGGATTTATTTTAAAATTAGAGAGTGCGCCATATTCTCTGATTTCTTTTATTAAACTGGGTAACGACAATCGTGGATTGGTCATGTATAAGAGTATGTCATCCGCATATGCCGCCACCTTATGTTCTTCTCCTCCCATTCTAACCCCTCCTATATTAGCATTATTACGAATCTTTGCTAATAATGGCTCCAAAGCGATCACATATAATAAGGGCGAGAGGGGACACCCTTGCCTTGTACCGTTTAACATATCAAATGCGGATGACATACTCCCATTCACCCCCACTCTAGCTGATGGCTGAGTGTATAGGTTATTTATCCATTTCAACATTTTTGGGCCGAGGCCTGCGTTCTGTAGGGTTTCCATTATGAAACTCCAGTCAACTCAATCAAAAGCCTTTTCGGCGTCAATCGAAATTAATATCTTTGGGGGATTGGTTTCTTTATCTTTCCCCATGAGTAACAGAGTCCGCAGGCTATTGTCTCGGCCTTTCCTGCCTGGTACGAATCCTACTTGATCGCCATTAATTAATTCTGGCAAAAGATTTTTTATTCTTGTCGCTAATACCTTTGCGTATAATTTAGTATCAGTATTCAACAACGCTATAGGGCGGTAATTGGAACAGATAGAGTTATCTTTGCCAGGTTTTGGGATAACTGTAATATTTGCCAAAAGTGATTCTTTCCTCAGAACCTCCTCCTCTGCCAATTTATTCCAGAATTTACATAGTTCTGGGACCAGCTGCTGCTTAAATTTCTTATAGTACCTGATGGTAAAACCATCTGGTCCTGGGCTTTTCCCATTCAGCGTTTCCTTTATTGCTTTGTCAATTTCATCTGGCGTGATCGGGTCTTCTAGACTCTTAGACATCTCTGGAGTTATTTTAGGTAAATCTATCTCACTCAGATATTCTTGAATTTTGGTTTTCCTGATCCCCTTCTGTTTTTCTGTCTCAGTATTCCTGATTGAATATAAGGCACTATAATATGTTTTAAAAGCATTTGCTATCTCCGATGTTCTAAATTTCATTTCCCCGTGCGCGTTTTTGATCTTTTCTATATAGTTTGAGGCTTTTTTTTTCCCTTGCTAGTCTGGCCAAATGTTTCCCCGTTTTATTTCCCCACATATATCTTTCTTTGGCTACGTTTTTGTATATTTTTCTTGCTTCTTGTTCAATCATGTCGTTTAGTTGTATGCGTTTATGGGTAATCTCTTTATATATATTTTTTATCTAGTTGACTCTTATGCTTTTGTTCTAATGCGTAGAGTTCTTTTTTTAAATCATTAAGTTTCATTTCACTTTCTTTTTTTTCCCAGCACCTATGGAAATTAATTTCCCACAAATTAGGGCTTTATGAGCCTCCCATAGGGTAGCTTTAGGGATTTCATCTGTTTCGTTAATTTTAAAGTATTGTTCAATCTCTACTTTTATGATGTTCTCTATTTCCTCATTTTCTAATAGAGTCTCGTTGAGTCTCCATGTCCCTTTTCTACCCTCCATTTCTAGCTCTCTAAATTTTACTATTACCGGCGCATGATCCGATAAGGTAATAGTTGCTATCTTGGCATCTGTTATATTTTCTAACAGTTCATGGTCTACAAATATGTAATCCAGTCTCACGTACATATCATGGACTGAGGAATAATACGTATAATCTTTTTTTCCTAAATTAGATATTCTCCAGGTATCCATTAGCTGTTGTGTGTGTATTTTCTTTTTTAGGATTCTGTGTTGTTAATTTTCCTGGGAAAGACCATGTGATGTACTGTCTATGCCAGGATCCATAGAAAAATTTAGGTCCCCAGCCAAGATCATATGACCCTGTTTATATTTCTCTAGTGTATTCAAGATTCGATTTAAATATTTTTTTGGGCCCTTATTGGGGCAATAAATGTTCGCTAGTCTATATCTTTTTTTTGCTATGTTGCCTTTTAGAAATAAAAACCTCCCCTCCGGGTCCACTTTCATTCCTTCTACCTTCCAATTAACATTTTTAGAGATCCCGATTGCTACTCCCCTAGATCCCTTGCTCGGAGAGTCTGCATAATACCAGATTGGGAACTTTGCTGTGCGTAGCCTAATGTTGGAATCTAAAGATAAATGCGTTTCTTGTAAAAAAAACGATATCCACAGAATATCCCTCCAACTCTGAGAATGTTATACCTTTTTTTTGGAGAATTCATTCCTCTAACGTTGTATGTTGCTATCTTAATCTCCAGCATTATACAAGTCTAGATATTTTCTTATTACCTTTAGTGGATTCATGCCAACAGATTTTACCCTCCCACCCTTCCCCCCTCCCTCCCTGCTCCCTCTTTTGATGTAAAAATGACCCGTTGGTCCAGGACTTTTATCAGGAACACCCTCGTTCCGTTTGTCCCTTGGGCCTGGGGTGGAATTCTGTTTGGCAGTGTCGAATTCCATCTCGCCTATTACTTGCGAGTTGGTAACCCTGCATGCCAGGGGCATCCTGTCCCCCACCATACCTCCCCGCCCCTCTCCCACCTCCCAGCTCGCCCCTCCTCCCCCCCAAACAGAGAAGGGGGAAGGGAGGAGGAGGGACGGGGAGGAGACGACCCGGGGAAGAAAAAAAAAAACAGAAAAAAAAAAACACACGTCCAAGGAGGGGGGACCATGTCCCCGTCCATATTTCTCTACTCTTATCCACTCCCCCTTCTCTCCTCATGGAAGAGGGGGATGGACTACTTCACCACCTCATCTACCCCCCCTCCCCTCACCCCTGCGCCCCCGGTACTGGGATATCTAATTTTCTACAAAATTCTGTTGTTTCTTCAATATGTCTCAGTCTTCCTATCCGACCATTTTTTTTTCCTATTAGGCATGCAGGGAAGCCCCAGTTGTATTGAACACCATTCTCAGTCATCACTGTCAATAATGGTTTTAGGGCTCTTCTTCTCCTTAGGGTTTCTTGTGATAGGTCTTGGAATATCTTAGTGGTGCGTTTAGTCTTATGTTTCTCCATACTTGATATTTCTCTTCTTCATTTTGAAATCGCACTATTATATCCCGTGGCGTTTCCTGTGGCTTGGGTTTCCTTAATCGGTGCGCCCTTTCTATATTTATTGGATTAGTTATATCTTTATTCATTAAGGGATTACAGATCTTCTTAATTATATCTATAAGATCCTCTCGTTGTGATGCATCTGGGACTCCACGTATTCTTACATTTTTTCTTCTGTCTCTTTTTTCTTGGTCTTCAGCTTTATATGCTTGTTCTTGTTGTGCTTTTTTTAAATATACTATTTCTGCTTCTAGTTTCTTTATTGTATTCGTATCCTTTTCCACTTTTTTTTCCACCTCTTCTACCCTTTCCAGAATATGTCCTAAGTTTTTATGTAGTCTTGCCATTTCGGCTTTCATGGTATTCTCCAGGGCTGCGAACATGGAGATTATTTCGTTTTTAGTAGGCAATGCTTGGAGGTTTTCTTGTTGAGTCGGGTGAATTAGTGTAGTTTCTGTATCACGGTCTGATTTAGATATTTGGTCAGGCTCTTCCTCAGGTGGTATATCAGGTAGTATATCTAGGTCATGTGAGGAGTTGTTTTGTGCTTAATGCCTTCTTTTCTCTTTATCTTTCTTTTCTCTTTCTCTTTCCCTTTTATCTCTATTTTCAGCCTGTAAGCTTCTTGTGTGTTGTTGCTTTTCAAACTGTTGTTTATCCATTACTGCTGTTTGCGTGACATATTTAATCATTGCGCCGGGGCTAGTAACCAAACTCCGCCGGGGCGATTTTGGGGTAGCCCCTGTCTTCGCTGTCTTTCCTTTCATTTGTCACGAAAACAGCAGCACGCTCTTATTTATTTATATGATTCTCCTCCTCTCTTCTTTCCTTTTTGGCTTACCTCCTTGATGCCTGTTTAAAGTGTCTCTTTTCCTAATTGTATCCAGCCCGACTCTTCGTTCTGGGTGCTATCTGATAATACTTGCGACCCCCGGGGAAGCAATATGGTGTAACCTTACTGTCACAATATCGCAATCGGACTTGCAAAGATACACCGATATTCAGTTCTCTCCCCGCCCTTTTTCCTTTCCACTTTCCGTTAATGTGTCAAAAAGATTCGATTAAAATATGAAACTTTTTTTGTTTATTTTTTACGTGGGTCTCTTACAGATCACAGCATAATTGTTTGCTATACTATGCGCCGGAACTTGCAAACCTGGCTCCTGCTTATCTTCACTAGTGAGTCTTCCACAGTGCCATTTTTCTGAGATTGTAGTACTTAATAGTATAATATAAGACCACCTACCCTTTAGACGGGTGCTCGCTCTCCGGTAATTTTGCGTTGATGCTGCTAGAGCATAAGCCTCCCACGCAGTTCTACTGTCCTCCTTTATTAATTTTGAATCTCTTTGCGACTTTCGCGAGGTGCACCATGCCCCCTTCCCCAGCAGAGGTCGTCCGGCGCTTTCGTCGTCCTTCCGAAGGTTTCCTAGCTCCGGGAGCCCAGGAGTCATGGCGTCCAGTTGTCACGGCCGTTCCTCTCCAACGGGCTTGTCACTCACCTCGCTGGACTCGCTCCAAGGCAAAAAGAGGCCACTACTTTACACGGCGCATCTGTGGACAAACCGAGGAGAGGGGGAGAGAACGGAGGGAGGGGGGCCCCTACCACATGAACGGCGAGGCTAAAGCCAGGATTAGTGCGGTGCTACGGGCGGCGGCATCACTGCCATGGCGGGAGACCTGATGCACACCTGACGTGCTAGGTGCAGACACACACCATTGCTAGACTCCTCCCCCGAGTGGCCCCTGCTAATCACCCCAAATTAGACATTTCCTAAACAAGTATTGGCATCTGCTTGTTATGGATCCTTTGCTTGCTCCATTTGTGTCGGAGATACCAGCTGTCGCTTACAGGAGGGCCCCTCTGTGGGAGACAAGCTGGTACCAAGTGAATATAGGGCTTCAAGTGTAAAACTTTAGGCACTTTCCCAATGGGCACACTTTTCACCCTAAACATTATGTAAATTACAGGACCCCCGCCGTGGTATATCTACTCTCTTGCAACTGGATATTACCTTGTCAGGAAAACTATAAATTAATTCTGGAAATGCATATATTAAGTATACACAAATGTGATCTTGATATACCCATTGGTTGACACATGGCCCCAGTCCATGCTGCGTCTATCCCTAAGGTACATTTTCTGGCCTTAGATAGCCTACATCCTAGACACAGAGGTGGCAACCTCAATAGGCAACTACTACAATGTGAATTTAGATGGATTTTCAACCTCAAGGCCACCCTGCTATCAGGCTTGAATGAGGCATTTTTTTTTGTAATTCCTTTATTGAATGCCAGAAGAAATAACAGGCGCATGGACAACATTAATAAAACATACAGAATTTCAAAACATAAACATTTCGGTAGCACCCGGGTGGGAGATATAGAGACCACCCCCAACTTAGGCTTAAACTAAACATGGAAGCATTCCCGAACGGGGGCTACATTCCCCTCTAGGACCTCCGACACCAATTAGGCAATCCGATCCCACCCAGGTGAGCGGTAATCATCACATGGCCATGCATTACAGTGAGAGGCACAAATTTTGTTATTTTATAAAGAAAGGGAAGAGGAGGGAGATGGGTGATGGGCCAGGCCCCAGGCAGGCAGAGCATACATTGTTGAAAACTGGTCATTCCCGGGGGAGCCCACAACCCACCGCAGCCTACATGGACTAGCCGGTAGAATCTAACCGTGAAAGACAAAGGACTGAGGAGGTGAAACGATAAGGGGGAAGGGGTTACGGAAGAAAGGGACTACAGGGGGAGACAGGGGGAGGGGGGACAGAGAGAAATGAAAGGAGATCAGAACAGAGAGATAGACCAAATAGAAGAAGCAAAGAAGAGACTCCAGGCAGGCTGAAGCATAAGAGCCTAACACAAAAGAGTAGAATAGTGACCGTGGGCGCCACCAAGCCACAGGGGGGGGGGGGGTCCAGAAGCCAGCGAACAGAGACCCTCTCTCAACGGGCATTTAAAGCTACCACCCGGAGGTAAGCCTCAGTGTAGGTGAAATGTTGCCAAGGTCTCCAAGTCTCACAAAAGGCCTCCTCCCTATTGTGAAGCGTCGCTGTGAGGTCTGCCATATCTCTTAATTCGTTCACTTTAGAGAACCATAGAGCCATAGCCGGTGGGTTCTCCGATCTCCAGCACAAAGGGATACAGGCCTTCGCCGCATTCAGCAATTGAATAGTCAAAGAGTTCCTATACATTTTAATGGATCGCTCCGACAGGTGCAGCAGGCAGGCCGCAGGGTTCCCCTCCAGGGAGACACCCGTCAGACGACCGATCGTGTCGGTCACCCCGCGCCAGAAGAGGACCAGCTTGGGACAGGCCCAAAAGACGTGCAACATGGTTCCCTCCACCTCCCCACAACGCCAGCAACAGGCAGGCACCTGGGGGAAGATGCGGTGGAGAACGGATGGGACCCTATACCACTTAGATGTGATTTTGTAGCACGTCTTCTGAACCCGTGTAGCCATAGAGGATTTCTGCGCAAAATGAAGAATTTTCTGCTGTTGATCTGGAGTAAAGTGGGTACAGAGCTCCGCCTCCCACTTGGCCACGAATGGGGGGACATACCCTCAGCTGGACGAATCAGGGCAGAGTAAATGAGCGAGAGGCAGTTGCGCACCGGTTCCCCCCAATGACAGATACGCTCTAACTCCGTGAGGGGGCGAGAGATGCCTGGCGTCCGCAAACAGTTACGCAAGAAATTCCTCAATTGCAGGCCGCTCCAAAAGTCCAGTGGAGGGTCCACTGCCCGTGGCCCTGCCTCCGGGGTGAGTCGACCATCCGGGCCAATAAAGTCACATAACCGCCGCCTGTCGCTCATCTGCAGACGATGAAAGCAGGGATTCTGGAAGCCCGGTATAAAATCCGGGTTGCCCAGAACCGGCACCATAGGGGAGGGCACCGGGGACACCGACGAGTTCTGAAAGGCCTCCCTCGTCACCCGCAGGGTACCCCCCAATGTGGGATGATCCAGTATAGCCCTTGGCAGGGGCGCTGATAACCAGGGCCTGCTCCCGATCGTGCCCCCAGAGTCATCCCCCTCCATGGCCACCCAATGCTTCGCCCCCTCATGACAATGCCAGTCCACCAACCTGGTCAGGTGAACTGCCCTGTAGTATGTCCTCACGTCTGGAAGACCAACTCCACCCCTGTGCTTAGGCAGGTGCAGAAGCTGTAATCTAAGATGTGGTCTCCGGTGCGACCAGATAAAAGCACGGAACAGGGAATCTATCCGCTTGAAAAAGGTGGGAGGGAGGTAAATGGGCAACGCCTGTAACAGATACAAAATTTTGGGCAACAGAGTCATCTTAAGCGCACTGCACCGGCCAAACCACGTCAGCGTTAGTGAATGCCAGTGCAGGAGATCTGCCCTTAAGTGGTCCACCAGAGGCACAAAATTGGCTGTATAGAGGGACGCCGGGTCAGGGGTAACATCAACACCGAGGTAGCGGATATGACTGGTAGCCCACTTCAGCGGATATGCCACCTGTAAACGTCGAACCACCTCTCCCCCCACGGTGATGTTAAGGATGGAGGATTTAGCTAAATTGATTTGGAAAAGGGAGAGAGAACCATACTCCACCAAAGAGGACAGCAGGGTAGGCAGTGACGTAAGGGGATCCGTTAAAAAGAAAATTAGGTCATCTGCAAATGCGGCCACCTTGTGGGTACCCGACGCCTTCGCATAACCAGCAATGTCCGTATTTGACCGAATATGGCACAGAAGGGGTTCAAGAGACAAAATAAAAATCAGTGGGGACAGGGGACAACCCTGTCAGGTGCCGTTCTTGATAGAGAAGTAGGGAGACCTCGTTTCGTTTACCTTAACCGCCGCAGTAGGGCTTGAATAAAGGGACAAAACCCAGTGGAGCATGGAGTGGCGCAGTCCTATATGTTCCAGGGTAGCTCGGATAAACGACCAGTCCACGCGGTCAAAAAGCCTTCTCCGCGTCAGTTGACAGCAGGAGAAGGGCTCGCTTAGAGGTTCTGGCCGCGTGGATCAGGTTGAGGACTCTAATGGTGTTGTCCCGGGGTTCGCGCCCCGGGACAAACCCAGCCTGGTCCCTGAGAATGAGGCTAGGGATGTGCGGGAGCAACCTGTTCGCCAAAATTCTGGCAAAGAGCTTCAGGTCCGAATTTAACAGTGCGATTGGACCGTTAGTTTCCACAACACAGTGGATCCTTTCCCTCCTTCGGGATGAGGGAAATATGAGCTCTGAGGGAGTCCACCGGAAAGGAAGTGCCCTCGGTAAGAGAGTTGAGGGCAGTGACCAGGGGCTTCCCCAGTATCCCAAAGAAGGTCTTGTAATATGCCGGTGTGAAGCCGTCGGGGCCTGGAGCCTTCCTAGGCTTTGACTCCGCCAGAGCCACCCCCAGCTCCTCGACCGAAATGGGTTCCTCCAGCTCATCCCGTACCTCCCCAGGGAGGGAGGGCATACCCGAGGCAGCTAAATACGACCGAGGGGTCGGGCCCTCTGCTTCAGGGGGGCCAGGAGCAGGCGGCCCTTTCAGATTGTAGAGGCCTTCATAGTAGGCCTGGAACTCGGCCGCTATGTCCTCTGACATGTTCAATTTCTGACCAGACGCCGACTTAATATGGGGAATGTAGGTCTGGGCTCTCGGGCCCCTCAAGGCCCTTTCCAGTAAGGACCTCGGTTTGTTGAAGTACTCAAACATAGTCCGTCGGGCCCAGGCCAGCTTTTGTTTAGTCTTCTGGAACAGAAGGGAGCGCAGTTCTTCATGAGCCTTAAGATGGTCCCGAAGAACAGCCCGTGCCAAGTGCGCCTTATGCTGAGTCTCCAGCCTCCGGATCATGGCTAGGAGTTTGTCCGTGCGCTGCATCCTCTCCCGCTTAAGACGAGCCCCTATTTTCATCAGCACGCCCCTAATCACCACCTTATGCGCCTCCCATACAGTAAGGGGGTTAGCCACCGAGGCCCCATTAATAGAGAAGTACTCCCGCAACGCCGTCTGGATCTCCAAACGAGTATCTCCAGACTGGAGCAAGGCCTCGTTGAGTCTCCATGACGGCGGAGGGTGCGATACCGACCCCAACTGAAGGGTTAGGTGGACGGGCGCATGATCAGAAAACGAGATAACGTCGATGGAGGTGGATACCACCGCAGGCAGATCCCTATGCGACACCAATAAGTAGTCCAACCGGGAGTACGTATGTTGGACCTGCAAGAAAAAGGTATAGTCTCTGGTTTGTGCGTGCAGCAACCGCCACGGATCGACCAGGCGCAGCGCCTGGAGATCCGTTTTCAGCCGTTTTAAGCGCACGTATGATAAGTGGGAGGCCCCCCTAGAGACATGATGTGCTGGGTCCATGGCAAAGTTAAAGTCCCCGCCAAAAACCAGCAGCCCGTCCGCAAACTCCAGCAGCTCAGGGATAAGATTCTGCAAGAACTGCACATAGTCAGTGTTCGCAAAGTACACGTTGGCAAAGGTGACCTGCCAACCAAACACCGTCCCCTTCAGAAAAATAAAATGGCCCTGTGCATCCGTCCGCTGCGCCTCGAACGACCATGGAACAGATTTGGCTATTAAGATACTCACCCCCTTTGATTTGGAGATCGGAGAAACACTGTGATAAGCCCGGGGGAAGGCCCCATTGGTAAGTCTGGGTGTGCAACCCCGCGCAAAAATGCGTCTCTTGCAAAAATGCTACCTGCGACCCACCTTTACGCAGGGTCATCAACAGCTGTGAGCGCTTCTCCGGGGTGTTGAGGCCCCGTACATTCAGGGAGGTGACCTTAAGGAGACCCATTCCACCTCACTGGAGACCAACGGCAAAGGAGCTCGCAAGTCCCCAACCCACAGGCCCCCCCCCCCACGGCACAGGAACAACCCACAGAAGCCCCAGAAGAGAGTGGGCAGAAAGTACAGGGGAAGAGGGGGGAGAGGAAGGGAAATAGGGGTGAAAAGAGGAGGAGGGGATCACCGAGAGAAATAAAGAAAAAAAAAGAGGGGCAGAAAAGGGGGCAAGAGCGAGCGGGACAAGAAAAAAAGAGGGGGAAAGGAAGAAAGAGAATCTGCGGTGATCGCTACTTAAACTTGTAGCCCTACGATTGGGCACACTAGGTGTCCACACCAGGGCCTACCCTAACGGTGGGGGAAAAAAACGCTGAGATTCCCAAAGATGGTCAATCGAGAAATCGTAAAGAGATAAAGCTCAGTAACATTGGAGATGCAGGAGACTAGCCAATAAGAACTAAGATCTAGAAAACTACATAGCAAACAAAACATTAATACATGAAAACATAACAGGTTTCAACACTGGCAGAACATATCATAGCATAACCGGCCACCCAGGGCACTGTCCCGGGTCCCCTCACCGGGACCGGAGACAGTGGAGCAGGAGCAGCCCAAACAGAACATGAAAATTCCCATCGTGGTCAGCAATCTGGAGATGATCGGTAAGTCCGCACCCACAGCAGTGTCAGTGGGGGGGGGGGGTGACTCTTAAAACTTCAATCAGCGGTAATTGGGGAGGGGGAGGGGCAAAAGGGCCGGAGAGAGGGGCCAACACCCCAAAACCTGCCGGGTGAGGCCCGAGTATGTTAGGGTGATTAAGAGCACCACGGAGGGACCAAGGGCATCCCAACCATTGGCCAACGGGGGGAGGAAAGGACACAGGGCACCCATCCCCCCGCATGAACCCCCCTCACCCCCCACCAAAAATACAAACCCCCCCCCCACAACACAGAAGAGCAGCCTCACCCCCACGCAAACAACTAACAAGGGATACGTGGGAAAGGACAGGCAATATCAATTACAATAACATCCCGCAGTTCATCACTGACAGAGTCCTGGGCACCAAGGAATGTACTAAGTAGCACAGTAGCAATGAGAAAAAAGTCCAGCTGCTTACCCAACCCCGGACAGGGGTAGGATCAGTCCTCAGAAGCCAGTGGATGTCGTCTAGTGTCATCTCTGCTGGGTGCACGGGACCGGGGACGGCGCACTCGCTGCGGCCTTGGCAAAGGTGGTCCGAGCGCCTCCTGGGAAAGCAAATAGTCAAACCAGTTAGGGACTGAAACGGCTGGCCTACCAAGAAACTCGAAGAGGTTCGGCAACTGATCAGGAGAACGAAGAAAAAACTCTGCTCCCCTCCTCCGGACGATTACATGAAAGGGGTGGCCCTATCGATAGGTGGCTTCGGCCATTCGGATCACCTCAAGAAGGGGGCACATAAGGCCCCGCAGGGCTCTTGTTTGCCTGGAGACATCTGGGTAGATCCTGATAAGAGCTCCATCAAAGTCAATAGGGCCCCTTTCCCAAGCGAGGCGTAGGATTTCCTCCTTTACAGTAAAGAAGTGCACTCTGCAAAGTACATCGCGGGGTAGGTCCGCTGCTCCTGGGTCCCTGGATGCTGACGGAGTCACTCTGGGGCCTGGGATCCGGTGGACCCGGTCTAGCTCCAGGTCAGTATCCGGGGGCTTCCCAAGGACCTGATTCAGCAAGGCCACCACTGTAGTACGTAGGTCGGGTCCCATGGTCGCCTCCGGGATGCCCCAGAGGCGCAGATTGTTCCTCTGACTTCTGTTTTCGCCGTTATCCACACGGAGTTGCATTTCAATCAAGTGTCACTGCAGGGCTTGCTGCCCGAACTCAAGGGCGGCCAAGCGGTTTTCCGAGGAAGAGCTGGAGGTCTCCAGTGCGGTGACCCGTTCATCAACAGTGTCCACTTGTTGGCGCAGGTCGTGGAGCTCGCGAGACAGGGCATTGACTATGGAAGCTGCCATCTCTTGCAGGTCCTGCTTGGATGGCAGGCCTGCCACTAAGTCCCACCAGGGGCCGCCCTCTCATATATTTTTCTCCATAGAGCGCAGAAGCCTTTAAATACACATACCATCCGTCCCAACCCCATGCCCCCCCGCCTGTTAAGCTGCAGGGAATGTCCATGTTTGGAGAGGCCGGTGAGGCAGGGGAGGGGGCCAGGGAAGACGATCCTTCTGCCCGAGGGGGGTTCGGGCGGGATGAAGCTGCCCCCGCTGCACCACCCATCTCCTGCGGAGCGATACCTTGAGAGGATGAAAGATGCTGTGGTGCCATCTTGGCCGGTACGGCAGAGGAGTCGAGCCCGTGCTGGCGAAGAAAGTAGTTGCTTTAGCCGTGTCCTGACGGTGTCCCCGAGCCCCGCCGGTGTCTGCGCGCTCCTGGCATGTCGTTTTCACCATGTCTGCCGAGTCTGCGACTGGTTCTCTGGCTAGCTCCTGCAGAGCTCCAAACAGTGCGTTCTCACATGTCCATCTTTAATCCAGGTCCCCCAGGACGGCTACTTGGCAGGGTAAATTCACAGTAGGAGGCCGGGCCGGCCTCGGAGCACTCCCGTGGGTGACAGATTTAGGAAAGACCGGGGATCTACAGGCCTCACTAGGCCACACTAGGCCGGAGCCTGCCGCGTCCTCCCCGAGTGCTGTACGGGCCCCAAAACACCACCGGGATGACCCCTAGCGATGGATGAGTGGCAGTGGGGTAAGGATGAAGGTCTCCTACCTGCCCGAGCGGCTCTGTGTAGCGGCGGCCGGGAGGCCTCGGGGGCGGCAAGATGGCGGTGGCCGGTGCCGGTTCTCCTCGCGGCTCCGCGGGATGTGGCAACTCAAAAATCCCCGTAATAGCCACCTGGGGGGAAGCAGAACAGCATCCCGGACCCGATGATGCGAGTCTCGGGTGAGGAATCCTCAGCAGAGGTGCGGATGGCGGCGGATTGCTCCGTGTGTCTCAGGAGCCAGCCTCAAACACGCCCGCTGCCATGCACATCCGGACACGCCCCCCTTGAATGAGGCATTTAACTTCAAGCCCTTCCTCCCTGGTTTTGTGTCAGAGGGATGCGAGTAGAACCTCTAATTTCAGGTATTGAGTCCCTGTGGGTAGGCTGGGGGTTTACACTTCTTGCCATCCACGCAGACTTTTGCCGGTGACTCTCTGACATGTGACGTTATCCCGCTCGATGGGCGGGGCTGCGCCGTGTACCTTCGTCCCTGTCCTGAGCCACCCTGATTGGTGGCGTCTTTGATGTCAGGGTTCCAGCACCTCCACCCCATGGCTTATTGGCTCTCTCTGAGGTACACTCCCTATATAAGCAGACACACCTGATAGGCATGTCTCTGATTGAGCATTACTGCCATGGTGTGGTTATCTGCATTGGTGTGTTGAAAGGTAATGTACTCTATGGTGGGGTGATGACTGATTCCCCTCTCTTATTTCTATGCAAAACTAATCCTGTCTGCTGATGTTTAAGTTTAGGAAGTATGTGTTAATATGCTCTTCCAATTGCTTTTTTTTTGCTTTAGATATTCATACTTTTTTTGGCTGGTGTAGTCTACAATTTTTTGTTGCTGTTTGCAGCTTGGTCATCCTGGGATATACAACCACCCATCTGCTGCTCTGTGGACTGCTTCAGTCACTTTAGGAGACCCCATTAATTTTATTCCTTTTTTTTTTTATTGTACTGTGGATGATCATGTGAGTATTAGAATGAATGATTACATATATACCAAATTTATACTCTTATGCCCCGTACACACGAGAGGGATTAAGTCTGACAGACTTCCGACGGAGTTCTAGCGGAGTTCCGCCGGAGTTCTGGCGGACTTTTCGACCGAACGGACTTGACCACACACCATCACACCAAACTCCGACGGAGTCGAACGTGATGACGTACGACTGGATTCGACGTAGGAAGTTCCTAGACAGTAGCCAATAGCTGCCCTAGCGTCGGTTTTAGTCCGTCGGAGTAGCACACACACGAGCGGATTTTTCGAAGGGGACCGGGTCCGGCGGAGTTCCGTCGGGAAAATTTAAAGCATGCTTCATTTCTAAAGTCCGTCAGACTTTAGCTTCGCTAAAGTCCGTTGCAGCCCACACACGATCGGATAGTCTGACGGACTCAGCCCGTCGGACTTTGGATGTCGAAAAGTCCGCTCGTGTGTACGGGGCATTATATTGCTTGCTATGTTCACATCATGTTTTACAGTCTGATTATCATGCCACTATGTTTACATTTCAGACAATGAAAATTCAAGTCACCCAGACACGATCTTCCCTGATGAAGGAATACACATTGTTCATTCCGAAACATGTGGGGCTATATACGCAAGAAATCCCTATTGACTGACTACAGCTTGTCTCTGGCAGCACAGGCTATACTTGCCTTTTGTTAGGTAGGTTTGACAAATATGTTTTGATATACCACCATTCTAATTTTGTACTGTGTGTTTTACATTATTTTCCTTGTTGCCTATGTTTATATATAAACACGTTTTTATGTTTTGCATTAATAAAAGTGGCATTATATTGTCTTTTACTATAAAATTATCTTTATGACCATTTTTGCCTAAAAAGGCCAAGGGGGCTGCTCCAATCTTGCGCTATGGTGTAGGTTTACAAACCTTTTGTATGTTGATTACATCCTTCATATATCTAGGAAAGAGCCAAACACTTCCCCCCCCCCCCCCCCCCCCCAGTTCAGTTCCCAGCAGAGCATGCAAAAAGTTTGTTCAAACACCATAAAGTCGTGTCTATGGGACACGAACGTGAAAAAACAAAAGTGCTAATTTCAAAGGCTTATATGCAAGTTATTGCCATAAAAAGTATTTGGGGACCCAGGTCCTGCCCCAGGGTATCAATGCCTCAGGGTATCAATTCAAAAAGCGTTTTAAAAACTGAAGTTTTTTCGGCAGCAGTGATTTTAATAATGCTTAACGTGAAACAATAAAAATGAAATATTCCTTTAAATATAGTGCATGGGGGGTGTCTATAGTATGCCTGTAAAGTGACGCAGTTTTCCCGTGTTTAGAACTATACAACAGCAAAATGACATTTCTAAAGGAAAAAGTAATTTAAAACTGCTTGTGGCTGTAATGTATTGTTGGATCCCAGCAATATATGTGAAAATCATTGAGAAAAATGGCATGGGTCCCCCCCAGCTCATTAACAGGCCCTTTGGGTCTATTATGGATATTGAGGGGAACCCCACACCAAATTTAAAAAAAGAATGACGTGGTGGGCCCCAGGCACATACTCTGAACAGAAGTATATATACTATACGGCCTGCCTTATATAGTCTGCAGAAAAATGGGCCTTAGGTGTTGGTGGTACCTGTCAGAAACCATGAATCAGACTGAGACAGAAGTACAATGAAATCACACTTGTTTATTAATAAAAATAAAAAGGTGAATAGAGTAAGCATATTCAAAGCAAGCCAGAGTCCAGTAACCGGATCGAGTAGTCAGCCAGTCCAGAGTTCAATAACCAGATCGGGTAATCAGCCAGGCAGAAGTCAGGGATCCAAGTGGAGCAACAGCAAGCAGGATAAGGAGCCAAAAGGGATGTCAGCAATCCAGTCTTTAAACAGAACTGATTGACTGTATCTTCTGAATTCATGGCCTTTGCCTACTGTCTGAAACCATGAATCAGACCGAGACAGAAGTACAATTAAATCACACTTGTTTATTAATAAAAATAAAAAGGTAAATAGAGTAAGCGTATTCAAAGCAAGCCAGAGTCCAGTAACCAGATCGGGTAATCAGCCAGACCAGAAGTCAGGGATCCAAGTGGAGCAACAGCAAGCAGGATAAGGAGCCAGAAGGGATGTCAGCAATCCAGTCTTTAAACAGAACCGCAGGAGATGGTTTCTTGTGATGTGACCAAGGCGAAGGCAGATATGAAGTGAGCTGGACAGCTTTAAGTAGGCAGGTCAGACGAGCTGGATAAGGAACAGCTGGAAACTGTAGAGAGAGATGAGAGGTGGCAATTAGCCGACAGCTGAGCAGCCAGCCCAGAGAAGGAAGGGCTAAGCCAGCCCGACAGTACCCCCTCCTCAATAACCCCTCTCCCTCGGAGGGCCTGGAGCTGGATAAGGAACAGCTGGTAACTGTGGAGAGAGAGGAGAGGTGGCAATTAGCCGACAGCTGAGCAGCCAGCCCAGAGAAGGAAGGGCTAAGCCAGCCCTGACAGCACCCCCTCAATGACCCCTCTCCCTCGGATGGCCACCAGGCTTGAGGGGAAAACGTCTATGGAACTCGCGGAGGAGAACAGGGGCATGTACGTGCGAGGATGAAACCCAGGAGTGTTGCTCCAGACCGTGCCCCTTCCAATGCACCAGGTACTGTATACGCCCATGGAACCTACGGGAGTCAACAATGGATTGTACCTAATACTCCTCATTGTTCTCAACCTGAATAGGGTGAGGACGTGGCACCGAGGTGGTAAATTGGTTACAGAACAACGGTTTCAATAAGGAGACATGAAACACATTTGAGATGCGCATACTAGGAGGAAGGTCCAACGTGTAAGCCACTGGGTTAATCCTGCGAAGGATACGGAAAGGCCCAATAAACCGAGGTGCAAACTTCAGTGAGGGAACACGAAGCCGAAGGTTGCGAGATGACAGCCAGACCCTGTCCCCAACCTGGTAGGAAGGCGCAGGCAGGCGTCTGCGGTCAGCATGGAGTCTGTACCTATCATTAGCATGACGCAAAGCCTTGTCGTGACAAGGCATCAGCCCTTACATTCATAGTACCGGGTAAGAATGAGACAATGTAATTAAAGCTCCACAAGAAAAGAGCCCATCGCGCCCTTCTGGGAGAGAGTCGCTTAGCCTCCAGCAACACAGGATCAGAAACAAAGGCAGCCTTGAGAGTCTAAAAAGGCCTTAATGGACTCCGGAGACCAACTCTGTGGGTTACCATCCTTTCTGGTCATATCAGTCAGGGGCTTGACCAGAGACGAGAAGTTACGAATAAACTTCCGATAGTAGTTGGCGAAACCCAGGAAACGCTGCAGAGGACGTTAACCCACAGGTCGAGGCCACTGTAGGACTGCCAAAAGTTTCTCTGGGTCCATCAAAAAACCAGCAGTGGAAATGACATTTCCCCAGGAATGTAACCTGTTCACGATGGAACTCGCACTTCTCCAGTTTACAATAGAGATTGTTCTCTCTTAGTTTCTGAAGCACACGACAGACATCTGTGTGGTGGCTCTCCAGGGATTTGGAAAATATGAGGATATCAAGATAAACCACCACACATAACTGCAACAAATCTCGGAGGACAGCGTTAATAAATTCCTGGAAAACTGCCGGGCGTTACAAAAGCCAAAAGGCATTACCAGGTATTCATAATGGCCTGTTCTGGTATTAAACGCAGTTTTCCACTCATCGTCCTCCTTAATGCGCACAAGATTGTATGCCAGATCAGAAGTCAAGCTTTGTGAAAACCGTTGCTCTCTTGAGGCGGTTAAATAACTCTGTAATCAATGGAATCGGGTAGGCATTCTTAATCGTGAGCCAATTGAGACCCCTATAATCTATACAAGGTCTCGGTTCACCGCTCTTCTTCACAAAGAAGAAACCAGCAGGAGACGAGGATTTGCGGATGATACCTCCAGAAAGTGTGTCAGCAACATACTCCTCCATGGCCTTATCCTCCAAGACCGACAAAGGGTAAACCCGGCCATGAGGAGGTATGGCATCAGGTTGAAGGTCAATTGCGTAACCATAAGACCGCTGTGGAGGCAAACTACCGGCTTGTCCCTTATCAAAGACATTGCTAAAATTGCGGTACTCCTCCGGCAGGGAGGGGAGTGAAGAGGTGCACAGGACCTTGGATACCTTCAGGAAGCATGTCTCACTGCATTGTGGTGACCAGGAGAGAACCTCAGCATGGAGCCAATCAAAACAGGGGTTGTGCCTCTGTAACCAAGGATAACCAATAACCAGCGGAAACCTGGGCAGTGTTATTGAGTGCTGCAAAACAAATGCAGCATCAATGAACAGGCCTGCAGCCCCAGAGTCGATTAGAGCCTGTATCTCGATGGACGACTCAGCCCAAGAAAGGGTGACTGAAACCAGGGGCTTATCCTTCTGGATAACTGGGGATGAAACAACGGCACCTAAGGTCTGTCCATGACAGGACCTCAAGGTTCGGGCGTTCCCTGGACAGGTAGGACAAGACTTCAAAAAGTGACCTGCCTGGCCACAATAAAGGCACAATCTCTCTCTCCTCCTAAAGGCTCTCTCATCCGCAGAGAGAAGCATGAAGCCCAGGTGCATGGGTTTATCTTCACTGACTGACTCGTTACCAGGAGGCATGGGAGGTGAGGGAGGCATGGGTGGGACTACAAAGCTCGCAGGCAAACGTACAGGAGGCTTCCGCAAGTGCTTCTTAAAGGAAAGTCTTTCTCTGAGTCTGGAGTCAATGAGGATGGCAAACGAGATCAAGCTCTGCAGCTCAGTGGGTATATCTCCGGCTGCTATCTCATCCTTGATGGACTCCGAGAGACCATGAGAAAAAGCAGCCATGAGGGCCTCATTGTTCCAAGTAACCTCTGCTGCCAGAGTACGGAATTCAGTGGTGTAGTCGGCAACAGTTCTCATCAGGGCAGGACTTAGGGTGGTGGGGGCCCCTGGGCTTGAGTCGCTTTCGGGCCCTACCTTCTATACATTACCGTATTTATCGCGTATAACACGCACCCCAAATTTAGGAGGGAATTTTCAGCCTTGCCCCAGTGTCATTTGCAGCCTTGTCATTGCAGTCTTGAAGATTAAAAATGGCGTTTTGGGGGCCTCTCGGCGGCTCCAGGGTCCATCTCGCAGTCCTGAGCAGAGCTGAGAGTAGCCGAGTGTACTCGGCTTGGCTCACAGTCACACCCAATCCCTGTGTTATGTTCATCATAGGGCGGGACTGGGCGTGATTGTGAGTGGAGCCGAGCCGAGTACACTCAGCTATGCATCTCTGTGGGGCCCGCGGGGCCCCCTATTGGGCGAGGCCCATGGGCTTGAGCCCAGTCAAGCCCAATGGTAAGTCCAGCCCTGGTTCTCATACTCTGTTTGATGGACATGAGGCACTTGGCAGCAGAAGCGGAGCATGCTGGAACGTCAAATAACCTTTTAAAGGAGGCCACAAACTAAGGGTAACTCAAGACAACAGGTTTTTGCATCTCCCATAGAGGGTTAGCCCAGGCCAAGGCTCTCTCAGAAAGCAAAGATATCACAAAACCTACTTTGCTTCTGTACGTGGGAAACGCCTGGGGCAGCATCTCAAAGTATATCTCAACCTGATTGAGAAACTGTTAGAAAACTTTTAAATGTTTATTGTGTGACTATTAGAAAAACAATATTCCTGAGACTCATTTTTAACTGACTTCTGAGCACATTGTTATATTAACTTGCTGTATTGTTTTGTCTTAACTAACTCCATAGTAAGTTGTAGGATGATTATGCTTTACTATATATGGTAGCATAAGATTGTACAGGAAACGCTGGTAGCCAAAATAAAGTACCATCAGGTACCATGACATTCTATCTATGTTTCCTCAGCCAATAGAACCATAGAGGTGGTATTCTTGTAGGGTATGAGGAGGGGGGAGACACATTCTTTTGTGAGACTCTTACTGCAGCTTTTGTCCTGTAAGCATGTCTCCCTTTTGTGGGCCACATCAGAAATAAATTGTCTTCTTCTCAATACATCTGGAGTTTTGACTGATCACACGAGAAGATTCCTAACATTTTTGGTCCTTCGCAGCCGTAAACAACATGTTGGTTTTCAGATCAGACGGCCCCGACAAAACTTCGGTGAGTATTGGACTTTGGAGCTCACTGAGAAGTAAGTCCCCCTATTCAAAGTTATTGGTGAAACAGGGGCAGGGGCCTAAGATATGAATTCCACTGTCTGTTTCTGAACTTAGTGTGATCCAGTCCAGGTGTTTGAGAGGTAAGATAATTTAAATTATTCTTAATTCTTTCTAAGAGTCTTTTCTTCTCTTTCTCTTTGATTCTGGTTTAATGTGTTGTAATTGCCGACATTGGTATTGATCGTATAATATCTAGATGATCCAGTGCTCGTAGACAGAGACACTTGGGGACGTTGTCTAAGGTAAAAAATTAGGTCGCCCGCTGTCCGGACAGATAACAAAAAGATTTGAGGTATACCGAACGTCAGAGGTTGATTGCCTAACGCTGTCAGAGGTTGAATGCCCGACTATTTAAGCGCTGTTTAGTTAAGTGATCTAATAAGATCGCAAGGCTAACTTTCTTCTGTGTGTGTTTACTTTATCTTTGCTCATGTTTAACCTTTTTTGATTCTCTCTATAGTGTGGGGAGTACTGATATTTTTACTCTTGTATTCCTATTGTTACCGTGGATCGGGTACAACAGTCTTTGTTCTTTTACATGTTTTGTGCTGCGTATTCCTAATGTGCCTTTAGAAGGAGATAAGAAATCATTCTTCACGTTCTCATGATCTGTGTGTCTGTAAAAAAAAAAAAAAAAAAAAGGGAACGCACTGAACTCACTCTCCCCCTCCCCCTCCCCCTCCCCCTCCCCTCATGTAAGGAATGAGAATTGCTCTTCAAATTCCTGTCTGTAAAAGTTAACCCTCTGATCAGCTATGACAATACAGAAGGGTTATATTGTAAATATTGAAACTTAGCATAAAAGAAAAAAGGTACACTGATAACACCAGGTAGCTTTATTATTTAAGCATGCAATGATGTTACAGGAAGCAAGTGGCAGAAATTGTTGATGGTTTGGGGGTAGATGGGAGACATGAAGGTGGATTGCACTGTGGAGTGAATAGAATGTTGTAGAATTATTATCAGGTGGCTTGATGAATGTGAGAAAAGAAAAGGCTGAGAATGTTTTCATTACTATGATGTCAAGAAGCTGTTTCTCGGAAACAAGAAAATGCAGATTGCCTGACAGAGGTTAATTTGTGCATCTTTAAAATTATTAGGACTTTTGGTGGGAAAGAAAGTCTGAATAATATTCTTAAAGTAAATATTTATATTGGATGAGTTATTTTTAGAATTCACAGACTTTCAACTGTGAAGTGTTAATGATACAATGCTGTTTATATTTGGGTACATTTATAAAGTCAAAAGGCTAAGTTCTGAATCAGAATACTAAATATTAATTAAAAAGAAAGAAAGTTCTATTTTGGGACCCTGTGGATTTCACTTGGGACCAGAGAATAAGGGGAACAATACAAAAGGGGGTTCTTAAAGTTTTCTTAAATTTTGCTAAAATATTGGGGTCTGAGGAAATATATTCAGAGGTGTGCATGTGTGTGTTTAATATATGTATTTGAATAAATTAAAGAATATTGTTTTTAACAACTCCAAGGTAAGGAAGGCGTTTGGTAGTTTGATCTGTGATCCTGTGCTCATTCATGTTAGATAAAGAGTATCCATTTTCCCAGGCCCAATTTGAGTGCAGATATGACACCCCCCACCCCCCTCCTTCTACACAACTGAAGAATGAGGCAAGTTCCTTCCTATGGGGTGGGTGTCTACTGATTACATGAATGAGTACAAAATTTAACCTTTAGAGGTATTTTAGAGTTTAGAGCATTAAATGAAGGTATGAAATAATGTAGACTACACAGTCCTTAGAAACAAAGACAAATGATGTCCTTCCTGGGTATGACATTGGGCTCCTGGGCATCCCATGCTGACTGCCCCATTGGTACAGGCAATACATGGGAGCCCAATGGCCCCCCAGGATGCCATAAAATGGAGTGAGGAAACAGACGGCTTTTACTGACATAAAACAGTGTCTGTTATCCTGTTACAACAAAAGATATTACATTTGAGCCCAGCACGACACCTTTCCTGTATGACAATACTCTTGACACAACCTCACTTAACAATACAGAGGTGTACTACATTTAACCCATCCACACTACTACCACTTCCTACTGATGGTCATAAAACATTACTGCGCTGCTGCCATCACTGAAAAGGTACTGTCACAAAGTGATCTGAAAGATATACCGTTATCTAACCCTGACATGACACTTTTTGTTGATGGTTCTAGTAAGAAAAATCCAGATGGCACAAATGCAGCTGGATATGTAGTAGTGACACAGGATGAGATTTTGGAAGCTGGGCCACTACCAAAATATTATTTAGCACAAGTTGCAGAACTTGTAGCACTGGCAAGAGCATGCATACTGTCAGAAGGACAATTCGTAACCATATACACTGACAGTCATTATTCCTTTTCAACAGTACATGTTTTTGCACAACAATGGAAAAACAGGGGGATGGTCACCGCCAGTGGTAAACCAATTTCACACACGGCCTTCATTCTAGAATTCCTAGATGCAATACAGTTACCAATAGAGTTTATAATCTGCAAATGTCAAGCGCGCACAAAATATACAGACCCCATCATAAAGGGAAATAAAAGGGCAGATGAGGCAGCCAAAATAGCGGTACAAGAAACACAAATAATGACAGAACGAGAAATCCATAGAGATAGATCATACAGTCTTTACTGATATGCAGCAGTATTGACACATGGAGTAACTCATGTGTCAAACAGGGGGATGACTGAGATGTTTATTTAAGGTATGTACAGCCTATGGCTTCACTAACTGCTAAAAAAAACTTTTTGCTCTCAATGCATTATATGTTCAAGATACAATGCTCAGGGAGGCATAAGACCACAGAAAAGGAAGTTCCCCATATAGCAATATCCATTCTAACACATTTGCATGGATTTTTGGTAACCAGGTACCCTGACCAAATGGGTGGAGATATTCCCGACAGGAAGTGCAGATGCACAGACAGTTATAATGGACCTCATTTTGTAATTAAAAATATACAACATTTGGCAGAAGTGATGAGAATTAACCACTTAACAACCGCCCATTGCCGATTAACGGCATCAGGGCGGTTGTTTAACTCTAAGAGGCCGTTAATTAACGGCCTCCCAGAATTCTGCTCTCGCGCGCCCCCTGGGGCGCGCACACGAGAGCATCCGTGACCGCTGGGTCCAGTGGACCCGGCGCATCACGAATCACGGTAAACGGCCGCTCATCGCGGCCGTTTACCACGTGATCGCTCCGTCAAATGACGGAGTGATCACTTGTAAACAAGCCGGCGTTATGTTATGACGCCGGTTCCTCCCTCCCCCTCTCTGTACCGATCGGTACAGCGGAGGGGGAAGAGATCGGTGTCAGCAGCGATGTGGGCTGCATCTGCAGTGCCCACATCGCTGCTCACCGAAAATTAACCCCTCAAATCCCTGCAAATACTCTGCATTACTCTGCAATTCCCTGCAAATACTCTGCATTACTCTGCAATTCCCTGCAAATACTCTGCATTACTCTGCAATTCCCTGCAAATACTCTGCATTACTCTGCAATTCCCTGCAAATACTCTGCAATTCCCTGCAAATACTCTGCAATTCCCTGCAAATACTCTGCAATTCCCTGCAAATACTCTGCATTGCCCTGCAACACTCCGCATTGCCCTGCAACACTCCGCAATGCCCTGCAACACTCCGCAATGCCCTGCAACACTCCGCAATGCCCTGCAACACTCCGCAATGCCCTGCAACACTCCGCAATGCCCTGCAACACTCCGCAATGCCCTGCAACACTCTGCAATGCCCTGCAACACTCCGCAATGCCCTGCAACACTCCGCAATGCCCTGCAACACTCCGCAACGCTCTGCAATACCCTGCAACACTCTGCAACACCCGCCAATACCCTGCAACACTCTGCAATGCTCTGCAACCCCCGCCGATACCCTGCAATGCTCTGCAACCCCCGCCGATACCCTGCAACACTCTGCAATGCTCTGCAACCCCCGCCGATACCCTGCAACACTCTGCAATGCTCTGCAACCCCCGCCGATACCCTGCAACACTCTGCAATGCTCTGCAACCCCCGCCGATACCCTGCAACACTCTGCAATGCTCTGCAACACCCGCCAATACCCTGCAACACTCTGCAATGCTCTGCAACACCCGCCAATACCCTGCAATGCTCTGCAACGCAGTACTCTGCAACACCATGCTCTGAGATACCCAGCCATAGTCGGTGATACCCTGCAATACCCAGCCATAGACATCTCCCGCCGCCCTCCGCCCTCCGGGGGTGCTTCTACCGAATCGCTAATACGATCAAAGCCAGAATCTTTTTTTTTTTCAGGCTTCCCAGCTTAGAGGTGAGATGTGGGGTCTTATTGACCCCACATCTCACTGTAAAGAGGACCTGTCATGCCATATTCCTATTACAAGGGATGTTTACATTCCTTGTAATAGGAATAAAAGTGATCAAAAAAATTATTTTTGGGGAAAAAAATGTCAAACTAAAATAAATAAAGTAAAATGAACAATAAAAAAAAATGTTTTTTTTAAAGCGCCCCTGTCCCCATGTGCTCGCATGCAGAAGCGAACGCATGCGTAAGTCCCACCCACATATGAAAACGGTGTTCAAACCACACATGTGAGGTATCGCTGCGAACGTTAGAGCGAGAGAAATAATTCTAGCCCTAGACCTCCTCTGTAACTCAAAACATATAACCAGTAAAAAAAATGTAAATCGTCGCCTATGGGGATTTTTAAGTAGCGACGTTTGCCGCCATTCCACGAGCGTGTGCAATTTTGAAGAGTGACATATTAGGTATCTATTTACTCAGCGTAACTTCATCTTTCACATTATGCAAAAATTGGGCTAACTTTACTGTTTTTTTTTTTTTTTTAAGCACAAAACAGTTTTTTTTCCAAAAAAAAGCATTCGAAAAATTACTGCGCAAATACCGTGCGAGATAAAAAGTTGCAAAGACCACCATTGTATTCTCCAGGGTGTTTGCTAAAAAAACATATATAATGTTTTGGAGTTCTATGTAATTTTCTAGCAAATAAATTATGATTTTTACATGTAGGAGAGAAATGTCAGAATTGTCCTGGGTGCTCCAGAACACCTGATGGCGCTCCATGCATGTTGGGCCTCTGTATGTGGCCACGCTGTGTAAAAGTCTCACACATGTGGTATCACCATACTCGGGAGTAATAGCAGAATGTGTTTTGGGGTGTAATTTGTGGTATGCATATGCTGTGTGTGAGAAATAACCTGATAATATGACAATTTTGTGAAAAAAAAAAAAAAAGTAAAAAGAATCTTGATTTTGCAAAGAATTGTGGGAAAAAATGACAACTTCAAAAAACTCATCATGCCTCTTACTAAATACCTTGGAATGTCTTCTTTCCAAAAAGGGGTCATTTGGGGGGTATTTGTACTTTTCTGGCATGTTAGGGTCTCAAGAATTGAAATAGGCCGTCAGTCCTTCAGGTGTGATCAATTTTCAGATATTGGCACCATAGCTTGTGGACTCAATAACTTTCACAAAGACCAAATAATATCCACCAATTTGTACTTATTTTTACCAAAGATATGTAGTAGTATAAATTTTGGCCAAAATTTATGAAGAAAAAATTACTAATCTGCTAAATTTTCTAACAGAAACAAAGAAAAATTCGTTTTTTTACAGAATTTTCGGTATTTTTTCTTTTATAGCACAAAAAAAAAAAAACCCAGCGGTGATTAAATACCACCAAAAGAAAGCTCTATTTGTGTGAAAAAAAGGACAAAAATTTCATATAGGTCCAGTGTTGCATGACTGAGTAATTGTCATTCAAAATGCGAGAGCACCGAAAGCTGAAAATTGGTCTGGTTATTAAGGGTGTTTAAGTGCCCAGTGGTCAAGTGGTTAAAGTGAAATACCATTGTGCCTATCATCCCCAATTAGCTGGATTGGTAGAAAGACATACTGGCATTCTAAAAAGCAAACTGAGAAAAGCTATGGAAGAAACAGGTAAAAATAATTGGATGTACTGCCTACTAGTAGCTGTGACCAGTATGTATATCACACCCACAAAAGAAGCTTTAAGCCCATTTGGAATGATAAGGCCATATAAGATACCCTTACAATCAAATGAAACACCTACTGAGCAGTCTGAGCACACACCAGCAGAATACATGTCTAGGTTATTAATAGTGATGGACGAACTTCCGATGGGACATTTCGCGAACGCGGCCGATAGTTCGTGAACCGTAATGTTCGCGGCGGGCCCCATTGACTTCAATGGGAGGCGAACTTTACAAACATACAGGTCATATTTGCAGCCACAAAATAATTACTAGCTGTGCACACATAGTCCCACCACATGGCCAATGACATAACACATGTATGAGGTGAATCTGGGATCTACAACTACAAGCATTCTTTTTTTATATGTGAAATTGTGACAATTCAGGACTGTGGAGCGCATGAAGGCAATGGAGGAGAGGGAAGGTCAGGGTAGGCAAAGAAGAGGGTGCAGGAGATGATCACCAGCACCGTGATATAGAGCACTGACACCTGCACTGTGATAGAGTCACCTTACACCAGCACCGTGATAGAGAGCACTGACATCAGCAGCTTGACATACAGCAATGACACCTGCACCGTGATAGAGTGATCTGACACCAGCACCGTGATAGAGAGCACTGACATCAGCAGCGTGACATACAGCAATGACACCTGCACCGTGATAGAGTGATCTGACCCCAGCACCGTGATAGAGAGCACTGACATTAGCAGCGTGACATACAGCAATGACACCTGCACCGTGATAGAGTCATCTGACACCAGCACCGTGATAGAGAGCACTGACATCAGCAGCGTGACATAAAGCACTGACACCGGCACCGTGATATACAGCACTGACACCAGCACCGTGATATACAGCACTGACACCTGCACCGTAAGCAGCCCCAGGAGGAAGTCAGCATAGCACAGGGATGGTGGGAGCCCCTCATAATGAGCATAGCACAGGGATGGTGGGAGCCCCTCATAATATGCACAGCAGAGGTACAGCCCCAGGAGTAAGTCAGCATAGCACAGGGATGGTGGGAGCCCCTCATAATAAGCAGCCCCAGGAGGAAGTCAGCACAGCACAGGGATGGTGGGAGCCCCTCATAATAAGCAGCCCCAGAAGAAATATGACACCGCTCAACCTCTTCAAACAAGTGGGTACGGGCATATAGTACGGTGTGCTTTTTTTGTACAAGGAAGTGAGCCAAATGAAGAAAGGAGGTCTGTGTGCTCGATTAAAAAAATAGTTTCTAGACATATACATGGTCTACTGGTCACATGTGTTCAATTCCTCCGAGATCCATGCCTCATTAATTTTTAGAAATATGAGGTAGTTAACACTGTTGTGAGCTAGGCGAGTACTCTTATCGGTCACGATCCCCCCTGCTGCGCTGAACGTCCTTTCGGACAGGACACTGGACGAGGGGCAAGCCAACAGTTCGATTGCAAATTGGGCAAGCTCTGGCCAGAGGTCTAGCCTGCCCACCCAGTAGTCCAGGGGTTCATCACTCCTCAGAGCGTCCACATCGGCCATTAACCCGATGTAGTCAGACACCTGACGGTCTAGGCTTTCCCTGATGCTGGATCCGGATGACACCTGTCGATGGGTCGGCTGAAAGAATGACCTCATATCAGAAGTCACCAACACATCTTCAAACTGACCTCTTCTTGCAGGCACTGTTGGATTGGTACCCGCAACTCCTTCTCTGGGAGTGGGAATTGCTCCTCTGTCAGCGCACGCAAAAGCAGAATGCAGCATTTCTCGAAGCAAGGCCTGGAAGTGCTCCATTCTGACAGCCCTCTGTGACGGCGGTAACATTTCTGCCACTTTGTGTTTGTACCGGGGGTCTAAGTACGTTGCCACCCAATACTGGTCCTTGACCCTTATGCTTTTTATGCGGGGGTCCCTATTAAAACCCTGGAGCATGAAGGCCCCCATTTGCACTAAACTGGAAGCGGTGGGGTGGCCTGGCTCCTGCTCATCATCCAGGATAATGTCGTCCTCTTCATTCTCCTCTCCCCATCCACGCACAACAACAGGGATCCCAGAAAGGTTTAAAGCATGCTCTTCTTGCTCCTCCTCATCCACCCCGGCACCATCCTCCTCTGACTCCTCTTCAGACTCCTGTTGTTCACTTGTCTCAGATAGAGAAGCCCCCCTGGGAATTCATCCAGCATTACGACTTCCTCATCTTCCCGCTCCTGCTCCTCCACAGCTTGATCAATGACACGACGCAATGCACGCTCCATAAAGAAGGCATAAGGTACCATGTCACTGATGGCGCCATGGCTGCGGCTGACCAGTTTGGTGATCTCCTCAAATGGCCGCAGAAGTCTGCAAGCGTCGTGCATGAGCAGCCACTGGCGCGTTGAAAAAAAAAACCAGCTCCCCAGAACCTGTTCTGCCGCAGTTCATACAGGTAGACCTTAACTGCACGTTTCTGCTGGAGCAGCCTATCAAGCATATAGAAGTTTGAGTTCCATCGCGTCGGCAATCGCAAATAAGACGCCTGACCGGCAGATTGTGTCGCTGCTGAATGTCAGCAAGGCGAGCCATGGCCGTGTAAGATCTTCTGAAATGGGCCGAGATTTTCCTTGCCTGCCGCAAAATGTCCTGGACCCCAGTGTATTTGACAACGAATCGTTGCACGACCAAGTTTAAGACATGTGCCATGCATGGCACATGCGTAATTTTGCCCTGTTTCAATGCGCTAAGCAGATTGGCACCGTTGTCACACACCACTTTACCAACTGTCAAAATGAGCGGTGTTAGCCACTGATCTGCCTGTGAACGCAAAGCTGAAAGGAGTGCCGGGCCAGGGTGGCTCTTGGCTTCCAGGCACAACAGACGCAGCACGGCATGGCAACGTCTCACCTGGCATGTCGAATAGGTTCTGGGGAGCTTGGGCGGCGCAGTGGAAGAGACGCTAGCAGCGGAAAAGGAGGAGTCAGCCGAGGAGGAGAGGAAGGAGGATGGAGTAGGAGGAGGAGGAGAAGAAGATCCAGGCTTGCATGCAATCCGTGGCGGTAAAACCAAATCTACACGGGTGCCACAGGTTACATGCTTGACGGCCGTCAGAAGGTTCACCCAGTGGGCAGTAAAAGTGATATACCTTCCCTGCCCGTGTTTGCTAGACCACGTGTCTGTGGTCAGATGTATCTTGGCACTGACACTGTGTGCCAGAGATACATTCACTTGCCGCTGAACATGGCCATATAGCTCTGGGATGCCCTTCTGTGAGAAATACTTAATTCCTGGGACCTTCCATTGTGGTGTTCCAATGGCCACAAATTTTCGAAAGGCCTCCGAGTCCACCAGTTTATATGGCAGTAGTTGGCGGGCTATCAGTTCTGACAAGCCAGCCGTCAACCGTTGGGCAAGAGGGTTATTCGGCGTCATCATTTTTTTACGCTCGAATATTAGGCTCACGGAAGCCTGCCTTTTTGCAGAAAAACGTGAGCTTGGCGTGATGGAAGGTGGAGTGGAGGACAATTGTGAGGAGAGAGGAGAAGAAGTAGAAGACGAGGCTGGACGGTGAGAGCCTGGAGTGTGGCTTTGTGTGTTCCGTTGCTCCCACTGGGCTCGGTGATGGCAGCTCATGTGCCTTCTTAAGGCGGTCGTCCCTAGGTGAGTGTTGGGCTTACCGCGACTAATGCGTTGACTGCAAAGATTGCAGATGGCATTACTATTGTCAGCAGCGGACACGTTAAAAAAAGCCCACACTGCGGAGCCATGTGCCAGCGTCCTGGGAGCGCCAGATGTGACCATACATGGTCGATGACTCGCTCCTGATACATTAGCAGTTTGCTTTGTCCCTCCTGTGCAATGTAAGTTATTCCTGCATCTCCTCCCTATCTGCTAGTTCATATCTCCCTCTGAACTCCCCTACTCTTCCTCTCTTGTGGGCACCCACGTGACATCACTAGACACGCCATCATCGACGTCACCTTCCCCACCGCTATAAGTAGAGATTACGGAGTAGGCAGCAACACCGGTGACCAACCTCCTCCTTGGGCTGATCTGGATACTGTCGTCAGACTGCTGAGTGGCGGTTTTTGCTACCTCCTCTTCCTGATCCAATGCCAAGAGTGGCTGCGCATCAGAAATGTCTTGATATGGATTGGAAAATATTTCCTATGACTCAAGCGGAAGGTATGTGGTGGTGGTGGTGGTGGTGTTGTTGGTGGTAGTGTCTTTGGGGGTGCACATAGCAGAGAGTGAAGAAGAGGGTGCAGATGGAGAGGATGAGGAGGGTGCAGAAAGAGAAAGGCTAAGTGAGCCAGTCAACCAATTCTGGTGCTTCCTTTGATGTAATCGCACGCACCTTCTGCAATTTCGCAATTTGGCTCAAGCCTGTTGCTCCTACCCTACCCCTACCACACATGCGGAAGGGCCTGCCTCTTCCTCTGCCTGTCATTTTTTAAATGACCCTGTGACAAAACTCTCAGTCCCTATACTGATAAAGGACTGCTGCAGAATAGGGCAGCAGTCAGCAGTAGTGCACATCAACCCTATATAATGTGGACCTATACCAGTCCTTAAGGATTAGCAGACTGTACCTCACTCAACCCTATATACTCTAGTACGCTATACCTTACCAGTCCTTAGAAGGACCTTTGTGCAACTTGTAGGTTGTGATTAGCAGACTGAACCTCACTCAACCCTATATACTGTAGTACACTATACCTTACCAGTCCTTAGAAGGACCTTTGTGCAACTAGTAGGTTGTGATTAGCAGACTGTACCTCAGTCCTTATACTGATAAAGGACTGCTGCAGAATAGGGCAGCAGTCAGCAGTAGTGCACCTCAACCCTATATATTGTGGACCTATACCAGTCCTTAAGGATTAGCAGACTGTACCTCACTCAACCCTATATACTCTAGTACGCTATACCTTACCAGTCCTTAGAAGGACCTTTGTGCAACTTGTAGGTTGTGATTAGCAGACTGTTCCTCACTCAACCCTATATACTGTAGTACACTATACCTTACCAGTCCTTATAAGGACCTTTGTGGAGCTAGTAGGTTGTGATTAGCAGACTGTACTTCAGTCCCTATACTTATAAAGTACTGTTGCAGAATAGGGCAGCAGTCAGCAGTAGTGCACCTCAACTCTATATATTGTGGACCTATATCAGTCCTTAAGGATTAGCAGACTGTACCTCACTCAACCCTATATACTCTAGTACGCTATACCTTACCAGTCCTTAGAAGGACCTTTGTGCAACTAGTAGGTTGTGATTAGCAGACTGTACCTCACTCAACCCTATATACTGTAGTACACTATACCTTACCAGTCCTTATAAGGACCTTTGTGGAACTAGTAGGTTGTGATTAGCAGACTGTACCTTAGTCCCTATACTGATAATGGACTGCTGCAGAATAGGGCAGCAGTCAGCAGTAGTGTAGCTCAACCCTATATATTGTGGACCTATACCAGTCCTTAAGGATTAGCAGACTGTACCTCACTCAACCCTATATACTCTAGTACGCTATACCTTACCAGTCCTTAGAAGTACCTTTGTGCAACTAGTAGGTTGTGATTAGCAGACTGTACCTCACTCAACCCTATATACTGTAGTACACTATACCTTACCAGTCCTTATAAGGACCTGTGTGGAACTAGTAGGTTGTGATTAGCAGACTGTACCTCAGTCCTTATACTGATAAAGGACTGCTGCAGAATAGGGCAGCAGTCAGCAGTAGTGCACCTCAACCCTATATATTGTGGACCTATACCAGTCCTTAAGGATTAGCAGACTGTACCTCACTCAACCCTATATACTCTAGTACGCTATACCTTACCAGTCCTTAGAAGGACCTTTGTGCAACTTGTAGGTTGTGATTAGCAGACTGTTCCTCACTCAACCCTATATACTGTAGTACACTATACCTTACCAGTCCTTATAAGGACCTTTGTGGAGCTAGTAGGTTGTGATTAGCAGACTGTACTTCAGTCCCTATACTTATAAAGTACTGTTGCAGAATAGGGCAGCAGTCAGCAGTAGTGCACCTCAACTCTATATATTGTGGACCTATATCAGTCCTTAAGGATTAGCAGACTGTACCTCACTCAACCCTATATACTCTAGTACGCTATACCTTACCAGTCCTTAGAAGGACCTTTGTGCAACTAGTAGGTTGTGATTAGCAGACTGTACCTCACTCAACCCTATATACTGTAGTACACTATACCTTACCAGTCCTTATAAGGACCTTTGTGGAACTAGTAGGTTGTGATTAGCAGACTGTACCTTAGTCCCTATACTGATAATGGACTGCTGCAGAATAGGGCAGCAGTCAGCAGTAGTGTAGCTCAACCCTATATATTGTGGACCTATACCAGTCCTTAAGGATTAGCAGACTGTACCTCACTCAACCCTATATACTCTAGTACGCTATACCTTACCAGTCCTTAGAAGTACCTTTGTGCAACTAGTAGGTTGTGATTAGCAGACTGTACCTCACTCAACCCTATATACTGTAGTACACTATACCTTACCAGTCCTTATAAGGACCTGTGTGGAACTAGTAGGTTGTGATTAGCAGACTGAACCTCAGTCCCTATACTGATAAAAGACTGCTGCAGAATAGGGCAGCAGTCAGCAGTAGTGCACCTTAACCCTATATATTGTGGACCTATACCAGTCCTTAAGGATTAGCAGACTGTACCTCACTCAACCCTATATACTCTAGTACGCTATACCTTACCAGTCCTTAGAAGGACCTTTGTGCAACTAGTAGGTTGTGATTAGCAGACTGTACCCCACTCAACCCTATATACTGTAGTACACTATACCTTACCAGTCCTTATAAGGACCTTTGTGGAGCTAGTAGGTTGTGATTAGCAGACTGTACTTCAGTCCCTATACTTATAAAGTACTGTTGCAGAATAGGGCAGCAGTCAGCAGTAGTGCACCTCAACTCTATATATTGTGGACCTATATCAGTCCTTAAGGATTAGCAGACTGTACCTCACTCAACCCTATATACTCTAGTACGCTATACCTTACCAGTCCTTAGAAGGACCTTTGTGCAACTAGTAGGTTGTGATTAGCAGACTGTACCTCACTCAACCCTATATACTGTAGTACACTATACCTTACCAGTCCTTATAAGGACCTTTGTGGAACTAGTAGGTTGTGATTAGCAGACTGTACCTTAGTCCCTATACTGATAATGGACTGCTGCAGAATAGGGCAGCAGTCAGCAGTAGTGTAGCTCAACCCTATATATTGTGGACCTATACCAGTCCTTAAGGATTAGCAGACTGTACCTCACTCAACCCTATATACTCTAGTACGCTATACCTTACCAGTCCTTAGAAGTACCTTTGTGCAACTAGTAGGTTGTGATTAGCAGACTGTACCTCACTCAACCCTATATACTGTAGTACACTATACCTTACCAGTCCTTATAAGGACCTGTGTGGAACTAGTAGGTTGTGATTAGCAGACTGAACCTCAGTCCCTATACTGATAAAAGACTGCTGCAGAATAGGGCAGCAGTCAGCAGTAGTGCACCTTAACCCTATATATTGTGGACCTATACCAGTCCTTAAGGATTAGCAGACTGTACCTCACTCAACCCTATATACTCTAGTACGCTATACCTTACCAGTCCTTAGAAGGACCTTTGTGCAACTAGTAGGTTGTGATTAGCAGACTGTACCCCACTCAACCCTATATACTGTAGTACACTATACCTTACCAGTCCTTATAAGGACCTTTGTGGAACTAGTAGGTTGTGATTAGCAGACTGTACCTCAGTCCCTATACTCATAAAGGACTGCTGCAGAATAGGGCAGCAGTAAGCCGGAGTGCACCCCAACCTTATATATTGTGGACCTATACCAGTCCTTAAGGATTAGCAGACTATACCTCACTCAACCCTATATATTCTAGTACGCTATACCTTACCAGTCCTTAGAAGGACCTTTGTGCAACTAGTAGGTTGTGATTAGCAGACTGTACCTCAGTCCCTATACTGATAAAGGACTGCTGCTGAAAAGGGCAGCAGTCAGCAGTAGTGCACCTCAACCCTATATATTGTGGACGTATACCAGTCCTTAAGGATTAGCAGACTGTACCTCACTCAACCCTATATACTCTAGTACGCTATACCTTACCAGTCCTTAGAAGGACCTTTGTGCAACTAGTAGGTTGTGATTAGCAGACTTTACCTCACTCAACCCTATATACTGTAGTACACTATACCTCACCAGTCCTTAGAAGTACCTTTGTGCAACTAGTAGGTTGTGATTAGCAGACTGTACCTCGGTCCCTATACTGATAAAGGACTGCTGCAGAATAGGGCAGCAGTCAGCAGTAGTGCACCTCAACCCTATATATTGTGAATCTATACCAGTCCTTAAGGATTAGCAGACTGTACCTCACTCATCCCTATATACTCTAGTACGCTATACCTTACCAGTCCTTAGAAGGACCTTTGTGCAACTAGTAGGTTGTGATTAGCAGACTGTACCTCAATCAACCCTATATACTCTAGTACACTATACCTTACCAGTCCTTAGAAGGACCTTTGTGCAACTAGTAGGTTGTGATTAGCAGACTGTACCTCAGTCCCTATACTGATAAAGGACTGCTGCAGAATAGGGCAGCAGTCAGCAGTAGTGCACCTCAACCCTATATATTGTGGACCTATACCAGTCCTTAAGGATTAGCAGACTGTACCTCACTCAACCCTATATACTCTAGTACGCTATACCTTACCAGTCCTTAGAAGGACCTTTGTGCAACTAGTAGGTTGTGATTAGCAGACTTTACCTCAGTCCCTATACTTATGAAGGACTGCTGTAGAATAGGGCAGCAGTCAGCAGTAGTGCACCTCAACCCTATATATTGTGGACCTATACCAGTCCTTAAGGATAAGCAGACTGTACCTCACTCAACCCTATATACTCTAGTACGCTATACCTTACCAGTCCTTAGAAGGACCTTTGTGCAACTAGTAGGTTGTGATTAGCAGACTGTACCTCACTCAACCCTATATACTGTAGTACACTATACCTCACCAGTCCTTAGAAGTACCTTTGTGCAACTAGTAGGTTGTGATTAGCAGACTGTACCTCACTCAACCCTATATACTGTAGTACACTATACCTTACCAGTCCTTATAAGGACCTTTGTGGAACTAGTAGGTTGTGATTAGCAGACTGTACCTTAGTCCCTATACTGATAATGGACTGCTGCAGAATAGGGCAGCAGTCAGCAGTAGTGTAGCTCAACCCTATATATTGTGGACCTATACCAGTCCTTAAGGATTAGCAGACTGTACCTCACTCAACCCTATATACTCTAGTACGCTATACCTTACCAGTCCTTAGAAGTACCTTTGTGCAACTAGTAGGTTGTGATTAGCAGACTGTACCTCACTCAACCCTATATACTGTAGTACACTATACCTTACCAGTCCTTATAAGGACCTGTGTGGAACTAGTAGGTTGTGATTAGCAGACTGTACCTCAGTCCTTATACTGATAAAGGACTGCTGCAGAATAGGGCAGCAGTCAGCAGTAGTGCACCTCAACCCTATATATTGTGGACCTATACCAGTCCTTAAGGATTAGCAGACTGTACCTCACTCAACCCTATATACTCTAGTACGCTATACCTTACCAGTCCTTAGAAGGACCTTTGTGCAACTTGTAGGTTGTGATTAGCAGACTGTTCCTCACTCAACCCTATATACTGTAGTACACTATACCTTACCAGTCCTTATAAGGACCTTTGTGGAGCTAGTAGGTTGTGATTAGCAGACTGTACTTCAGTCCCTATACTTATAAAGTACTGTTGCAGAATAGGGCAGCAGTCAGCAGTAGTGCACCTCAACTCTATATATTGTGGACCTATATCAGTCCTTAAGGATTAGCAGACTGTACCTCACTCAACCCTATATACTCTAGTACGCTATACCTTACCAGTCCTTAGAAGGACCTTTGTGCAACTAGTAGGTTGTGATTAGCAGACTGTACCTCACTCAACCCTATATACTGTAGTACACTATACCTTACCAGTCCTTATAAGGACCTTTGTGGAACTAGTAGGTTGTGATTAGCAGACTGTACCTTAGTCCCTATACTGATAATGGACTGCTGCAGAATAGGGCAGCAGTCAGCAGTAGTGTAGCTCAACCCTATATATTGTGGACCTATACCAGTCCTTAAGGATTAGCAGACTGTACCTCACTCAACCCTATATACTCTAGTACGCTATACCTTACCAGTCCTTAGAAGTACCTTTGTGCAACTAGTAGGTTGTGATTAGCAGACTGTACCTCACTCAACCCTATATACTGTAGTACACTATACCTTACCAGTCCTTATAAGGACCTGTGTGGAACTAGTAGGTTGTGATTAGCAGACTGAACCTCAGTCCCTATACTGATAAAAGACTGCTGCAGAATAGGGCAGCAGTCAGCAGTAGTGCACCTTAACCCTATATATTGTGGACCTATACCAGTCCTTAAGGATTAGCAGACTGTACCTCACTCAACCCTATATACTCTAGTACGCTATACCTTACCAGTCCTTAGAAGGACCTTTGTGCAACTAGTAGGTTGTGATTAGCAGACTGTACCCCACTCAACCCTATATACTGTAGTACACTATACCTTACCAGTCCTTATAAGGACCTTTGTGGAACTAGTAGGTTGTGATTAGCAGACTGTACCTCAGTCCCTATACTCATAAAGGACTGCTGCAGAATAGGGCAGCAGTAAGCCGGAGTGCACCCCAACCTTATATATTGTGGACCTATACCAGTCCTTAAGGATTAGCAGACTATACCTCACTCAACCCTATATATTCTAGTACGCTATACCTTACCAGTCCTTAGAAGGACCTTTGTGCAACTAGTAGGTTGTGATTAGCAGACTGTACCTCAGTCCCTATACTGATAAAGGACTGCTGCTGAAAAGGGCAGCAGTCAGCAGTAGTGCACCTCAACCCTATATATTGTGGACGTATACCAGTCCTTAAGGATTAGCAGACTGTACCTCACTCAACCCTATATACTCTAGTACGCTATACCTTACCAGTCCTTAGAAGGACCTTTGTGCAACTAGTAGGTTTGTGATTAGCAGACTTTACCTCACTCAACCCTATATACTGTAGTACACTATACCTCACCAGTCCTTAGAAGTACCTTTGTGCAACTAGTAGGTTGTGATTAGCAGACTGTACCTCGGTCCCTATACTGATAAAGGACTGCTGCAGAATAGGGCAGCAGTCAGCAGTAGTGCACCTCAACCCTATATATTGTGAATCTATACCAGTCCTTAAGGATTAGCAGACTGTACCTCACTCATCCCTATATACTCTAGTACGCTATACCTTACCAGTCCTTAGAAGGACCTTTGTGCAACTAGTAGGTTGTGATTAGCAGACTGTACCTCAATCAACCCTATATACTCTAGTACACTATACCTTACCAGTCCTTAGAAGGACCTTTGTGCAACTAGTAGGTTGTGATTAGCAGACTGTACCTCAGTCCCTATACTGATAAAGGACTGCTGCAGAATAGGGCAGCAGTCAGCAGTAGTGCACCTCAACCCTATATATTGTGGACCTATACCAGTCCTTAAGGATTAGCAGACTGTACCTCACTCAACCCTATATACTCTAGTACGCTATACCTTACCAGTCCTTAGAAGGACCTTTGTGCAACTAGTAGGTTGTGATTAGCAGACTTTACCTCAGTCCCTATACTTATGAAGGACTGCTGTAGAATAGGGCAGCAGTCAGCAGTAGTGCACCTCAACCCTATATATTGTGGACCTATACCAGTCCTTAAGGATAAGCAGACTGTACCTCACTCAACCCTATATACTCTAGTACGCTATACCTTACCAGTCCTTAGAAGGACCTTTGTGCAACTAGTAGGTTGTGATTAGCAGACTGTACCTCACTCAACCCTATATACTGTAGTACACTATACCTCACCAGTCCTTAGAAGTACCTTTGTGCAACTAGTAGGTTGTGATTAGCAGACTGTACCTCAGTCCCTATACTGATAAAGGACTGCTGCAGAATAGGGCAGCAGTCAGCAGTAGTGCACCTCAACCCTATATATGGTGGATCTATACCAGTCCTTAAGGATTAGCAGACTGTACCTCACTCAACCCTATATACTCTAGTACGCTATACCTTACCAGTCCTTAGAAGGACCTTTGTGCAACTAGTAGGTTGTGATTAGCAGACTTTACCTCAGTCCCTATACTTATAAAGGACTGCTGTAGAATAGGGCAGCAGTCAGCAGTAGTGCACCTCAACCCTATATATTGTGGACCTATACCAGTCCTTAAGGATAAGCAGACTGTACCTCACTCAACCCTATATACTGTAGTACACTATACCTCACCAGTCCTTAGAAGTACCTTTGTGCAACTAGTAGGTTGTGATTAGCAGACTGTACCTCAGTCCCTATACTGATAAAGGACTGCTGCAGAATAGGGCAGCAGTCAGCAGTAGTGCACCTCAACCCTATATATGGTGGATCTATACCAGTCCTTAAGGATTAGCAGACTGTACCTCACTCAACCCTATATACTCTAGTACGCTATACCTTACCAGTCCTTAGAAGGACCTTTGTGCAACTAGTAGGTTGTGATTAGCAGACTGTTCCTCAGTCCCTATACATATAAAGGACTGCTGCAGAATAGGGCAGCAGTCAGCAGTAGTGCACCTCAGCCCTATATATTGTGGATCTATACCAGTCCTTAAGGATTAGCAGACTGTACCTCACTCAACCCCATATACTCTAGTACGCTATACCTTACCAGTCCTTAGAAGGACCTTTGTGCAACTAGTAGGTTGTGATTAGCAGACTGTTCCTCAGTCCCTATACATATAAAGGACTGCTGCAGAATAGGGCAGCAGTCAGCAGTAGTGCACCTCAGCCCTATATATTGTGGACCTATACCAGTCCTTAAGGATTAGCAGACTGTACCTCACTCAACCCTATATACTCTAGTATGCTATACCTTACCAGTCCTTAGAAGGACCTTTGTGCAACTAGTAGGTTGTGATTAGCAGACTGTACCTCAGTCCCTATACTCATAAAGGACTGCTGCAGAATAGGGCAGCAGTAAGCCGGAGTGCACCCCAACCCTATATATTGTGGACCTATACCAGTCCTTAAGGATTAGCAGACTGTACCTCACTCAACCCTATATACTCTAGTACACTATACCTTACCAGTCCTTAGAAGGACCTTTGTGCAACTAGTAGGTTGTGATTAGCAGACTGTACCTCAGTCCCTAGACTGGTAAAGGACTGCTGCAGAATAGGGCAGCAGTCAGCAGTAGTGCACCTCAACCCTATATATTGTGGACCTATACCAGTCCTTAAGAATTAGCAGACTGTACCTCACTCAACCCTATATACTCTAGTACGCTATACCTTACCAGTCCTTAGAAGGACCTTTGTGCAACTAGTAGGTTGTGATTAGCAGACTGTACCTCACTCAACCCTATATACTGTTGTACACTATACCTCACCAGTCCTTAGAAGGACCTTTGTGCAACTAGTAGGTTGTGATTAGCAGACTGTACCTCAGTCCCTATACTCATAAAGGACTGCTGCAGAATAGGGCAGCAGTAAGCCGGAGTGCACCCCAACCCTATATATTGTGGACCTATACCAGTCCTTAAGGATTAGCAGACTGTAACTCAGTCAACCCTATATACTCTAGTACGCTATACCTTGCCAGTCCTTAGAAGGACCTTTGTGCAACTAGTAGGTTGTGATTAACAGACTGTACCTCACTCAACCCTATATACTGTAGTACACTATACCTCACCAGTCCTTAGAAGTACCTTTGTGCAACTAGTAGGTTGTGATTAGCAGACTGTGCCTAAGTCCCTATACTGATAAAGGACTGCTGCAGAATAGGGCAGCAGTCAGCAGTAGTGCACCTCAGCCCTATATATTGTGGACCTATACCAGTCCTTAAGGATTAGCAGACTGTACCTCACTCAACCCTATATACTCTAGTACACTATACCTTACCAGTCCTTAGAAGGACCTTTGTGCAACTAGTAGGTTGTGATTAGCAGACTGTACCTCAGTCCCTAGACTGGTAAAGGACTGCTGCAGAATAGGGCAGCAGTCAGCAGTAGTGCACCTCAACCCTATATATTGTGGACCTATACCAGTCCTTAAGAATTAGCAGACTGTACCTCACTCAACCCTATATACTCTAGTACGCTATACCTTACCAGTCCTTAGAAGGACCTTTGTGCAACTAGTAGGTTGTGATTAGCAGACTGTACCTCACTCAACCCTATATACTGTTGTACACTATACCTCACCAGTCCTTAGAAGGACCTTTGTGCAACTAGTAGGTTGTGATTAGCAGACTGTACCTCAGTCCCTATACTCATAAAGGACTGCTGCAGAATAGGGCAGCAGTAAGCCGGAGTGCACCCCAACCCTATATATTGTGGACCTATACCAGTCCTTAAGGATTAGCAGACTGTAACTCAGTCAACCCTATATACTCTAGTACGCTATACCTTGCCAGTCCTTAGAAGGACCTTTGTGCAACTAGTAGGTTGTGATTAACAGACTGTACCTCACTCAACCCTATATACTGTAGTACACTATACCTCACCAGTCCTTAGAAGTACCTTTGTGCAACTAGTAGGTTGTGATTAGCAGACTGTGCCTAAGTCCCTATACTGATAAAGGACTGCTGCAGAATAGGGCAGCAGTCAGCAGTAGTGCACCTCAGCCCTATATATTGTGGACCTATACCAGTCCTTAAGGATTAGCAGACTGTACCTCACTCAACCCTATATAATCTAGTACGCTATACCTTACCAGTCCTTAGAAGGACCTTTGTGCAACTAGTAGGTTGTGATTAGCAGACTGTACCTAAGTCCCTATACTGATAAAGGACTGCTGCAGAATAGGGCAGCAGTCAGCAGTAGTGCACCTCAGCCCTATATATTGTGGACCTATACCAGTCCTTAAGGATTAGCAGACTGTACCTCACTCAACCCTATATACTCTAGTACGCTATACCTTACCAGTCCTTAGAAGGACCTTTGTGCAACTAGTAGGTTGTGATTAGCAGACTGAACCTCACTCAACCCTATATACTGTAGTACACTATACCTTACCAGTCCTTAGAAGGACCTTTGTGCAACTAGTAGGTTGTGATTAGCAGACTGTACCTCAGTCCTTATACTGATAAAGGACTGCTGCAGAATAGGGCAGCAGTCAGCAGTAGTGCACCTCCACCCTATATATTGTGGACCTATACCAGTCCTTAAGGATTAGCAGACTGTACCTCACTCAACCCTATATACTCTAGTACGCTATACCTTACCAGTCCTTAGAAGGACCTTTGTGCAACTTGTAGGTTGTGATTAGCAGACTGTTCCTCAGTCCCTATACATATAAAGGACTGCTGTAGAATAGGGCAGCAGTCAGCAGTAGTGCACCTCAACCCTATATATTGTGGACCTATACCAGTCCTTAAGGATTAGCAGACTGTACCTCACTCAACCCTATATACTCTAGTATGCTATACCTTACCAGTCCTTAGAAGGACCTTTGTGCAACTAGTAGGTTGTGATTAGCAGACTGTACCTCAGTCCCTATACTCATAAAGGACTGCTGCAGAATAGGGCAGCAGTAAGCCGGAGTGCACCCCAACCCTATATATTGTGGACCTATACCAGTCCTTAAGGATTAGCAGACTGTACCTCACTCAACCCTATATACTCTAGTACGCTATACCTTACCAGTCCTTAGAAGGACCTTTGTGCAACTAGTAGGTTGTGATTAGCAGACTGTACCTCACTCAACCCTATATACTGTAGTACACTACACCTCACCAGTCCTTAGAAGTACCTTTGTGCAACTAGTAGGTTGTGATTAGCAGACTGTACCTCAGTCCCTATACTGATAAAGGACTGCTGCAGAATAGGGCAGCAGTCAGCAGTAGTGCACCTCAACCCTATATATTGTGGATCTATACCAGTCCTTAAGGATTAGCAGACTGTACCTCACTCAACCCTATATTCTCTAGTACGCTATACCTTACCAGTCCTTAGAAGGACCTTTGTGCAACTAGTAGGTTGTGATTAGCAGACTGTACCTCACTCAACCCTATATACTGTAGTACACTATACCTCACCAGTCCTTAGAAGTACCTTTGTGCAACTAGTAGGTTGTGATTAGCAGACTGTACCTCAGTCCCTATACTGATAAAGGACTGCTGCAGAATAGGGCAGCAGTCAGCAGTAGTGCACCTCAACCCTATTGTAACGGCACCCCTAATATAAAGGGGGTTAACGCCGTTTACGATGTTCCCTCTCCTAGACACACATCCACTCGCTACCAATATCCACAGCTAATCGACCCTTTCCTATAGGAGCCGACCCCTCTGGCAAAAAGACGAGACGCACTCAGTCTCTTCTGTAGTAGGAATGACTTTATTAATGAGAAACATTGTAACTTTATACACAATTCAAGGCACATGCTTTAACATGAACAAGGGCCCAGCTCCACCCACACATCCCAAGACTCAACACCTCATCCTGACGTCTGCTAGGCTTCAAACGATCCCACCCAATACACATCTTTTCACAAAGGGTTGGCAGCCAGTCTGTCTGGCACTTTACAATACACACAAGGACAGACTTAAATGAACAATACAAATGCAAAACAACTTAATTCCTCACAGCAATGATACTTAACCCCCATATACAGTATACATCCCATCTATATACAATGTATATACAGCCTTGAATATGGCTATCACAGACCATATCTGGGTTTTCTTTTATTCACCCTGTGTCCAAAGTGACCCCACTGTCACACATCTCCCCTTTCGGCAGGGGACTCACAGAGGAGGGGACCCCAGACGGGGTGACTCCGCAGTTAGTCCATGGGTCCATTCTTCCAAAGTGTCCAAAGTGACCCCACTGTCACACCTATATATTGTGGATCTATACCAGTCCTTAAGGATTAGCAGACTGTACCTCACTCAACCCTATATACTCTAGTACGCTATACCTTACCAGTCCTTAGAAGGACCTTAGTGGAACTAGTAGGTTGTGATTAGCAGACTGTACCTCATACCCTATACTGATAATGGACTGCTGCAGAATAGGGCAGCAGTCAGCAGTAGTGCATCTCAATCCTATATATTGTGGACCTATACCAGTCCTTAAGGATTAGCAAACTGTACCTCACTCAACCCTATATACTCTAGTATGCTATACCTTACCAGTCCTTAGAAGTACCTTTGTGCAACTAGTAGGTTGTGATAAGCAAACTGTACCTCACTCAACCCTATATACTGTAGTACACTATACCTTACCAGTACTTAGAAGGACCTTTGTGGAACCAGTAGGTTGTGATTAGCAGACTGTACCTCGGTCCCTATACTGATAATGGACTGCTGCAGAATAGGGCAGCAGTCAGCAGTAGTGCACCTCAGCCCTATATATTGTGGATCTATACCAGTCCTTAAGGATTAGCAGACTGTACCTCACTCAACCCTATATACTCTAGTACGCTATACCTTACCAGTCCTTAGAAGGACCTTTGTGCAACTAGTAGGTTGTGATTAGCAGACTGTTCCTCAGTCCCTATACATATAAAGGACTGCTGCAGAATAGGGCAGCAGTCAGCAGTAGTGCACCTCAGCCCTATATATTGTGGACCTATACCAGTCCTTAAGGATTAGCAGACTGTACCTCACTCAACCCTATATACTCTAGTATGCTATACCTTACCAGTCCTTAGAAGGACCTTTGTGCAACTAGTAGGTTGTGATTAGCAGACTGTACCTCAGTCCCTATACTCATAAAGGACTGCTGCAGAATAGGGCAGCAGTAAGCCGGAGTGCACCCCAACCCTATATATTGTGGACCTATACCAGTCCTTAAGGATTAGCAGACTGTACCTCACTCAACCCTATATACTCTAGTACACTATACCTTACCAGTCCTTAGAAGGACCTTTGTGCAACTAGTAGGTTGTGATTAGCAGACTGTTCCTCAGTCCCTAGACTGGTAAAGGACTGCTGCAGAATAGGGCAGCAGTCAGCAGTAGTGCACCTCAACCCTATATATTGTGGACCTATACCAGTCCTTAAGAATTAGCAGACTGTACCTCACTCAACCCTATATACTCTAGTACGCTATACCTTACCAGTCCTTAGAAGGACCTTTGTGCAACTAGTAGGTTGTGATTAGCAGACTGTACCTCACTCAACCCTATATACTGTTGTACACTATACCTCACCAGTCCTTAGAAGGACCTTTGTGCAACTAGTAGGTTGTGATTAGCAGACTGTACCTCAGTCCCTATACTCATAAAGGACTGCTGCAGAATAGGGCAGCAGTAAGCCGGAGTGCACCCCAACCCTATATATTGTGGACCTATACCAGTCCTTAAGGATTAGCAGACTGTAACTCAGTCAACCCTATATACTCTAGTACGCTATACCTTGCCAGTCCTTAGAAGGACCTTTGTGCAACTAGTAGGTTGTGATTAGCAGACTGTACCTCACTCAACCCTATATACTGTAGTACACTATACCTCACCAGTCCTTAGAAGTACCTTTGTGCAACTAGTAGGTTGTGATTAGCAGACTGTGCCTAAGTCCCTATACTGATAAAGGACTGCTGCAGAATAGGGCAGCAGTCAGCAGTAGTGCACCTCAGCCCTATATATTGTGGACCTATACCAGTCCTTAAGGATTAGCAGACTGTACCTCACTCAACCCTATATAATCTAGTACGCTATACCTTACCAGTCCTTAGAAGGACCTTTGTGCAACTAGTAGGTTGTGATTAGCAGACTGTACCTAAGTCCCTATACTGATAAAGGACTGCTGCAGAATAGGGCAGCAGTCAGCAGTAGTGCACCTCAGCCCTATATATTGTGGACCTATACCAGTCCTTAAGGATTAGCAGACTGTACCTCACTCAACCCTATATACTCTAGTACGCTATACCTTACCAGTCCTTAGAAGGACCTTTGTGCAACTAGTAGGTTGTGATTAGCAGACTGAACCTCACTCAACCCTATATACTGTAGTACACTATACCTTACCAGTCCTTAGAAGGACCTTTGTGCAACTAGTAGGTTGTGATTAGCAGACTGTACCTCAGTCCTTATACTGATAAAGGACTGCTGCAGAATAGGGCAGCAGTCAGCAGTAGTGCACCTCCACCCTATATATTGTGGACCTATACCAGTCCTTAAGGATTAGCAGACTGTACCTCACTCAACCCTATATACTCTAGTACGCTATACCTTACCAGTCCTTAGAAGGACCTTTGTGCAACTTGTAGGTTGTGATTAGCAGACTGTTCCTCAGTCCCTATACATATAAAGGACTGCTGTAGAATAGGGCAGCAGTCAGCAGTAGTGCACCTCAACCCTATATATTGTGGACCTATACCAGTCCTTAAGGATTAGCAGACTGTACCTCACTCAACCCTATATACTCTAGTATGCTATACCTTACCAGTCCTTAGAAGGACCTTTGTGCAACTAGTAGGTTGTGATTAGCAGACTTTACCTCAGTCCCTATACTCATAAAGGACTGCTGCAGAATAGGGCAGCAGTAAGCCGGAGTGCACCCCAACCCTATATATTGTGGACCTATACCAGTCCTTAAGGATTAGCAGACTGTACCTCACTCAACCCTATATACTCTAGTACGCTATACCTTACCAGTCCTTAGAAGGACCTTTGTGCAACTAGTAGGTTGTGATTAGCAGACTGTACCTCACTCAACCCTATATACTGTAGTACACTACACCTCACCAGTCCTTAGAAGTACCTTTGTGCAACTAGTAGGTTGTGATTAGCAGACTATACCTCAGTCCCTATACTGATAAAGGACTGCTGCAGAATAGGGCAGCAGTCAGCAGTAGTGCACCTCAACCCTATATATTGTGGATCTATACCAGTCCTTAAGGATTAGCAGACTGTACCTCACTCAACCCTATATTCTCTAGTACGCTATACCTTACCAGTCCTTAGAAGGACCTTTGTGCAACTAGTAGGTTGTGATTAGCAGACTGTACCTCACTCAACCCTATATACTGTAGTACACTATACCTCACCAGTCCTTAGAAGTACCTTTGTGCAACTAGTAGGTTGTGATTAGCAGACTGTACCTCAGTCCCTATACTGATAAAGGACTGCTGCAGAATAGGGCAGCAGTCAGCAGTAGTGCACCTCAACCCTATTGTAACGGCACCCCTAATATAAAGGGGGTTAACGCCGTTTACGATGTTCCCTCTCCTAGACACACATCCACTCGCTACCAATATCCACAGCTAATCGACCCTTTCCTATAGGAGCCGACCCCTCTGGCAAAAAGACGAGACGCACTCAGTCTCTTCTGTAGTAGGAATGACTTTATTAATGAGAAACATTGTAACTTTATACACAATTCAAGGCACATGCTTTAACATGAACAAGGGCCCAGCTCCACCCACACATCCCAAGACTCAACACCTCATCCTGACGTCTGCTAGGCTTCAAACGATCCCACCCAATACACATCTTTTCACAAAGGGTTGGCAGCCAGTCTGTCTGGCACTTTACAATACACACAAGGACAGACTTAAATGAACAATACAAATGCAAAACAACTTAATTCCTCACAGCAATGATACTTAACCCCCATATACAGTATACATCCCATCTATATACAATGTATATACAGCTTTGAATATGGCTATCACAGACCATATCTGGGTTTTCTTTTATTCACCCTGTGTCCAAAGTGACCCCACTGTCACACATCTCCCCTTTCGGCAGGGGACTCACAGAGGAGGGGACCCCAGACGGGTTGACTCCGCAGTTAGTCCATGGGTCCATTCTTCCAAAGTGTCCAAAGTGACCCCACTGTCACACCTATATATTGTGGATCTATACCAGTCCTTAAGGATTAGCAGACTGTACCTCACTCAACCCTATATACTCTAGTACGCTATACCTTACCAGTCCTTAGAAGGACCTTAGTGGAACTAGTAGGTTGTGATTAGCAGACTGTACCTCATACCCTATACTGATAATGGACTGCTGCAGAATAGGGCAGCAGTCAGCAGTAGTGCATCTCAATCCTATATATTGTGGACCTATACCAGTCCTTAAGGATTAGCAAACTGTACCTCACTCAACCCTATATACTCTAGTATGCTATACCTTACCAGTCCTTAGAAGTACCTTTGTGCAACTAGTAGGTTGTGATAAGCAAACTGTACCTCACTCAACCCTATATACTGTAGTACACTATACCTTACCAGTACTTAGAAGGACCTTTGTGGAACTAGTAGGTTGTGATTAGCAGACTGTACCTCGGTCCCTATACTGATAATGGACTGCTGCAGAATAGGGCAGCAGTCAGCAGTAGTGAACCTCAACCCTATATATTGTGGATCTATACCAGTCCTTAAGGATTAGCAGACTGTACCTCACTCAACCCTATATACTCTAGTACGCTACACCTTACCAGTCCTTAGAAGGACCTTTGTGCAACTAGTAGGTTGTTATTAGCAGACTGTACCTCAGTCCCTATACTGATAAAGGACTGCTGCAGAATAGGGCAGCAGTCAGCAGTAGTGCACCTCAACCCTACATATTGTGGACCTATACCACTCCTTAAGGATTAGCAGACTGTACCTCACTCAACCCTATATACTCTAGTACACTATACCTTACCAGTCCTTAGAAGGACCTTTGTGAAACTAGTAGGTTGTGATTAGCAGACTGTACCTCAGTCCCTATTCTGATAAAGGACTGCTGCAGAATAGGGCAGCAGTCAGCAGTAGTGCACCTCAACCTTATATATTGTGGACCTATACCAGTCCTTAAGGATTAGCAGACTGTACCTCACTCAACCCTATATGCTCTAGTACGCTATACCTTACCAGTCCTTAGAAGGACCTTTGTGGAACTAGTAGGTTGTGATTAGCAGACTGTACCTCATACCCTATACTGATAATGGACTGCTGCAGAATAGGGCAGCAGTCAGCAGTAGTGCACCTCAACCCTGTATATTGTGGACCTATAGCAGTCCTTAAGGATTAGCAGACTGTACCTCACTCAACCCTATATACTCTAGAACGCTATACCTTACCAGTCCTTAGAAGGACCTTTGTGCAACTAGTAGGTTGTGATTAGCAGACTTTACCTCACTCAACCCTATATACTGTAGTACACTATACCTTACCTGTCCTTAGAAGGACCTTTGTGGAACTAGTAGGTTGTGATTAGCAGACTGTACCTCAGTCCCTATACTGATAAAGGACTGCTGCAGAATAGGGCAGCAGTCAGCAGTAGTGCACCTCAACCCTATATATTGTGGACCTATACCAGTCCTTAAGGATTAGCAGACTGTACCTCACTCAACCCTATATACTCTAGTACACTATACCTTACCAGTCCTTAGAAGGACCTTTGTGCAACTAGTAGGTTGTGATTAGCAGACTGTACCTCAGTCCCTATACTCATAAAGGACTGCTGCAGAATAGGGCAGCAGTCAGCAGTAGTGCACCTCAACCCTATATATTGTTGATCTATACCAGTCCTTAAGTATTAGCAGACTTTACCTTACTCAACCCTATATACTCTAGTACGCTATACCTTACCAGTCCTTAGATGGACCTTTGTGCAACTAGTAGGTTGTGATTAGCAGACTGTACCCCAGTCCCTATACTTATAAAGGACTGCTGCAGAATATGGCAGCAGTCAGCAGTAGTGCATCTTAATCCTATATATTGTTGACCTATACCAGTCCTTAAGTATTAGCAGACTGTACCTCACTCAACCCTATATACTCTAGTATGCTATACCTTACCAGTCCTTAGCAGTACCTTTGTGCAACTAGTAGGTTGTGATTAGCAGACTGTACCTCACTTAACCCTATATACTCTAGTACACTATACCTTCCCAGTCATTAGAAGGACCTTTGTGCCACTAGTAGGTTGTGATTAGCAGACTGTACCTCAGTCCCTATACTGATAAAGGACTGCTGCAGAATATGGCAGCAGTCAGCAGTAGTGCACCTCAACCCTATATATTGTGGACCTATACCAGTCCTTAAGGATTAGCAGACTGTACCTCACTCAACCCTATATACTCTAGTATGCTATACCTTACCAGTCCTTAGAAGGACCTTTGTGCAAATAGTAGGTTGTGATTAGCAGACTGTACCACAGTCCCTATACTTATAAAGGACTGCTGTAGAATAGGGCAGCAGTCAGCAGTAGTGCACCTCAACCCTATATATTGTGGACCTATACCAGTCCTTAAGGATTAGCAGACTGTACCTCACTCAACCCTATATACTCTAGTATGCCATACCTTACCAGTCCTTAGAAGGACCTTTGTGCAACTAGTAGATTGTGATTAGCAGACTGTACCTCACTCAACCCTATATACTGTAGTACACTATACCTTAAAAAGTCCTTAGAAGGACCTTTGTGCAACTAGTAGGTTGCAGTAGTGCACCTCAACCCTATATATTGTGGACCTATACCAGTCCTTAAGGATTAGCAGACTGTACCCCACTCAACCCTATATACTCTAGTATGCTATACCTTACCAGTCCTTAGAAGGACCTTTGTGCAACTAGTAGATTGTGATTAGCAGACTGTACCTCAGTCCCTATACTTATAAAGGACTGCTGTAGAATAGGGCAGCAGTCAGCAGTAGTGCACCTCAACCCTATATATTGTGGACCTATACCAGTCCTTAAGGATTAGCAGACTGTACCTCACTCAACCCTATATACTCTAGTATGCTATACCTTACCAGTCCTTAGAAGGACCTTTGTGCAACTAGTAGATTGTGATTAGCAGACTGTACCTCACTCAACCCTATATACTGTAGTACACTATACCTTACCAGTCCTTAGAAGGACCTTTGTGCAAATAGTAGGTTGTGATTAGCAGACTGTACCTCACGCCCTATACTGATAAAGGACTGCTGCAGAATAGGGCAGCAGTCAGCAATAGTGCACCTCAACCCCATATATTGTGGACCTATACCAGTCCTTAAGGATTAGCAGATTGTACCTCACTCAACCCTATATACTCTAGTACGTTATACCTTACCAGTCCTTAGAAGGACCTTTGTGCAACTAGTAGGTTGTGAATAGCAGACTTCACCTCAGTCCCTATACTGATAAAGGACTGCTGCAGAATAGGGCAGCAGTCAGCAGTAGTGCACCTCAACCCTATATATTGTGGACCTATACCAGTCCTTAAGGATTAGCAGACTGTACCTCACTCAACCCTATATACTCTAGTACGCTATACCTTACCAGTCCTTAGAAGGACCTTTGTGCAACTAGTAGGTTGTGATTAGCAAACTGTACCTCAGTCCCTATACTGATAAAGGACTGCTGCAGAATATGGCAGCAGTCAGCAGTAGTGCATCTCAATCCTATATATTGTGGACCTATACCAGTCCTTAAGTATTAGCAGACTGTACCTCACTCAACCCTATATACTCTAGTACGCTATACCTTACCAGTCCTTAGCAGTACCTTTGTGCAACTAGTAGGTTGTGATTAGCAGACTGTACCTCACTCAACCCTATATACTGTAGTACGCTATACCTTACCAGTCCTTAGAAGGACCTTTGTGCAACTAGTAGGTTGTGATTAGCAGACTCTACCTCACGCCCTATACTGATAAAGGACTGCTGCAGAATAGGGCAGCAGTCAGCAGTAGTGCACCTCAACCCCATATATTGTGGACCTATACCAGTCCATAAGGATTAGCAGATTGTACCTCACTCAACCCTATATACTCTAGTACGTTATACCTTACCAGTCCTTAGAAGGACCTTTGTGCAACTAGTAGGTTGTGAATAGCAGACTTCACCTCAGTCCCTATACTGATAAAGGAATGCTGCAGAATAGGGCAGCTGTCAGCAGTAGTGCACCTCAACCCTATATATTGTGGACCTATACCAGTCCTTAAGGATTAGCAGACTGTACCTCACTCAACCCTATATACTCTAGTACGCTATACCTTACCAGTCCTTAGAAGGACCATTGTGCAACTAGTAGGTTGTGATTAGCAGACTGTACCTCAGTCCCTATACTGATAAAGGACTGCTGCAGAATATGGCAGCAGTCAGCAGTAGTGCATCTCAATCCTATATATTGTGGACCTATACCAGTCCTTAAGTATTAGCAGACTGTACCTCAGTCAACCATATATACTCTAGTACGCTATACCTTACCAGTCCTTAGCAGTACCTTTATGCAACTAGTAGGTTGTGATTAGCAGACTGTACCTCACTCAACCCTATATACTGTAGTACACTATACCTTACCAGTCCTTAGAAGGACCTTTGTGGAACTAGTAGATTGTGATTAGCAGACTGTACTTCAGTACCTATACTGATAATGGACTGCTGCAGAATAGGGCAGCAGTTAGCAGTAGTGCACCTCAACCCTATATATTGTTGATCTATACCAGTCCTTAAGGATTAGCAGACTGTACCTCACTCAACCCTACATACTCTAGTATGCTATACCTTACCAGTCCTTAGAAGGACCTTTGTGCAACTAGTAGGTTGTGATTAGCAGACTGTACCTCAGTCCCTATACTGATAAAGGACTGCTGCAGAATAGGGCAGCAGTCAGCAGCAGTGCACCTCAACCCTATATATTGTGGACCTATACCACTCCTTAAGGATTAGCAGACTGTACCTCACTCAACCCTATATACTATAGTACGCTATACCTTACCAGTCCTTAGAAGGACCTTTGTGAAACTAGTAGGTTGTGATTTGCAGACTGTACCTCAGTCCCTATACTGATAAAGGACTGCTGCAGAATATGGCAGCAGTCAGCAGTAGTGCATCTCAATCCTATATATTGTGGACCTATACCAGTCCTTAAGTATTAGCAGACTGTACCTCACTCAACCCTATATACTCTAGTACGCTATACCTTACCATTCCTTAGCAGTACCTTTGTGCAACTAGTAGGTTGTGATTAGCAGACTGTACCTCACTCAACCCTATATACTGTAGTACACTATACCTTACCAGTCCTTAGAAGGACCTTTGTGCAACTAGTAGGTTGTGATTAGCAGACTGTACCTCAGTCCCTATACTCATAAAGGACTGCTGCAGAATAGGGCAGCAGTAAGCAGGAGTGCACCCAACCCTATATATTATGGACCTATACCAGTCCTTAAGGATTAGCAGACTGTACCTCACTCAACCCTATATACTCTAGTACGTATACCTTACCAGTCCTTAGCAGTACCTTTGTGCAACTAGTAGGTTGTGATTAGCATTCTGTACCTCACTCAACCCTATATACTGTAGTACACTATACCTCACCAGTCCCTAGAAGGACCTTTGTGCAACTAGTAGGTTGTGATTAGCAGACTGTACCTCAGTCCCTATACTTATAAAGGACTGCTGTAGAATAGGGCAGCAGTCAGCAGTAGTGCACCTTAACCCTATATATTGTGGACCTATACCAGTCCTTAAGTATTAGCAGACTGTACGTCACTCAACCCTATATACTCTAGTACACTATACCTTACCAGTCCTTAGAAGGACCTTTGTGCAACTAGTAGGTTGTGATTAGCAGACTGTACCTCACTCAACCCTATATACTCTAGTACACTATACCTTCCCAGTCATTAGAAGGACCTTTGTGCCACTAGTAGGTTGTGATTAGCAGACTGTACCTCAGTCCCTATACTGATAAAGGACTGCTGCAGAATAGGGCAGCAGTCAGCAGTAGTGCACCTCAACCCTATATATTGTGGACCTTTACCAGTCCTTAAGGATTAGCAGACTGTACCTCACTCAACCCTATATACTCTAGTATGCTATACCTTACCAGTCCTTAGAAGGACCTTTGTGCAACTAGTAGGTTGTGATTAGCAGACTGTACCTCAGTCCCTATACTTATAAAGGACTGCTGTAGAATAGGGCAGCAGTCAGCAGTAGTGCACCTCAACCCTATATATTGTGGACCTATACCAGTCCTTAAGGATTAGCAGATTGTACCTCACTCAACCCTATATACTCTAGTACGTTATACCTTACCAGTCCTTAGAAGGACCTTTGTGCAACTAGTAGATTGTGATTAGCAGACTGTACCTCACTCAACTCTATATACTGTAGTACACTATACCTTACCAGTCCTTAGAAGGACCTTTGTGCAACTAGTAGGTTGTGATTAGCAGACTGTACCTCACGCCCTATACTGATAAAGGACTGCTGCAGAATAGGGCAGCAGTCAGCAGTAGTGCACCTCAACCCCATATATTGTGGACCTATACCAGTCCTTAAGGATTAGCAGATTGTACCTCACTCAACCCTATATACTCTAGTACGTTATACCTTACCAGTCCTTAGAAGGACCTTTGTGCAACTAGTAGGTTGTGAAAGGCAGACTTCACCTCAGTCCCTATACTGATAAAGGACTGCTGCAGAATAGGGCAGCAGTCAGCTGTAGTGCACCTCAACCCTATTTATTGTGGACCTATACCAGTCCTTAAGGATTAGCAGACTGTACCTCACTCAACCCTATATACTCTAGTACGCTATACCTTACCAGTCCTTAGAAGGACCTTTGTGCAACCAGTAGGTTGTGATTAGCAGACTGTACCTCAGTCCCTATACTGATAAAGGACTGCTGCAGAATATGGCAGCAGTCAGCAGTAGTGCATCTCAATCCTATATATTGTGGATCTATACCAGTCCTTAAGGATTAGCAGACTGTACCTCACTCAACCCTATATACTCTAGTATGCTATACCTTACCAGTCCTTAGAAGGACCTTTGTGCAACTAGTAGATTGTGATTAGCAGACTGTACCTCACTCAACCCTATATACTGTAGTACACTATACCTCACCAGTCCTTAGAAGGACCTTTGTGCAACTAATAGGTTTTGATTAGCAGACTGTACCTCAGTCCCTATACTGATAATGGACTGCTGCAGAATAGGGCAGCAGTCAGCAGTAGTGCACCTTAACCCTATATATTGTGGACCTATACCAGTCCTTAAGGATTAGCAAACTGTACCTCACTCAACCCTATATTCTCTAGTACACTATACCTTACCAGTCCTTAGAAGGACCTTTGTGCAACTAGTAGGTTGTGATTAGCAGACTGTACCTTACTCAACCCTATATACTCTAGTAAACTATACCTTACCAGTCCTTAGAAGGACCTTTGTGCAACTAGTAGGTTGTGATTAGCAGACTGTACCTCAGTCCCTATACTGATAAAGGACTGCTGCAGAATAGGGCAGCAGTCAGCAGTAGTGCAGCTCAACCCTATATATTGTGGACCTATACCAGTCCTTAAGGATTAGCAGACTGTACCTCACTCAACCCTATATACTCTAGTACGCTATACCTTACCAGTCCTTAGCAGTACCCTTGTGCAACTAGTAGGTTGTGATTAGCAGACTGTACCTCACTCAACCCTATATACTGTAGTACACTATACCTTACCAGTCCTTAGAAGGACCTTTGTGCAACTAGTAGGTTGTGATTAGCAGACTGTACCTTACTCAACCCTATATACTCTAGTACACTATACCTTACCAGTCCTTAGAAGGACCTTTGTGCAACTAGTAGGTTGTGATTAGCAGACTGTACCTCAGTCCCTATATGATAAAGGACTGCTGCAGAATAGGGCAGCAGTCAGCAGTAGTGCAGCTCAACCCTATATATTGTGGACCTATACCAGTCCTTAAGGATTAGCAGACTGTACCTCACTCAACCCTATATACTCTAGTACGCTATACCTTACCAGTCCTTAGAAGGACCTTTATGCAACTAGTAGGTTGTGATAAGCAGACTGTACCTCAGTCCCTATACTTATAAAGGACTGCTGTAGAATAGGGCAGCAGTCAGCAGTAGTGCAGCTCAACCCTATATATTGTGGACCTATACCAGTCCTTAAGGATTAGCAGACTGTACCTCACTCAACCCTATATACTCTAGTACGCTATACCTTACCAGTCCTTAGAAGGACCTTTGTGCAACTAGTAGGTTGTGATTAGCAGACTGTACCTCACTCAACCCTATATACTCTAGTACAATATACCTTACCAGTCCTTAGAAGAACTTTTGTGCAACTAGTAGGTTGTGATTAGCAGACTGTACCTCAGTCCCTATACTGATAAAGGACTGCTGCAGAATAGGGCAGCAGTCAGCAGTAGTGCACCTCAACCCTATATATTGTGGACCTATTCCAGTCCTTAAGGATTAGCAGACTGTACCTCACTCAACCCTATATACTATAGTACGCTATACCTTACCAGTCCTTAGAAGGACCTTTGTGCAACTAGTAGGTTGTGATTAGAAGACTGTACCTCAGTTCCTATACTCATAAAGGACTGCTGCAGAATATGGCATCAGTCAGCAGTAGGGCACCTCAATCCTATATATTGTGGACCTATACCAGTTCTTAAGTATTAGCAGACTGTACCTCACTCAACCCTATATACTCTAGTACGCTATACCTTACCAGTCCTTAGCAGTACCTTTGTGCAACTAGTAGGTTGTGATTAGCAGACTGTACCTCACTCAACCCTATATACTGTAGTACACTATACCTTACCAGTCCTTATAAGGACCTTTGTGCAACTAGTAGGTTGTGATTATCAGACTGTACCTCAGTCCCTATACTCATAAAGGACTGCTGCAGAATAGGGCAGCAGTAAGCAGGAGTGCACCCCAACCCTATATATTGTGGACCTATACCAGTCCTTAAGGATTAGCAGACTGTACCTCACTCAACCCTATATACTCTAGTACGCTATACCTTACCAGTCCTTAGATGGACCTTTGTGCAACTAGTAGGTTGTGATTAGCAGACTGTACCTCAGTCCCTATACTGATAAAGGACTGCTGCAGAATATGGCAGCAGTCAGCAGTAGTGCACCTCAATCCTATATATTGTGGACCTCTACCAGTTCTTAAGTATTAGCAGACTGTACCTCACTCAACCCTATATACTCTAGTACGCTATACCTTACCAGTCCTTAGCAGTACCCTTGTGCAACTAGTAGGTTGTGATTAGCAGACTGTACCTCACTCAACCCTATATACTGTAGTACACTATACCTTACCAGTCCTTAGAAGGACCTTTGTGCAACTAGTAGGTTGTGATTAGCAGACTGTACCTCAGTCCCTATACTCATAAAGGACTGCTGCAGAATAGGGCAGCAGTAAGCAGGAGTGCACCCCAACCATATATATTGTGGACCTATACCAGTCCTGAAGGATTAGCAGACTGTACCTCACTCAACCCTATATACTCTAGTACGCTATACCTTACCAGTCCTTAGAAGGACCTTTGTGCAACTAGTAGGTTGTGATTAGCAGACTGTACCTCAGTCCCTATACTGATAAAGGACTGCTGCAGAATAGGGCAGCAGTCAGCAGTAGTGCACCTCAACCCTATATATTGTGGACCTATACCAGTCCTTAAGGATTAGCAGACTGTACCTCACTTAACCCTATATACTCTAGTACGCTATACCTTACCAGTCCTTAGAAGGACCTTTGTGGACCTAGTAGGTTGTGATTAGCAGACTTTACCTCAGTCCCTATACTGATAAAGGACTGCTGCAGAATAGGGCAGCAGTCAGCAGTAGTGCACCTCAACCCTATATATTGTGGACCTATACCAGTCCTTAAGGATTAGCAGACTGTACCTCACTCAACCCTATATACTATAGTATGCTATACCTTACCAGTCCTTAGAAGGACCTTTGTGCAACTAGTAGGTTGTGATTAGCAGACTTTACCTCAGTCCCTATACTGATAAAGGACTGCTGCAGAATAGGGCAGCAGTCAGCAGTAGTGCACCTCAACCCTATATATTGTGGACCTATACCAGTCCTTAAGGATTAGCAGACTGTACCTCACTCAACCCTATATACTCTAGTAAGCTATATCTTACCAGTCCTTAGCAGTACCTTTGTGCAACTAGTAGGTTGTGATTAGCAGACTGTACCTCACATAACCCTATATACTGTAGTACACTATACCTTACCAGTCCTTAGAAGGACCTTTGTGCAACTAGTAGGTTGTGATTAGCACACTGTACCTCAGTCCCTATACTCATAAAGGACTGCTGCAGAATAGGGCAGCAGTAAGCAGGAGTGCACCCCAACCCTATATATTGTGGACCTATACCAGTCCTTAAGGATTAGCAGACTGTACCTCACTAAACCCTATATACTCTAGTACGCTATACCTTACCAGTCCTTAGAAGGACCTTTGTGCAACGAGTAGGTTGTGATTAGCAGACTGTACCTCAGTCCCTATACTGATAAAGGACTGCTGCAGAATAGGGCAGCAGTCAGCAGTAGTGCACCTCAACCCTATATATTGTGGACCTATACCAGTCCTTAAGGATTAGCAGACTGTACCTCACTCAACCCTATATACTCTAGTACGCTATACCTTACCAGTCCTTAGCAGTACCTTTGTGCAATTAGTAGGTTGTGATTAGCAGACTGTACCTCACTCAACCCTATATACTGTAGTACACTATACCTCACCAGTCCTTAGAAGGACCTTTGTGCAACTAATAGATTTTGATTAGCAGACTGTACCTCAGTTCCTATACTGATAAAGGACTGCTGCAGAATAGGGCAGCAGTCAGCAGTAGTGCACCTCAACCCTATATATTGTGGACCTATACCAGTCCTTAAGGATTAGCAGACTGTACCTCACTCAACCCTATATATTCTAGTACACTATACCTTACCAGTCCTTAGAAGGACCTTTGTGCAACTAGTAGGTTGTGATTAGCAGACTGTACCTTACTCAACCCTATATACTCTAGTACACTATACCTTACCAGTCCTTAGAAGGACCTTTGTGCAACTAGTAGGTTGTGATTAGCAGACTGTACCTCAGTCCCTATACTGATAAAGGACTGCTGCAGAATAGGGCAGCAGTCAGCAGTAGTGCAGCTCAACCCTATATATTGTGGACCTATACCAGTCCTTAAGGATTAGCAGACTGTACCTCACTCAACCCTATATACTCTAGTACGCTATACCTTACCAGTCCTTAGAAGGACCTCTGTGCAACCAGTAGGTTGTGATAAGCAGACTGTACCTCAGTCCCTATACTGATAAAGGACTGCTTTAGAATAGGGCCGCAGTCAGCAGTAGTGCAGCTCAACCCTATATATTGTGGACCTATACCTGTCCTCAAGGATTAGCAGACTGTACCTCACTCAACCCTATATACTGTAGTACACTATACCTCACCAGTCCTTAGAAGGACCTTTGTGCAACTAATAGGTTTTGATTAGCAGACTGTCCCTCAGTCCCTATACTGATAAAGGACTACTGCAGAATAGGGCAGCAGTCAGCAGTAGTGCACCTTAACCCTATATATTGTGGACCTATACCAGTCCTTAAGGATTAGCAGACTGTACCTCACTCAACCCTATATTCTCTAGTACACTATACCTTACCAGTCCTTAGAAGGACCTTTGTGCAACTAGTAGGTTGTGATTAGCAGACTGTTCCTTACTCAACCCTATATACTCTAGTACACTATACCTTACCAGTCCTTAGAAGGACCTTTGTGCAACTAGTAGGTTGTGATTAGCAGACTGTACCTCAGTCCCTATACTGATAAAGGACTGCTGCAGAATAGGGCAGCAGTCAGCAGTAGTGCAGCTCAACCCTATATATTGTGGACCTATACCAGTCCTTAAGGATTAGCAGACTGTACCTCACTCAACCCTATATACTCTAGTACGCTATACCTTACCAGTCCTTAGAAGGACCTTTGTGCAACTAGTAGGTTGTGATTAGCAGACTGTACCTCACTCAACCCTATATACTCTAGTACAATATACCTTACCAGTCCTTAGAAGAACTTTTGTGCAACTAGTAGGTTGTGATTAGCAGACTGTACCTCAGTCCCTATACTGATAAAGGACTGCTGCAGAATAGAGCTGCAGTCAGCAGTAGTGCACCTCAACCCTATATATTGTGGACCTATTCCAGTCCTTAAGGATTAGCAGACTGTACCTCACTCAACCCTATATACTATAGTACGCTATTCCTTACCAGTCCTTAGAAGGACCTTTGTGCAACTAGTAGGTTGTGATTAGCAGACTGTACCTCAGTCCCTATACTGATAAAGGACTGCTGCAGAATAGGGCAGCAGTCAGCAGTAGTGCACCTCAACCCTATATATTGTGGACCTATACCAGTCCTTAAGGATTAGCAGACTGTACCTCACTCAAACCTATATACTATAGTACGCTATACCTTACCAGTCCTTAGCAGTACCTTTGTGCAACTAGTAGATTGTGATTAGCAGACTGTACCTCACTCAACCCTATATACTCTAGTACGCTATACCTTACCAGTCCTTAGCAGTATCCTTGTGCAACTAGTAGGTTGTGATTAGCAGACTGTACCTCACTCAACCCTATATACTGTAGTACACTATACCTTACCAGTCCTTAGAAGGACCTTTGTGCAACTAGTAGGTTGTGATTAGCAGACTGTACCTCAGTCCCTATACTCATAAAGGACTGCTGCAGAGTAGGGCAGCAGTAAGCAGGAGTGCACCCCAACCATATATATTGTGGACCTATACCAGTCCTGAAGAATTAGCAGACTGTACCTCACTCAACCCTATATACTCTAGTACGCTATACCTTACCAGTCCTTAGAAGGACCTTTGTGCAACTAGTAGGTTGTGATTAGCAGACTGTACCTCAGTCCCTATACTGATAAAGGACTGCTGCAGAATAGGGCAGCAGTCAGCAGTAGTGCACCTCAACCCTATATATTGTGGACCTATTCCAGTCCTTAAGAATTAGCAGACTGTACCTCACTCAACCCTATATACTCTAGTAAGCTATACCTTACCAGTCCTTAGAAGGACCTTTGTGCAACTAGTAGGTTGTGATTAGCAGACTGTACCTCACTCAACCCTATATACTCTAGTACAATATACCTTACCAGTCCTTAGAAGAACTTTTGTGCAACTAGTAGGTTGTGATTAGCAGACTGTACCTCAGTCCCTATACTGATAAAGGACTGCTGCAGAATAGGGCAGCAGTCAGCAGTAGTGCACCTCAACCCTATATATTGTGGACCTATTCCAGTCCTTAAGATTTAGCAGACTGTACCTCACTCAACCCTATATACTATAGTACGCTATACCTTACCAGTCCTTAGAAGGACCTTTGTGCAACTAGTAGGTTGTGATTAGCAGACTGTACCTCAGTTCCTATACTCATAAAGGACTGCTGCAGAATATGGCAGCAGTCAGCAGTAGGGCACCTCAATCCTATATATTGTGGACCTATACCAGTTCTTAAGTATTAGCAGACTGTACCTCACTCAACCCTATATACTCTAGTACGCTATACCTTACCAGTCCTTAGCAGTACCTTTGTGCAACTAGTAGGTTGTGATTAGCAGACTGTACCTCACTCAACCCTATATACTGTAGTACACTATACCTTACCAGTCCTTAGAAGGACCTTTGTGCAACTAGTAGGTTGTGATTAGCAGACTGTACCTCAGTCCCTATACTCATAAAGGACTGCTGCAGAATAGGGCAGCAGTAAGCAGGAGTGCAACCCAACCCTATATATTGTGGACCTATACCAGTCCTTAAGGATTAGCAGACTGTACCTCACTCAACCCTATATACTCTAGTACGCTATACTTTACCAGTCCTTAGATGGACCTTTGTGCAACTAGTAGGTTGTGATTAGCAGACTGTACCTCAGTCCCTATACTGATAAAGGACTGCTGCAGAATATGGCAGCAGTCAGCAGTAGTGCCTCTCAATCCTATATATTGTGGACCTATACCAGTCCTTAAGGATTAGCAGACTGTACCTCACTCAACCCTATATACTCTAGTACGCTATACCTTACCAGTCCTTAGAAGGACCTTTGTGGACCTAGTAGGTTGTGATTAGCAGACTTTACCTCAGTCCCTATACTGATAAAGGACTGCTGCAGAATAGGGCAGCAGTCAGCAGTAGTGCACCTCAACCCTATATATTGTGGACCTATACCAGTCCTTAAGGATTAGCAGACTGTACCTCACTCAACCCTATATACTATAGTACGCTATACCTTACCAGTCCTTAGAAGGACCTTTGTGCAACTAGTAGGTTGTGATTAGCAGACTGTACCTTAGTCCCTATACTCATAAAGGACTGCTGCAGAATATGGCAGCAGTCAGCAGTAGTGCACCTCAATCCTATATATTGTGGACCTCTACCAGTTCTTAAGTATTAGCAGACTGTACCTCACTCAACCCTATATACTCTAGTACGCTATACCTTACCAGTCCTTAGCAGTACCCTTGTGCAACTAGTAGGTTGTGATTAGCAGACTGTACCTCACTCAACCCTATATACTGTAGTACACTATACCTTACCAGTCCTTAGAAGAACCTTTGTGCAACTAGTAGGTTGGTATTAGCAGACTGTACCTCAGTCCCTATACTCATAAAGGACTGCTGCAGAATAGGGCAGCAGTAAGCAGGAGTGCACCCCAACCATATATATTGTGGACCTATACCAGTCCTGAAGGATTAGCAGACTGTACCTCACTCAACCCTATATACTCTAGTACGCTATACCTTACCAGTCCTTAGAAGGACCTTTGTGCAACTAGTAGGTTGTGATTAGCAGACTGTACCTCAGTCCCTATACTGATAAAGGACTGCTGCAGAATAGGGCAGCAGTCAGCAGTAGTGCACCTCAACCCTATATATTGTGGACCTATACCAGTCCTTAAGGATTAGCAGACTGTACCTCACTTAACCCTATATACTCTAGTACGCTATACCTTACCAGTCCTTAGAAGGACCTTTGTGGACCTAGTAGGTTGTGATTAGCAGACTTTACCTCAGTCCCTATACTGATAAAGGACTGCTGCAGAATAGGGCAGCAGTCAGCAGTAGTGCACCTCAACCCTATATATTGTGGACCTATACCAGTCCTTAAGGATTAGCAGACTGTACCTCACTCAACCCTATATACTATAGTACGCTATACCTTACCAGTCCTTAGAAGGACCTTTGTGCAACTAGTAGGTTGTGATTAGCAGACTGTACCTCAGTCCCTTTACTCATAAAGGACTGCTGCAGAATATGGCAGCAGTCAGCAGTAGTGCACCTCAATCCTATATATTGTGGACCTATACCAGTTCTTAAGTATTAGCAGACTGTACCTCACTCAACCCTATATACTCTAGTAAGCTATACCTTACCAGTCCTTAGCAGTACCTTTGTGCAACTAGAAGGTTGTGATTAGCAGACTGTACCTCACTCAACCCTATATACTCTAGTAAGCTATACCTTACCAGTCCTTAGCAGTACCTTTGTGCAACTAGTAGGTTGTGATTAGCAGACTGTACCTCACTCAACCCTATATACTGTAGTACACTATACCTTTCCAGTCCTTATAAGGACCTTTGGGCAACTAGTAGGTTGTGATTAGCAGACTGTACCTCAGTCCCTATACTTATAAAGGACTGCTGCAGAATAGGGCAGCAGTAAGCAGGAGTGCACCCCAACCCTATATATTGTGGACCTATACCAGTCCGTAAGGATTAGCAGACTGTACATCACTCAACTCTATATACTCTAGTATGCTATACCTTACCAGTCCTTAGAAGGACCTTTGTGCCACTAGTAGGTTGTGATTAGCAGACTGTACCTCAGTCCCTATACTTATAAAGGACTGCTGTAGAATAGGGCAGCAGTCAGCAGTAGTGCACCTTAACCCTATATATTGTGGACCTATACCAGTCCTTAAGGATTAGCAGACTGTACCTCACTCAACCCCAGGGCTGGACTGGGACAGAAAATTGGCCCTGGACTTCATTCAGACCAGCCCACTTTAATTTTGCAAACACGCACAAAAACAGTATGTAAACTATACACAATTGCGCAAAAAAATAAGATAAAATTATTCATCAGTTACTGTGACCAGTGCCATTAAATTATTAACCAGTTACTGTGACTAGTGCCATTAAATTATTCATCAGTTACAGTGGCCAGAGCCATTAAATTATACATTAGTTACCGTGGCCAGTGCCATTAAATTATACATTAGTTACCGTGGCCAGTGCCATTAAATTATTCATTAGTTACCGTTGCCAGTGCCATTAAATTATTCATCAGTTACCGTGGCCAGTGCCATTAAATTATACATCAGTTACCATGGCCAGTGCCATTAAATTATTCATCAGTTACCGTGACCAGTGCCATTAAATTATTAATCAGTTACCGTGGCCAGTGCCATTAAATTATTCATCAGTTACCGTTGCCAGTGCCATTAAATTATACATCAGTTACCATGGCCAGTGCCATTAAATTATTCATCAGTTACCGTGACCAGTGCCATTAAATTATTCATCACTTACCGTGGCCAGTGCCATTAAATTATACATTAGTTACCGTGGCCAGTGCCATTAAATTATTCATCAGTTACCGTTGCCAGTGCCATTAAATTATTCATCAGTTACCGTGGCCAGTGCCATTAAATTATACATCAGTTAGCGTTGCCAGTGCCATTAAATTATTCATCAGTTACCGTGGCCAGTGCCATTAAATTATACATCAGTTACCATGGCCAGTGCCATTAAATTATTCATCAGTTACCGTGACCAGTGCCATTAAATTATTCATCAGTTACCGTGGCCAGAGCCATTAAATTATTCATCAGTTACCGTGGCCAGAGCCATTAAATTATTCATCAGTTACCGTGGCCAGTGCCATTAAATTATACATTAGTTACCGTGGCCAGTGCCATTAAATTATTCATCAGTTACCGTTGCCAGTGCCATTAAATTATTCATCAGTTACCGTGGCCAGTGCCATTAAATTATTCATCAGTTACCGTTGCCAGTGCCATTAAATTATTCATCAGTTACCGTGGCCAGTGCCATTAAATTATGCATCAGTTACTGTGGCCAGAGCCATTAAATTATTCATCAGTTACGGTGGCCAGAGCCATTAAATTATACATTAGTTATCGTGGCCAGTGCCATTAAATTATTCATCAGTTACCGTTGCCAGTGCCATTAAATTATTCATCAGTTACCGTTGCCAGTGCCATTAAATTATTCATCAGTTACCGTTGCCAGTGCCATTAAATTATTCATCAGTTACCGTGGCCAGTGCCATTAAATTATACATTAGTTACCGTGGCCAGAGCCATTAAATTATTCATCAATTACCGTGGCCAGAGCCAATAAATTATTCATCAGTTACCGTGGCCAGTGCCATTAAATTATACATCAGTTACCATGGCCAGTGCCATTAAATTATTCATCAGTTACCATGGCCAGAGCCATTAAATTATTCATCAGTTACCGTGACCAGTGGCATTAAATTATTCCTCAGTTATTGTGGCCAGTGCCATTAAATTATTCATCAGTTACCGTGGCCAGAGCCATTAAATTATTCATCAGTTACTGTAGCCAGAGCCATTAAATTATTCATCAGTTACCGTGGCCAGTGCCATTAAATTATTCATCAGTTACCGTGGCCAGTGCCATTAAATTAATAATTGACCAGTGGCATTAAATAATAATCAGTTACCGTGACCAGTGACATTAATATTAATTTAATGCCACTGGTCAATTATTAATTTAATGTCACTGGTCACGGTAACTGATCAATAATTTAATGCCACTGGTCAATTATTAATTTAATGTCACTGGTCACGGTAACTGATCAATAATTTAATGCCACTGCTCACGGTAATTGATGATCAGTTACTGTAGCCAGTGACATTAAATTAATAATTGACCAGTGACATTAAATGAATAATTGACCAGTGGCATTAAATTAATATTAATGTCACTGGTCACGGTAACTGATTATTATTTAATGCCACTGGTCATTCAGGGACCCCCCCCCCCCCCCCAAAAAAGATGATTTTTTAGCCAATTTTTGGGGCAGGGGCATATGAAATCAGCAAACCTGTGTGCAAGATCAAAAGCGGGCCCTAGGCATTAAGAACAACAACACATGTCTTAAATTGCACTAAATATTGGCTTAAAGGGGGTGTTGTTTAGGGCTGCAACTAACAATTATTTTCAGAATCGATTAGTTGGCCGATTATTGTTTTGATTAATCGGTTAATAACCTTAAAAAAAAAGTGGGTCAAATTGACGTTTAATAAATAGGGAATGCGGAGTGTATGGTGGTAATATGTACAGCAGAGGAGTGCGGAGTGTATGGCGGGGGGGGGGGGGGATATGTACAAGAGAGGAGTGTATGGCAGGGGGGTAATATGTACAGGAGAGGAGTGCGGAGTGTATGGCAGGGGGGTAATATGTACAGGGGAGGAGTGTGGAGTGTATGGCAGGGGGGTAATATGTACAGGGGAGGAGTGTGGAGTGTATGGCAGGGGGGTAACATGTACAGGAGAGGAGTGCGGAGTGTATGGCAGGGGGGTAATATGTACAGTGGAGGAGTGCGGAGTGTATGGCAGGGGGGTAATATGTACAGGGGAGGAGTGCGGAGTGTATGGCAGGGGGGTAACATGTACAGTGGAGGAGTGCGGAGTGTATGGCAGGGGGGTAACATGTACAGGAGAGGAGTGCGGAGTGTATGGCAGGGGGGTAACATGTACAGGAGAGGAGTGCGGAGTGTATGGCAGGGGGGTAACATGTACAGTGGAGGAGTGCGGAGTGTATGGCAGGGGGGGTAACATGTACAGTGGAGGAGTGCGGAGTGTATGGCAGGGGGGTAGTTAGTGGAGAGAGGAGGAAGAGGAGTGCACCTCCTGATAGTCTGTCAAAGTTCCAAGGATACCAGTACAATTATCCCCGTGATAGCAGCCAGTTTGTCTTTGAAGATGGGGAAGGGGGCAAGTTGTGAAAGAAGAATACTTGCAGTGATTTGGGGGTATAAGAGCATGCTGGATGTGCTAGGAGGGCACACTTTGGGAGGGGAGAGAAATTGTGCAGGAAGGGGGGGGGGGGGGTTGAATAAAAAAATCTGACCCCCCCCCCCCTCCAGCACAATTTCTCTCCTCTGCTAAAGTGCCTCCTAGCACATACAGCATGCTCTTATACCCCCAAATCGCTGCAAGTATTCTTTTTTGACAACTTGCCCCCCGTCTCTGTGTCTTCTTCTCCTGCAAGTGCCAAGCATTAATATTCTGCACAAACCTCAGATCAGCACATCCCGTCCTGTTGTGTCCGTTCTCCTCCCCCTCCTTCTCCTGTCTGTGAGCCGAGGAAAAGGGGGAGGGGACTTCAGTCCATGTGTTAGTGTGAGGTGGGCAGGAGGGGGGAGGAAGGGAGAGATGCCATGCAGTACACAATGTAATCGCAGTGTGTGGGAACAGAAACACCCCACACAAGCTGCAAGCCAGTCACTGGAGCCAATTGCGGAGGTAAAAGAACCAGCAGTGACTCCCAGCAGCACTAGCGCGGAGGAGGAGGATGTAAAATCCTCCTCCGCATTCAACGCTGGGCTGTGACGTCACTGGTTGCCAGACGCAAGGCGGCTATAGCAACCAGTGATCAGGAGGAGGTGGAGGCGGAGATAGAGCCAGCGCTATGGCAGCTCAGTCCACCCCTGTTCCCAGATTGTCAATTTCATTCCGGCACAATTTATGCCAGCATCACGAGGGGGTGGTGCTTGTGTGCCGGGTGCAGGAGCGGAGCTGCCGCCGCCAGCCTTATTGTAACACAGGACAGACACGGAGAGTCCAGGGAGAGTGTAGTGATTCAAACACATAACACACTGTCTGACAACCGGCCCACTGAGCCAATCGGCCCACCGGGAAACTCCCGGTAGTCCCGATGGCCAGTACAGGCCTGCTCAACCCTATATACTCTAGTACAATATACCTTACCAGTCCTTAGAAGGACCTTTGTGCAACTAGTAGGTTGTGATTAGCAGACTGTACCTCATAACGTATACTGATAATGGACTGCTGCAGAATAGGGCAGCAGTCAGCAGTAGTGCACCTCAACCCTATATATTGTGGACCTATACCAGTCCTTAAGGATTAGCAGACTGTACCTCACTCAACCCTATATACTCTAGTACGCTATATCTTACCAGTCCTTAGAAGGACCTTTGTGCAACTAGTAGGTTGTGATTAGCAGACTGTACCTCAGTCCCTATACTGATAAAGGACTGCTGCAGAATAGGGCAGCAGTCAGCAGTAGTGCACCTCAACCCTATATATTGTGGACCTATACCAGTCCTTAAGGATTAGCAGACTGTACCTCACTCAAACCTATTTACTCTAGTAGGCTATACCTTACCAGTCCTTAGAAGGACCTTTGTGCAACTAGTAGGTTGTGATTAGCAGACTGTACCTCAGTCCCTATACTAATAAAGTACTGCTGCAGAATAGGGCAGCAGTCAGCAGTAGTGCACCTCAACCCTATATATTGTGGACCTATACCAGTCCTTAAGGATTAGCAGACTGTACCTCACTCAACCCTATATACTCTAGTACGCTATACCTTACCAGTCCTTAGAAGGACCTTTGTGCAACTAGTAGGTTGTGATTAGCAGACTGTACCTCAGTCCCTATACTCATAAAGGACTGCTGCAGAATATGGCAGCAGTCAGCAGTAATGCACCTCAATCCTATATATTGTGGACCTATACCAGTTCTTAAGTATTAGCAGACTGTACCTCATTCAACCCTATATACTCTAGTACGCTATACCTTACCAGTCCTTAGCAGTACCTTTGTGCAACTAGTAGGTTGTGATTAGCAGACTGTACCTCACTCAACCCTATATACTGTAGTACACTATACCTTACCAGTCCTTAGAAGGACCTTTGTGCAACTAGTAGGTTGTGATTAGCAGACTGTACCTCAGTCCCTATACTCATAAAGGACTGCTGCAGAATAGGGCAGCAGTAAGCAGGAGTGCACCCCAACCCTATATATTGTGGACCTATACCAGTCCTTAAGGATTAGCAGACTGTACCTCACTAAACCCTATATACTCTAGTACGCTATACCTTACCAGTCTTTAGAAGGACCTTTGTGCAACGAGTAGGTTGTGATTAGCAGACTGTACCTCAGTCCCTATACTGATAAAGGACTGCTGCAGAATAGGGCAGCAGTCAGCAGTAGTGCACCTCAACCCTATATATTGTGGACCTATACCAGTCCTTAAGGATTAGCAGACTGTACCTCACTCAAACCTATTTACTCTAGTAGGCTATACCTTACAAGTCCTTAGGAGGACCTTTGTGCAACTAGTAGGTTGTGATTAGCAAACTGTACCTCAGTCCCTATACTGATAAAGGACTGCTGCAGAATAGGGCAGCAGTCAGCAGTAGTGCACCTCAACCCTATATATTGTGGACCTATACCAGTCCTTAAGGATTAGCAGACTGTACCTCACTCAACCCTATATACTCTAGTACGCTATACCTTACCAGTCCTTTGAAGGACCTTTGTGCAACTAGTAGGTTGTGATTAGCAAACTGTACCTCAGTCCCTATACTGATAAAGGACTGCTGCAGAATAGGGCAGCAGTCAGCAGTAGTGCACCTCAACCCTATATATTGTGGACCTATACCAGTTCTTAAGGATTAGCAGACTGTACCTCACTCAACCCTATATACTCTAGTACGCTATACCTTACCAGTCCTTAGAAGGACCTTTGTGCAACTAGTAGGTTGTGATTAGCAGACTGTACCTCACTCAACCCTATATACTGTAGTACACTATACCTTACCAGTCCTTATAAAGACCTTTGGGCAACTAGTAGGTTGTGATTAGCAGACTGTACCTCAGTCCCTATACTTATAAAGGTCTGCTGTAGAATAGGGCAGCAGTAAGCAGTAGTGCACCTTAACCCTATATATTGTGGACCTATACCAGTCCTTAAGGATTAGCAGACTGTACCTCACTCAACCCTATATACTCTAGTACACTATACCTTACCAGTCCTTAGAAGGACCTTTGTGCAACTAGTAGGTTGTGATTAGCAGACTGTACCTCATACCGTATACTGATAATGGACTGCTGCAGAATAGGGCAGCAGTCAGCAGTAGTGCACCTCAACCCTATATATTGTGGACCTATACCAGTCCTTAAGGATTAGCAGACTGTACCTCACTCAACCCTATATACTCTAGTACGCTATATCTTACCAGTCCTTAGAAGGACCTTTGTGCATCTAGTAGGTTGTGATTAGCAGACTGTACCTCAGTCCCTATACTAATAAATTACTGCTGCAGAATAGGGCAGCAGTCAGCAGTAGTGCACAGCAACCCTATATATTGTGGACCTATACAGTCCTTAAGGATTAGCAGACTGTACCTCACTCAACCCTATATACTCTAGTACGCTATACCTTACCAGTCCTGAGAAGGACCTTTCTGCAACTAGTAGGTTGTGATTAGCAGACTGTACCTCAGTCCCTATACTCATAAAGGACTGCTGCAGAATATGGCAGCAGTCAGAAGTAGTGCACCTCAATCATATATATTGTGCACCTATACCAGTCCTTAAGTATTAGCAGACTGTACCTCACTCAACCCTATATACTCTAGTACGCTATACCTTATCAGTCCTTAGCAGTACCTTTGTGCAACTAGTAGGTTGTGATTAGCAGACTGTACCTCACTCAACCCTATATACTGTAGTACACTATACCTTACCAGTCCTTAGAAGGACCTTTGTGCAACTAGTAGGTTGTGATTAGCAGACTGTACCTCAGTCCCTATACTGATAAAGGACTGCTGCATAATAGGGCAGCAGTCACCAGTAGTGAACCTCAACCCTATATATTGTGGACCTATTCCAGTCCTTTAGGATTAGCAGACTGTACTTCACTCAACCCTATATACTATAGTACGCTATACCTTACCAGTCCTTAGAAGGACCTTTGTGCAACTAGTAGGTTGTGATTAGCAGACTGTACCTCAGTCCCTATACTGATAAAGGACCGCTGCAGAATAGGGCAGCAGTCAGCAGTAGTGCACCTCAACCCTATTTATTGTGGACCTATACCAGTCCTTAAGGATTAGCAGACTGTACCTCACTCAACCCTATATACTCTAGTACACTATACCTTACCAGTCCTTAGAAGGACCTTTGTGCAACTAGTAGGTTGTGATTAGCAGACTGTACCTCAGTCCCTATACTTATAAAGGACTGCTATAGAATAGGGCAGCAGTCAGCAGTAGTGCACCTTAGCCCTATATATTGTGGACCTATACCAGTCCTTAAGGATTAGCAGACTGTACCTCACTCAACCCTATATACTCTAGTACGCTATACCTTACCAGTCCTTAGAAGGACCTTTGTGCAACTAGTAGGTTGTGATTAGCAGACGCTATACCTTACCAGTCCTTAGAAGGACCTTTGTGCAACTAGTAGGTTGTGATTAGCAGACTGTACCTCAGTCCCTATACTGATAAAGGACTGCTGCAGAATAAGGCAGCAGTCAGCAGTAGTGCACCTCAACCCTATATTGTGGATCTATACCAGTCCTTAAGGATTAGCAGACTCTACCTCACTCAACCTTATATACTCTAGTACGCTATACCTTACCAGTCCTTAGAAGGACCTTTGTGCAACTAGTAGGTTGTGATTAGCAGACTGTACCTCAGTCCCTATACTGATAAAGGACTGCTGCAGAATAGGGCAGCAGTCAGCAGTCAGCAGTAATGCACCTCAATCCTATATATTGTGGACCTATACCAGTCCTTAAGTATTAGCAGACTGTACCTCACTCAACCCCATATACTCTAGTACGCTATACCTTACCAGTCCTTGGCAGTACCTTTGTGCAACTAGTAGGTTGTGATTAGCAGACTGTACCTCAGTCCCTATACTTATAAAGGACTGCTCTAGAATAGGGCAGCAGTCAGCAGTAGTGCAGCTCAACCCTATATATTGTGGACCTATACCAGTCCTTAAGGATTAGCAGACTGTACCTCACTCAACCCTATATACTCTAGTACGCTATACCTTACCAGTCCTTATAAAGACCTTTGTGGACCTAGTAGGTTGTGATTAGCAGACTTTACCTCAGTCCCTATACTGATAAAGGACTGCTGCAGAATAGGGCAGCAGTCAGCAGTAGTGCACCTCAACCCAATATATAGTGGACCTATACCAGTCCTTAAGGATTAGCAGACTGTACCTCACTCAAACCTATATACTCTAGTACGCTATACCTTACCAGTCCTTAGAAGGACCTTTGTGGAACTAGTAGGTTGTGATTAGCAGACTGTACCTCACTCAACCCTATATACTGTAGTACACTATACCTTACCAGTCCTTAGAAGGACCTTTGTGGAACTAGTAGGTTGTGATTAGCAGACTGTACCTCAGTCCCTATACTGATAAAGGACTGCTGCAGAATAGGGCAGCAGTCAGCAGTAGTGCACCTCAACCCTATATATTGTGGACCTTTACCACTCCTTAAGGATTAGCAGACTGTACCTCACTCAACCCTATATACTCTAGTATGCTATACCTTACCAGTCCTTAGATGGACCTTTATGCAACTAGTAGGTTGTGATTAGCAGACTGTACCTCAGTCCCTATACTGATAAAGGACTGCTGCAGAATAGGGCAGCAGTCAGCAGTAGTGCACCTCAACCCTATATATTGTGGACCTATACCAGTCCTTAAGTATTAGCAGACTTTACCTCACTCAACCCTATATACTCTAGTACGCTATACCTTACCAGTCCTTAGATGGACCTTTGTGCAACTAGTATGTTGTGATTAGCAGACTGTACCCCAGTCCCTATACTTATAAAGGACTGCTGCAGAATATGGCAGCAGTCAGCAGTAGTGCATCTTAATCCTATATATTGTTGACCTATACCAGTCCTTAAGTATTAGCAGACTGTACCTCACTCAACCCTATATACTCTAGTATGCTATACCTTACCAGTCCTTAGCAGTACCTTTGTGCAACTAGTAGGTTGTGATTAGCAGACTGTACCTCACTCAACCCTATATACTGTAGTACACTATACCTTACCAGTCCTTAGAAGGACCTTTGTGGAACTAGTAGGTTGTGATTAGCAGACTGTACCTCAGTCCCTATACTGATAAAGGACTGCTGCAGAATAGGGCAGCAGTCAGCAGTAGTGCACTTCAACTCTTTATATTGTGGACCTATACCATTCCTTAAGGATTAGCAGACTGTTCCTCACTCAATCCAATATACTCTAGTACGCTATACCTTACCAGTCCTTATAAGGACCTTTGTGGAACTAGTAGGTTGTGATTAGCAGACTGTACCTCAGTCCCTATACTGATAAAGGACTGCTGCAGAATAGGGCAGCAGTCAGCAGTAGTGCACCTCAACCCTATATATTGTGGACCTATACCAATCCTTAAAGATTAGCAGACTGTACCTCACTCAACCCTATATACTCTAGTACGCTATACCTTACCAGTCCTTAGAAGGACATTTGTGGAACTAGTAGGTTGTGATTAGCAGACTGTACCTCACTCAACCCTATATACTGTAGTACGCTATACCTTACCAGTCCTTAGAAGGACCTTTGTGGAACTAGTAGGTTGTGATTAGCAGACTGTACCTCAGTCCCTATACTGATAAAGGACTGCTGCAGAATAGGGCAGCAGTCAGCAGTAGTGCACCTCAACCCTATATATTGTGGACCTATACCAGTCCTTAAGGATTAGCAGACTGTTCCTCACTCAACCCTATATACTCTAGTACGCTATACCTTACCAGTCCTTAGAAGGACCTTTGTGGAACTAGTAGGTTGTGATTAGCAGACTGTACCTCAGTCCCTATACTGATAAAGGACTGCTGCAGAATAGGGCAGCAGTCAGCAGTAGTGCACTTCAACCCTATATATTGTGGAACTATACCAATCCTAAGGATTAGCAGACTGTACCTCAGTCAACCCTATATACTCTAGTACACTATACCTTACCAGTCCTTAGAAGGACCTTTGTGGAACTAGTAGGTTGTGATTAGCAGACTGTACCTCACTCAACCCTATATACTGTAGTACGCTATACCTTACCAGTCCTTAGAAGGACCTTTGTGGGACTAGTAGGTTGTGATTAGCAGACTGTACCTCACTCAACCCTATATACTGTAGTACACTATACCTTACCAGTCCTTAGAAGGACCTTTGTGGAACTAGTAGGTTGTGATTGGCAGACTGTACCTCACTCAACCCTATATACTGTAGTACACTATACCTTACCAGTCCTTAGAAGAACCTTTTGTGGAACGAGTAGGTTGTGATTAGCAGACTGTACCTCAGTCCCTATACTGATAAATGACTGCTGCAGAATAGGGCAGCAGTCAGCAGTAGTGCACCTCAACCCTATATATTGTGGACCTATACCAGTCCTTAAGGATTAGCAGGCTGTACCTCACTCAACCCTATATACTCTAGTACGCTATACCTTACCAGTCCTTAGAAGGACCTTTGTGGAATTAGTAGGTTGTGATTAGCAGACTTTACCTCACTCAACCCTATATACTGTAGTACACTATACCTTACCAGTCCTTAGAAGGACCTTTGTGGAACTAGTAGGTTGTGATTAGCAGACTGTACCTCAGTCCCAATACTGATAAAGGACTGCTGCAGAATAGGGCAGCAGTCAGCAGTAGTGCACCTCAACCCTATATATTGTGGACCTATACCAGTCCTTAAGGATTAGCAGACTTTACCTCACTCAACCCTATATACTGTAGTACACTATTCCTTACCAGTCCTAAGAAGGACCTTTGTGGAACTAGTAGGTTGTGATTAGCAGACTGTACCTCAGTCCCTATACTGATAAAGGACTGCTGCAGAATAGGGCAGCAGTCAGCAGTAGTGCACCTCAACCCTATATTTTGTGGACCTATACCAGTCCTTAAGGATTAGCAGACTGTGCCTCACTCAACCCTTTATACTGTAGTACACTGTACCTTACCAGTCCTTAGAAGGACCTTTGTGGAACTAGTAGGTTGTGATTAGCAGACTGTACCTCAGTCCCTATACTGATAAAGGACTGCTGCAGAATAGGGCAGCAGTCAGCAGTAGTGCACCTCAACCCTATATATTGTGGACCTATACCAATCCTTAAGGATTAGCAGACTGTACCTCACTCAACCCTATATACTCGAGTACGCTATACCTTACCAGTCCTTAGAAGGACCTTTGTGGAACTAGTAGGTTGTGATTAGCAGACTGTACCTCACTCAACCCTATATACTGTAGTATGCTATACCTTACCAGTCCTTAGAAGGACCTTTGTGGAACTAGTAGGTTGTGATTAGCAGACTGTACCTCACTCAACCCTATATACTGTAGTACACTATACCTTACCAGTCCTTAGAAGGACCTTTGTGGAACTAGTAGGTTGTGATTAGCAGACTGTACCTCACTCAACCCTATATACTGTAGTACACTATACCTTACCAGTCCTTAGAAGGACCTTTTGTGGAACTAGTAGGTTGTGATTAGCAGACTGTACCTCAGTCCCAATACTGATAAAGGACTGCTGCAGAATAGGGCAGCAGTCAGCAGTAGTGCACCTCAACCCTATATATTGTGGACCTATACCAGTCCTTAAGGATTAGCAGACTTTACCTCACTCAACCCTATATACTGTAGTACACTATTCCTTACCAGTCCTTAGAAGGACCTTTGTGGAACTAGTAGGTTGTGATTAGCAGTCTGTACCTCAGTCCCTATACTGATAAAGGACTGCTGCAGAATAGGGCAGCAGTCAGCAGTAGTGCACCTCAACCCTATATATTGTGGACCTATACCAATCCTTAAGGATTAGCAGACTGTACCTCACTCAACCCTATATACTCTAGTACGCTATACCTTACCAGTCCTTAGAAGGACCTTTGTGGAACTAGTAGGTTGTGATTAGCAGACTGTACCTCACTCAACCCTATATACTGTAGTACGCTATACCTTACCAGTCCTTAGAAGGACCTTTGTGGAACTAGTAGGTTGTGATTAGCAGACTGTACCTCACTCAACCCTATATACTGTAGTACACTATACCTTACCAGTCCTTAGAAGGACCTTTGTGGAACTAGTAGGTTGTGATTAGCAGACTGTACCTCACTCAACCCTATATACTGTAGTACACTATACCTTACCAGTCCTTAGAAGGACCTTTTGTTGAACAAGTAGGTTGTGATTAGCAGACTGTACCTCAGTCCCTATACTGATAAAGGACTGCTGCAGAATAGGGCAGCAGTCAGCAGTAGTGCACCTCAACCCTATATATTGTGGACCTATACCAGTCCTTAAGGATTAGCAGACTGTACCTCACTCAACCCTATATACTCTAGTAGGCTATACCTTACCAGTCCTTAGAAGGACCGTTGTGGAATTAGTAGGTTGTGATTAGCAGACTGTACCTCACTCAACCCTATATACTGTAGTACACTATACCTTACCAGTCCTTAGAAGGACCTTTTGTTGAACTAGTAGGTTGTGATTAGCAGACTGTACCTCAGTCCCTATACTGATAAAGGACTGCTGCAGAATAGGGCAGCAGTCAGCAGTAGTGCACCTCAACCCTATATATTGTGGACCTATACCAGTCCTTAAGTATTAGCAGACTGTACCTCACTCAACCCTATATACTCTAGTACGTTATACCTTACCAGTGCTTAGAAGGACCTTTGTGGAACTAGTAGGTTGTGATTAGCAGACTGTACCTCACTCAACCCTATATACTGTAGTACACTATACCTTACCAGTCCTTAGAAGAACCTTTGTGGAACTAGTAGGTTGTGATTAGCAGACTGTACCTTACTCAACCCTATATACTGTAGTACACTATACCTTACCAGTCCTTAGAAGGACCTTTGTGGAACTAGTAGGTTGTGATTAGCAGACTGTACCTCACTCAACCCTATATACTGTAGTACACTATACCTTACCAGTCCTTAGAAGGACCTTTTGTTGAACTAGTAGGTTGTGATTAGCAGACTGTACCTCAGTCCCTATACTGATAAAGGACTGCTGCAGAATAGGTCAGCAGTCAGCAGTAGTGCACCTCAACCCTATATATTGTGGACCTATACCAGTCCTTAAGGATTAGCAGACTGTACCTCACTCAACCCTATATACTCTAGTAGGCTATACCTTACCAGTCCTTAGAAGGACCTTTGTGGAATTAGTAGGTTGTGATTAGCAGACTGTACCTCACTCAACCCTATATACTGTAGTACACTATACCTTACCAGTCCTTAGAAGGACCTTTGTGGAACTAGTAGGTTGTGATTAGCAAACTGTACTTCAGTCCCTATACTCATAAAGGACTGCTGCAGAATAGGGCAGCAGTCAGCAGTAGTGCACCTCAACCCTATATATTGTGGACCTATACCAGTCCTTAAGGATTAGCAGACTGTGCCTCACTCAACCCTTTATACTGTAGTACACTATACCTTACCAGTCCTTAGAAGGACCTTTGTGGAACTAGTAGGTTGTTATTAGCAGACTGTACCTCAGTCCCTATACTGATAAAGGACTGCTGCAGAATAGGGCAGCAGTCAGCAGTAGTGTACCTCAACCCTATATATTGTGGACCTATACCAGTCCTTAAGGATTAGCAGACTGTACCTCACTCAACCCTATATACTGTAGTACACTATACCTTACCAGTCCTTAGAAGGACCTTTGTGGAACTAGTAGGTTGTGATTAGCAGACTGTACCTCAGTCCCTATACTGATAAAGGACTGCTGCAGAATAGGGCAGCAGTCAGCAGTAGTGTACCTCAACCCTATATATTGTGGACCTATACCAATCCTTAAGGATTAGCAGACTGTACCTCACTCAACCCTATATACTGTAGTACACTATGCCTTACCAGTCCTTAGAAGGACCTTTGTGGAACTAGTAGGTTGTGATTAGCAGACTGTAGATCAGTCCCTATACTGATAAAGGACTGCTGCCGAATAGGGCAGCAGTCAGCAGTAGTGCACCTCAACCCTATATATTGTGGACCTATACCAGTCCTTAAGTATTAGCAGACTGTACCTCACTCAACCCTATATACTCTAGTACGCTATACCTTTCCAATCCTTAGAAGGACCTTTGTGGAACTAGTAGGTTGTGATTAGCAGACTGTACCTCACTCAACCCTATATACTGTAGTACACTATACCTTACCAGTCCTTAGAAGGACCTTTGTGGAACTAGTAGGTTGTTATTAGCAGACTGTACCTCAGTCCCTATACTGATAAAGGACTGCTGCAGAATAGGGCAGCAGTCAGCAGTAGTGTACCTCAACCCTATATATTGTGGACCTATACCAGTCCTTAAGGATTAGCAGACTGTACCTCACTCAACCCTATATACTGTAGTACACTATACCTTACCAGTCCTTAGAAGGACCTTTGTGGAACTAGTAGGTTGTGATTAGCAGACTGTACCTCAGTCCCTATACTGATAAAGGACTGCTGCAGAATAGGGCAGCAGTCAGCAGTAGTGTACCTCAACCCTATATATTGTGGACCTATACCAATCCTTAAGGATTAGCAGACTGTACCTCACTCAACCCTATATACTGTAGTACACTATGCCTTACCAGTCCTTAGAAGGACCTTTGTGGAACTAGTAGGTTGTGATTAGCAGACTGTAGATCAGTCCCTATACTGATAAAGGACTGCTGCCGAATAGGGCAGCAGTCAGCAGTAGTGCACCTCAACCCTATATATTGTGGACCTATACCAGTCCTTAAGTATTAGCAGACTGTACCTCACTCAACCCTATATACTCTAGTACGCTATACCTTTCCAATCCTTAGAAGGACCTTTGTGGAACTAGTAGGTTGTGATTAGCAGACTGTACCTCACTCAACCCTATATACTGTAGTACACTATACCTTACCAGTCCTTAGAAGGACCTTTGTGGAACTAGTAGGTTGTGATTAGCAGACTGTACCTCACTCAACCCTATATACTGTAGTACACAATACCTTACCAGTCCTTAGAAGGACCTTTGTGGAACTAGTAGGTTGTGATTAGCAGACTGTACCTCACTCAAACCTATATACTGTAGTACACTATACCTTACCAGTCCTTAGAAGGACCTTTGTGGAACTAGTAGGTTGTGATTAGCAGACTGTACCTCAGTCCCTATACTGATAAAGGACTGCTGAAGAATAGGGCAGATGTCAGCAGTAGTGCACCTCAACCCTATATATTGTGGACCTATACCAGTCCTTAAGGATTAGCAGACTTTACCTCACTCAACCCTATATACTGTAGTACACTATTCCTTACCAGTCCTTAGAAGGACCTTTGTGGAACTAGTAGGTTGTGATTAGCAGACTGTACCTCAATCCCTATACTGATAAAGGACTGCTGAAGAATAGGGCAGCAGTCAGCAGTAGTGCACCTCAACCCTATATATTGTGGACCTATACCAATCCTTAAGGATTAGCAGACTGTACCTCACTCAACCCTATATACTCTAGTATGCTATACCTTACCAGTCCTTAGAAGGACCTTTGTGGAACTAGTAGGTTGTGATTAGCAGACTGTACCTCACTCAACCCTATATACTGTAGTACACTATACCTTACCAGTCCTTAGAAGGACCTTTGTGGAACTAGTAGGTTGAGATTAGCAGACTGTACCTCACTCAACCCTATATACTGTAGTACACTATACCTTACCAGTCCTTAGAAGGACCTTTTGTTGAACTAGTAGGTTGTGATTAGCAGACTGTACCTCAGTCCCTATACTGATAAAGGACTGCTGCAGAATAGGGCAGCAGTCAGCAGTAGTTCACCTCAACCCTATATATTGTGGACCTATACCAGTCCTTAAGGATTAGCAGACTGTACCTCACTCAACCCTATATACTCTAGTACGCTATACCTTACCAGTCCTTAGAAGGACCTTTGTGGAATTAGTAGGTTGTGATTAGCAGACTGTACCTCACTCAACCCTATATACTGTAGTACACTATACCTTACCAGTCCTTAGAAGGACCTTTGTGGAACTAGTAGGTTCTGATTAGCAAACTGTACTTCAGTCCCTATACAGATAAAGGACTGCTGCAGAATAGGGCAGCAGTCAGCAGTAGTGCACCTCAACCCTATATATTGTGGACCTATACCAGTCCTTAAGGATTAGCAGACTGTGCCTCACTCAACCCTTTATACTGTAGTACACTATACCTTACCAGTCCTTAGAAGGACCTTTCTGGAACTAGTAGGTTGTGATTAGCAGACTGTACCTCAGTCCCTATACTGATAAAGGACTGCTGCAGAATAGGGCAGCAGTCAGCAGTATTGCACCTCAACCCTATATATTGTGGACCTATACCAATCCTTAAGGATTAGCAGACTGTACCTCACTCAACCCTATATACTCTAGTACGCTATACCTTACCAGTCCATAGAAGGACCTTTGTGGAACTAGTAGGTTGTGATTAGCAGACTGTACCTCACTCAACCCTTTATACTGTAGTACGCTATACCTTACCAGTCCTTAGAAGGACCTTTGTGGAACTAGTAGGTTGTGATTAGCAGACTTTACCTCACTCAACCCTATATACTGTAGTACACTATTCCTTACCAGTCCTTAGAAGGACCTTTGTGGAACTAGTAGGTTGTGATTAGCAGACTGTACCTCAGTCCCTATACTGATAAAGGACTGCTGCAGAATAGGGCAGCAGTCAGCAGTAGTGCACCTCAACCCTATATATTGTGGACCTATACCAATCCTTAAGGATTAGCAGACTGTACCTCACTCAACCCTATATACTCTAGTACGCTATACCTTACCAGTCCTTAGAAGGACCTTTGTGGAACTAGTAGGTTGTGATTAGCAGACTGTACCTCACTCAACCCTATATACTGTAGTACGCTATACCTTACCAGTCCTTAGAAGGACCTTTGTGGAACTAGTAGGTTGTGATTAGCAGACTGTACCTCACTCAACCCTATATACTGTAGTACACTATACCTTACCAGTCCTTAGAAGGACCTTTGTGGAACTAGTAGGTTGTGATTAGCAGACTGTACCTCACTCAACCCTATATACTGTAGTACACTATACCTTACCAGTCCTTAGAAGGACCTTTTGTTGAACTAGTAGGTTGTGATTAGCAGACTCTACCTCAGTCCCTATACTGATAAAGGACTGCTGCAGAATAGGGCAGCAGTCAGCAGTAGTGCACCTCAACCCTATATATTGTGGACCTATACCAGTCCTTAAGGATTAGCAGACTGTACCTCACTCAACCCTATATACTCTAGTACGCTATACCTTACCAGTCCTTAGAAGGACCTTTGTGGAATTAGTAGGTTGTGATTAGCAGACTGTACCTCACTCAACCCTATATACTGTAGTACACTATACCTTACCAGTCCTTAGAAGGACCTTTTTGGAACTAGTAGGTTGTGATTAGCAAACTGTACTTCAGTCCCTATACTGATAAAGGACTGCTGCAGAATAGGGCAGCAGTCAGCAGTAGTGCACCTCAACCCTATATATTGTGGACCTATACCAGTCCTTAAGGATTAGCAGACTGTGCCTCACTCAACCCTTTATACTGTAGTACACTATACCTTACCAGTCCATAGAAGGACCTTTGTGGAACTAGTAGGTTGTGATTAGCAGACTGTACCTCAGTCCCTATACCGATAAAGGACTGCTGCAGAATAGGGCAGCAGTCAGCAGTAGTGCACCTCAACCCTATTTATTGTGGACCTATACCAATCCTTAAGGATTAGCAGACTGTACCTCACTCAACCCTATATACTCTAGTATACTATACCTTACCAGTCCTTAGAAGGACCTTTGTGGAACTAGTAGGTTGTGATTAGCAGACTGTACCTCACTCAACCCTATATACTGTAGTACGCTATACCTTACCAGTCCTTAGAAGGACCTTTGTGGAACTAGTAGGTTGTGATTAGCAGACTGTACCTCACTCAACCCTATATACTGTAGTACACTATACCTTACCAGTCCTTCGAAGGACCTTTGTGGAACTAGTAGGTTGTGATTAGCAGACTGTACCTCACTCAACCCTATATACTGTAGTACACTATACCTTACCAGTCCTTAGAAGGACCTTTGTGGAACTAGTAGGTTGTGATTAGCAAACTGTACTTCAGTCCCTATACTCATAAAGGACTGCTGCAGAATAGGGCAGCAGTCAGCAGTAGTGCACCTCAACCCTATATATTGTGGACCTATACCAGTCCTTAAGGATTAGCAGACTGTACCTCACTCAACCCTATATACTCTAGTACGCTATACCTTACCAGTCCTTAGAAGGACCTTTGTGGAATTAGTAGGTTGTGATTAGCAGACTGTACCTCATTCAACCCTATATACTGTAGTACACTATACCTTACCAGTCCTTAGAAGGACCTTTGTGGAACTAGTAGGTTGTGATTAGCAAACTGTACTTCAGTCCCTATACTGATAAAGGACTGCTGCAGAATAGGGCAGCAGTCAGCAGTAGTGCACCTCAACCCTATATATTGTGGACCTATACCAGTCCTTAAGGATTAGCAGACTGTGCCTCACTCAACCCTTTATACTGTAGTACACTATACCTTACCAGTCCATAGAAGGACCTTTGTGGAACTAGTAGGTTGTGATTAGCAGACTGTACCTCAGTCCCTATACCGATAAAGGACTGCTGCAGAATAGGGCAGCAGTCAGCAGTAGTGCACCTCAACCGTATATATTGTGGACCTATACCAATCCTTAAGGATTAGCAGACTGTACCTCACTCAACCCTATATACTCTAGTACGCTATACCTTACCAGTCCATAGAAGGACCTTTGTGGAACTAGTAGGTTGTGATTAGCAGACTGTACCTCACTCAACCCTATATACTGTAGTACGCTATACCTTACCAGTCCTTAGAAGGACCTTTGTGGAACTAGTAGGTTGTGATTGGCAGACTGTACCTCACTCAACCCTATATACTGTAGTACACTATACCTTACCAGTCCTTAGAAGAACCTTTTGTGGAACGAGTAGGTTGTGATTAGCAGACTGTACCTCAGTCCCTATACTGATAAAGGACTGCTGCAGAATAGGGCAGCAGTCAGCAGTAGTGCACCTCAACCCTATATATTGTGGACCTATACCAGTCCTTAAGGATTAGCAGACTGTACCTCACTCAACCCTATATACTCTAGTACGCTATACCTTACCAGTCCTTAGAAGGACCTTTGTGGAATTAGTAGGTTGTGATTAGCAGACTGTACCTCACTCAACCCTATATACTGTAGTACGCTATACCTTACCAGTCCTTAGAAGGACCTTTGTGGAACTAGTAGGTTGTGATTAGCAAACTGTACTTCAGTCCCTATACTGATAATGGACTGCTGCAGAATAGGGCAGCAGTCAGCAGTAGTGCACCTCAACCCTATATATTGTGGACCTATACCAGTCCTTAAGGATTAGCAGACTGTGCCTCATTCAACCCTTTATACTGTAGTACACTATACCTTACCAGTCCTTAGAAGTACCTTTGTGGAACTAGTAGGTTGTGATTAGCAGACTGTACCTCAGTCCCTATACTGATAAAGGACTGCTGCAGAATAGGGCAGCAGTCAGCAGTAGTGTACCTCAACCCTATATATTGTGGACCTATACCAATCCTTAAGGATTAGCAGACTGTGCCTCACTCAACCCTATATACTGTTGTACACTATGCCTAACCAGTCCTTAGAAGGACCTTTGTGGAACTAGTAGGTTGTGATTAGCAGACTGTATCTCAGTACCTATACTGATAAAGGACTGCTGACGAATAGGGCAGCAGTCAGCAGTAGTGCACCTCAACCCTATATATTGTGGACCTATACCAGTCCTTAAGTATTAGCAGACTGTACCTCACTCAACCCTATATACTCTAGTACGCTATACCTTACCAATCCTTAGAAGGACCTTTGGGGAACTAGTAGGTTGTGATTAGCAGACTGTACCTCACTCAACCCTATATACTGTAGTACACTATACCTTACCAGTCCTTAGAAGGACCTTTGTGGAACTAGTAGGTTGTGATTAGCAGACTGTACCTCAGTCCCTATACTGATAAAGGACTGCTGCAGAATTGGGCAGCAGTCAGCAGTAGTGTACCTCAACCCTATATATTGTGGACCTATACCAGTCCTTAAGGATTAGCAGACTGTACCTCACTCAACCCTATATACTGTAGTACACTATATCTTACCAGTCCTTAGAAGGACCTTTGTGGAACTAGTAGGTTGTGATTAGCAGACTGTACCTCACTCAACCCTATATACTGTAGTACACAATACCTTACCAGTCCTTAGAAGGACCTTTGTGGAACTAGTAGGTTGTGATTAGCAGACTGTACCTCACTCAAACCTATATACTGTAGTACACTATACCTTACCAGTCCTTAGAAGGACCTTTGTGGAACTAGTAGGTTGTGATTAGCAGACTGTACCTCAGTCCCTATACTGATAAAGGACTGCTGCAGAATAGGGCAGCAGTCAGCAGTAGTGCACCTCAACCCTATATATTGTGGACCTATACCAATCCTTAAGGATTAGCAGACTGTACCTCACTCAACCCTATATACTGTAGTACCCTATACCTTACCAGTCCTTAGAAGGACCTTTGTGGAACTAGTAGGTTGTGATTAGCAGACTGTACCTCACTCAACCCGATATACTGTAGTACGCTATACCTTACCAGTCCTTAGAAGGACCTTTGTGGAACTAGTAGGTTGTGATTAGCAGACTGTACCTCACTCAACCCTATGTACTGTAGTACACTATACCTTACCAGTCCTTAGAAGGACCTTTGTGGAACTAGTAGGTTGTGATTAGCAGACTGTACCTCACTCAACCCTATATACTGTAGTACACTATACCTTACCAGTCCTTAGAAGGACCTTTTGTGGAACTAGTAGGTTGTGATTAGCAGACTGTACCTCAGTCCCTATACTGGTAAAGGACTGCTGCAGAATAGGGCAGCAGTCAGCAGTAGTGCACCTCAACCCTATATATTGTGGACCTATACCAGTCCTTAAGGATTAGCAGACTGTACCTCACTCAACCCTATATACTGTAGTACACTATACCTTACCAGTCCTTAGAAGGACCTTTGTGGAACTAGTAGGTTGTGATTAGCAGACTGTACATCAGTCCCTATACTGATAAAGGACTGCTGCAGAATAGGGCAGCAGTCAGCAGTAGTGTACCTCAACCCTATATATTGTGGACCTATACTAATCCTTAAGGATTAGCAGACTGTACCTCACTCAACCCTATATACTGTAGTACACTATGCCTTACCAGTCCTTAGAAGGACCTTTGTGGAACTAGTAGGTTGTGATTAGCAGACTGTACCTCAATCCCTAAACTGATAAAGGACTGCTGCAGAATAGGGCAGCAGTCAGCAGTAGTGCACCTCAACCCTATATATTGTGGACCTATACCAATCCTTAAGGATTAGCAGACTGTACCTCACTCAACCCTATATACTCTAGTATGCTATACCTTACCAGTCCTTAGAAGGACCTTTGTGGAACTAGTAGGTTGTGATTAGCAGACTGTACCTCACTCAACCCTATATACTGTAGTACGCTATACCTTACCAGTCCTTAGAAGGACCTTTGTGGAACTAGTAGGTTGTGATTAGCAGACTGTACCTCACTCAACCCTATATACTGTAGTACACTATACCTTCCCAGTCCTTAGAAGGACCTTTGTGGAACTAGTAGGTTGTGATTAGCAGACTGTACCTCACTCAACCCTATATACTGTAGTACACTATACCTTACCAGTCCTTAGAAGGACCTTTTGTTGAACTAGTAGGTTGTGATTAGCAGACTGTACCTCAGTCCCTATACTGATAAAGGACTGCTGCAGAATAGGGCAGCAGTCAGCAGTAGTGCACCTCAACCCTATATATTGTGGACCTATACCAGTCCTTAAGGATTAGCAGACTGTACCTCACTCAACCCTATATACTCTAGTACGCTATACCTTACCAGTCCTTAGAAGGACCTTTGTGGAATTAGTAGGTTGTGATTAGCAGACTGTACCTCACTCAACCCTATATACTGTAGTACACTATACCTTACCAGTCCTTAGAAGGACCTTTGTGGAACTAGTAGGTTGTGATTAGCAAACTGTACTTCAGTCCCTATACAGATAAAGGACTGCTGCAGAATAGGGCAGCAGTCAGCAGTAGTGCACCTCAACCCTATATATTGTGGACCTATACCAGTCCTTAAGGATTAGCAGACTGTGCCTCACTCAACCCTTTATACTGTAGTACACTATACCTTACCAGTCCTTAGAAGGACCTTTCTGGAACTAGTAGGTTGTGATTAGCAGACTGTACCTCAGTCCCTATACTGATAAAGGACTGCTGCAGAATAGGGCAGCAGTCAGCAGTAGTGCACCTCAACCCTATATATTGTGGACCTATACCAATCCTTAAGGATTAGCAGACTGTACCTCACTCAACCCTATATACTCTAGTACGCTATACCTTACCAGTCCTTAGAAGGACCTTTGTGGAACTAGTAGGTTGTGATTAGCAGACTGTACCTCACTCAACCCTATATACTGTAGTACGCTATACCTTACCAGTCCTTAGAAGGACCTTTGTGGAACTAGTAGGTTGTGATTAGCAGACTGTACCTCACTCAACCCTATATACTGTAGTACACTATACCTTACCAGTCCTTAGAAGGACCTTTGTGGAACTAGTAGGTTGTGATTAGCAGACTGTACCTCACTCAACCCTATATACTGTAGTACACTATACCTTACCAGTCCTTAGAAGGACCTTTTGTTGAACTAGTAGGTTGTGATTAGCAGACTCTACCTCAGTCCCTATACTGATAAAGGACTGCTGCAGAATAGGGCAGCAGTCAGCAGTAGTGCACCTCAACCCTATATATTGTGGACCTATACCAGTCCTTAAGGATTAGCAGACTGTACCTCACTCAACCCTATATACTCTAGTACGCTATACCTTACCAGTCCTTAGAAGGACCTTTGTGGAATTAGTAGGTTGTGATTAGCAGACTGTACCTCACTCAACCCTATATACTGTAGTACACTATACCTTACCAGTCCTTAGAAGGACCTTTGTGGAACTAGTAGGTTGTGATTAGCAGACTGTACCTCACTCAACCCTATATACTGTAGTACACTATACCTTACCAGTCCTTAGAAGGACCTTTGTGGAACTAGTAGGTTGTGATTAGCAAACTGTACTTCAGTCCCTATACTCATAAAGGACTGCTGCAGAATAGGGCAGCAGTCAGCAGTAGTGCACCTCAACCCTATATATTGTGGACCTATACCAGTCCTTAAGGATTAGCAGACTGTACCTCACTCAACCCTATATACTCTAGTACGCTATACCTTACCAGTCCTTAGAAGGACCTTTGTGGAATTAGTAGGTTGTGATTAGCAGACTGTACCTCATTCAACCCTATATACTGTAGTACACTATACCTTACCAGTCCTTAGAAGGACCTTTGTGGAACTAGTAGGTTGTGATTAGCAAACTGTACTTCAGTCCCTATACTGATAAAGGACTGCTGCAGAATAGGGCAGCAGTCAGCAGTAGTGCACCTCAACCCTATATATTGTGGACCTATACCAGTCCTTAAGGATTAGCAGACTGTGCCTCACTCAACCCTTTATACTGTAGTACACTATACCTTACCAGTCCATAGAAGGACCTTTGTGGAACTAGTAGGTTGTGATTAGCAGACTGTACCTCAGTCCCTATACCGATAAAGGACTGCTGCAGAATAGGGCAGCAGTCAGCAGTAGTGCACCTCAACCGTATATATTGTGGACCTATACCAATCCTTAAGGATTAGCAGACTGTACCTCACTCAACCCTATATACTCTAGTACGCTATACCTTACCAGTCCATAGAAGGACCTTTGTGGAACTAGTAGGTTGTGATTAGCAGACTGTACCTCACTCAACCCTATATACTGTAGTACGCTATACCTTACCAGTCCTTAGAAGGACCTTTGTGGAACTAGTAGGTTGTGATTGGCAGACTGTACCTCACTCAACCCTATATACTGTAGTACACTATACCTTACCAGTCCTTAGAAGAACCTTTTGTGGAACGAGTAGGTTGTGATTAGCAGACTGTACCTCAGTCCCTATACTGATAAAGGACTGCTGCAGAATAGGGCAGCAGTCAGCAGTAGTGCACCTCAACCCTATATATTGTGGACCTATACCAGTCCTTAAGGATTAGCAGACTGTACCTCACTCAACCCTATATACTCTAGTACGCTATACCTTACCAGTCCTTAGAAGGACCTTTGTGGAATTAGTAGGTTGTGATTAGCAGACTGTACCTCACTCAACCCTATATACTGTAGTACGCTATACCTTACCAGTCCTTAGAAGGACCTTTGTGGAACTAGTAGGTTGTGATTAGCAAACTGTACTTCAGTCCCTATACTGATAATGGACTGCTGCAGAATAGGGCAGCAGTCAGCAGTAGTGCACCTCAACCCTATATATTGTGGACCTATACCAGTCCTTAAGGATTAGCAGACTGTGCCTCATTCAACCCTTTATACTGTAGTACACTATACCTTACCAGTCCTTAGAAGTACCTTTGTGGAACTAGTAGGTTGTGATTAGCAGACTGTACCTCAGTCCCTATACTGATAAAGGACTGCTGCAGAATAGGGCAGCAGTCAGCAGTAGTGTACCTCAACCCTATATATTGTGGACCTATACCAATCCTTAAGGATTAGCAGACTGTGCCTCACTCAACCCTATATACTGTTGTACACTATGCCTAACCAGTCCTTAGAAGGACCTTTGTGGAACTAGTAGGTTGTGATTAGCAGACTGTATCTCAGTACCTATACTGATAAAGGACTGCTGACGAATAGGGCAGCAGTCAGCAGTAGTGCACCTCAACCCTATATATTGTGGACCTATACCAGTCCTTAAGTATTAGCAGACTGTACCTCACTCAACCCTATATACTCTAGTACGCTATACCTTACCAATCCTTAGAAGGACCTTTGGGGAACTAGTAGGTTGTGATTAGCAGACTGTACCTCACTCAACCCTATATACTGTAGTACACTATACCTTACCAGTCCTTAGAAGGACCTTTGTGGAACTAGTAGGTTGTGATTAGCAGACTGTACCTCAGTCCCTATACTGATAAAGGACTGCTGCAGAATTGGGCAGCAGTCAGCAGTAGTGTACCTCAACCCTATATATTGTGGACCTATACCAGTCCTTAAGGATTAGCAGACTGTACCTCACTCAACCCTATATACTGTAGTACACTATATCTTACCAGTCCTTAGAAGGACCTTTGTGGAACTAGTAGGTTGTGATTAGCAGACTGTACCTCACTCAACCCTATATACTGTAGTACACAATACCTTACCAGTCCTTAGAAGGACCTTTGTGGAACTAGTAGGTTGTGATTAGCAGACTGTACCTCACTCAAACCTATATACTGTAGTACACTATACCTTACCAGTCCTTAGAAGGACCTTTGTGGAACTAGTAGGTTGTGATTAGCAGACTGTACCTCAGTCCCTATACTGATAAAGGACTGCTGCAGAATAGGGCAGCAGTCAGCAGTAGTGCACCTCAACCCTATATATTGTGGACCTATACCAATCCTTAAGGATTAGCAGACTGTACCTCACTCAACCCTATATACTGTAGTACCCTATACCTTACCAGTCCTTAGAAGGACCTTTGTGGAACTAGTAGGTTGTGATTAGCAGACTGTACCTCACTCAACCCGATATACTGTAGTACGCTATACCTTACCAGTCCTTAGAAGGACCTTTGTGGAACTAGTAGGTTGTGATTAGCAGACTGTACCTCACTCAACCCTATGTACTGTAGTACACTATACCTTACCAGTCCTTAGAAGGACCTTTGTGGAACTAGTAGGTTGTGATTAGCAGACTGTACCTCACTCAACCCTATATACTGTAGTACACTATACCTTACCAGTCCTTAGAAGGACCTTTTGTGGAACTAGTAGGTTGTGATTAGCAGACTGTACCTCAGTCCCTATACTGGTAAAGGACTGCTGCAGAATAGGGCAGCAGTCAGCAGTAGTGCACCTCAACCCTATATATTGTGGACCTATACCAGTCCTTAAGGATTAGCAGACTGTACCTCACTCAACCCTATATACTGTAGTACACTATACCTTACCAGTCCTTAGAAGGACCTTTGTGGAACTAGTAGGTTGTGATTAGCAGACTGTACATCAGTCCCTATACTGATAAAGGACTGCTGCAGAATAGGGCAGCAGTCAGCAGTAGTGTACCTCAACCCTATATATTGTGGACCTATACTAATCCTTAAGGATTAGCAGACTGTACCTCACTCAACCCTATATACTGTAGTACACTATGCCTTACCAGTCCTTAGAAGGACCTTTGTGGAACTAGTAGGTTGTGATTAGCAGACTGTACCTCAATCCCTAAACTGATAAAGGACTGCTGCAGAATAGGGCAGCAGTCAGCAGTAGTGCACCTCAACCCTATATATTGTGGACCTATACCAATCCTTAAGGATTAGCAGACTGTACCTCACTCAACCCTATATACTCTAGTATGCTATACCTTACCAGTCCTTAGAAGGACCTTTGTGGAACTAGTAGGTTGTGATTAGCAGACTGTACCTCACTCAACCCTATATACTGTAGTACGCTATACCTTACCAGTCCTTAGAAGGACCTTTGTGGAACTAGTAGGTTGTGATTAGCAGACTGTACCTCACTCAACCCTATATACTGTAGTACACTATACCTTCCCAGTCCTTAGAAGGACCTTTGTGGAACTAGTAGGTTGTGATTAGCAGACTGTACCTCACTCAACCCTATATACTGTAGTACACTATACCTTACCAGTCCTTAGAAGGACCTTTTGTTGAACTAGTAGGTTGTGATTAGCAGACTGTACCTCAGTCCCTATACTGATAAAGGACTGCTGCAGAATAGGGCAGCAGTCAGCAGTAGTGCACCTCAACCCTATATATTGTGGACCTATACCAGTCCTTAAGGATTAGCAGACTGTACCTCACTCAACCCTATATACTCTAGTACGCTATACCTTACCAGTCCTTAGAAGGACCTTTGTGGAATTAGTAGGTTGTGATTAGCAGACTGTACCTCACTCAACCCTATATACTGTAGTACACTATACCTTACCAGTCCTTAGAAGGACCTTTGTGGAACTAGTAGGTTGTGATTAGCAAACTGTACTTCAGTCCCTATACAGATAAAGGACTGCTGCAGAATAGGGCAGCAGTCAGCAGTAGTGCACCTCAACCCTATATATTGTGGACCTATACCAGTCCTTAAGGATTAGCAGACTGTGCCTCACTCAACCCTTTATACTGTAGTACACTATACCTTACCAGTCCTTAGAAGGACCTTTCTGGAACTAGTAGGTTGTGATTAGCAGACTGTACCTCAGTCCCTATACTGATAAAGGACTGCTGCAGAATAGGGCAGCAGTCAGCAGTAGTGCACCTCAACCCTATATATTGTGGACCTATACCAATCCTTAAGGATTAGCAGACTGTACCTCACTCAACCCTATATACTCTAGTACGCTATACCTTACCAGTCCTTAGAAGGACCTTTGTGGAACTAGTAGGTTGTGATTAGCAGACTGTACCTCACTCAACCCTATATACTGTAGTACGCTATACCTTACCAGTCCTTAGAAGGACCTTTGTGGAACTAGTAGGTTGTGATTAGCAGACTGTACCTCACTCAACCCTATATACTGTAGTACACTATACCTTACCAGTCCTTAGAAGGACCTTTGTGGAACTAGTAGGTTGTGATTAGCAGACTGTACCTCACTCAACCCTATATACTGTAGTACACTATACCTTACCAGTCCTTAGAAGGACCTTTTGTTGAACTAGTAGGTTGTGATTAGCAGACTCTACCTCAGTCCCTATACTGATAAAGGACTGCTGCAGAATAGGGCAGCAGTCAGCAGTAGTGCACCTCAACCCTATATATTGTGGACCTATACCAGTCCTTAAGGATTAGCAGACTGTACCTCACTCAACCCTATATACTCTAGTACGCTATACCTTACCAGTCCTTAGAAGGACCTTTGTGGAATTAGTAGGTTGTGATTAGCAGACTGTACCTCACTCAACCCTATATACTGTAGTACACTATACCTTACCAGTCCTTAGAAGGACCTTTGTGGAACTAGTAGGTTGTGATTAGCAAACTGTACTTCAGTCCCTATACTGATAAAGGACTGCTGCAGAATAGGGCAGCAGTCAGCAGTAGTGCACCTCAACCCTATATATTGTGGACCTATACCAGTCCTTAAGGATTAGCAGACTGTGCCTCACTCAACCCTTTATACTCTAGTACACTATACCTTACCAGTCCATAGAAGGACCTTTATGGAACTAGTAGGTTGTGATTAGCAGACTGTACCTCAGTCCCTATACCGATAAAGGACTGCTGCAGAATAGGGCAGCAGTCAGCAGTAGTGCACCTCAACCCTATTTATTGTGGACCTATACCAATCCTTAAGGATTAGCAGACTGTACCTCACTCAACCCTATATACTCTAGTACGCTATACCTTACCAGTCCTTAGAAGGACCTTTGTGGAACTAGTAGGTTGTGATTAGCAGACTGTACCTCACTCAACCCTATATACTGTAGTACGCTATACCTTACCAGTCCTTAGAAGGACCTTTGTGGAACTAGTAGGTTGTGATTAGCAGACTGTACCTCACTCAACCCTATATACTGTAGTACACTATACCTTACCAGTCCTTCGAAGGACCTTTGTGGAACTAGTAGGTTGTGATTAGCAGACTGTACCTCACTCAACCCTATATACTGTAGTACACTATGCCTTACCAGTCCTTAGAAGGACCTTTGTGGAACTAGTAGGTTGTGATTAGCAGACTGTACCTCAGTCCCTATACTGATAAAGGACTGCTGCAGAATAGGGCAGCAGTCAGCAGTAGTGCACCTCAACCCTATATATTGTGGACCTATACCAGTCCTTAAGTATTAGCAGACTGTACCTCACTCAACCCTATATACTCTAGTACGCTATACCTTACCAATCCTTAGAAGGACCTTTGTGGAACTAGTAGGTTGTGATTAGCAGACTGTACCTCACTCAACCCTATATACTGTAGTACACTATACCATACCAGTCCTTAGAAGGACCTTTGTGGAACTAGTAGGTTGTGATTAGCAGACTGTACCTCAGTCCCTATACTGATAAAGGACTACTGCAGAATTGGGCAGCAGTCAGCAGTAGTGTACCTCAACCCTATATATTGTGGACCTATACCAGTCCTTAAGTATTAGCAGACTGTACCTCACTCAACCCTATATACTGTAGTACACTATACCTTACCAGTCCTTAGAAGGACCTTTGTGGAACTAGTAGGTTGTGATTAGCAGAGTGTACCTCACTCAACCCTATATACTGTAGTAAACAATACCTTACCAGTCCTTAGAAGGACCTTTGTGGAACTAGTAGGTTGTGATTAGCAGACTGTACCTCACTCAAACCTATATACTGTAGTACACTATACCTTACCAGTCCATAGAAGGACCTTTGTGGAACTAGTAGGTTGTGATTAGCAGACTGTACTTCAGTCCCTATACTGATAAGGACTGCTGAAGAATAGGGCAGATGTCAGCAGTAGTGCACCTCAACCCTATATATTGTGGACCTATACCAGTCCTTAAGGATTAGCAGACTTTACCTCACTCAACCTTATATACTGTAGTACACTATTCCTTACCAGTCCTTAGAAGGACCTCTGTGTAACTAGTAGGTTGTGATTAGCAGACTGTACCTCACTCAACCCTATATACTGTAGTACGCTATACCTTACCAGTCCTTAGAAGGACCTTTGTGGAACTAGTAGGTTGTGATTAGCAGACTTTACCTCACTCAACCCTATATACTGTAGTACACTATTCCTTACCAGTCCTTAGAAGGACCTTTGTGGAACTAGTAGGTTGTGATTAGCAGACTGTACCTCAGTCCCTATACTGATAAAGGACTGCTGCAGAATAGGGCAGCAGTCAGCAGTAGTGCACCTCAACCCTATATATTGTGGACCTATACCAATCCTTAAGGATTAGCAGACTGTACCTCACTCAACCCTATATACTCTAGTACGCTATACCTTACCAGTCCTTAGAAGGACCTTTGTGGAACTAGTAGGTTGTGATTAGCAGACTGTACCTCACTCAACCCTATATACTGTAGTACGCTATACCTTACCAGTCCTTAGAAGGACCTTTGTGGAACTAGTAGGTTGTGATTAGCAGACTGTACCTCACTCAACCCTATATACTGTAGTACACTATACCTTACCAGTCCTTAGAAGGACCTTTGTGGAACTAGTAGGTTGTGATTAGCAGACTGTACCTCACTCAACCCTATATACTGTAGTACACTATACCTTACCAGTCCTTAGAAGGACCTTTTGTTGAACTAGTAGGTTGTGATTAGCAGACTGTACCTCAGTCCCTATACTGATGAAGGACTGCTGCAGAATAGGGCAGCAGTCAGCAGTAGTGCACCTCAACCCTATATATTGTGGACCTATACCAGTCCTTAAGGATTAGCAGACTGTACCTCACTCAACCCTATATACTCTAGTAGGCTATACCTTACCAGTCCTTAGAAGGACCTTTGTGGAATTAGTAGGTTGTGATTAGCAGACTGTACCTCACTCAACCCTATATACTGTAGTACACTATACCTTACCAGTCCTTAGAAGGACCTTTGTGGAACTAGTAGGTTGTGATTAGCAAACTGTACTTCAGTCCCTATACTGATAAAGGACTGCTGCAGAATAGGGCAGCAGTCAGCAGTAGTGTACCTCAACCCTATATATTGTGGACCTATACCAGTCCTTAAGGATTAGCAGACTGTACCTCACTCAACCCTATATACTGTAGTACACTATACCTTACCAGTCCTTAGAAGGACCTTTGTGGAACTAGTAGGTTGTGATTAGCAGACTGTACCTCAGTCCCTATACTGATAAAGGACTGCTGCAGAATAGGGCAGCAGTCAGCAGTAGTGTACCTCAACCCTATATATTGTGGACCTATACCAATCCTTAAGGATTAGCAGACTGTACCTCACTCAACCCTATATACTGTAGTACACTATGCCTTACCAGTCCTTAGAAGGACCTTTGTGGAACTAGTAGGTTGTGATTAGCAGACTGTAGATCAGTCCCTATACTGATAAAGGACTGCTGCAGGATAGGGCAGCAGTCAGCAGTAGTGTACCTCAACCCTATATATTGTGGACCTATACCAGTCCTTAAGGATTAGCAGACTGTACCTCACCCAACCCTATATACTGTAGTACACTATACCTTGCCAGTCCTTAGAAGGACCTTTGTGGAACTAGTAGGTTGTGATTAGCAGACTGTACCTCAGTCCCTATACTGATAAAGGACTGCTGCAGAATAGGGCAGCAGTCAGCAGTAGTGTACCTCAACCCTATATATTGTGGACCTATACCAATCCTTAAGGATTAGCAGACTGTACCTCACTCAACCCTATATACTGTAGTACACTATGCCTTACCAGTCCTTAGAAGGACCTTTGTGGAACTAGTAGGTTGTGATTAGCAGACTGTAGATCAGTCCCTATACTGATAAAGGACTGCTGCCGAATAGGGCAGCAGTCAGCAGTAGTGCACCTCAACCCTATATATTGTGGACCTATACCAGTCCTTAAGTATTAGCAGACTGTACCTCACTCAACCCTATATACTCTAGTACGCTATACCTTACCAGTCCTTAGAAGGACCTTTGTGGAACTAGTAGGTTGTGATTAGCAGACTGTACCTCACTCAACCCTATATACTGTAGTACACTATACCTTACCAGTCCTTAGAAGGACCTTTGTCGAACTAGTAGGTTGTGATTGGCAGACTGTACCTCACTCAACCCTATATACTGTAGTACACTATACCTTACCAGTCCTTAGAAGGACCTTTGTGGAACTAGTAGGATGTGATTAGCAAACTGTACTTCAGTCCCTATACTGATAAAGGACTGCTGCAGAATAGGGCAGCAGTCAGCAGTAGTGCACTTCAACCCTATATATTGTGGACCTATACCAGTCCTTAAGGATTAGCAGACTGTGCCTCATTCAACCCTTTATACTGTAGTACACTATACCTTTCCAGTCCTTAGAAGTACCTTTGTGGAACTAGTAGGTTGTGATTAGCAGACTGTACCTCAGTCCCTATACTGGTAAAGGACTGCTGCAGAATAGGGAAGCAGTCAGCAGTAGTGTACCTCAACCCTATATATTGTGGACCTATACCAATCCTTAAGGATTAGCAGACTGTGCCTTACTCAACCCTATATACTGTAGTACACTATGCCTAACCAGTCCTTAGAAGGACCTTTGTGGAACTAGTAGGTTGTGATTAGCAGACTGTACCTCAGTACCTATACTGATAAAGGACTGCTGCCGAATAGGGCAGCAGTCAGCAGTAGTGCACCTCAACCCTATATATTGTGGACCTATACCAGTCCTTAAGTATTAGCAGACTGTACCTCACTCAACCCTATATACTCTAGTACGCTATACCTTACCAGTCCTTAGAAGGACCTTTGTGGAACTAGTAGGTTGTGATTAGCAGACTGTACCTCACTCAACCCTATATACTGTAGTACGCTATACCTTACCAGTCCTTAGAAGGACCTTTGTGGAACTAGTAGGTTGTGATTAGCAGACTGTACCTCACTCAACCCTATATACTGTAGTACACTATACCTTAGCAGTCCTTAGAAGGACCTTTGTGGAACTAGTAGGTTGTGATTAGCAGACTGTACCTCACTCAACCCTATATACTGTAGTACACTATACCTTACCAGTCCTTAGAAGGACCTTTTGTTGAACTAGTAGGTTGTGATTAGCAGACTGTACCTCAGTCCCTATACTGATAAAGGACTGCTGCAGAATAGGGCAGCAGTCAGCAGTAGTGCACCTCTACCCTATATATTGTGGACCTATACCAGTCCTTAAGGATTAGCAGACTGTACCTCACTCAACCCTATATACTCTAGTACGCTATACCTTACCAGTCCTTAGAAGGACCTTTGTGGAATTAGTAGGTTGTGATTAGCAGACTGTACCTCACTCAACCCTATATACTGTAGTACACTATACCTTACCAGTCCTTAGAAGGACCTTTGTGGAACTAGTAGGTATTGATTAGCAAACTGTACTTCAGTCCCTATACAGATAAAGGACTGCTGCAGAATAGGGCAGCAGTCAGCAGTAGTGCACCGCAACCCTATATATTGTGGACCTATACCAGTCCTTAAGGATTAGCAGACTGTGCCTCACTCAACCCTTTATGCTGTAGTACACTATACCTTACCAGTCCTTAGAATGACCTTTGTGGAACTAGTAGGTTGTAAATAGCAGACTGTACCTCAGTCCCTATACTGATAAAGGACTGCTGCAGAATAGGGCAGCAGTCAGCAGTAGTGCACCTCAACCCTATATATTGTGGACCTATACCAATCCTTAAGGATTAGCAGACTGTACCTCACTCAACCCTATATACTCTAGTACGCTATACCTTACCAGTCCATAGAAGGACCTTTGTGGAACTAGTAGGTTGTGATTAGCAGACTGTACCTCACTCAACCCTATATACTGTAGTACGCTATACCTTACCAGTCCTTAGAAGGACCTTTGTGGAACTAGTAGGTTGTGATTAGCAGACTGTACCTCACTCAACCCTACATACTGTAGTACACTATACCTTACCAGTCCTTAGAAGGACCTTTGTGGAACTAGTAGGTTGTGATTAGCAGACTGTACCTCAGTCCCTATACTGATAAAGGACTGCTGCAGAATAGGGCAGCAGTCAGCAGTAGTGCACCTCAACCCTATATATTGTGGACCTATACCAGTCCTTAAGGATTAGCAGACTGTTCCTCACTCAACCCTATATACTCTAGTACGCTATACCTTACCAGTCCTTATAAGGACCTTTGTGGAACTAGTAGGTTGTGATTAGCAGACTGTACCTCAGTCCCTATACTGATAAGGACTGCTGAAGAATAGGGCAGATGTCAGCAGTAGTGCACCTCAACCCTATATATTGTGGACCTATACCAGTCCTTAAGGATTAGCAGACTTTACCTCACTCAACCTTATATACTGTAGTACACTATTCCTTACCAGTCCTTAGAAGGACCTCTGTGTAACTAGTAGGTTGTGATTAGCAGACTGTACCTCACTCAACCCTATATACTGTAGTACGCTATACCTTACCAGTCCTTAGAAGGACCTTTGTGGAACTAGTAGGTTGTGATTAGCAGACTTTACCTCACTCAACCCTATATACTGTAGTACACTATTCCTTACCAGTCCTTAGAAGGACCTTTGTGGAACTAGTAGGTTGTGATTAGCAGACTGTACCTCAGTCCCTATACTGATAAAGGACTGCTGCAGAATAGGGCAGCAGTCAGCAGTAGTGCACCTCAACCCTATATATTGTGGACCTATACCAATCCTTAAGGATTAGCAGACTGTACCTCACTCAACCCTATATACTCTAGTACGCTATACCTTACCAGTCCTTAGAAGGACCTTTGTGGAACTAGTAGGTTGTGATTAGCAGACTGTACCTCACTCAACCCTATATACTGTAGTACGCTATACCTTACCAGTCCTTAGAAGGACCTTTGTGGAACTAGTAGGTTGTGATTAGCAGACTGTACCTCACTCAACCCTATATACTGTAGTACACTATACCTTACCAGTCCTTAGAAGGACCTTTGTGGAACTAGTAGGTTGTGATTAGCAGACTGTACCTCACTCAACCCTATATACTGTAGTACACTATACCTTACCAGTCCTTAGAAGGACCTTTTGTTGAACTAGTAGGTTGTGATTAGCAGACTGTACCTCAGTCCCTATACTGATGAAGGACTGCTGCAGAATAGGGCAGCAGTCAGCAGTAGTGCACCTCAACCCTATATATTGTGGACCTATACCAGTCCTTAAGGATTAGCAGACTGTACCTCACTCAACCCTATATACTCTAGTAGGCTATACCTTACCAGTCCTTAGAAGGACCTTTGTGGAATTAGTAGGTTGTGATTAGCAGACTGTACCTCACTCAACCCTATATACTGTAGTACACTATACCTTACCAGTCCTTAGAAGGACCTTTGTGGAACTAGTAGGTTGTGATTAGCAAACTGTACTTCAGTCCCTATACTGATAAAGGACTGCTGCAGAATAGGGCAGCAGTCAGCAGTAGTGTACCTCAACCCTATATATTGTGGACCTATACCAGTCCTTAAGGATTAGCAGACTGTACCTCACTCAACCCTATATACTGTAGTACACTATACCTTACCAGTCCTTAGAAGGACCTTTGTGGAACTAGTAGGTTGTGATTAGCAGACTGTACCTCAGTCCCTATACTGATAAAGGACTGCTGCAGAATAGGGCAGCAGTCAGCAGTAGTGTACCTCAACCCTATATATTGTGGACCTATACCAATCCTTAAGGATTAGCAGACTGTACCTCACTCAACCCTATATACTGTAGTACACTATGCCTTACCAGTCCTTAGAAGGACCTTTGTGGAACTAGTAGGTTGTGATTAGCAGACTGTAGATCAGTCCCTATACTGATAAAGGACTGCTGCAGGATAGGGCAGCAGTCAGCAGTAGTGTACCTCAACCCTATATATTGTGGACCTATACCAGTCCTTAAGGATTAGCAGACTGTACCTCACCCAACCCTATATACTGTAGTACACTATACCTTGCCAGTCCTTAGAAGGACCTTTGTGGAACTAGTAGGTTGTGATTAGCAGACTGTACCTCAGTCCCTATACTGATAAAGGACTGCTGCAGAATAGGGCAGCAGTCAGCAGTAGTGTACCTCAACCCTATATATTGTGGACCTATACCAATCCTTAAGGATTAGCAGACTGTACCTCACTCAACCCTATATACTGTAGTACACTATGCCTTACCAGTCCTTAGAAGGACCTTTGTGGAACTAGTAGGTTGTGATTAGCAGACTGTAGATCAGTCCCTATACTGATAAAGGACTGCTGCCGAATAGGGCAGCAGTCAGCAGTAGTGCACCTCAACCCTATATATTGTGGACCTATACCAGTCCTTAAGTATTAGCAGACTGTACCTCACTCAACCCTATATACTCTAGTACGCTATACCTTACCAGTCCTTAGAAGGACCTTTGTGGAACTAGTAGGTTGTGATTAGCAGACTGTACCTCACTCAACCCTATATACTGTAGTACACTATACCTTACCAGTCCTTAGAAGGACCTTTGTCGAACTAGTAGGTTGTGATTGGCAGACTGTACCTCACTCAACCCTATATACTGTAGTACACTATACCTTACCAGTCCTTAGAAGGACCTTTGTGGAACTAGTAGGATGTGATTAGCAAACTGTACTTCAGTCCCTATACTGATAAAGGACTGCTGCAGAATAGGGCAGCAGTCAGCAGTAGTGCACTTCAACCCTATATATTGTGGACCTATACCAGTCCTTAAGGATTAGCAGACTGTGCCTCATTCAACCCTTTATACTGTAGTACACTATACCTTTCCAGTCCTTAGAAGTACCTTTGTGGAACTAGTAGGTTGTGATTAGCAGACTGTACCTCAGTCCCTATACTGGTAAAGGACTGCTGCAGAATAGGGAAGCAGTCAGCAGTAGTGTACCTCAACCCTATATATTGTGGACCTATACCAATCCTTAAGGATTAGCAGACTGTGCCTTACTCAACCCTATATACTGTAGTACACTATGCCTAACCAGTCCTTAGAAGGACCTTTGTGGAACTAGTAGGTTGTGATTAGCAGACTGTACCTCAGTACCTATACTGATAAAGGACTGCTGCCGAATAGGGCAGCAGTCAGCAGTAGTGCACCTCAACCCTATATATTGTGGACCTATACCAGTCCTTAAGTATTAGCAGACTGTACCTCACTCAACCCTATATACTCTAGTACGCTATACCTTACCAGTCCTTAGAAGGACCTTTGTGGAACTAGTAGGTTGTGATTAGCAGACTGTACCTCACTCAACCCTATATACTGTAGTACGCTATACCTTACCAGTCCTTAGAAGGACCTTTGTGGAACTAGTAGGTTGTGATTAGCAGACTGTACCTCACTCAACCCTATATACTGTAGTACACTATACCTTAGCAGTCCTTAGAAGGACCTTTGTGGAACTAGTAGGTTGTGATTAGCAGACTGTACCTCACTCAACCCTATATACTGTAGTACACTATACCTTACCAGTCCTTAGAAGGACCTTTTGTTGAACTAGTAGGTTGTGATTAGCAGACTGTACCTCAGTCCCTATACTGATAAAGGACTGCTGCAGAATAGGGCAGCAGTCAGCAGTAGTGCACCTCTACCCTATATATTGTGGACCTATACCAGTCCTTAAGGATTAGCAGACTGTACCTCACTCAACCCTATATACTCTAGTACGCTATACCTTACCAGTCCTTAGAAGGACCTTTGTGGAATTAGTAGGTTGTGATTAGCAGACTGTACCTCACTCAACCCTATATACTGTAGTACACTATACCTTACCAGTCCTTAGAAGGACCTTTGTGGAACTAGTAGGTATTGATTAGCAAACTGTACTTCAGTCCCTATACAGATAAAGGACTGCTGCAGAATAGGGCAGCAGTCAGCAGTAGTGCACCTCAACCCTATATATTGTGGACCTATACCAGTCCTTAAGGATTAGCAGACTGTGCCTCACTCAACCCTTTATGCTGTAGTACACTATACCTTACCAGTCCTTAGAATGACCTTTGTGGAACTAGTAGGTTGTAAATAGCAGACTGTACCTCAGTCCCTATACTGATAAAGGACTGCTGCAGAATAGGGCAGCAGTCAGCAGTAGTGCACCTCAACCCTATATATTGTGGACCTATACCAATCCTTAAGGATTAGCAGACTGTACCTCACTCAACCCTATATACTCTAGTACGCTATACCTTACCAGTCCATAGAAGGACCTTTGTGGAACTAGTAGGTTGTGATTAGCAGACTGTACCTCACTCAACCCTATATACTGTAGTACGCTATACCTTACCAGTCCTTAGAAGGACCTTTGTGGAACTAGTAGGTTGTGATTAGCAGACTGTACCTCACTCAACCCTACATACTGTAGTACACTATACCTTACCAGTCCTTAGAAGGACCTTTGTGGAACTAGTAGGTTGTGATTAGCAGACTGTACCTCAGTCCCTATACTGATAAAGGACTGCTGCAGAATAGGGCAGCAGTCAGCAGTAGTGCACCTCAACCCTATATATTGTGGACCTATACCAGTCCTTAAGGATTAGCAGACTGTTCCTCACTCAACCCTATATACTCTAGTACGCTATACCTTACCAGTCCTTATAAGGACCTTTGTGGAACTAGTAGGTTGTGATTAGCAGACTGTACCTCAGTCCCTATACTGATAAAGGACTGCTGCAGAATAGGGCAGCAGTCAGCAGTAGTGCACCTCAACCCTATATATTGTGGACCTATACCAATCCTTAAGGATTAGCAGACTGTACCTCAGTCAACCCTATATACTCTAGTACACTATACCTTACCAGTCCTTAGAAGGACCTTTGTGGAACTAGTAGGTTGTGATTAGCAGACTGTACCTCACTCAACCCTATATACTGTAGTACGCTATACCTTACCAGTCCTTAGAAGGACCTTTGTGGAACTAGTAGGTTGTGATTAGCAGACTGTACCTCACTCAACCCTATATACCGTAGTACACTATACCTTACCAGTCCTTAGAAGGACCTTTGTGGAACTAGTAGGTTGTGATTGGCAGACTGTACCTCACTCAACCCTATATACTGTAGTACACTATACCTTACCAGTCCTTAGAAGGACCTTTGTGGAACTAGTAGGATGTGATTAGCAAACTGTACTTCAGTCCCTATACTGATAACGGACTGCTGCAGAATAGGGCAGCAGTCAGCAGTAGTGCACCTCAACCCTATATATTGTGGACCTATACCAGTCCTTAAGGATTAGCAGACTGTGCCTCATTCAACCCTTTATACTGTAGTACACTATACCTTTCCAGTCCTTAGAAGGACCTTTGTGGAACTAGTAGGTATTGATTAGCAAACTGTACTTCAGTCCCTATACAGATAAAGGACTGCTGCAGAATAGGGCAGCAGTCAGCAGTAGTGCACCTCAACCCTATATATTGTGGACCTATACCAGTCCTTAAGGATTAGCAGACTGTGCCTCACTCAACCCTTTATACTGTAGTACGCTATACCTTACCAGTCCTTAGAAGGACCTTTGTGGAACTAGTAGGTTGTGATTAGCAGACTGTACCTCACTCAACCCTATATACTGTAGTACGCTATACCTTACCAGTCCTTAGAAGGACCTTTGTGGAACTAGTAGGTTGTGATTAGCAGACTGTACCTCACTCAACCCTATATACTGTAGTACACTATACCTTACCAGTCCTTAGAAGGACCTTTGTGGAACTAGTAGGTTGTGATTAGCAAACTGTACTTCAGTCCCTATACTGATAAAGGACTGCTGCAGAATAGGGCAGCAGTCAGCAGTAGTGCACCTCAACCCTATATGTTGTGGACCTATACCAATCCTTAAGGATTAGCAGACTGTACCTCACTCAACCCTATATACTCTAGTACGCTATACCTTACCAGTCCATAGAAGGACCTTTGTGGAACTAGTAGGTTGTGATTAGCAGACTGTACCTCACTCAACCCTATATACTGTAGTACGCTATACCTTACCAGTCCTTAGAAGGACCTTTGTGGAACTAGTAGGTTGTGATTAGCAGACTTTACCTCACTCAACCCTATATACTGTAGTACACTATTTCTTACCAGTCCTTAGAAGGACCTTTGTGGAACTAGTAGGTTGTGATTAGCAGACTGTACCTCAGTCCCTATACTGATAAAGGACTGCTGCAGAATAGGGCAGCAGTCAGCAGTAGTGCACCTCAACCCTATATATTGTGGACCTATACCAATCCTTAAGGATTAGCAGACTGTACCTCACTCAACCCTATATACTCTAGTACGCTATACCTTACCAGTCCTTAGAAGGACCTTTGTGGAACTAGTAGGTTGTGATTAGCAGACTGTACCTCACTCAACCCTATATACTGTAGTACGCTATACCTTACCAGTCCTTAGAAGGACCTTTGTGGAACTAGTAGGCTGTGATTAGCAGACTGTACCTCACTCAACCCTATATACTGTAGTACACTATACCTTACCAGTCCTTAGAAGGACCTTTGTGGAACTAGTAGGTTGTGATTAGCAGACTGTACCTCACTCAACCCTATATACTGTAGTACACTATACCTTACCAGTCCTTAGAAGGACCTTTTGTTGAACTAGTAGGTTGTGATTAGCAGACTGTACCTCAGTCCCTATACTGATAAAGGACTGCTGCAGAATAGGGCAGCAGTCAGCAGTAGTGCACCTCAACCCTATATATTGTGGACCTATACCAGTCCTTAAGGATTAGCAGACTGTACCTCACTCAACCCTATATACTCTAGTACGCTATACCTTACCAGTCCTTAGAAGGACCTTTGTGGAATTAGTAGGTTGTGATTAGCAGACTGTACCTCACTCAACCCTATATACTGTAGTACACTATACCTTACCAGTCCTTAGAAGGACCTTTGTGGAACTAGTAGGTTGTGATTAGCAAACTGTACTTCAGTCCCTATACTGATAAAGGACTGCTGCAGAATAGGGCAGCAGTCAGCAGTAGTGCACCTCAACCCTATATATTGTGGACCTATACCAATCCTTAAGGATTAGCAGACTGTACCTCACTCAACCCTATATACTGTAGTACACTATGCCTTACCAGTCCTTAGAAGGACCTTGGTGGAACTAGTAGGTTGTGATTAGCAGACTGTACCTCAGTCCCTATACTGATAAAGGACTGCTGCAGAATAGGGCAGCAGTCAGCAGTAGTGCACCTCAACCCTATATATTGTGGACCTATACCAATCCTTAAGGATTAGCAGACTGTACCTCACTCAACCCTATATACTCTAGTACGCTATACCTTACCAGTCCTTAGAAGGACCTTTGTGGAACTAGTAGGTTGTGATTAGCAGACTGTACCTCACTCAACCCTATATACTGTAGTACGCTATACCTTACCAGTCCTTAGAAGGACCTTTGTGGAACTAGTAGGTTGTGATTAGCAGACTGTACCTCACTCAACCCTATATACTGTAGTACACTATACCTTACCAGTCCTTAGAAGGACCTTTGTGGAACTAGTAGGTTGTGATTAGCAGACTGTACCTCACTCAACCCTATATACTGTAGTACACTATACCTTACCAGTCCTTAGAAGGACCTTTTGTTGAACTAGTAGGTTGTGATTAGCAGACTGTACCTCAGTCCCTATACTGATAAAGGACTGCTGCAGAATAGGGCAGCAGTCAGCAGTAGTGCACCTCAACCCTATATATTGTGGACCTATACCAGTCCTTAAGGATTAGCAGACTGTACCTCACTCAACCCTATATACTGTAGTACGCTATACCTTACCAGTCCTTAGAAGGACCTTTGTGGAATTAGTAGGTTGTGATTAGCAGACTGTACCTCACTCAACCCTATATACTGTAGTACACTATACCTTACCAGTCCTTAGAAGGACCTTTGTGGAACTAGTAGGTTGTGATTAGCAAACTGTACTTCAGTCCCTATACAGATAAAGGACTGCTGCAGAATAGGGCAGCAGTCAGCAGTAGTGCACCTCAACCCTATATATTGTGGACCTATACCAGTCCTTAAGGATTAGCAGACTGTGCCTCACTCAACCCTTTATACTGTAGTACACTATACCTTACCAGTCCTTAGAAGGACCTTTGTGGAACTAGTAGGTTGTGATTAGCAGACTGTACCTCAGTCCCTATACTGATAAAGGACTGCTGCAGAATAGGGCAGCAGTCAGCAGTAGTGCACCTCAACCCTATATATTGTGGACCTATACCAATCCTTAAGGATTAGCAGACTGTACCTCACTCAACCCTATATACTCTAGTACGCTATACCTTGCCAGTCCATAGAAGGACCTTTGTGGAACTAGTAGGTTGTGATTAGCAGACTGTACCTCACTCAACCCTATATACTGTAGTACGCTATACCTTACCAGTCCTTAGAAGGACCTTTGTGGAACTAGTAGGTTGTGATTAGCAGACTTTACCTCACTCAACCCTATATACTGTAGTACACTATTCCTTACCAGTCCTTAGAAGGACCTTTGTGGAACTAGTAGGTTGTGATTACCAGACTGTACCTCAGTCCCTATACTGATAAAGGACTGCTGCAGAATAGGGCAGCAGTCAGCAGTAGTGCACCTCAACCCTATATATTGTGGACCTATACCAATCCTTAAGGATTAGCAGACTGTACCTCACTCAACCCTATATACTCTAGTACGCTATACCTTACCAGTCCTTAGAAGGACCTTTGTGGAACTAGTAGGTTGTGATTAGCAGACTGTACCTCACTCAACCCTATATACTGTAGTACGCTATACCTTACCAGTCCTTAGAAGGACCTTTGTGGAACTAGTAGGTTGTGATTAGCAGACTGTACCTCACTCAACCCTATATACTGTAGTACACTATACCTTACCAGTCCTTAGAAGGACCTTTGTGGAACTAGTAGGTTGTGATTAGCAGACTGTACCTCACTCAACCCTATATACTGTAGTACACTATACCTTACCAGTCCTTAGAAGGACCTTTTGTTGAACTAGTAGGTTGTGATTAGCAGACTGTACCTCAGTCCCTATACTGATAAAGGACTGCTGCAGAATAGGGCAGCAGTCAGCAGTAGTGCACCTCAACCCTATATATTGTGGACCTATACCAGTCCTTAAGGATTAGCAGACTGTACCTCACTCAACCCTATATACTCTAGTACGCTATACCTTACCAGTCCTTAGAAGGACCTTTGTGGAATTAGTAGGTTGTGATTAGCAGACTGTACCTCACTCAATCCTATATACTGTAGAACACTATACCTTACCAGTCCTTAGAAGTACCTTTGTGGAACTGGTAGGTTGTGATTAGCAAACTGTACTTCAGTCCCTATACTGATAAAGGACTGCTGCAGAATAGGGCAGCAGTCAGCAGTAGTGCACCTCAACCCTATATATTGTGGACCTATACCAGTCCTTAAGGATTAGCAGACTGTGCCTCACTCAACCCTTTATACTGTAGTACACTATACCTTACCAGTCCTTAGAAGGACCTTTGTGGAACTAGTAGGTTGTGAATAGCAGACTGTACCTCAGTCCCTATACTGATAAAGGACTGCTGCAGAATAGGGCAGCAGTCAGCAGTAGTGCACCTCAACCCTATATATTGTGGACCTATACCAATCCTTAAGGATTAGCAGACTGTACCTCACTCAACCCTATATACTCTAGTACGCTATACCTTACCAGTCCATAGAAGGACCTTTGTGGAACTAGTAGGTTGTGATTAGCAGACTGTACCTCACTCAACCCTATATACTGTAGTACGCTATACCTTACCAGTCCTTAGAAGGACCTTTGTGGAACTAGTAGGTTGTGATTAGCAGACTGTACCTCACTCAACCCTATATACTGTAGTACACTATACCTTACCAGTCCTTAGAAGGACCTTTGTGGAACTAGTAGGTTGTGATTAGCAGACTGTACCTCAGTCCCTATACTGATAAAGGACTGCTGCAGAATAGGGCAGCAGTCAGCAGTAGTGCACCTCAACCCTATATATTGTGGACCTATACCAATCCTTAAGGATTAGCAGACTGTACCTCAGTCAACCCTATATACTCTAGTACACTATACCTTACCAGTCCTTAGAAGGACCTTTGTGGAACTAGTAGGTTGGGATTAGCAGACTGTACCTCACTCAACCCTATATACTGTAGTACGCTATACCTTACCAGTCCTTAGAAGGACCTTTGTGGAACTAGTAGGTTGTGATTAGCAGACTGTACCTCACTCAACCCTATATACTGTAGTACACTATACCTTACCAGTCCTTAGAAGGACCTTTGTGGAACTAGTAGGTTGTGATTAGCAGACTGTACCTCACTCAACCCTATATACTGTAGTACACTATACCTTACCAGTCCTTAGAAGGACCTTTTGTTGAACTAGTAGGTTGTGATTAGCAGACTGTACCTCAGTCCCTATACTGATAAAGGACTGCTGCAGAATAGGGCAGCAGTCAGCAGTAGTGCACCTCAACCCTATATATTGTGGACCTATACCAGTCCTTAAGGATTAGCAGACTGTACCTCACTCAACCCTATATACTCTAGTACACTATACCTTACCAGTCCTTAGAAGGACCTTTGTGGAATTAGTAGGTTGTGATTAGCAGACTGTACCTCACTCAACCCTATATACTGTAGTACACTATACCTTACCAGTCCTTAGAAGGACCTTTGTGGAACTAGTAGGTTGTGATTAGCAAACTGTACTTCAGTCCCTATACTGATAAAGGACTGCTGCAGAATAGGGCAGCAGTCAGCAGTAGTGCACCTCAACCCTATATATTGTGGACCTATACCAATCCTTAAGGATTAGCAGACTGTACCTCACTCAACCCTATATACTGTAGTACACTATGCCTTACCAGTCCTTAGAAGGACCTTGGTGGAACTAGTAGGTTGTGATTAGCAAACTGTACCTCAGTCCCTATACTGATAAAAGACTGCTGCAGAATAGGGCAGCAGTCAGCAGTAGTGCACCTCAACCCTATATATTGTGGACCTATACCAGTCCTTAAGTATTAGCAGACTGTACCTCACTCAACCCTATATACTCTAGTACGCTATACCTTACCAATCCTTAGAAGGACCTTTGTGGAACTAGTAGGTTGTGATTAGCAGACTGTACCTCACTCAACCCTATATACTGTAGTACACTATACCATACCAGTCCTTAGAAGGACCTTTGTGGAACTAGTAGGTTGTGATTAGCAGACTGTACCTCAGTCCCTATACTGATAAAGGACTGCTGCAGAATAGGGCAGCAGTCAGCAGTAGTGCACCTCAACCCTATATATTGTGGACCTATACCAATCCTTAAGGATTAGCAGACTGTACCTCACTCAACCCTATATACTCTAGTACGCTATACCTTACCAGTCCTTAGAAGGACCTTTGTGGAACTAGTAGGTTGTGATTAGCAGACTGTACCTCACTCAACCCTATATACTGTAGTACGCTATACCTTACCAGTCCTTAGAAGGACCTTTGTGGAACTAGTAGGTTGTGATTAGCAGACTGTACCTCACTCAACCCTATATACTGTAGTACACTATACCTTACCAGTCCTTAGAAGGACCTTTGTGGAACTAGTAGGTTGTGATTAGCAGACTGTACCTCACTCAACCCTATATACTGTAGTACACTATACCTTACCAGTCCTTAGAAGGACCTTTTGTTGAACTAGTAGGTTGTGATTAGCAGACTGTACCTCAGTCCCTATACTGATAAAGGACTGCTGCAGAATAGGGCAGCAGTCAGCAGTAGTGCACCTCAACCCTATATATTGTGGACCTATACCAGTCCTTAAGGATTAGCAGACTGTACCTCACTCAACCCTATATACTCTAGTACGCTATACCTTACCAGTCCTTAAAAGGACCTTTGTGGAATTAGTAGGTTGTGATTAGCAGACTGTACCTCACTCAACCCTATATACTGTAGTACACTATACCTTACCAGTCCTTAGAAGGACCTTTGTGGAACTAGTAGGTTGTGATTAGCAAACTGTACTTCAGTCCCTATACAGATAAAGGACTGCTGCAGAATAGGGCAGCAGTCAGCAGTAGTGCACCTCAACCCTATATATTGTGGACCTATACCAGTCCTTAAGGATTAGCAGACTGTGCCTCACTCAACCCTTTATACTGTAGTACACTATACCTTACCAGTCCTTAGAAGGACCTTTGTGGAACTAGTAGGTTGTGATTAGCAGACTGTACCTCAGTCCCTATACTGATAAAGGACTGCTGCAGAATAGGGCAGCAGTCAGCAGTAGTGCACCTCAACCCTATATATTGTGGACCTATACCAATCCTTAAGGATTAGCAGACTGTACCTCACTCAACCCTATATACTCTAGTACGCTATACCTTGCCAGTCCATAGAAGGACCTTTGTGGAACTAGTAGGTTGTGATTAGCAGACTGTACCTCACTCAACCCTATATACTGTAGTACGCTATACCTTACCAGTCCTTAGAAGGACCTTTGTGGAACTAGTAGGTTGTGATTAGCAGACTTTACCTCACTCAACCCTATATACTGTAGTACACTATTCCTTACCAGTCCTTAGAAGGACCTTTGTGGAACTAGTAGGTTGTGATTACCAGACTGTACCTCAGTCCCTATACTGATAAAGGACTGCTGCAGAATAGGGCAGCAGTCAGCAGTAGTGCACCTCAACCCTATATATTGTGGACCTATACCAATCCTTAAGGATTAGCAGACTGTACCTCACTCAACCCTATATACTCTAGTACGCTATACCTTACCAGTCCTTAGAAGGACCTTTGTGGAACTGGTAGGTTGTGATTAGCAGACTGTACCTCACTCAACCCTATATACTGTAGTACGCTATACCTTACCAGTCCTTAGAAGGACCTTTGTGGAACTAGTAGGTTGTGATTAGCAGACTGTACCTCACTCAACCCTATATACTGTAGTACACTATACCTTACCAGTCCTTAGAAGGACCTTTGTGGAACTAGTAGGTTGTGATTAGCAGACTGTACCTCACTCAACCCTATATACTGTAGTACACTATACCTTACCAGTCCTTAGAAGGACCTTTTGTTGAACTAGTAGGTTGTGATTAGCAGACTGTACCTCAGTCCCTATACTGATAAAGGACTGCTGCAGAATAGGGCAGCAGTCAGCAGTAGTGCACCTCAACCCTATATATTGTGTACCTATACCAGTCCTTAAGGATTAGCAGACTGTACCTCACTCAACCCTATATACTCTAGTACGCTATACCTTACCAGTCCTTAGAAGGACCTTTGTGGAATTAGTAGGTTGTGATTAGCAGACTGTACCTCACTCAATCCTATATACTGTAGAACACTATACCTTACCAGTCCTTAGAAGTACCTTTGTGGAACTAGTAGGTTGTGATTAGCAAACTGTACTTCAGTCCCTATACTGATAAAGGACTGCTGCAGAATAGGGCAGCAGTCAGCAGTAGTGCACCTCAACCCTATATATTGTGGACCTATACCAGTCCTTAAGGATTAGCAGACTGTGCCTCACTCAACCCTTTATACTGTAGTACACTATACCTTACCAGTCCTTAGAAGGACCTTTGTGGAACTAGTAGGTTGTGAATAGCAGACTGTACCTCAGTCCCTATACTGATAAAGGACTGCTGCAGAATAGGGCAGCAGTCAGCAGTAGTGCACCTCAACCCTATATATTGTGGACCTATACCAATCCTTAAGGATTAGCAGACTGTACCTCACTCAACCCTATATACTCTAGTACGCTATACCTTACCAGTCCATAGAAGGACCTTTGTGGAACTAGTAGGTTGTGATTAGCAGACTGTACCTCACTCAACCCTATATACTGTAGTACGCTATACCTTACCAGTCCTTAGAAGGACCTTTGTGGAACTAGTAGGTTGTGATTAGCAGACTGTACCTCAGTCCCTATACTGATAAAGGACTGCTGCAGAATAGGGCAGCAGTCAGCAGTAGTGCACCTCAACACTATATATTGTGGACCTATACCAGTCCTTAAGGATTAGCAGACTGTTCCTCACTCAACCCTATATACTCTAGTACGCTATACCTTACCAGTCCTTATAAGGACCTTTGTGGAACTAGTAGGTTGTGATTAGCAGACTGTACCTCAGTCCCTATACTGATAAAGGACTGCTGCAGAATAGGGCAGCAGTCAGCAGTAGTGCACCTCAACCCTATATATTGTGGACCTATACCAATCCTTAAGGATTAGCAGACTGTACCTCAGTCAACCCTATATACTCTAGTACACTATACCTTACCAGTCCTTAGAAGGACCTTTGTGGAACTAGTAGGTTGGGATTAGCAGACTGTACCTCACTCAACCCTATATACTGTAGTACGCTATACCTTACCAGTCCTTAGAAGGACCTTTGTGGAACTAGTAGGTTGTGATTAGCAGACTGTACCTCACTCAACCATATATACTGTAGTACACTATACCTTACCAGTCCTTAGAAGGACCTTTGTGGAACTAGTAGGTTGTGATTGGCAGACTGTACCTCACTCAACCCTATATACTGTAGTACGCTATACCTTACCAGTCCTTAGAAGGACCTTTGTGGAACTAGTAGGATGTGATTAGCAAACTGTACTTCAGTCCCTATACTGAAAAAGGACTGCTGCAGAATAGGGAAGCAGTCAGCAGTAGTGCACCTCAACCCTATATATTGTGGACCTATACCAGTCCTTAAGGATTAGCAGACTGTGCCTCATTCAACCCTTTATACTGTAGTACACTATACCTTTCCAGTCCTTAGAAGTACCTTTGTGGAACTAGTAGGTTGTGATTAGCAGACTGTACCTCAGTCCCTATACTGGTAAAGGACTGCTGCAGAATAGGGAAGCAGTCAGCAGTAGTGTACCTCAACCCTATATATTGTGGACCTATACCAATCCTTAAGGATTAGCAGACTGTGCCTCACTCAACCCTATATACTGTAGTACACTATGCCTAACCAGTCCTTAGAAGGACCTTTGTGGAACTAGTAGGTTGTGATTAGCAGACTGTTCCTCACTCAAACCTATATACTGTAGTACACTATACCTTACCAGTCCTTAGAAGGACCTTTGTGGAACTAGTAGGTTGTGATTAGCAGACTGTACCTCACTCAAACCTATATACTGTAGTACACTATACCTTACCAGTCCTTAGAAGGACCTTTGTGGAACTAGTAGGTTGTGATTAGCAGACTGTACCTCAGTCCCTATACTGATAAAGGACTGCTGAAGAATAGGGCAGATGTCAGCAGTAGTGCACCTCAGCCCTATATATTGTGGACCTATACCAGTCCTTAAGGATTAGCAGACTTTACCTCACTCAATCCTATATACTGTAGTACACTATTCCTTACCAGTCCTTAGAAGGACCTTTGTGGAACTAGTAGGTTGTGATTAGCAGACTGTACCTCAGTCCCTATACTGATAAAGACTGCTGCAGAATAGGGCAGCAGTCAGCAGTAGTGCACCTCAGCCCTATATATTGTGGACCTATACCAATCCTTAAGGATTAGCAGACTGTACCTCACTCAACCCTATATACCCTAGTACGCTATACCTTACCAGTCCTTAGAAGGACCTTTGTGGAACTAGTAGGTTGTGATTAGCAGACTGTACCTCACTCAACCCTATATACTGTAGTACGCTATACCTTACCAGTCCTTAGAAGGACCTTTGTGGAACTAGTAGGTTGTGATTAGCAGACTGTACCTCACTCAACCCTATATACTGTAGTACACTATACCTTACCAGTCCTTAGAAGGACCTTTGTGGAACTAGTAGGTTGTGATTAGCAGACTGTACCTCACTCAACCCTATATACTGTAATACACTATACCTTACCAGTCCTTAGAAGGACCTTTTGTTGAACTAGTAGGTTGTGATTAGCAGACTGTACCTCAGTCCCTATACTGATAAAGGACTGCTGCAGAATAGGGCAGCAGTCAGCAGTAGTGCACCTCAACCCTATATATTGTGGACCTATACCAGTCCTTAAGGATTAGCAGACTGTACCTCACTCAACCCTATATACTCTAGTACGCTATACCTTACCAGTCCTTAGAAGGACCTTTGTGGAATTAGTAGGTTGTGATTAGCAGACTGTACCTCACTCAACCCTATATACTGTAGTACACTATACCTTACCAGTCCTTAGAAGGACCTTTGTGGAACTAGTAGGTTGTGATTAGCAAACTGTACTTCAGTCCCTATACAGATAAAGGACTGCTGCAGAATAGGGCAGCAGTCAGCAGTAGTGCACCTCAACCCTATATATTGTGGACCTATACCAGTCCTTAAGGATTAGCAGACTGTGCCTCACTCAACCCTTTATACTGTAGTACACTATACCTTACCAGTCCTTAGAAGGACCTTTGTGGAACTAGTAGGTTGTGATTAGCAGACTGTACCTCAGTCCCTATACTGATAAAGGACTGCTGCAGAATAGGGCAGCAGTCAGCAGTAGTGCACCTCAACCCTATATATTGTGGACGTATACCAATCCTTAAGGATTAGCAGACTGTACCTCACTCAACCCTATATACTCTAGTACGCTATACCTTACCAGTCCATAGAAGGACCTTTGTGGAACTAGTAGGTTGTGATTAGCAGACTGTACCTCACTCAACCCTATTTACTGTAGTACGCTATACCTTACCAGTCCTTAGAAGGACCTTTGTGGAACTAGTAGGTTGTGATTAGCAGACTGTACCTCACTCAACCCTATATACTGTAGTACACTATACCTTACCAGTCCTTAGAAGGACCTTTGTGGAACTAGTAGGTTGTGATTAGCAGACTGTACCTCAGTCCCTATACTGATAAAGGACTGCTGCAGAATAGGGCAGCAGTCAGCAGTAGTGCACCTCAACCCTATATATTGTGGACCTATACCAGTCCTTAAGGATTAGCAGACTGTTCCTCACTCAACCCTATATACTCTAGTACGCTATACCTTACCAGTCCTTATAAGGACCTTTGTGGAACTAGTAGGTTGTGATTAGCAGACTGTACCTCAGTCCCTATACTGATAAAGGACTGCTGCAGAATAGGGCAGCAGTCAGCAGTAGTGCACCTCAACCCTATATATTGTCGACCTATACCAATCCTTAAGGATTAGCAGACTGTACCTCAGTCAACCCTATATACTCTAGTACACTATACCTTACCAGTCCTTAGAAGGACCTTTGTGGAACTAGTAGGTTGTGATTAGCAGACTGTACCTCACTCAACCCTATATACTGTAGTACGCTATACCTTACCAGTCCTTAGAAGGACCTTTGTGGAACTAGTAGGTTGTGATTAGCAGACTGTACCTCACTCAACCCTATATACTGTAGTACACTATACCTTACCAGTCCTTAGAAGGACCTTTGTGGAACTAGTAGGTTGTGATTGGCAGACTGTACCTCACTCAACCCTATATACTGTAGTACACTATACCTTACCAGTCCTTAGAAGAACCTTTTGTGGAACGAGTAGGTTGTGATTAGCAGACTGTACCTCAGTCCCTATACTGATAAAGGACTGCTGCATAATAGGGCAGCAGTCAGCAGTAGTGCACCTCAACCCTATATATTGTGGACCTATACCAGTCCTTAAGGATTAGCAGACTGTACCTCACTCAACCCTGTATACTCTAGTACGCTATACCTTACCAGTCCTTAGAAGGACCTTTGTGGAATTAGTAGGTTGTGATTAGCAGACTGTACCTCACTCAACCCTATATACTGTAGTACACTATACCTTACCAGTCCTTAGAAGGACCTTTTGTTGAACTAGTAGGTTGTGATTAGCAGACTGTACCTCAGTCCCTATACTGATAAAGGACTGCTGCAGAATAGGGCAGCAGTCAGCAGTAGTGCACCTCAACCCTATATATTGTGTACCTATACCAGTCCTTAAGGATTAGCAGACTGTACCTCACTCAACCCTATATACTCTAGTACGCTATACCTTACCAGTCCTTAGAAGGACCTTTGTGGAATTAGTAGGTTGTGATTAGCAGACTGTACCTCACTCAATCCTATATACTGTAGAACACTATACCTTACCAGTCCTTAGAAGTACCTTTGTGGAACTAGTAGGTTGTGATTAGCAAACTGTACTTCAGTCCCTATACTGATAAAGGACTGCTGCAGAATAGGGCAGCAGTCAGCAGTAGTGCACCTCAACCCTATATATTGTGGACCTATACCAGTCCTTAAGGATTAGCAGACTGTGCCTCACTCAACCCTTTATACTGTAGTACACTATACCTTACCAGTCCTTAGAAGGACCTTTGTGGAACTAGTAGGTTGTGAATAGCAGACTGTACCTCAGTCCCTATACTGATAAAGGACTGCTGCAGAATAGGGCAGCAGTCAGCAGTAGTGCACCTCAACCCTATATATTGTGGACCTATACCAATCCTTAAGGATTAGCAGACTGTACCTCACTCAACCCTATATACTCTAGTACGCTATACCTTACCAGTCCATAGAAGGACCTTTGTGGAACTAGTAGGTTGTGATTAGCAGACTGTACCTCACTCAACCCTATATACTGTAGTACGCTATACCTTACCAGTCCTTAGAAGGACCTTTGTGGAACTAGTAGGTTGTGATTAGCAGACTGTACCTCAGTCCCTATACTGATAAAGGACTGCTGCAGAATAGGGCAGCAGTCAGCAGTAGTGCACCTCAACACTATATATTGTGGACCTATACCAGTCCTTAAGGATTAGCAGACTGTTCCTCACTCAACCCTATATACTCTAGTACGCTATACCTTACCAGTCCTTATAAGGACCTTTGTGGAACTAGTAGGTTGTGATTAGCAGACTGTACCTCAGTCCCTATACTGATAAAGGACTGCTGCAGAATAGGGCAGCAGTCAGCAGTAGTGCACCTCAACCCTATATATTGTGGACCTATACCAGTCCTTAAGGATTAGCAGACTGTACCTCAGTCAACCCTATATACTCTAGTACACTATACCTTACCAGTCCTTAGAAGGACCTTTGTGGAACTAGTAGGTTGGGATTAGCAGACTGTACCTCACTCAACCCTATATACTGTAGTACGCTATACCTTACCAGTCCTTAGAAGGACCTTTGTGGAACTAGTAGGTTGTGATTAGCAGACTGTACCTCACTCAACCATATATACTGTAGTACACTATACCTTACCAGTCCTTAGAAGGACCTTTGTGGAACTAGTAGGTTGTGATTGGCAGACTGTACCTCACTCAACCCTATATACTGTAGTACGCTATACCTTACCAGTCCTTAGAAGGACCTTTGTGGAACTAGTAGGATGTGATTAGCAAACTGTACTTCAGTCCCTATACTGAAAAAGGACTGCTGCAGAATAGGGAAGCAGTCAGCAGTAGTGCACCTCAACCCTATATATTGTGGACCTATACCAGTCCTTAAGGATTAGCAGACTGTGCCTCATTCAACCCTTTATACTGTAGTACACTATACCTTTCCAGTCCTTAGAAGTACCTTTGTGGAACTAGTAGGTTGTGATTAGCAGACTGTACCTCAGTCCCTATACTGGTAAAGGACTGCTGCAGAATAGGGAAGCAGTCAGCAGTAGTGTACCTCAACCCTATATATTGTGGACCTATACCAATCCTTAAGGATTAGCAGACTGTGCCTCACTCAACCCTATATACTGTAGTACACTATGCCTAACCAGTCCTTAGAAGGACCTTTGTGGAACTAGTAGGTTGTGATTAGCAGACTGTTCCTCACTCAAACCTATATACTGTAGTACACTATACCTTACCAGTCCTTAGAAGGACCTTTGTGGAACTAGTAGGTTGTGATTAGCAGACTGTACCTCACTCAAACCTATATACTGTAGTACACTATACCTTACCAGTCCTTAGAAGGACCTTTGTGGAACTAGTAGGTTGTGATTAGCAGACTGTACCTCAGTCCCTATACTGATAAAGGACTGCTGAAGAATAGGGCAGATGTCAGCAGTAGTGCACCTCAGCCCTATATATTGTGGACCTATACCAGTCCTTAAGGATTAGCAGACTTTACCTCACTCAATCCTATATACTGTAGTACACTATTCCTTACCAGTCCTTAGAAGGACCTTTGTGGAACTAGTAGGTTGTGATTAGCAGACTGTACCTCAGTCCCTATACTGATAAAGACTGCTGCAGAATAGGGCAGCAGTCAGCAGTAGTGCACCTCAGCCCTATATATTGTGGACCTATACCAATCCTTAAGGATTAGCAGACTGTACCTCACTCAACCCTATATACCCTAGTACGCTATACCTTACCAGTCCTTAGAAGGACCTTTGTGGAACTAGTAGGTTGTGATTAGCAGACTGTACCTCACTCAACCCTATATACTGTAGTACGCTATACCTTACCAGTCCTTAGAAGGACCTTTGTGGAACTAGTAGGTTGTGATTAGCAGACTGTACCTCACTCAACCCTATATACTGTAGTACACTATACCTTACCAGTCCTTAGAAGGACCTTTGTGGAACTAGTAGGTTGTGATTAGCAGACTGTACCTCACTCAACCCTATATACTGTAATACACTATACCTTACCAGTCCTTAGAAGGACCTTTTGTTGAACTAGTAGGTTGTGATTAGCAGACTGTACCTCAGTCCCTATACTGATAAAGGACTGCTGCAGAATAGGGCAGCAGTCAGCAGTAGTGCACCTCAACCCTATATATTGTGGACCTATACCAGTCCTTAAGGATTAGCAGACTGTACCTCACTCAACCCTATATACTCTAGTACGCTATACCTTACCAGTCCTTAGAAGGACCTTTGTGGAATTAGTAGGTTGTGATTAGCAGACTGTACCTCACTCAACCCTATATACTGTAGTACACTATACCTTACCAGTCCTTAGAAGGACCTTTGTGGAACTAGTAGGTTGTGATTAGCAAACTGTACTTCAGTCCCTATACAGATAAAGGACTGCTGCAGAATAGGGCAGCAGTCAGCAGTAGTGCACCTCAACCCTATATATTGTGGACCTATACCAGTCCTTAAGGATTAGCAGACTGTGCCTCACTCAACCCTTTATACTGTAGTACACTATACCTTACCAGTCCTTAGAAGGACCTTTGTGGAACTAGTAGGTTGTGATTAGCAGACTGTACCTCAGTCCCTATACTGATAAAGGACTGCTGCAGAATAGGGCAGCAGTCAGCAGTAGTGCACCTCAACCCTATATATTGTGGACGTATACCAATCCTTAAGGATTAGCAGACTGTACCTCACTCAACCCTATATACTCTAGTACGCTATACCTTACCAGTCCATAGAAGGACCTTTGTGGAACTAGTAGGTTGTGATTAGCAGACTGTACCTCACTCAACCCTATTTACTGTAGTACGCTATACCTTACCAGTCCTTAGAAGGACCTTTGTGGAACTAGTAGGTTGTGATTAGCAGACTGTACCTCACTCAACCCTATATACTGTAGTACACTATACCTTACCAGTCCTTAGAAGGACCTTTGTGGAACTAGTAGGTTGTGATTAGCAGACTGTACCTCAGTCCCTATACTGATAAAGGACTGCTGCAGAATAGGGCAGCAGTCAGCAGTAGTGCACCTCAACCCTATATATTGTGGACCTATACCAGTCCTTAAGGATTAGCAGACTGTTCCTCACTCAACCCTATATACTCTAGTACGCTATACCTTACCAGTCCTTATAAGGACCTTTGTGGAACTAGTAGGTTGTGATTAGCAGACTGTACCTCAGTCCCTATACTGATAAAGGACTGCTGCAGAATAGGGCAGCAGTCAGCAGTAGTGCACCTCAACCCTATATATTGTCGACCTATACCAATCCTTAAGGATTAGCAGACTGTACCTCAGTCAACCCTATATACTCTAGTACACTATACCTTACCAGTCCTTAGAAGGACCTTTGTGGAACTAGTAGGTTGTGATTAGCAGACTGTACCTCACTCAACCCTATATACTGTAGTACGCTATACCTTACCAGTCCTTAGAAGGACCTTTGTGGAACTAGTAGGTTGTGATTAGCAGACTGTACCTCACTCAACCCTATATACTGTAGTACACTATACCTTACCAGTCCTTAGAAGGACCTTTGTGGAACTAGTAGGTTGTGATTGGCAGACTGTACCTCACTCAACCCTATATACTGTAGTACACTATACCTTACCAGTCCTTAGAAGAACCTTTTGTGGAACGAGTAGGTTGTGATTAGCAGACTGTACCTCAGTCCCTATACTGATAAAGGACTGCTGCATAATAGGGCAGCAGTCAGCAGTAGTGCACCTCAACCCTATATATTGTGGACCTATACCAGTCCTTAAGGATTAGCAGACTGTACCTCACTCAACCCTGTATACTCTAGTACGCTATACCTTACCAGTCCTTAGAAGGACCTTTGTGGAATTAGTAGGTTGTGATTAGCAGACTGTACCTCACTCAACCCTATATACTGTAGTACACTATACCTTACCAGTCCTTAGAAGGACCTTTGTGGAACTAGTAGGTTGTGATTTGCAAACTGTACTTCAGTCCCTATACTGAAAAAGGACTGCTGCAGAATAGGGAAGCAGTCAGCAGTAGTGCACCTCAACCCTATATATTGTGGACCTATACCAGTCCTTAAGGATTAGCAGACTGTGCCTCATTCAACCCTTTATACTGTAGTACACTATACCTTTCCAGTCCTTAGAAGTACCTTTGTGGAACTAGTAGGTTGTGATTAGCAGACTGTTCCTCAGTCCCTATACTGGTAAAGGACTGCTGCAGAATAGGGAAGCAGTCAGCAGTAGTGTACCTCAACCCTATATATTGTGGACCTATACCAATCCTTAAGGATTAGCAGACTGTGCCTCACTCAACCCTATATACTGTAGTACACTATGCCTAACCAGTCCTTAGAAGGACCTTTGTGGAACTAGTAGGTTGTGATTAGCAGACTGTTCCTCACTCAAACCTATATACTGTAGTACACTATACCTTACCAGTCCTTAGAAGGACCTTTGTGGAACTAGTAGGTTGTGATTAGCAGACTGTACCTCACTCAAACCTATATACTGTAGTACACTATACCTTACCAGTCCTTAGAAGGACCTTTGTGGAACTAGTAGGTTGTGATTAGCAGACTGTACCTCAGTCCCTATACTGATAAAGGACTGCTGAAGAATAGGGCAGATGTCAGCAGTAGTGCACCTCAGCCCTATATATTGTGGACCTATACCAGTCCTTAAGGATTAGCAGACTTTACCTCACTCAATCCTATATACTGTAGTACACTATTCCTTACCAGTCCTTAGAAGGACCTTTGTGGAACTAGTAGGTTGTGATTAGCAGACTGTACCTCAGTCCCTATACTGATAAAGACTGCTGCAGAATAGGGCAGCAGTCAGCAGTAGTGCACCTCAGCCCTATATATTGTGGACCTATACCAATCCTTAAGGATTAGCAGACTGTACCTCACTCAACCCTATATACCCTAGTACGCTATACCTTACCAGTCCTTAGAAGGACCTTTGTGGAACTAGTAGGTTGTGATTAGCAGACTGTACCTCACTCAACCCTATATACTGTAGTACGCTATACCTTACCAGTCCTTAGAAGGACCTTTGTGGAACTAGTAGGTTGTGATTAGCAGACTGTACCTCACTCAACCCTATATACTGTAGTACACTATACCTTACCAGTCCTTAGAAGGACCTTTGTGGAACTAGTAGGTTGTGATTAGCAGACTGTACCTCACTCAACCCTATATACTGTAATACACTATACCTTACCAGTCCTTAGAAGGACCTTTTGTTGAACTAGTAGGTTGTGATTAGCAGACTGTACCTCAGTCCCTATACTGATAAAGGACTGCTGCAGAATAGGGCAGCAGTCAGCAGTAGTGCACCTCAACCCTATATATTGTGGACCTATACCAGTCCTTAAGGATTAGCAGACTGTACCTCACTCAACCCTATATACTCTAGTACGCTATACCTTACCAGTCCTTAGAAGGACCTTTGTGGAATTAGTAGGTTGTGATTAGCAGACTGTACCTCACTCAACCCTATATACTGTAGTACACTATACCTTACCAGTCCTTAGAAGGACCTTTGTGGAACTAGTAGGTTGTGATTAGCAAACTGTACTTCAGTCCCTATACAGATAAAGGACTGCTGCAGAATAGGGCAGCAGTCAGCAGTAGTGCACCTCAACCCTATATATTGTGGACCTATACCAGTCCTTAAGGATTAGCAGACTGTGCCTCACTCAACCCTTTATACTGTAGTACACTATACCTTACCAGTCCTTAGAAGGACCTTTGTGGAACTAGTAGGTTGTGATTAGCAGACTGTACCTCAGTCCCTATACTGATAAAGGACTGCTGCAGAATAGGGCAGCAGTCAGCAGTAGTGCACCTCAACCCTATATATTGTGGACCTATACCAATCCTTAAGGATTAGCAGACTGTACCTCACTCAACCCTATATACTCTAGTACGCTATACCTTACCAGTCCATAGAAGGACCTTTGTGGAACTAGTAGGTTGTGATTAGCAGACTGTACCTCACTCAACCCTATTTACTGTAGTACGCTATACCTTACCAGTCCTTAGAAGGACCTTTGTGGAACTAGTAGGTTGTGATTAGCAGACTGTACCTCACTCAACCCTATATACTGTAGTACACTATACCTTACCAGTCCTTAGAAGGACCTTTGTGGAACTAGTAGGTTGTGATTAGCAGACTGTACCTCAGTCCCTATACTGATAAAGGACTGCTGCAGAATAGGGCAGCAGTCAGCAGTAGTGCACCTCAACCCTATATATTGTGGACCTATACCAGTCCTTAAGGATTAGCAGACTGTTCCTCACTCAACCCTATATACTCTAGTACGCTATACCTTACCAGTCCTTATAAGGACCTTTGTGGAACTAGTAGGTTGTGATTAGCAGACTGTACCTCAGTCCCTATACTGATAAAGGACTGCTGCAGAATAGGGCAGCAGTCAGCAGTAGTGCACCTCAACCCTATATATTGTCGACCTATACCAATCCTTAAGGATTAGCAGACTGTACCTCAGTCAACCCTATATACTCTAGTACACTATACCTTACCAGTCCTTAGAAGGACCTTTGTGGAACTAGTAGGTTGTGATTAGCAGACTGTACCTCACTCAACCCTATATACTGTAGTACGCTATACCTTACCAGTCCTTAGAAGGACCTTTGTGGAACTAGTAGGTTGTGATTAGCAGACTGTACCTCACTCAACCCTATATACTGTAGTACACTATACCTTACCAGTCCTTAGAAGGACCTTTGTGGAACTAGTAGGTTGTGATTGGCAGACTGTACCTCACTCAACCCTATATACTGTAGTACACTATACCTTACCAGTCCTTAGAAGAACCTTTTGTGGAACGAGTAGGTTGTGATTAGCAGACTGTACCTCAGTCCCTATACTGATAAAGGACTGCTGCATAATAGGGCAGCAGTCAGCAGTAGTGCACCTCAACCCTATATATTGTGGACCTATACCAGTCCTTAAGGATTAGCAGACTGTACCTCACTCAACCCTGTATACTCTAGTACGCTATACCTTACCAGTCCTTAGAAGGACCTTTGTGGAATTAGTAGGTTGTGATTAGCAGACTGTACCTCACTCAACCCTATATACTGTAGTACACTATACCTTACCAGTCCTTAGAAGGACCTTTGTGGAACTAGTAGGTTGTGATTTGCAAACTGTACTTCAGTCCCTATACTGAAAAAGGACTGCTGCAGAATAGGGAAGCAGTCAGCAGTAGTGCACCTCAACCCTATATATTGTGGACCTATACCAGTCCTTAAGGATTAGCAGACTGTGCCTCATTCAACCCTTTATACTGTAGTACACTATACCTTTCCAGTCCTTAGAAGTACCTTTGTGGAACTAGTAGGTTGTGATTAGCAGACTGTTCCTCAGTCCCTATACTGGTAAAGGACTGCTGCAGAATAGGGAAGCAGTCAGCAGTAGTGTACCTCAACCCTATATATTGTGGACCTATACCAATCCTTAAGGATTAGCAGACTGTGCCTCACTCAACCCAATATACTGTAGTACACTATGCCTAACCAGTCCTTAGAAGGACCTTTGTGGAACTAGTAGGTTGTTATTAGCAGACTGTACCTCACTCAAACCTATATACTGTAGTACACTATACCTTACCAGTCCTTAGAAGGACCTTTGTGGAACTAGTAGGTTGTGATTAGCAGACTGTACCTCACTCAAACCTATATACTGTAGTACACTATACCTTACCAGTCCTTAGAAGGACCTTTGTGGAACTAGTAGGTTGTGATTAGCAGACTGTACCTCAGTCCCTATACTGATAAAGGACTGCTGAAGAATAGGGCAGATGTCAGCAGTAGTGCACCTCAGCCCTATATATTGTGGACCTATACCAGTCCTTAAGGATTAGCAGACTTTACCTCACTCAATCCTATATACTGTAGTACACTATTCCTTACCAGTCCTTAGAAGGACCTTTGTGGAACTAGTAGGTTGTGATTAGCAGACTGTACCTCAGTCCCTATACTGATAAAGACTGCTGCAGAATAGGGCAGCAGTCAGCAGTAGTGCACCTCAGCCCTATATATTGTGGACCTATACCAATCCTTAAGGATTAGCAGACTGTACCTCACTCAACCCTATATACCCTAGTACGCTATACCTTACCAGTCCTTAGAAGGACCTTTGTGGAACTAGTAGGTTGTGATTAGCAGACTGTACCTCACTCAACCCTATATACTGTAGTACGCTATACCTTACCAGTCCTTAGAAGGACCTTTGTGGAACTAGTAGGTTGTGATTAGCAGACTGTACCTCACTCAACCCTATATACTGTAGTACACTATACCTTACCAGTCCTTAGAAGGACCTTTGTGGAACTAGTAGGTTGTGATTAGCAGACTGTACCTCACTCAACCCTATATACTGTAATACACTATACCTTACCAGTCCTTAGAAGGACCTTTTGTTGAACTAGTAGGTTGTGATTAGCAGACTGTACCTCAGTCCCTATACTGATAAAGGACTGCTGCAGAATAGGGCAGCAGTCAGCAGTAGTGCACCTCAACCCTATATATTGTGGACCTATACCAGTCCTTAAGGATTAGCAGACTGTACCTCACTCAACCCTATATACTCTAGTACGCTATACCTTACCAGTCCTTAGAAGGACCTTTGTGGAATTAGTAGGTTGTGATTAGCAGACTGTACCTCACTCAACCCTATATACTGTAGTACACTATACCTTACCAGTCCTTAGAAGGACCTTTGTGGAACTAGTAGGTTGTGATTAGCAAACTGTACTTCAGTCCCTATACAGATAAAGGACTGCTGCAGAATAGGGCAGCAGTCAGCAGTAGTGCACCTCAACCCTATATATTGTGGACCTATACCAGTCCTTAAGGATTAGCAGACTGTGCCTCACTCAACCCTTTATACTGTAGTACACTATACCTTACCAGTCCTTAGAAGGACCTTTGTGGAACTAGTAGGTTGTGATTAGCAGACTGTACCTCAGTCCCTATACTGATAAAGGACTGCTGCAGAATAGGGCAGCAGTCAGCAGTAGTGCACCTCAACCCTATATATTGTAGACCTATACCAATCCTTAAGGATTAGCAGACTGTACCTCACTCAACCCTATATACTCTAGTACGCTATACCTTACCAGTCCATAGAAGGACCTTTGTGGAACTAGTAGGTTGTGATTAGCAGACTGTACCTCACTCAACCCTATTTACTGTAGTACGCTATACCTTACCAGTCCTTAGAAGGACCTTTGTGGAACTAGTAGGTTGTGATTAGCAGACTGTACCTCACTCAACCCTATATACTGTAGTACACTATACCTTACCAGTCCTTAGAAGGACCTTTGTGGAACTAGTAGGTTGTGATTAGCAGACTGTACCTCAGTCCCTATACTGATAAAGGACTGCTGCAGAATAGGGCAGCAGTCAGCAGTAGTGCACCTCAACCCTATATATTGTGGACCTATACCAGTCCTTAAGGATTAGCAGACTGTTCCTCACTCAACCCTATATACTCTAGTACGCTATACCTTACCAGTCCTTATAAGGACCTTTGTGGAACTAGTAGGTTGTGATTAGCAGACTGTACCTCAGTCCCTATACTGATAAAGGACTGCTGCAGAATAGGGCAGCAGTCAGCAGTAGTGCACCTCAACCCTATATATTGTCGACCTATACCAATCCTTAAGGATTAGCAGACTGTACCTCAGTCAACCCTATATACTCTAGTACACTATACCTTACCAGTCCTTAGAAGGACCTTTGTGGAACTAGTAGGTTGTGATTAGCAGACTGTACCTCACTCAACCCTATATACTGTAGTACGCTATACCTTACCAGTCCTTAGAAGGACCTTTGTGGAACTAGTAGGTTGTGATTAGCAGACTGTACCTCACTCAACCCTATATACTGTAGTACACTATACCTTACCAGTCCTTAGAAGGACCTTTGTGGAACTAGTAGGTTGTGATTGGCAGACTGTACCTCACTCAACCCTATATACTGTAGTACACTATACCTTACCAGTCCTTAGAAGAACCTTTTGTGGAACGAGTAGGTTGTGATTAGCAGACTGTACCTCAGTCCCTATACTGATAAAGGACTGCTGCATAATAGGGCAGCAGTCAGCAGTAGTGCACCTCAACCCTATATATTGTGGACCTATACCAGTCCTTAAGGATTAGCAGACTGTACCTCACTCAACCCTGTATACTCTAGTACGCTATACCTTACCAGTCCTTAGAAGGACCTTTGTGGAATTAGTAGGTTGTGATTAGCAGACTGTACCTCACTCAACCCTATATACTGTAGTACACTATACCTTACCAGTCCTTAGAAGGACCTTTGTGGAACTAGTAGGTTGTGATTTGCAAACTGTACTTCAGTCCCTATACTGATAAAGGACTGCTGCAGAATAGGGCAGCAGTCAGCAGTAGTGCACCTCAACCCTATATATTGTGGACCTATACCAGTCCTTAAGGATTAGCAGACTGTGCCTCACTCAACCCTTTATACTGTAGTACACTATACCTTACCAGTCCTTAGAAGTACCTTTGTGGAACTAGTAGGTTGTGATTAGCAGACTGTACCTCAGTCCCTATACTGATAAAGGACTGCTGCAGAATAGGACAGCAGTCAGCAGTAGTGTACCTCAACCCTATATATTGTGGACCTATACCAATCCTTAAGGATTAGCAGACTGTGCCTCACTCAACCCTATATACTGTAGTACACTATGCCTAACCAGTCCTTAGAAGGACCTTTGTGGAACTAGTAGGTTGTGATTAGCAGACTGTACCTCAGTACCTATACTGATAAAGGACTGCTGCCGAATAGGGCAGCAGTCAGCAGTAGTGCACCTCAACCCTATATATTGTGGACCTATACCAGTCCTTAAGTATTAGCAGACTGTACCTCACTCAACCCTATATACTCTAGTACGCTATACCTTACCAATCCTTAGAAGGACCTTTGTGGAACTAGTAGGTTGTGATTAGCAGACTGTACCTCACTCAACCCTATATACTGTAGTACACTATACCTTACCAGTCCTTAGAAGGACCTTTGTGGAACTAGTAGGTTGTGATTAGCAGACTGTACTTCAGTCCCTATACTGATAAAGGACTGCTGCAGAATTGGGCAGCAGTCAGCAGTAGTGTACCTCAACCCTATATATTGTGGACCTATACCAGTCCTTAAGGATTAGCAGACTGTACCTCACTCAACCCTATATACTGTAGTACACTATATCTTAACAGTCCTTAGAAGGACCTTTGTGGAACTAGTAGGTTGTGATTAGCAGACTGTACCTCACTCAACCCTATATACTGTAGTACACAATACCTTACCAGTCCTTAGAAGGACCTTTGTGGAACTAGTAGGTTGTGATTAGCAGACTGTACCTCACTCAAACCTATATACTGTAGTACACTATACCTTACCAGTCCTTAGAAGGACCTTTGTGGAACTAGTAGGTTGTGATTAGCAGACTGTACCTCAGTCCCTATACTGATAAAGGACTGCTGCAGAATAGGGCAGATGTCAGCAGTAGTGCACCTCAACCCTATATATTGTGGACCTATACCAGTCCTTAAGGATTAGCAGACTGTGCCTCACTCAACCCTTTATACTGTAGTACACTGTACCTTACCAGTCCTTAGAAGGACCTTTGTGGAACTAGTAGGTTGTGATTAGCAGACTGTACCTCAGTCCCTATACTGATAAAGGACTGCTGCAGAATAGGGCAGCAGTCAGCAGTAGTGCACCTCAACCCTATATATTGTGGACCTATACCAATCCTTAAGGATTAGCAGACTGTACCTCACTCAACCTTATATACTCGAGTATGCTATACCTTACCAGTCCTTAGAAGGACCTTTGTGGAACTAGTAGGTTGTGATTAGCAGACTGTACCTCACTCAACCCTATATACTGTAGTACGCTATACCTTACCAGTCCTTAGAAGGACCTTTGTGGAACTAGTAGGATGTGATTAGCAGACTGTACTTCACTCAACCCTATATACCGTAGTACACTATACCTTACCAGTCCTTAGAAGGACCTTTGTGGAACTAGTAGGTTGTGATTAGCAGACTGTACCTCACTCAACCCTATATACTGTAGTACGCTATACCTTACCAGTCCTTAGAAGGACCTTTGTGGAACTAGTAGGTTGTGATTAGCAGACTGTACCTCACTCAACCCTATATACTGTAGTACGCTATACCTTACCAGTCCTTAGAAGGACCTTTGTGGAACTAGTAGGTTGTGATTAGCAGACTGTACCTCACTCAACCCTATATACTGTAGTACACAATACCTTACCAGTCCTTAGAAGGACCTTTGTGGAACTAGTAGGTTGTGATTAGCAGACTGTACCTCACTCAAACCTATATACTGTAGTACACTATACCTTACCAGTCCTTAGAAGGACCTTTGTGGAACTAGTAGGTTGTGATTAGCAGACTGTACCTCAGTCCCTATACTGATAAAGGACTGCTGCAGAATAGGGCAGATGTCAGCAGTAGTGCACCTCAACCCTATATATTGTGGACCTATACCAGTCCTTAAGGATTAGCAGACTGTGCCTCACTCAACCCTTTATACTGTAGTACACTGTACCTTACCAGTCCTTAGAAGGACCTTTGTGGAACTAGTAGGTTGTGATTAGCAGACTGTACCTCAGTCCCTATAATGATAAAGGACTGCTGCAGAATAGGGCAGCAGTCAGCAGTAGTGCACCTCAACCCTATATATTGTGGACCTATACCAATCCTTAAGGATTAGCAGACTGTACCTCACTCAACCTTATATACTCGAGTATGCTATACCTTACCAGTCCTTAGAAGGACCTTTGTGGAACTAGTAGGTTGTGATTAGCAGACTGTACCTCACTCAACCCTATATACTGTAGTACGCTATACCTTACCAGTCCTTAGAAGGACCTTTGTGGAACTAGTAGGATGTGATTAGCAGACTGTACTTCACTCAACCCTATATACCGTAGTACACTATACCTTACCAGTCCTTAGAAGGACCTTTGTGGAACTAGTAGGTTGTGATTAGCAGACTGTACCTCACTCAACCCTATATACTGTAGTACGCTATACCTTACCAGTCCTTAGAAGGACCTTTGTGGAACTAGTAGGTTGTGATTAGCAGACTGTACCTCACTCAACCCTATATACTGTAGTACGCTATACCTTACCAGTCCTTAGAAGGACCTTTGTGGAACTAGTAGGTTGTGATTAGCAGACTGTACCTCACTCAACCCTATATACTGTAGTACACTATACCTTACCAGTCCTTAGAAGGACCTTTGTGGAACTAGTAGGTTGTGATTAGCAGACTGTACCTCACTCAACCCTATATACTGTAGTACACTATACCTTACCAGTCCTTAGAAGGACCTTTATGGAACTAGTAGGTTGTGATTAGCAAACTGTACTTCAGTCCCTATACTGATAAAGGACTGCTGCAGAATAGGGCAGCAGTCAGCAGTAGTGCACCTCAACCCTATATGTTGTGGACCTATACCAGTCCTTAAGGATTAGCAGACTGTGCCTCACTCAACCCTTTATACTGTAGTACACTGTACCTTACCAGTCCTTAGAAGGACCTTTGTGGAACTAGTAGGTTGTGATTAGCAGACTGTACCTCAGTCCCTATACTGATAAAGGACTGCTGCAGAATAGGGCAGCAGTCAGTAGTAGTGCACCTCAACCCTATATATTGTGGACCTATACCAATCCTTAAGGATTAGCAGACTGTACCTCACTCAACCCTTTATACTGTAGTACACTGTACCTTACCAGTCCTTAGAAGGACCTTTGTGGAACTAGTAGGTTGTGATTAGCAGACTGTACCTCAGTCCCTATACTGATAAAGGACTGCTGCAGAATAGGGCAGCAGTCAGTAGTAGTGCACCTCAACCCTATATATTGTGGACCTATACCAATCCTTAAGGATTAGCAGACTGTACCTCACTCAACCCTATATACTCGAGTACGCTATACCTTACCAGTCCTTAGAAGGACCTTTGTGGAACTAGTAGGTTGTGATTAGCAGACTGTACCTCACTCAACCCTATATACTGTAGTACGCTATACCTTACCAGTCCTTAGAAGGACCTTTGTGGAACTAGTAGGTTGTGATTAGCAGACTGTACCTCACTCAACCCTATATACTGTAGTACGCTATACCTTACCAGTCCTTAGAAGGACCTTTGTGGAACTAGTAGGTTGTGATTAGCAGACTGTACCTCACTCAACCCTATATACTGTAGTACACTATACCTTACCAGTCCTTAGAAGGACCTTTGTGGAACTAGTAGGTTGTGATTAGCAGACTGTACCTCACTCAACCCTATATACTGTAGTACACTATACCTTACCAGTCCTTAGAAGGACCTTTGTGGAACTAGTAGGTTGTGATTAGCAAACTGTACTTCAGTCCCTATACTGATAAAGGACTGCTGCAGAATAGGGCAGCAGTCAGCAGTAGTGCACCTCAACCCTATATGTTGTGGACCTATACCAGTCCTTAAGGATTAGCAGACTGTGCCTCACTCAACCCTTTATACTGTAGTACACGGTACCTTACCAGTCCTTAGAAGGACCTTTGTGGAACTAGTAGGTTGTGATTAGCAGACTGTACCTCAGTCCCTATACTGATAAAGGACTGCTGCAGAATAGGGCAGCAGTCAGTAGTAGTGCACCTCAACCCTATATATTGTGGACCTATACCAATCCTTAAGGATTAGCAGACTGTACCTCACTCAACCCTATATACTCGAGTACGCTATACCTTACCAGTCCTTAGAAGGACCTTTGTGGAACTAGTAGGTTGTGATTAGCAGACTGTACCTCACTCAACCCTATATACTGTAGTATGCTATACCTTACCAGTCATTAGAAGGACCTTTGTGGAACTAGTAGGTTGTGATTAGCAGACTGTACCTCACTCAACCCTATATACTGTAGTACACTATACCTTACCAGTCCTTAGAAGGACCTTTGTGGAACTAGTAGGTTGTGATTAGCAGACTGTACCTCACTCAACCCTATATACTGTAGTACACTATACCTTACCAGTCCTTAGAAGGACCTTTTGTGGAACTAGTAGGTTGTGATTAGCAGACTGTACCTCAGTCCCAATACTGATAAAGGACTGCTGCAGAATAGGGCAGCAGTCAGCAGTAGTGCACCTCAACCCTATATATTGTGGACCTATACCAGTCCTTAAGGATTAGCAGACTGTACCTCACTCAACCCTATATACTGGAGTACACTATACCTTACCAGTCCTTAGAAGGACCTTTGTGGAACTAGTAGGTTGTGATTAGCAGACTGTACCTCAGTCCCTATACTGATAAAGGACTGCTGCAGAATAGGGCAGCAGTAGTGCACCACAACCCTATATATTGTGGACCTATACCAGTTCTTAAGGATTAGCAGACTGTTCCTCACTCAACCCAATATACTCTAGTACGCTATACCTTACCAGTCCTTATAAGGACCTTTGTGGAACTAGTAGGTTGTGATTAGCAGACTGTACCTCAGTCCCTATACTGATAAAGGACTGCTGCAGAATAGGGCAGCAGTCAGCAGTAGTGCACCTCAACCCTATATATTGTGGACCTATACCAATCCTTAAAGATTAGCAGACTGTACCTCACTCAACCCTATATACTCTAGTACGCTATACCTTACCAGTCCTTAGAAGGACCTTTGTGGAACTAGTAGGTTGTGATTAGCAGACTGTACCTCACTCAACCCTATATACTGTAGTACGCTATACCTTTCCTGTCCTTAGAAGGACCTTTGTGGAACTAGTAGGTTGTGATTAGCAGACTGTACCTCAGTCCCTATACTGATAAAGGACTGCTGCAGAATAGGGCAGCAGTCAGCAGTAGTGCACCTCAACCCTATATATTGTGGACCTATACCAGTCCTTAAGCATTAGCAGACTGTTCCTCACTCAACCCTATATACTCTAGTACGCTATACCTTACCAGTCCTTATAAGGACCTTTGTGGAACTAGTAGGTTGTGATTAGCAGACTGTACCTCAGTCCCTATACTGATAAAGGACTGCTGCAGAATAGGGCAGCAGTCAGCAGTAGTGCACCTCAACCCTATATATTGTGGACCTATACCAGTCCTTAAGGATTAGCAGACTGTTCCTCACTCAACCCAATATACTCTAGTACGCTATACCTTACCAGTCCTTATAAGGACCTTTGTGGAACTAGTAGGTTGTGATTAGCAGACTGTACCTCAGTCCCTATACTGATAAAGGACTGCTGCAGAATAGGGCAGCAGTCAGCAGTAGTGCACCTCAACCCTATATATTGTGGACCTATACCAATCCTTAAAGATTAGCAGACTGTACCTCACTCAGCCCTATATACTCTAGTACGCTATACCTTTCCAGTCCTTAGAAGGACCTTTGTGGAACTAGTAGGTTGTGATTAGCAGACTGTACCTCACTCAACCCTATATACTGTAGTACACTATACCATACCAGTCCTTAGAAGGACCTTTGTGGAACTAGTAGGTTGTGATTAGCAGACTGTACCTCACTCAAACCTATATACTGTAGTACACTATACCTTACCAGTCCTTAGAAGGACCTTTGTGGAACTAGTAGGTTGTGATTAGCAGACTGTACCTCAGTCCCTATACTGATAAAGGACTGCTGCAGAATAGGGCAGCAGTCAGCAGTAGTGCACCTCAACCCTATATATTGTGGACCTATACCAGTCCTTAAGGATTAGCAGACTGTACCTCACTCAACCCTATATACTCTAGTACGCTATACCTTACCAGTCCTTAGAAGGACCTTTGTGGAATTAGTAGGTTGTGATTAGCAGACTGTACCTCACTCAACCCTATATACTGTAGTACACTATACCTTACCAGTCCTTAGAAGGACCTTTGTGGAACTAGTAGGTTGTGATTAGCAAACTGTACTTCAGTCCCTATACAGATAAAGGACTGCTGCAGAATAGGGCAGCAGTCAGCAGTAGTGCACCTCAACCCTATATATTGTGGACCTATACCAGTCCTTAAGGATTAGCAGACTGTGCCTCACTCAACCCTTTATACTGTAGTACACTATACCTTACCAGTCCTTAGAAGGACCTTTGTGGAACTAGTAGGTTGTGATTAGCAGACTGTACCTCAGTCCCTATACTGATAAAGGACTGCTGCAGAATAGGGCAGCAGTCAGCAGTAGTGCACCTCAACCCTATATATTGTGGACCTATACCAATCCTTAAGGATTAGCAGACTGTACCTCACTCAACCCTATATACTCTAGTACGCTATACCTTACCAGTCCATAGAAGGACCTTTGTGGAACTAGTAGGTTGTGATTAGCAGACTGTACCTCACTCAACCCTATTTACTGTAGTACGCTATACCTTACCAGTCCTTAGAAGGACCTTTGTGGAACTAGTAGGTTGTGATTAGCAGACTGTACCTCACTCAACCCTATATACTGTAGTACACTATACCTTACCAGTCCTTAGAAGGACCTTTGTGGAACTAGTAGGTTGTGATTAGCAGACTGTACCTCAGTCCCTATACTGATAAAGGACTGCTGCAGAATAGGGCAGCAGTCAGCAGTAGTGCACCTCAACCCTATATATTGTGGACCTATACCAGTCCTTAAGGATTAGCAGACTGTTCCTCACTCAACCCTATATACTCTAGTACGCTATACCTTACCAGTCCTTATAAGGACCTTTGTGGAACTAGTAGGTTGTGATTAGCAGACTGTACCTCAGTCCCTATACTGATAAAGGACTGCTGCAGAATAGGGCAGCAGTCAGCAGTAGTGCACCTCAACCCTATATATTGTCGACCTATACCAATCCTTAAGGATTAGCAGACTGTACCTCAGTCAACCCTATATACTCTAGTACACTATACCTTACCAGTCCTTAGAAGGACCTTTGTGGAACTAGTAGGTTGTGATTAGCAGACTGTACCTCACTCAACCCTATATACTGTAGTACGCTATACCTTACCAGTCCTTAGAAGGACCTTTGTGGAACTAGTAGGTTGTGATTAGCAGACTGTACCTCACTCAACCCTATATACTGTAGTACACTATACCTTACCAGTCCTTAGAAGGACCTTTGTGGAACTAGTAGGTTGTGATTGGCAGACTGTACCTCACTCAACCCTATATACTGTAGTACACTATACCTTACCAGTCCTTAGAAGAACCTTTTGTGGAACGAGTAGGTTGTGATTAGCAGACTGTACCTCAGTCCCTATACTGATAAAGGACTGCTGCATAATAGGGCAGCAGTCAGCAGTAGTGCACCTCAACCCTATATATTGTGGACCTATACCAGTCCTTAAGGATTAGCAGACTGTACCTCACTCAACCCTGTATACTCTAGTACGCTATACCTTACCAGTCCTTAGAAGGACCTTTGTGGAATTAGTAGGTTGTGATTAGCAGACTGTACCTCACTCAACCCTATATACTGTAGTACACTATACCTTACCAGTCCTTAGAAGGACCTTTGTGGAACTAGTAGGTTGTGATTTGCAAACTGTACTTCAGTCCCTATACTGAAAAAGGACTGCTGCAGAATAGGGAAGCAGTCAGCAGTAGTGCACCTCAACCCTATATATTGTGGACCTATACCAGTCCTTAAGGATTAGCAGACTGTGCCTCATTCAACCCTTTATACTGTAGTACACTATACCTTTCCAGTCCTTAGAAGTACCTTTGTGGAACTAGTAGGTTGTGATTAGCAGACTGTACCTCAGTCCCTATACTGGTAAAGGACTGCTGCAGAATAGGGAAGCAGTCAGCAGTAGTGTACCTCAACCCTATATATTGTGGACCTATACCAATCCTTAAGGATTAGCAGACTGTGCCTCACTCAACCCTATATACTGTAGTACACTATGCCTAACCAGTCCTTAGAAGGACCTTTGTGGAACTAGTAGGTTGTGATTAGCAGACTGTACCTCACTCAAACCTATATACTGTAGTACACTATACCTTACCAGTCCTTAGAAGGACCTTTGTGGAACTAGTAGGTTGTGATTAGCAGACTGTACCTCACTCAAACCTATATACTGTAGTACACTATACCTTACCAGTCCTTAGAAGGACCTTTGTGGAACTAGTAGGTTGTGATTAGCAGACTGTACCTCAGTCCCTATACTGATAAAGGACTGCTGAAGAATAGGGCAGATGTCAGCAGTAGTGCACCTCAGCCCTATATATTGTGGACCTATACCAGTCCTTAAGGATTAGCAGACTTTACCTCACTCAATCCTATATACTGTAGTACACTATTCCTTACCAGTCCTTAGAAGGACCTTTGTGGAACTAGTAGGTTGTGATTAGCAGACTGTACCTCAGTCCCTATACTGATAAAGACTGCTGCAGAATAGGGCAGCAGTCAGCAGTAGTGCACCTCAGCCCTATATATTGTGGACCTATACCAATCCTTAAGGATTAGCAGACTGTACCTCACTCAACCCTATATACCCTAGTACGCTATACCTTACCAGTCCTTAGAAGGACCTTTGTGGAACTAGTAGGTTGTGATTAGCAGACTGTACCTCACTCAACCCTATATACTGTAGTACGCTATACCTTACCAGTCCTTAGAAGGACCTTTGTGGAACTAGTAGGTTGTGATTAGCAGACTGTACCTCACTCAACCCTATATACTGTAGTACACTATACCTTACCAGTCCTTAGAAGGACCTTTGTGGAACTAGTAGGTTGTGATTAGCAGACTGTACCTCACTCAACCCTATATACTGTAATACACTATACCTTACCAGTCCTTAGAAGGACCTTTTGTTGAACTAGTAGGTTGTGATTAGCAGACTGTACCTCAGTCCCTATACTGATAAAGGACTGCTGCAGAATAGGGCAGCAGTCAGCAGTAGTGCACCTCAACCCTATATATTGTGGACCTATACCAGTCCTTAAGGATTAGCAGACTGTACCTCACTCAACCCTATATATTCTAGTACGCTATACCTTACCAGTCCTTAGAAGGACCTTTGTGGAATTAGTAGGTTGTGATTAGCAGACTGTACCTCACTCAACCCTATATACTGTAGTACACTATACCTTACCAGTCCTTAGAAGGACCTTTGTGGAACTAGTAGGTTGTGATTAGCAAACTGTACTTCAGTCCCTATACAGATAAAGGACTGCTGCAGAATAGGGCAGCAGTCAGCAGTAGTGCACCTCAACCCTATATATTGTGGACCTATACCAGTCCTTAAGGATTAGCAGACTGTGCCTCACTCAACCCTTTATACTGTAGTACACTATACCTTACCAGTCCTTAGAAGGACCTTTGTGGAACTAGTAGGTTGTGATTAGCAGACTGTACCTCAGTCCCTATACTGATAAAGGACTGCTGCAGAATAGGGCAGCAGTCAGCAGTAGTGCACCTCAACCCTATATATTGTGGACCTATACCAATCCTTAAGGATTAGCAGACTGTACCTCACTCAACCCTATATACTCTAGTACGCTATACCTTACCAGTCCATAGAAGGACCTTTGTGGAACTAGTAGGTTGTGATTAGCAGACTGTACCTCACTCAACCCTATTTACTGTAGTACGCTATACCTTACCAGTCCTTAGAAGGACCTTTGTGGAACTAGTAGGTTGTGATTAGCAGACTGTACCTCACTCAACCCTATATACTGTAGTACACTATACCTTACCAGTCCTTAGAAGGACCTTTGTGGAACTAGTAGGTTGTGATTAGCAGACTGTACCTCAGTCCCTATACTGATAAAGGACTGCTGCAGAATAGGGCAGCAGTCAGCAGTAGTGCACCTCAACCCTATATATTGTGGACCTATACCAGTCCTTAAGGATTAGCAGACTGTTCCTCACTCAACCCTATATACTCTAGTACGCTATACCTTACCAGTCCTTATAAGGACCTTTGTGGAACTAGTAGGTTGTGATTAGCAGACTGTACCTCACTCAACCCTATTTACTGTAGTACGCTATACCTTACCAGTCCTTAGAAGGACCTTTGTGGAACTAGTAGGTTGTGATTAGCAGACTGTACCTCACTCAACCCTATATACTGTAGTACACTATACCTTACCAGTCCTTAGAAGGACCTTTGTGGAACTAGTAGGTTGTGATTAGCAGACTGTACCTCAGTCCCTATACTGATAAAGGACTGCTGCAGAATAGGGCAGCAGTCAGCAGTAGTGCACCTCAACCCTATATATTGTGGACCTATACCAGTCCTTAAGGATTAGCAGACTGTTCCTCACTCAACCCTATATACTCTAGTACGCTATACCTTACCAGTCCTTATAAGGACCTTTGTGGAACTAGTAGGTTGTGATTAGCAGACTGTACCTCAGTCCCTATACTGATAAAGGACTGCTGCAGAATAGGGCAGCAGTCAGTAGTAGTGCACCTCAACCCTATATATTGTGGACCTATACCAATCCTTAAGGATTAGCAGACTGTACCTCACTCAACCCTTTATACTGTAGTACACTGTACCTTACCAGTCCTTAGAAGGACCTTTGTGGAACTAGTAGGTTGTGATTAGCAGACTGTACCTCAGTCCCTATACTGATAAAGGACTGCTGCAGAATAGGGCAGCAGTCAGTAGTAGTGCACCTCAACCCTATATATTGTGGACCTATACCAATCCTTAAGGATTAGCAGACTGTACCTCACTCAACCCTATATACTCGAGTACGCTATACCTTACCAGTCCTTAGAAGGACCTTTGTGGAACTAGTAGGTTGTGATTAGCAGACTGTACCTCACTCAACCCTATATACTGTAGTACGCTATACCTTACCAGTCCTTAGAAGGACCTTTGTGGAACTAGTAGGTTGTGATTAGCAGACTGTACCTCACTCAACCCTATATACTGTAGTACGCTATACCTTACCAGTCCTTAGAAGGACCTTTGTGGAACTAGTAGGTTGTGATTAGCAGACTGTACCTCACTCAACCCTATATACTGTAGTACACTATACCTTACCAGTCCTTAGAAGGACCTTTGTGGAACTAGTAGGTTGTGATTAGCAGACTGTACCTCACTCAACCCTATATACTGTAGTACACTATACCTTACCAGTCCTTAGAAGGACCTTTGTGGAACTAGTAGGTTGTGATTAGCAAACTGTACTTCAGTCCCTATACTGATAAAGGACTGCTGCAGAATAGGGCAGCAGTCAGCAGTAGTGCACCTCAACCCTATATGTTGTGGACCTATACCAGTCCTTAAGGATTAGCAGACTGTGCCTCACTCAACCCTTTATACTGTAGTACACGGTACCTTACCAGTCCTTAGAAGGACCTTTGTGGAACTAGTAGGTTGTGATTAGCAGACTGTACCTCAGTCCCTATACTGATAAAGGACTGCTGCAGAATAGGGCAGCAGTCAGTAGTAGTGCACCTCAACCCTATATATTGTGGACCTATACCAATCCTTAAGGATTAGCAGACTGTACCTCACTCAACCCTATATACTCGAGTACGCTATACCTTACCAGTCCTTAGAAGGACCTTTGTGGAACTAGTAGGTTGTGATTAGCAGACTGTACCTCACTCAACCCTATATACTGTAGTATGCTATACCTTACCAGTCATTAGAAGGACCTTTGTGGAACTAGTAGGTTGTGATTAGCAGACTGTACCTCACTCAACCCTATATACTGTAGTACACTATACCTTACCAGTCCTTAGAAGGACCTTTGTGGAACTAGTAGGTTGTGATTAGCAGACTGTACCTCACTCAACCCTATATACTGTAGTACACTATACCTTACCAGTCCTTAGAAGGACCTTTTGTGGAACTAGTAGGTTGTGATTAGCAGACTGTACCTCAGTCCCAATACTGATAAAGGACTGCTGCAGAATAGGGCAGCAGTCAGCAGTAGTGCACCTCAACCCTATATATTGTGGACCTATACCAGTCCTTAAGGATTAGCAGACTGTACCTCACTCAACCCTATATACTGGAGTACACTATACCTTACCAGTCCTTAGAAGGACCTTTGTGGAACTAGTAGGTTGTGATTAGCAGACTGTACCTCAGTCCCTATACTGATAAAGGACTGCTGCAGAATAGGGCAGCAGTAGTGCACCACAACCCTATATATTGTGGACCTATACCAGTTCTTAAGGATTAGCAGACTGTTCCTCACTCAACCCAATATACTCTAGTACGCTATACCTTACCAGTCCTTATAAGGACCTTTGTGGAACTAGTAGGTTGTGATTAGCAGACTGTACCTCAGTCCCTATACTGATAAAGGACTGCTGCAGAATAGGGCAGCAGTCAGCAGTAGTGCACCTCAACCCTATATATTGTGGACCTATACCAATCCTTAAAGATTAGCAGACTGTACCTCACTCAACCCTATATACTCTAGTACGCTATACCTTACCAGTCCTTAGAAGGACCTTTGTGGAACTAGTAGGTTGTGATTAGCAGACTGTACCTCACTCAACCCTATATACTGTAGTACGCTATACCTTTCCTGTCCTTAGAAGGACCTTTGTGGAACTAGTAGGTTGTGATTAGCAGACTGTACCTCAGTCCCTATACTGATAAAGGACTGCTGCAGAATAGGGCAGCAGTCAGCAGTAGTGCACCTCAACCCTATATATTGTGGACCTATACCAGTCCTTAAGCATTAGCAGACTGTTCCTCACTCAACCCTATATACTCTAGTACGCTATACCTTACCAGTCCTTATAAGGACCTTTGTGGAACTAGTAGGTTGTGATTAGCAGACTGTACCTCAGTCCCTATACTGATAAAGGACTGCTGCAGAATAGGGCAGCAGTCAGCAGTAGTGCACCTCAACCCTATATATTGTGGACCTATACCAGTCCTTAAGGATTAGCAGACTGTTCCTCACTCAACCCAATATACTCTAGTACGCTATACCTTACCAGTCCTTATAAGGACCTTTGTGGAACTAGTAGGTTGTGATTAGCAGACTGTACCTCAGTCCCTATACTGATAAAGGACTGCTGCAGAATAGGGCAGCAGTCAGCAGTAGTGCACCTCAACCCTATATATTGTGGACCTATACCAATCCTTAAAGATTAGCAGACTGTACCTCACTCAGCCCTATATACTCTAGTACGCTATACCTTTCCAGTCCTTAGAAGGACCTTTGTGGAACTAGTAGGTTGTGATTAGCAGACTGTACCTCACTCAACCCTATATACTGTAGTACACTATACCATACCAGTCCTTAGAAGGACCTTTGTGGAACTAGTAGGTTGTGATTAGCAGACTGTACCTCACTCAAACCTATATACTGTAGTACACTATACCTTACCAGTCCTTAGAAGGACCTTTGTGGAACTAGTAGGTTGTGATTAGCAGACTGTACCTCAGTCCCTATACTGATAAAGGACTGCTGCAGAATAGGGCAGCAGTCAGCAGTAGTGCACCTCAACCCTATATATTGTGGACCTATACCAGTCCTTAAGGATTAGCAGACTGTACCTCACTCAACCCTATATACTCTAGTACGCTATACCTTACCAGTCCTTAGAAGGACCTTTGTGGAATTAGTAGGTTGTGATTAGCAGACTGTACCTCACTCAACCCTATATACTGTAGTACACTATACCTTACCAGTCCTTAGAAGGACCTTTGTGGAACTAGTAGGTTGTGATTAGCAAACTGTACTTCAGTCCCTATACAGATAAAGGACTGCTGCAGAATAGGGCAGCAGTCAGCAGTAGTGCACCTCAACCCTATATATTGTGGACCTATACCAGTCCTTAAGGATTAGCAGACTGTGCCTCACTCAACCCTTTATACTGTAGTACACTATACCTTACCAGTCCTTAGAAGGACCTTTGTGGAACTAGTAGGTTGTGATTAGCAGACTGTACCTCAGTCCCTATACTGATAAAGGACTGCTGCAGAATAGGGCAGCAGTCAGCAGTAGTGCACCTCAACCCTATATATTGTGGACCTATACCAATCCTTAAGGATTAGCAGACTGTACCTCACTCAACCCTATATACTCTAGTACGCTATACCTTACCAGTCCATAGAAGGACCTTTGTGGAACTAGTAGGTTGTGATTAGCAGACTGTACCTCACTCAACCCTATTTACTGTAGTACGCTATACCTTACCAGTCCTTAGAAGGACCTTTGTGGAACTAGTAGGTTGTGATTAGCAGACTGTACCTCACTCAACCCTATATACTGTAGTACACTATACCTTACCAGTCCTTAGAAGGACCTTTGTGGAACTAGTAGGTTGTGATTAGCAGACTGTACCTCAGTCCCTATACTGATAAAGGACTGCTGCAGAATAGGGCAGCAGTCAGCAGTAGTGCACCTCAACCCTATATATTGTGGACCTATACCAGTCCTTAAGGATTAGCAGACTGTTCCTCACTCAACCCTATATACTCTAGTACGCTATACCTTACCAGTCCTTATAAGGACCTTTGTGGAACTAGTAGGTTGTGATTAGCAGACTGTACCTCAGTCCCTATACTGATAAAGGACTGCTGCAGAATAGGGCAGCAGTCAGCAGTAGTGCACCTCAACCCTATATATTGTCGACCTATACCAATCCTTAAGGATTAGCAGACTGTACCTCAGTCAACCCTATATACTCTAGTACACTATACCTTACCAGTCCTTAGAAGGACCTTTGTGGAACTAGTAGGTTGTGATTAGCAGACTGTACCTCACTCAACCCTATATACTGTAGTACGCTATACCTTACCAGTCCTTAGAAGGACCTTTGTGGAACTAGTAGGTTGTGATTAGCAGACTGTACCTCACTCAACCCTATATACTGTAGTACACTATACCTTACCAGTCCTTAGAAGGACCTTTGTGGAACTAGTAGGTTGTGATTGGCAGACTGTACCTCACTCAACCCTATATACTGTAGTACACTATACCTTACCAGTCCTTAGAAGAACCTTTTGTGGAACGAGTAGGTTGTGATTAGCAGACTGTACCTCAGTCCCTATACTGATAAAGGACTGCTGCATAATAGGGCAGCAGTCAGCAGTAGTGCACCTCAACCCTATATATTGTGGACCTATACCAGTCCTTAAGGATTAGCAGACTGTACCTCACTCAACCCTGTATACTCTAGTACGCTATACCTTACCAGTCCTTAGAAGGACCTTTGTGGAATTAGTAGGTTGTGATTAGCAGACTGTACCTCACTCAACCCTATATACTGTAGTACACTATACCTTACCAGTCCTTAGAAGGACCTTTGTGGAACTAGTAGGTTGTGATTTGCAAACTGTACTTCAGTCCCTATACTGAAAAAGGACTGCTGCAGAATAGGGAAGCAGTCAGCAGTAGTGCACCTCAACCCTATATATTGTGGACCTATACCAGTCCTTAAGGATTAGCAGACTGTGCCTCATTCAACCCTTTATACTGTAGTACACTATACCTTTCCAGTCCTTAGAAGTACCTTTGTGGAACTAGTAGGTTGTGATTAGCAGACTGTACCTCAGTCCCTATACTGGTAAAGGACTGCTGCAGAATAGGGAAGCAGTCAGCAGTAGTGTACCTCAACCCTATATATTGTGGACCTATACCAATCCTTAAGGATTAGCAGACTGTGCCTCACTCAACCCTATATACTGTAGTACACTATGCCTAACCAGTCCTTAGAAGGACCTTTGTGGAACTAGTAGGTTGTGATTAGCAGACTGTACCTCACTCAAACCTATATACTGTAGTACACTATACCTTACCAGTCCTTAGAAGGACCTTTGTGGAACTAGTAGGTTGTGATTAGCAGACTGTACCTCACTCAAACCTATATACTGTAGTACACTATACCTTACCAGTCCTTAGAAGGACCTTTGTGGAACTAGTAGGTTGTGATTAGCAGACTGTACCTCAGTCCCTATACTGATAAAGGACTGCTGAAGAATAGGGCAGATGTCAGCAGTAGTGCACCTCAGCCCTATATATTGTGGACCTATACCAGTCCTTAAGGATTAGCAGACTTTACCTCACTCAATCCTATATACTGTAGTACACTATTCCTTACCAGTCCTTAGAAGGACCTTTGTGGAACTAGTAGGTTGTGATTAGCAGACTGTACCTCAGTCCCTATACTGATAAAGACTGCTGCAGAATAGGGCAGCAGTCAGCAGTAGTGCACCTCAGCCCTATATATTGTGGACCTATACCAATCCTTAAGGATTAGCAGACTGTACCTCACTCAACCCTATATACCCTAGTACGCTATACCTTACCAGTCCTTAGAAGGACCTTTGTGGAACTAGTAGGTTGTGATTAGCAGACTGTACCTCACTCAACCCTATATACTGTAGTACGCTATACCTTACCAGTCCTTAGAAGGACCTTTGTGGAACTAGTAGGTTGTGATTAGCAGACTGTACCTCACTCAACCCTATATACTGTAGTACACTATACCTTACCAGTCCTTAGAAGGACCTTTGTGGAACTAGTAGGTTGTGATTAGCAGACTGTACCTCACTCAACCCTATATACTGTAATACACTATACCTTACCAGTCCTTAGAAGGACCTTTTGTTGAACTAGTAGGTTGTGATTAGCAGACTGTACCTCAGTCCCTATACTGATAAAGGACTGCTGCAGAATAGGGCAGCAGTCAGCAGTAGTGCACCTCAACCCTATATATTGTGGACCTATACCAGTCCTTAAGGATTAGCAGACTGTACCTCACTCAACCCTATATACTCTAGTACGCTATACCTTACCAGTCCTTAGAAGGACCTTTGTGGAATTAGTAGGTTGTGATTAGCAGACTGTACCTCACTCAACCCTATATACTGTAGTACACTATACCTTACCAGTCCTTAGAAGGACCTTTGTGGAACTAGTAGGTTGTGATTAGCAAACTGTACTTCAGTCCCTATACAGATAAAGGACTGCTGCAGAATAGGGCAGCAGTCAGCAGTAGTGCACCTCAACCCTATATATTGTGGACCTATACCAGTCCTTAAGGATTAGCAGACTGTGCCTCACTCAACCCTTTATACTGTAGTACACTATACCTTACCAGTCCTTAGAAGGACCTTTGTGGAACTAGTAGGTTGTGATTAGCAGACTGTACCTCAGTCCCTATACTGATAAAGGACTGCTGCAGAATAGGGCAGCAGTCAGCAGTAGTGCACCTCAACCCTATATATTGTGGACCTATACCAATCCTTAAGGATTAGCAGACTGTACCTCACTCAACCCTATATACTCTAGTACGCTATACCTTACCAGTCCATAGAAGGACCTTTGTGGAACTAGTAGGTTGTGATTAGCAGACTGTACCTCACTCAACCCTATTTACTGTAGTACGCTATACCTTACCAGTCCTTAGAAGGACCTTTGTGGAACTAGTAGGTTGTGATTAGCAGACTGTACCTCACTCAACCCTATATACTGTAGTACACTATACCTTACCAGTCCTTAGAAGGACCTTTGTGGAACTAGTAGGTTGTGATTAGCAGACTGTACCTCAGTCCCTATACTGATAAAGGACTGCTGCAGAATAGGGCAGCAGTCAGCAGTAGTGCACCTCAACCCTATATATTGTGGACCTATACCAGTCCTTAAGGATTAGCAGACTGTTCCTCACTCAACCCTATATACTCTAGTACGCTATACCTTACCAGTCCTTATAAGGACCTTTGTGGAACTAGTAGGTTGTGATTAGCAGACTGTACCTCACTCAACCCTATTTACTGTAGTACGCTATACCTTACCAGTCCTTAGAAGGACCTTTGTGGAACTAGTAGGTTGTGATTAGCAGACTGTACCTCACTCAACCCTATATACTGTAGTACACTATACCTTACCAGTCCTTAGAAGGACCTTTGTGGAACTAGTAGGTTGTGATTAGCAGACTGTACCTCAGTCCCTATACTGATAAAGGACTGCTGCAGAATAGGGCAGCAGTCAGCAGTAGTGCACCTCAACCCTATATATTGTGGACCTATACCAGTCCTTAAGGATTAGCAGACTGTTCCTCACTCAACCCTATATACTCTAGTACGCTATACCTTACCAGTCCTTATAAGGACCTTTGTGGAACTAGTAGGTTGTGATTAGCAGACTGTACCTCAGTCCCTATACTGATAAAGGACTGCTGCAGAATAGGGCAGCAGTCAGCAGTAGTGCACCTCAACCCTATATATTGTCGACCTATACCAATCCTTAAGGATTAGCAGACTGTACCTCAGTCAACCCTATATACTCTAGTACACTATACCTTACCAGTCCTTAGAAGGACCTTTGTGGAACTAGTAGGTTGTGATTAGCAGACTGTACCTCACTCAACCCTATATACTGTAGTACGCTATACCTTACCAGTCCTTAGAAGGACCTTTGTGGAACTAGTAGGTTGTGATTAGCAGACTGTACCTCACTCAACCCTATATACTGTAGTACACTATACCTTACCAGTCCTTAGAAGGACCTTTGTGGAACTAGTAGGTTGTGATTGGCAGACTGTACCTCACTCAACCCTATATACTGTAGTACACTATACCTTACCAGTCCTTAGAAGAACCTTTTGTGGAACGAGTAGGTTGTGATTAGCAGACTGTACCTCAGTCCCTATACTGATAAAGGACTGCTGCATAATAGGGCAGCAGTCAGCAGTAGTGCACCTCAACCCTATATATTGTGGACCTATACCAGTCCTTAAGGATTAGCAGACTGTACCTCACTCAACCCTGTATACTCTAGTACGCTATACCTTACCAGTCCTTAGAAGGACCTTTGTGGAATTAGTAGGTTGTGATTAGCAGACTGTACCTCACTCAACCCTATATACTGTAGTACACTATACCTTACCAGTCCTTAGAAGGACCTTTGTGGAACTAGTAGGTTGTGATTTGCAAACTGTACTTCAGTCCCTATACTGATAAAGGACTGCTGCAGAATAGGGCAGCAGTCAGCAGTAGTGCACCTCAACCCTATATATTGTGGACCTATACCAGTCCTTAAGGATTAGCAGACTGTGCCTCACTCAACCCTTTATACTGTAGTACACTATACCTTACCAGTCCTTAGAAGTACCTTTGTGGAACTAGTAGGTTGTGATTAGCAGACTGTACCTCAGTCCCTATACTGATAAAGGACTGCTGCAGAATAGGACAGCAGTCAGCAGTAGTGTACCTCAACCCTATATATTGTGGACCTATACCAATCCTTAAGGATTAGCAGACTGTGCCTCACTCAACCCTATATACTGTAGTACACTATGCCTAACCAGTCCTTAGAAGGACCTTTGTGGAACTAGTAGGTTGTGATTAGCAGACTGTACCTCAGTACCTATACTGATAAAGGACTGCTGCCGAATAGGGCAGCAGTCAGCAGTAGTGCACCTCAACCCTATATATTGTGGACCTATACCAGTCCTTAAGTATTAGCAGACTGTACCTCACTCAACCCTATATACTCTAGTACGCTATACCTTACCAATCCTTAGAAGGACCTTTGTGGAACTAGTAGGTTGTGATTAGCAGACTGTACCTCACTCAACCCCATATACTGTAGTACACTATACCTTACCAGTCCTTAGAAGGACCTTTGTGGAACTAGTAGGTTGTGATTAGCAGACTGTACCTCAGTCCCTATACTGATAAAGGACTGCTGCAGAATTGGTCAGCAGTCAGCAGTAGTGTACCTCAACCCTATATATTGTGGACCTATACCAGTCCTTAAGGATTAGCAGACTGTACCTCACTCAACCCTATATACTGTAGTACACTATATCTTAACAGTCCTTAGAAGGACCTTTGTGGAACTAGTAGGTTGTGATTAGCAGACTGTACCTCACTCAACCCTATATACTGTAGTACACAATACCTTACCAGTCCTTAGAAGGACCTTTGTGGAACTAGTAGGTTGTGATTAGCAGACTGTACCTCACTCAAACCTATATACTGTAGTACACTATACCTTACCAGTCCTTAGAAGGACCTTTGTGGAACTAGTAGGTTGTGATTAGCAGACTGTACCTCAGTCCCTATACTGATAAAGGACTGCTGCAGAATAGGGCAGATGTCAGCAGTAGTGCACCTCAACCCTATATATTGTGGACCTATACCAGTCCTTAAGGATTAGCAGACTGTGCCTCACTCAACCCTTTATACTGTAGTACACTGTACCTTACCAGTCCTTAGAAGGACCTTTGTGGAACTAGTAGGTTGTGATTAGCAGACTGTACCTCAGTCCCTATACTGATAAAGGACTGCTGCAGAATAGGGCAGCAGTCAGCAGTAGTGCACCTCAACCCTATATATTGTGGACCTATACCAATCCTTAAGGATTAGCAGACTGTACCTCACTCAACCTTATATACTCGAGTATGCTATACCTTACCAGTCCTTAGAAGGACCTTTGTGGAACTAGTAGGTTGTGATTAGCAGACTGTACCTCACTCAACCCTATATACTGTAGTACGCTATACCTTACCAGTCCTTAGAAGGACCTTTGTGGAACTAGTAGGATGTGATTAGCAGACTGTACTTCACTCAACCCTATATACTGTAGTACACTATACCTTACCAGTCCTTAGAAGGACCTTTGTGGAACTAGTAGGTTGTGATTAGCAGACTGTACCTCACTCAACCCTATATACTGTAGTACGCTATACCTTACCAGTCCTTAGAAGGACCTTTGTGGAACTAGTAGGTTGTGATTAGCAGACTGTACCTCACTCAACCCTATATACTGTAGTACGCTATACCTTACCAGTCCTTAGAAGGACCTTTGTGGAACTAGTAGGTTGTGATTAGCAGACTGTACCTCACTCAACCCTATATACTGTAGTACACTATACCTTACCAGTCCTTAGAAGGACCTTTGTGGAACTAGTAGGTTGTGATTAGCAGACTGTACCTCACTCAACCCTATATACTGTAGTACACTATACCTTACCAGTCCTTAGAAGGACCTTTATGGAACTAGTAGGTTGTGATTAGCAAACTGTACTTCAGTCCCTATACTGATAAAGGACTGCTGCAGAATAGGGCAGCAGTCAGCAGTAGTGCACCTCAACCCTATATGTTGTGGACCTATACCAGTCCTTAAGGATTAGCAGACTGTGCCTCACTCAACCCTTTATACTGTAGTACACTGTACCTTACCAGTCCTTAGAAGGACCTTTGTGGAACTAGTAGGTTGTGATTAGCAGACTGTACCTCAGTCCCTATACTGATAAAGGACTGCTGCAGAATAGGGCAGCAGTCAGTAGTAGTGCACCTCAACCCTATATATTGTGGACCTATACCAATCCTTAAGGATTAGCAGACTGTACCTCACTCAACCCTTTATACTGTAGTACACTGTACCTTACCAGTCCTTAGGAGGACCTTTGTGGAACTAGTAGGTTGTGATTAGCAGACTGTACCTCAGTCCCTATACTGATAAAGGACTGCTGCAGAATAGGGCAGCAGTCAGTAGTAGTGCACCTCAACCCTATATATTGTGGACCTATACCAATCCTTAAGGATTAGCAGACTGTACCTCACTCAACCCTATATACTCGAGTACGCTATACCTTACCAGTCCTTAGAAGGACCTTTGTGGAACTAGTAGGTTGTGATTAGCAGACTGTACCTCACTCAACCCTATATACTGTAGTACACTATACCTTACCAGTCCTTAAAAGGACCTTTGTGGAACTAGTAGGTTGTGATTAGCAGACTGTACCTCAGTCCCTATACTGATAAAGGACTGCTGCAGAATAGGGCAGCAGTCAGTAGTAGTGCACCTCAACCCTATATATTGTGGACCTATACCAATCCTTAAGGATTAGCAGACTGTACCTCACTCAACCCTATATACTCGAGTACGCTATACCTTACCAGTCCTTAGAAGGACCTTTGTGGAACTAGTAGGTTGTGATTAGCAGACTGTACCTCACTCAACCCTATATACTGTAGTACGCTATACCTTACCAGTCCTTAGAAGGACCTTTGTGGAACTAGTAGGTTGTGATTAGCAGACTGTACCTCACTCAACCCTATATACTGTAGTACACTATACCTTACCAGTCCTTAGAAGGACCTTTGTGGAACTAGTAGGTTGTGATTAGCAAACTGTACTTCAGTCCCTATACTGATAAAGGACTGCTGCAGAATAGGGCAGCAGTCAGCAGTAGTGCACCTCAACCCTATATGTTGTGGACCTATACCAGTCCTTAAGGATTAGCAGACTGTGCCTCTCTCAACCCTTTATACTGTAGTACACGGTACCTTACCAGTCCTTAGAAGGACCTTTGTGGAACTAGTAGGTTGTGATTAGCAGACTGTACCTCAGTCCCTATACTGATAAAGGACTGCTGCAGAATAGGGCAGCAGTCAGTAGTAGTGCACCTCAACCCTATATATTGTGGACCTATACCAATCCTTAAGGATTAGCAGACTGAACCTCACTCAACCCTATATACTCGAGTACGCTATACCTTACCAGTCCTTAGAAGGACCTTTGTGGAACTAGTAGGTTGTGATTAGCAGACTGTACCTCACTCAACCCTATATACTGTAGTACGCTATACCTTACCAGTCATTAGAAGGACCTTTGTGGAACTAGTAGGTTGTGATTAGCAGACTGTACCTCACTCAACCCTATATACTGTAGTACACTATACCTTACCAGTCCTTAGAAGGACCTTTGTGGAACTAGTAGGTTGTGATTAGCAGACTGTACCTCACTCAACCCTATATACTGTAGTACACTATACCTTACCAGTCCTTAGAAGGACCTTTTGTGGAACTAGTAGGTTGTGATTAGCAGACTGTACCTCAGTCCCAATACTGATAAAGGACTGCTGCAGAATAGGGCAGCAGTCAGCAGTAGTGCACCTCAACCCTATATATTGTGGACCTATACCAGTCCTTAAGGATTAGCAGACTGTACCTCACTCAACCCTATATACTGGAGTACACTATACCTTACCAGTCCTTAGAAGGACCTTTGTGGAACTAGTAGGTTGTGATTAGCAGACTGTACCTCAGTCCCTATACTGATAAAGGACTGCTGCAGAATAGGGCAGCAGTAGTGCACCACAACCCTATATATTGTGGACCTATACCAGTTCTTAAGGATTAGCAGACTGTTCCTCACTCAACCCAATATACTCTAGTACGCTATACCTTACCAGTCCTTATAAGGACCTTTGTGGAACTAGTAGGTTGTGATTAGCAGACTGTACCTCAGTCCCTATACTGATAAAGGACTGCTGCAGAATAGGGCAGCAGTCAGCAGTAGTGCACCTCAACCCTATATATTGTGGACCTATACCAATCCTTAAAGATTAGCAGACTGTACCTCACTCAACCCTATATACTCTAGTACGCTATACCTTACCAGTCCTTAGAAGGACCTTTGTGGAACTAGTAGGTTGTGATTAGCAGACTGTACCTCACTCAACCCTATATACTGTAGTACGCTATACCTTTCCAGTCCTTAGAAGGACCTTTGTGGAACTAGTAGGTTGTGATTAGCAGACTGTACCTCAGTCCCTATACTGATAAAGGACTGCTGCAGAATAGGGCAGCAGTCAGCAGTAGTGCACCTCAACCCTATATATTGTGGACCTATACCAGTCCTTAAGCATTAGCAGACTGTTCCTCACTCAACCCTATATACTCTAGTACGCTATACCTTACCAGTCCTTATAAGGACCTTTGTGGAACTAGTAGGTTGTGATTAGCAGACTGTACCTCAGTCCCTATACTGATAAAGGACTGCTGCAGAATAGGGCAGCAGTCAGCAGTAGTGCACCTCAACCCTATATATTGTGGACCTATACCAGTCCTTAAGGATTAGCAGACTGTTCCTCACTCAACCCAATATACTCTAGTACGCTATACCTTACCAGTCCTTATAAGGACCTTTGTGGAACTAGTAGGTTGTGATTAGCAGACTGTACCTCAGTCCCTATACTGATAAAGGACTGCTGCAGAATAGGGCAGCAGTCAGCAGTAGTGCACCTCAACCCTATATATTGTGGACCTATACCAATCCTTAAAGATTAGCAGACTGTACCTCACTCAGCCCTATATACTCTAGTACGCTATACCTTTCCAGTCCTTAGAAGGACCTTTGTGGAACTAGTAGGTTGTGATTAGCAGACTGTACCTCACTCAACCCTATATACTGTAGTACACTATACCATACCAGTCCTTAGAAGGACCTTTGTGGAACTAGTAGGTTGTGATTAGCAGACTGTACCTCACTCAAACCTATATACTGTAGTACACTATACCTTACCAGTCCTTAGAAGGACCTTTGTGGAACTAGTAGGTTGTGATTAGCAGACTGTACCTCAGTCCCTATACTGATAAAGGACTGCTGAAGAATAGGGCAGATGTCAGCAGTAGTGCACCTCAGCCCTATATATTGTGGACCTATACCAGTCCTTAAGGATTAGCAGACTTTACCTCACTCAATCCTATATACTGTAGTACACTATTCCTTACCAGTCCTTAGAAGGACCTTTGTGGAACTAGTAGGTTGTGATTAGCAGACTGTACATCAGTCCCTATACTGATAAAGGACTGCTGCAGAATAGGGCAGCAGTCAGCAGTAGTGCACCTCAACCCTATATATTGTGGACCTATACCAGTCCTTAAGGATTAGCAGACTGTTCCTCACCCAACCCTAAATACTCTAGTACGCTATACCTTACCAGTCCTTATAAGGACCTTTGTGGAAGTAGTAGGTTGTGATTAGCAGACTGTACCTCAGTCCCTATACTGATAAAGGACTGCTGCAGAATAGGGCAGCAGTCAGCAGTAGTGCACCTCAACCCTATATATTGTGGACCTATACCAATCCTTAAAGATTAGCAGACTGTACCTCACTCAGCCCTATATACTCTAGTACGCTATACCTTTCCAGTCCTTAGAAGGACCTTTGTGGAACTAGTAGGTTGTGATTAGCAGACTGTACCTCACTCAACCCTATATACTGTAGTACACTATACCTTACCAGTCCTTAGAAGGACCTTTGTGGAACTAGTAGGTTGTGATTAGCAGACTGTACCTCACTCAAACCTATATACTGTAGTACACTATACCTTACCAGTCCTTAGAAGGACCTTTGTGGAACTAGTAGGTTGTGATTAGCAGACTGTACCTCAGTCCCTATACTGATAAAGGACTGCTGAAGAATAGGGCAGATGTCAGCAGTAGTGCACCTCAGCCCTATATATTGTGGACCTATACCAGTCCTTAAGGATTAGCAGACTTTACCTCACTCAATCCTATATACTGTAGTACACTATTCCTTACCAGTCCTTAGAAGGACCTTTGTGGAACTAGTAGGTTGTGATTAGCAGACTGTACCTCAGTCCCTATACAGATAAAGACTGCTGCAGAATAGGGCAGCAGTCAGCAGTAGTGCACCTCAGCCCTATATATTGTGGACCTATACCAATCCTTAAGGATTAGCAGACTGTACCTCACTCAACCCTATATACTGTAGTACGCTATACCTTACCAGTCCTTAGAAGAACCTTTGTGGAACTAGTAGGTTGTGATTAGCAGACTGTACCTCACTCAACCCTATATACTGTAGTACGCTATACCTTACCAGTCCTCAGAAGGACCTTTGTGGAACTAGTAGGTTGTGATTAGCAGACTGTACCTCACTCAACCCTATATACTGTAGTACACTATACCTTACCAGTCCTTAGAAGGACCTTTGTGGAACTAGTAGGTTGTGATTAGCAGACTGTACCTCACTCAACCCTATATACTGTAGTACACTATACCTTACCAGTCCTTAGAAGGACCTTTTGTTGAACTAGTAGGTTGTGATTAGCAGACTGTACCTCAGTCCCTATACTGATAAAGGACTGCTGCAGAATAGGGCAGCAGTCAGCAGTAGTGCACCTCAACCCTATATATTGTGGACCTATACCAGTCCTTAAGGATTAGCAGACTGTACCTCACTCAACCCTATATACTCTAGTACGCTATACCTTACCAGTCCTTAGAAGGACCTTTGTGGAACTAGTAGGTTGTGATTAGCAGACTGTACCTCACTCAACCTTATATACTGTAGTACACTATACCTTACCAGTCCTTAGAAGGACCTTTTGTGGAACTAGTAGGTTGTGATTAGCAGACTGTACCTCAGTCCCTATACTGATAAAGGACTGCTGCAGAATAGGGCAGCAGTCAGCAGTAGTGCACCTCAACCCTATATATTGTGGACCTATACCAGTCCTTAAGGATTAGCAGACTGTTCCTCACTCAACCCAATATACTCTAGTACGCTATACCTTACCAGTCCTTAGAAGGACCTTTGTGGAACTAGTAGGTTGTGATTAGCAGACTGTACCTCACTCAACCCTATATACTGTAGTACGCTATACCTTACCAGTCCTTAGAAGGACCTTTGTGGAACTAGTAGGTTGTGATTAGCAGACTGTACCTCACTCAACCCTATATACTGTAGTACACTATACCTTACCAGTCCTTAGAAGGACCTTTGTGGAACTAGTAGGTTGTGATTAGCAGACTGTACCTCACTCAACCCTATATACTGTAGTACACTATACCTTACCAGTCCTTAGAAGGACCTTTTGTGGAACGAGTAGGTTGTGATTAGCAGACTGTACCTAAGTCCCTATACTGATAAAGGACTGCTGCAGAATAGGGCAGCAGTCAGCAGTAGTGCACCTCAACCCTATATATTGTGGACCTATACCAGTCCTTAAGGATTAGCAGACTGTACCTCACTCAACCCTATATACTCTAGTACGCTATACCTTACCAGTCCTTTGAAGGACCTTTGTGGAACTAGTAGGTTGTGATTAGCAGACTGTACCTCACTCAACCCTATATACTGTAGTACGCTATACCTTACCAGTCCTTAGAAGGACCTTTGTGGAACTAGTAGGTTGTGATTAGCAGACTGTACCTCACTCAACCCTATATACTGTAGTACACTATACCTTACCAGTCCTTAGAAGGACCTTTGTGGAACTAGTAGGTTGTGATTAGCAGACTGTACCTCACTCAACCCTATATACTGTAGTACACTATACCTTACCAGTCCTTAGAAGGACCTTTTGTGGAACGAGTAGGTTGTGATTAGCAGACTGTACCTCAGTCCCTATACTGATAAAGGACTGCTGCAGAATAGGGCAGCAGTCAGCAGTAGTGCACCTCAACCCTATATATTGTGGACCTATACCAGTCCTTAAGGATTAGCAGACTGTACCTCACTCAACCCTATATACTCTAGTACGCTATACCTTACCAGTCCTTAGAAGGACCTTTGTGGAATTAGTAGGTTGTGATTAGCAGACTGTACCTCACTCAACCCTATATACTGTAGTACACTATACCTTACCAGTCCTTAGAAGGACCTTTGTGGAACTAGTAGGTTGTGATTAGCAAACTGTACTTCAGTCCCTATACTGATAAAGGACTGCTGCAGAATAGGGCAGCAGTCAGCAGTAGTGCACCTCAACCCTATATATTGTGGACCTATACCAGTCCTTAAGGATTAGCAGACTGTGCCTCACTCAACCCTTTATACTGTAGTACACTATACCTTACCAGTCCTTAGAAGGACCTTTGTGGAACTAGTAGGTTGTGATTAGCAGACTGTACCTCAGTCCCTATACTGATAAAGGACTGCTGCAGAATAGGGCAGCAGTCAGCAGTAGTGTACCTCAACCCTATATATTGTGGACCTATACCAGTCCTTAAGGATTAGCAGACTGTACCTCACTCAACCCTATATACTGTAGTACACTATACCTTACCAGTCCTTAGAAGGACCTTTGTGGAACTAGTAGGTTGTGATTAGCAGACTGTACCTCAGTCCCTATACTGATAAAGGACTGCTGCAGAATAGGGCAGCAGTCAGCAGTAGTGTACCTCAACCCTATATATTGTGGACCTATACCAATCCTTAAGGATTAGCAGACTGTACATCACTCAACCCTATAAACTGTAGTACACTATGCCTTACCAGTCCTTAGAAGGACCTTTGTGGAACTAGTAGGTTGTGATTAGCAGACTGTACCTCAGTCCCTATACTGATAAAGGACTGCTGCCGAATAGGGCAGCAGTCCGCAGTAGTGCACCTCAACCCTATATATTGTGGACCTATACCAGTCCTTAAGTATTAGCAGACTGTACCTCACTCAACCCTATATACTCTAGTACGCTATACCTTACCAATCCTTAGAAGGACCTTTGTGGAACTAGTAGGTTGTGATTAGCAGACTGTACCTCACTCAACCCTATATACTGTAGTACACTATACCTTACCAGTCCTTAGAAGGACCTTTGTGGAACTAGTAGGTTGTGATTAGCAGACTGTACCTCAGTCCCTATACTGATAGAGGACTACTGCAGAATTGGGCAGCAGTCAGCAGTAGTGTACCTCAACCCTATATATTGTGGACCTATACCAGTCCTTAGGGATTAGCAGACTGTACCTCACTCAACCCTATATACTGTAGTACACTATACCTTACCAGTCCTTAGAAGGACCTTTGTGGAACTAGTAGGTTGTGATTAGCAGACTGTACCTCACTCAACCCTATATACTGTAGTACACAATACCTTACCAGTCCTTAGAAGGACCTTTGTGGAACTAGTAGGTTGTGATTAGCAGACTGTACCTCACTCAAACTTATATACTGTAGTACACTATACCTTACCAGTCCTTAGAAGGACCTTTGTGGAACTAGTAGGTTGTGATTAGCAGACTGTACCTCAGTCCCTATACTGATAAAGGACTGCTGAAGAATAGGGCAGATGTCAGCAGTAGTGCACCTCAACCCTATATATTGTGGACCTATACCAGTCCTTAAGGATTAGCAGACTGTTCCTCACTCAACCCTATATACTCTAGTATGCTATACCTTACCAGTCCTTATAAGGACCTTTGTGGAACTAGTAGGTTGTGATTAGCAGACTGTACCTCAGTCCCTATACTGATAAAGGACTGCTGCAGAATAGGGCAGCAGTCAGCAGTAGTGCACCTCAACCCTATATATTGTGGACCTATACCAGTCCTTAAGGATTAGCAGACTGTACCTCACTCAACCCTATATACTCTAGTACGCTATACCTTACCAGTCCTTAGAAGGACCTTTGTGGAACTAGTAGGTTGTGATTAGCAGACTGTACCTCACTCAACCCTATATACTGTAGTACGCTATACCTTACCAGTCCTTACAAGGACCTTTGTGGAACTAGTAGGTTGTGATTAGCAGACTGTACCTCACTCAACCCTATATACTGTAGTACACTATACCTTACCAGTCCTTAGAAGGACCTTTGTGGAACTAGTAGGTTGTGATTAGCAGACTGTACCTCACTCAACCCTATATACTGTAGTACACTATACCTTACCAGTCCTTAGAAGGACCTTTTGTGGAACGAGTAGGTTGTGATTAGCAGACTGTACCTCAGTCCCTATACTGATAAAGGACTGCTGCAGAATAGGGCAGCAGTCAGCAGTAGTGCACCTCAACCCTATATATTGTGGACCTATACCAGTCCTTAAGGATTAGCAGACTGTACCTCACTCAACCCTATATACTCTAGTACGCTATACCTTACCAGTCCTTAGAAGGACCTTTGTGGAACTAGTAGGTTGTGATTAGCAGACTGTACCTCAGTCCCTATACTGATAAAGGACTGCTGAAGAATAGGGCAGATGTCAGCAGTAGTGCACCTCAACCCTATATATTGTGGACCTATACCAGTCCTTAAGGATTAGCAGACTGTTCCTCACTCAACCCTATATACTCTAGTATGCTATACCTTACCAGTCCTTATAAGGACCTTTGTGGAACTAGTAGGTTGTGATTAGCAGACTGTACCTCAGTCCCTATACTGATAAAGGACTGCTGCAGAATAGGGCAGCAGTCAGCAGTAGTGCACCTCAACCCTATATATTGTGGACCTATACCAGTCCTTAAGGATTAGCAGACTGTACCTCACTCAACCCTATATACTCTAGTACGCTATACCTTACCAGTCCTTAGAAGGACCTTTGTGGAACTAGTAGGTTGTGATTAGCAGACTGTACCTCACTCAACCCTATATACTGTAGTACGCTATACCTTACCAGTCCTTACAAGGACCTTTGTGGAACTAGTAGGTTGTGATTAGCAGACTGTACCTCACTCAACCCTATATACTGTAGTACACTATACCTTACCAGTCCTTAGAAGGACCTTTGTGGAACTAGTAGGTTGTGATTAGCAGACTGTACCTCACTCAACCCTATATACTGTAGTACACTATACCTTACCAGTCCTTAGAAGGACCTTTTGTGGAACGAGTAGGTTGTGATTAGCAGACTGTACCTCAGTCCCTATACTGATAAAGGACTGCTGCAGAATAGGGCAGCAGTCAGCAGTAGTGCACCTCAACCCTATATATTGTGGACCTATACCAGTCCTTAAGGATTAGCAGACTGTACCTCACTCAACCCTATATACTCTAGTACGCTATACCTTACCAGTCCTTAGAAGGACCTTTGTGGAACTAGTAGGTTGTGATTAGCAGACTGTACCTCAGTCCCTATACTGATAAAGGACTGCTGAAGAATAGGGCAGATGTCAGCAGTAGTGCACCTCAACCCTATATATTGTGGACCTATACCAGTCCTTAAGGATTAGCAGACTGTTCCTCACTCAACCCTATATACTCTAGTATGCTATACCTTACCAGTCCTTATAAGGACCTTTGTGGAACTAGTAGGTTGTGATTAGCAGACTGTACCTCAGTCCCTATACTGATAAAGGACTGCTGCAGAATAGGGCAGCAGTCAGCAGTAGTGCACCTCAACCCTATATATTGTGGACCTATACCAGTCCTTAAGGATTAGCAGACTGTACCTCACTCAACCCTATATACTCTAGTACGCTATACCTTACCAGTCCTTAGAAGGACCTTTGTGGAACTAGTAGGTTGTGATTAGCAGACTGTACCTCACTCAACCCTATATATTGTAGTACGCTATACCTTACCAGTCCTTACAAGGACCTTTGTGGAACTAGTAGGTTGTGATTAGCAGACTGTACCTCACTCAACCCTATATACTGTAGTACACTATACCTTACCAGTCCTTAGAAGGACCTTTGTGGAACTAGTAGGTTGTGATTAGCAGACTGTACCTCACTCAACCCTATTTACTGTAGTACACTATACCTTACCAGTCCTTAGAATGACCTTTTGTGGAACGAGTAGGTTGTGATTAGCAGACTGTACCTCAGTCCCTATACTGATAAAGGACTGCTGCAGAATAGGGCAGCAGTCAGCAGTAGTGCACCTCAACCCTATATATTGTGGACCTATACCAGTCCTTAAGGATTAGCAGACTGTGCCTCACTCAACCCTTTATACTGTAGTACACTATACCTTACCAGTCCTTAGAAGGACCTTTGTGGAACTAGTAGGTTGTGATTAGCAGACTGTACCTCAGTCCCTATGCTGATAAAGGACTGCTGCAGAATAGGGCAGCAGTCAGCAGTAGTGTACCTCAACCCTATATATTGTGGACCTATACCAGTCCTTAAGGATTAGCAGACTGTACCTCACTCAACCCTATATACTGTAGTACACTATACCTTACCAGTCCTTAGAAGGACCTTTGTGGAACTAGTAGGTTGTGATTAGCAGACTGTACCTCAGTCCCTATACTGATAAAGGACTGCTGCAGAATAGGGCAGCAGTCAGCAGTAGTGTACCTCAACCCTATATATTGTGGACCTATACCAATCCTTAAGGATTAGCAGACTGTACCTCACTCAACCCTATATACTGTAGTACACTATGCCTTACCAGTCCTTAGAAGGACCTTTGTGGAACTAGTCGGTTGTGATTAGCAGACTGTACCTCAGTCCCTATACTGATAAAGGACTGCTGCCGAATAGGGCAGCAGTCCGCAGTAGTGCACCTCAACCCTATATATTGTGGACCTATACCAGTCCTTAAGTATTAGCAGACTGTACCTCACTCAACCCTATATACTCTAGTACGCTATACCTTACCAATCCTTAGATGGACCTTTGTGGAACTAGTAGGTTGTGATTAGCAGACTGTACCTCACTCAACCCTATATACTGTAGTACACTATACCTTACCAGTCCTTAGAAGGACCTTTGTGGAACTAGTAGGTTGTGATTAGCAGACTGTACTTCAGTCCCTATACTGATAGAGGACTACTGCAGAATTGGGCAGCAGTCAGCAGTAGTGTACCTCAACCCTATATATTGTGGACCTATACCAGTCCTTATGGATTAGCAGACTGTACCTCAATCAACCCTATATACTGTAGTACACTATACCTTACCAGTCCTTAGAAGGACCTTTGTGGAACTAGTAGGTTGTGATTAGCAGACTGTACCTCACTCAACCCTATATACTGTAGTACACAATACCTTACCAGTCCTTAGAAGGACCTTTGTGGAACTAGTAGGTTGTGATTAGCAGACTGTACCTCACTCAAACTTATATACTGTAGTACACTATACCTTACCAGTCCTTAGAAGGACCTTTGTGGAACTAGTAGGTTGTGATTAGCAGACTGTACCTCAGTCCCTATACTGATAAAGGACTGCTGAAGAATAGGGCAGATGTCAGCAGTAGTGCACCTCAACCCTATATATTGTGGACCTATACCAGTCCTTAAGGATTAGCAGACTGTTCCTCACTCAACCCTATATACTCTAGTATGCTATACCTTACCAGTCCTTATAAGGACCTTTGTGGAACTAGTAGGTTGTGATTAGCAGACTGTACTTCAGCCCCTATACTGATAAAGGACTGCTGCAGAATAGGGCAGCAGTCAGCAGTAGTGCACCTCAACCCTATATATTGTGGACCTATACCAGTCCTTAAGGATTAGCAGACTGTTCCTCACTCAACCCAATATACTCTAGTACGCTATACCTTACCAGTCCTTAGAAGGACCTTTGTGGAACTAGTAGGTTGTGATTAGCAGACTGTACCTCACTCAACCCTATATACTGTAGTACACTATACCTTACCAGTCCTTAGAAGGACCTTTGTGGAACTAGTAGGTTGTGATTAGCAGACTGTACCTCACTCAACCCTATATACTGTAGTACACTATACCTTACCAGTCCTTAGAAGGACCTTTTGTGGAACGAGTAGGTTGTGATTAGCAGACTGTACCTCAGTCCCTATACTGATAAAGGACTGCTGCAGAATAGGGCAGCAGTCAGCAGTAGTGCACCTCAACCCTATATATTGTGGACCTATACCAGTCCTTAAGGATTAGCAGACTGTACCTCACTCAACCCTATATACTCTAGTACGCTATACCTTACCAGTCCTTAGAAGGACCTTTGTGGAACTAGTAGGTTGTGATTAGCAGACTGTACCTCACTCAACCCTATATACTGTAGTACGCTATACCTTACCAGTCCTTAGAAGGACCTTTGTGGAACTAGTAGGTTGTGATTAGCAGACTGTACCTCACTCAACCCTATATACTGTAGTACACTATACCTTACCAGTCCTTAGAAGGACCTTTGTGGAACTAGTAGGTTGTGATTAGCAGACTGTACCTCACTCAACCCTATATACTGTAGTACACTATACCTTACCAGTCCTTAGAAGGACCTTTTGTGGAACGAGTAGGTTGTGATTAGCAGACTGTACCTCAGTCCCTATACTGATAAAGGACTGCTGCAGAATAGGGCAGCAGTCAGCAGTAGTGCACCTCAACCCTATATATTGTGGACCTATACCAGTCCTTAAGGATTAGCAGACTGTACCTCACTCAACCCTATATGCTCTAGTACGCTATACCTTACCAGTCCTTAGAAGGACCTTTGTGGAATTAGTAGGTTGTGATTAGCAGACTGTACCTCACTCAACCCTATATACTGTAGTACACTATACCTTACCAGTCCTTAGAAGGACCTTTGTGGAACTAGTAGGTTGTGATTAGCAAACTGTACTTCAGTCCCTATACTGATAAAGGACTGCTGCAGAATAGGGCAGCAGTCAGCAGTAGTGCACCTCAACCCTATATATTGTGGACCTATACCAGTCCTTAAGGATTAGCAGACTGTGCCTCACTCAACCCTTTATACTGTAGTACACTATACCTTACCAGTCCTTAGAAGGACCTTTGTGGAACTAGTAGGTTGTGATTAGCAGACTGTACCTCAGTCCCTATACTGATAAAGGACTGCTGCAGAATAGGGCAGCAGTCAGCAGTAGTGTACCTCAACCCTATATATTGTGGACCTATACCAGTCCTTAAGGATTAGCAGACTGTACCTCACTCAACCCTATATACTGTAGTACACTATACCTTACCAGTCCTTAGAAGGACCTTTGTGGAACTAGTAGGTTGTGATTAGCAGACTGTACCTCAGTCCCTATACTGATAAAGGACTGCTGCAGAATAGGGCAGCAGTCAGCAGTAGTGTACCTCAATCCTATATATTGTGGACCTATACCAATCCTTAAGGATTAGCAGACTGTACCTCACTCAACCCTATATACTGTAGTACACTATGCCTTACCAGTCCTTAGAAGGACCTTTGTGGAACTAGTAGGTTGTGATTAGCAGACTGTACCTCAGTCCCTATACTGATAAAGGACTGCTGCCGAATAGGGCAGCAGTCCGCAGTAGTGCACCTCAACCCTATATATTGTGGACCTATACCAGTCCTTAAGTATTAGCAGACTGTACCTCACTCAACCCTATATACTCTAGTACGCTATACCTTACCAATCCTTAGAAGGACCTTTGTGGAACTAGTAGGTTGTGATTAGCAGACTGTACCTCACTCAACCCTATATACTGTAGTACACTATACCTTACCAGTCCTTAGAAGGACCTTTGTGGAACTAGTAGGTTGTGATTAGCAGACTGTACCTCAGTCCCTATACTGATAGAGGACTACTGCAGAATTGGGCAGCAGTCAGCAGTAGTGTACCTCAACCCTATATATTGTGGACCTATACCAGTCCTTAGGGATTAGCAGACTGTACCTCACTCAACCCTATATACTGTAGTACACTATACCTTACCAGTCCTTAGAAGGACCTTTGTGGAACTAGTAGGTTGTGATTAGCAGACTGTACCTCACTCAACCCTATATACTGTAGTACACAATACCTTACCAGTCCTTAGAAGGACCTTTGTGGAACTAGTAGGTTGTGATTAGCAGACTGTACCTCACTCAAACTTATATACTGTAGTACACTATACCTTACCAGTCCTTAGAAGGACCTTTGTGGAACTAGTAGGTTGTGATTAGCAGACTGTACCTCAGTCCCTATACTGATAAAGGACTGCTGCCGAATAGGGCAGCAGTCCGCAGTAGTGCACCTCAACCCTATATATTGTGGACCTATACCAGTCCTTAAGTATTAGCAGACTGTACCTCACTCAACCCTATATACTCTAGTACGCTATACCTTACCAATCCTTAGAAGGACCTTTGTGGAACTAGTAGGTTGTGATTAGCAGACTGTACCTCACTCAACCCTATATACTGTAGTACACTATACCTTACCAGTCCTTAGAAGGACCTTTGTGGAACTAGTAGGTTGTGATTAGCAGACTGTACCTCAGTCCCTATACTGATAGAGGACTACTGCAGAATTGGGCAGCAGTCAGCAGTAGTGTACCTCAACCCTATATATTGTGGACCTATACCAGTCCTTAGGGATTAGCAGACTGTACCTCACTCAACCCTATATACTGTAGTACACTATACCTTACCAGTCCTTAGAAGGACCTTTGTGGAACTAGTAGGTTGTGATTAGCAGACTGTACCTCACTCAACCCTATATACTGTAGTACACAATACCTTACCAGTCCTTAGAAGGACCTTTGTGGAACTAGTAGGTTGTGATTAGCAGACTGTACCTCACTCAAACTTATATACTGTAGTACACTATACCTTACCAGTCCTTAGAAGGACCTTTGTGGAACTAGTAGGTTGTGATTAGCAGACTGTACCTCAGTCCCTATACTGATAAAGGACTGCTGAAGAATAGGGCAGATGTCAGCAGTAGTGCACCTCAACCCTATATATTGTGGACCTATACCAGTCCTTAAGGATTAGCAGACTGTTCCTCACTCAACCCTATATACTCTAGTATGCTATACCTTACCAGTCCTTATAAGGACCTTTGTGGAACTAGTAGGTTGTGATTAGCAGACTGTACCTCAGTCCCTATACTGATAAAGGACTGCTGCAGAATAGGGCAGCAGTCAGCAGTAGTGCACCTCAACCCTATATATTGTGGACCTATACCAGTCCTTAAGGATTAGCAGACTGTACCTCACTCAACCCTATATACTCTAGTACGCTATACCTTACCAGTCCTTAGAAGGACCTTTGTGGAACTAGTAGGTTGTGATTAGCAGACTGTACCTCACTCAACCCTATATACTGTAGTACGCTATACCTTACCAGTCCTTACAAGGACCTTTGTGGAACTAGTAGGTTGTGATTAGCAGACTGTACCTCACTCAACCCTATATACTGTAGTACACTATACCTTACCAGTCCTTAGAAGGACCTTTGTGGAACTAGTAGGTTGTGATTAGCAGACTGTACCTCACTCAACCCTATATACTGTAGTACACTATACCTTACCAGTCCTTAGAAGGACCTTTTGTGGAACGAGTAGGTTGTGATTAGCAGACTGTACCTCAGTCCCTATACTGATAAAGGACTGCTGCAGAATAGGGCAGCAGTCAGCAGTAGTGCACCTCAACCCTATATATTGTGGACCTATACCAGTCCTTAAGGATTAGCAGACTGTACCTCACTCAACCCTATATACTCTAGTACGCTATACCTTACCAGTCCTTAGAAGGACCTTTGTGGAACTAGTAGGTTGTGATTAGCAGACTGTACCTCAGTCCCTATACTGATAAAGGACTGCTGAAGAATAGGGCAGATGTCAGCAGTAGTGCACCTCAACCCTATATATTGTGGACCTATACCAGTCCTTAACGATTAGCAGACTGTTCCTCACTCAACCCTATATACTCTAGTATGCTATACCTTACCAGTCCTTATAAGGACCTTTGTGGAACTAGTAGGTTGTGATTAGCAGACTGTACCTCAGTCCCTATACTGATAAAGGACTGCTGCAGAATAGGGCAGCAGTCAGCAGTAGTGCACCTCAACCCTATATATTGTGGACCTATACCAGTCCTTAAGGATTAGCAGACTGTACCTCACTCAACCCTATATACTCTAGTACGCTATACCTTACCAGTCCTTAGAAGGACCTTTGTGGAACTAGTAGGTTGTGATTAGCAGACTGTACCTCACTCAACCCTATATACTGTAGTACGCTATACCTTACCAGTCCTTACAAGGACCTTTGTGGAACTAGTAGGTTGTGATTAGCAGACTGTACCTCACTCAACCCTATATACTGTAGTACACTATACCTTACCAGTCCTTAGAAGGACCTTTGTGGAACTAGTAGGTTGTGATTAGCAGACTGTACCTCACTCAACCCTATATACTGTAGTACACTATACCTTACCAGTCCTTAGAAGGACCTTTTGTGGAACGAGTAGGTTGTGATTAGCAGACTGTACCTCAGTCCCTATACTGATAAAGGACTGCTGCAGAATAGGGCAGCAATCAGCAGTAGTGCACCTCAACCCTATATATTGTGGACCTATACCAGTCCTTAAGGATTAGCAGACTGTACCTCACTCAACCCTATATACTCTAGTACGCTATACCTTACCAGTCCTTAGAAGGACCTTTGTGGAACTAGTAGGTTGTGATTAGCAGACTGTACCTCAGTCCCTATACTGATAAAGGACGGCTGAAGAATAGGGCAGATGTCAGCAGTAGTGCACCTCAACCCTATATATTGTGGACCTATACCAGTCCTTAAGGATTAGCAGACTGTTCCTCACTCAACCCTATATACTCTAGTATGCTATACCTTACCAGTCCTTATAAGGACCTTTGTGGAACTAGTAGGTTGTGATTAGCAGACTGTACCTCAGTCCCTATACTGATAAAGGACTGCTGCAGAATAGGGCAGCAGTCAGCAGTAGTGCACCTCAACCCTATATATTGTGGACCTATACCAGTCCTTAAGGATTAGCAGACTGTACCTCACTCAACCCTATATACTCTAGTACGCTATACCTTACCAGTCCTTAGAAGGACCTTTGTGGAACTAGTAGGTTGTGATTAGCAGACTGTACCTCACTCAACCCTATATACTGTAGTACGCTATACCTTACCAGTCCTTACAAGGACCTTTGTGGAACTAGTAGGTTGTGATTAGCAGACTGTACCTCACTCAACCCTATATACTGTAGTACACTATACCTTACCAGTCCTTAGAAGGACCTTTGTGGAACTAGTAGGTTGTGATTAGCAGACTGTACCTCACTCAACCCTATTTACTGTAGTACACTATACCTTACCAGTCCTTAGAATGACCTTTTGTGGAACGAGTAGGTTGTGATTAGCAGACTGTACCTCAGTCCCTATACTGATAAAGGACTGCTGCAGAATAGGGCAGCAGTCAGCAGTAGTGCACCTCAACCCTATATATTGTGGACCTATACCAGTCCTTAAGGATTAGCAGACTGTGCCTCACTCAACCCTTTATACTGTAGTACACTATACCTTACCAGTCCTTAGAAGGACCTTTGTGGAACTAGTAGGTTGTGATTAGCAGACTGTACCTCAGTCCCTATGCTGATAAAGGACTGCTGCAGAATAGGGCAGCAGTCAGCAGTAGTGTACCTCAACCCTATATATTGTGGACCTATACCAGTCCTTAAGGATTAGCAGACTGTACCTCACTCAACCCTATATACTGTAGTACACTATACCTTACCAGTCCTTAGAAGGACCTTTGTGGAACTAGTAGGTTGTGATTAGCAGACTGTACCTCAGTCCCTATACTGATAAAGGACTGCTGCAGAATAGGGCAGCAGTCAGCAGTAGTGTACCTCAACCCTATATATTGTGGACCTATACCAATCCTTAAGGATTAGCAGACTGTACCTCACTCAACCCTATATACTGTAGTACACTATGCCTTACCAGTCCTTAGAAGGACCTTTGTGGAACTAGTCGGTTGTGATTAGCAGACTGTACCTCAGTCCCTATACTGATAAAGGACTGCTGCCGAATAGGGCAGCAGTCCGCAGTAGTGCACCTCAACCCTATATATTGTGGACCTATACCAGTCCTTAAGTATTAGCAGACTGTACCTCACTCAACCCTATATACTCTAGTACGCTATACCTTACCAATCCTTAGATGGACCTTTGTGGAACTAGTAGGTTGTGATTAGCAGACTGTACCTCACTCAACCCTATATACTGTAGTACACTATACCTTACCAGTCCTTAGAAGGACCTTTGTGGAACTAGTAGGTTGTGATTAGCAGACTGTACTTCAGTCCCTATACTGATAGAGGACTACTGCAGAATTGGGCAGCAGTCAGCAGTAGTGTACCTCAACCCTATATATTGTGGACCTATACCAGTCCTTAGGGATTAGCAGACTGTACCTCAATCAACCCTATATACTGTAGTACACTATACCTTACCAGTCCTTAGAAGGACCTTTGTGGAACTAGTAGGTTGTGATTAGCAGACTGTACCTCACTCAACCCTATATACTGTAGTACACAATACCTTACCAGTCCTTAGAAGGACCTTTGTGGAACTAGTAGGTTGTGATTAGCAGACTGTACCTCACTCAAACTTATATACTGTAGTACACTATACCTTACCAGTCCTTAGAAGGACCTTTGTGGAACTAGTAGGTTGTGATTAGCAGACTGTACCTCAGTCCCTATACTGATAAAGGACTGCTGAAGAATAGGGCAGATGTCAGCAGTAGTGCACCTCAACCCTATATATTGTGGACCTATACCAGTCCTTAAGGATTAGCAGACTGTTCCTCACTCAACCCTATATACTCTAGTATGCTATACCTTACCAGTCCTTATAAGGACCTTTGTGGAACTAGTAGGTTGTGATTAGCAGACTGTACTTCAGCCCCTATACTGATAAAGGACTGCTGCAGAATAGGGCAGCAGTCAGCAGTAGTGCACCTCAACCCTATATATTGTGGACCTATACCAGTCCTTAAGGATTAGCAGACTGTTCCTCACTCAACCCAATATACTCTAGTACGCTATACCTTACCAGTCCTTAGAAGGACCTTTGTGGAACTAGTAGGTTGTGATTAGCAGACTGTACCTCACTCAACCCTATATACTGTAGTACACTATACCTTACCAGTCCTTAGAAGGACCTTTGTGGAACTAGTAGGTTGTGATTAGCAGACTGTACCTCACTCAACCCTATATACTGTAGTACACTATACCTTACCAGTCCTTAGAAGGACCTTTTGTGGAACGAGTAGGTTGTGATTAGCAGACTGTACCTCAGTCCCTATACTGATAAAGGACTGCTGCAGAATAGGGCAGCAGTCAGCAGTAGTGCACCTCAACCCTATATATTGTGGACCTATACCAGTCCTTAAGGATTAGCAGACTGTACCTCACTCAACCCTATATACTCTAGTACGCTATACCTTACCAGTCCTTAGAAGGACCTTTGTGGAACTAGTAGGTTGTGATTAGCAGACTGTACCTCACTCAACCCTATATACTGTAGTACGCTATACCTTACCAGTCCTTAGAAGGACCTTTGTGGAACTAGTAGGTTGTGATTAGCAGACTGTACCTCACTCAACCCTATATACTGTAGTACACTATACCTTACCAGTCCTTAGAAGGACCTTTGTGGAACTAGTAGGTTGTGATTAGCAGACTGTACCTCACTCAACCCTATATACTGTAGTACACTATACCTTACCAGTCCTTAGAAGGACCTTTTGTGGAACGAGTAGGTTGTGATTAGCAGACTGTACCTCAGTCCCTATACTGATAAAGGACTGCTGCAGAATAGGGCAGCAGTCAGCAGTAGTGCACCTCAACCCTATATATTGTGGACCTATACCAGTCCTTAAGGATTAGCAGACTGTACCTCACTCAACCCTATATGCTCTAGTACGCTATACCTTACCAGTCCTTAGAAGGACCTTTGTGGAATTAGTAGGTTGTGATTAGCAGACTGTACCTCACTCAACCCTATATACTGTAGTACACTATACCTTACCAGTCCTTAGAAGGACCTTTGTGGAACTAGTAGGTTGTGATTAGCAAACTGTACTTCAGTCCCTATACTGATAAAGGACTGCTGCAGAATAGGGCAGCAGTCAGCAGTAGTGCACCTCAACCCTATATATTGTGGACCTATACCAGTCCTTAAGGATTAGCAGACTGTGCCTCACTCAACCCTTTATACTGTAGTACACTATACCTTACCAGTCCTTAGAAGGACCTTTGTGGAACTAGTAGGTTGTGATTAGCAGACTGTACCTCAGTCCCTATACTGATAAAGGACTGCTGCAGAATAGGGCAGCAGTCAGCAGTAGTGTACCTCAACCCTATATATTGTGGACCTATACCAGTCCTTAAGGATTAGCAGACTGTACCTCACTCAACCCTATATACTGTAGTACACTATACCTTACCAGTCCTTAGAAGGACCTTTGTGGAACTAGTAGGTTGTGATTAGCAGACTGTACCTCAGTCCCTATACTGATAAAGGACTGCTGCAGAATAGGGCAGCAGTCAGCAGTAGTGTACCTCAATCCTATATATTGTGGACCTATACCAATCCTTAAGGATTAGCAGACTGTACCTCACTCAACCCTATATACTGTAGTACACTATGCCTTACCAGTCCTTAGAAGGACCTTTGTGGAACTAGTAGGTTGTGATTAGCAGACTGTACCTCAGTCCCTATACTGATAAAGGACTGCTGCCGAATAGGGCAGCAGTCCGCAGTAGTGCACCTCAACCCTATATATTGTGGACCTATACCAGTCCTTAAGTATTAGCAGACTGTACCTCACTCAACCCTATATACTCTAGTACGCTATACCTTACCAATCCTTAGAAGGACCTTTGTGGAACTAGTAGGTTGTGATTAGCAGACTGTACCTCACTCAACCCTATATACTGTAGTACACTATACCTTACCAGTCCTTAGAAGGACCTTTGTGGAACTAGTAGGTTGTGATTAGCAGACTGTACCTCAGTCCCTATACTGATAGAGGACTACTGCAGAATTGGGCAGCAGTCAGCAGTAGTGTACCTCAACCCTATATATTGTGGACCTATACCAGTCCTTAGGGATTAGCAGACTGTACCTCACTCAACCCTATATACTGTAGTACACTATACCTTACCAGTCCTTAGAAGGACCTTTGTGGAACTAGTAGGTTGTGATTAGCAGACTGTACCTCACTCAACCCTATATACTGTAGTACACAATACCTTACCAGTCCTTAGAAGGACCTTTGTGGAACTAGTAGGTTGTGATTAGCAGACTGTACCTCACTCAAACTTATATACTGTAGTACACTATACCTTACCAGTCCTTAGAAGGACCTTTGTGGAACTAGTAGGTTGTGATTAGCAGACTGTACCTCAGTCCCTATACTGATAAAGGACTGCTGAAGAATAGGGCAGATGTCAGCAGTAGTGCACCTCAACCCTATATATTGTGGACCTATACCAGTCCTTAAGGATTAGCAGACTTTACCTCACTCAACCCTATATACTGTAGTACACTATTCCTTACCAGTCCTTAGAATGACCTTTGTGGAACTAGTAGGTTGTGATTAGCAGACTGTACCTCAGTCCCTATACTGATAAAGGACTGCTGCAGAATAGGGCAGCAGTCAGCAGTAGTGCACCTCAACCCTATATATTGTGGACCTATACCAATCCTTAAGGATTAGCAGACTGTACCTCACTCAACCCTATATACTCTAGTACGCTATACCTTACCAGTCCTTAGAAGGACATTTGTGGAACTAGTAGGTTGTGATTAGCAGACTGTACCTCACTCAACCCTATATACTGTAGTACGCTATACCTTACCAGTCCTTAGAAGGACCTTTGTGGAACTAGTAGGTTGTGATTAGCAAACTGTACCTCACTCAACCCTATATACTGTAGTACACTATACCTTACCAGTCCTTAGAAGGACCTTTGTGGAACTAGTAGGTTGTGATTAGCAGACTGTACCTCACTCAACCCTATATACTGTAGTACACTATACCTTACCAGTCCTTAGAAGGACCTTTTGTTGAAGTAGTAGGTTGTGATTAGCAGACTGTACCTCAGTCCCTATACTGATAAAGGACTGCTGCAGAATAGGGCAGCAGTCAGCAGTAGTGCACCTCAACCCTATATATTGTGGACCTATACCAGTCCTCAAGGATTAGCAGACTGTACCTCACTCAACCCTATATACTCTAGTACGCTATACCTTACCAGTCCTTAGAAGGACCTTTGTGGAATTAGTAGGTTGTGATTAGCAGACTGTACCTCACTCAACCCTATATACTGTAGTACACTATACCTTACCAGTCCTTAGAAGGACCTTTATGGAACTAGTAGGTTGTGATTAGCAAACTGTACTTCAGTCCCTATACTGATAAAGGACTGCTGCAGAATAGGGCAGCAGTCAGCAGTAGTGCACCTCAACCCTATATATTGTGGACCTATACCAGTCCTTAAGGATTAGCAGACTGTGCCTCACTCAACCCTTTATACTGTAGTACACTATACCTTACCAGTCCTTAGAAGGACCTTTGTGGAACTAGTAGGTTGTGATTAGCAGACTGTACCTCAGTCCCTATACTGATAAAGGACTGCTGCAGAATAGGGCAGCAGTCAGCAGTAGTGCACCTCAACCCTATATATTGTGGACCTATACCAATCCTTAAGGATTAGCAGACTGTACCTCACTCAACCCTATATACTCTAGTACGCTATACCTTACCAGTCCATAGAAGGACCTTTGTGGAACTAGTAGGTTGTGATTAGCAGACTGTACCTCACTCAACCCTATATACTGTAGTACGCTATACCTTACCAGTCCTTAGAAGGACCTTTGTGGAACTAGTAGGTTGTGATTAGCAGACTGTACCTCAATCAACCCTATATACTGTAGTACACTATACCTTACCAGTCCTTAGATGGACCTTTGTGGAACTAGTAGGTTGTGATTAGCAGACTGTACCTCACTCAACCCTATATACTGTAGTACACTATACCTTACCAGTCCTTAGAAGGACCTTTTGTGGAACTAGTAGGTTGTGATTAGCAGACTGTACCTCAGTCCCTATACTGATAAAGGACTGCTGCAGAATAGGGCAGCAGTCAGCAGTAGTGCACCTCAACCCTATATATTGTGGACCTATACCAGTCCTTAAGGATTAGCAGACTGTACCTCACTCAACCCTATATACTGGAGTACACTATACCTTACCAGTCCTTAGAAGGACCTTTGTGGAACTAGTAGGTTGTGATTAGCAGACTGTACCTCAGTCCCTATACTGATAAAGGACTGCTGCAGAATAGGGCAGCAGTCAGCAGTAGTGCACCTCAACCCTATATATTGTGGACCTATACCAGTCCTTAAGGATTAGCAGACTGTTCCTCACTCAACCCTATATACTCTAGTACGCTATACCTTACCAGTCCTTATAAGGACCTTTGTGGAACTAGTAGGTTGTGATTAGCAGACTGTACCTCAGTCCCTATACTGATAAAGGACTGCTGCAGAATAGGGCAGCAGTCAGCAGTAGTGCACCTCAACCCTATATATTGTGGACCTATACCAATCCTTAAGGATTAGCAGACTGTACCTCAGTCAACCCTATATACTCTAGTACACTATACCTTACCAGTCCTTAGAAGGACCTTTGTGGAACTAGTAGGTTGTGATTAGCAGACTGTACCTCACTCAACCCTATATACTCTAGTACGCTATACCTTACCAGTCCTTAGAAGGACCTTTGTGGAATTAGTAGGTTGTGATTAGCAGACTGTACCTCACTCAACCCTATATACTGTAGTACACTATACCTTACCAGTCCTTAGAAGGACCTTTGTGGAACTAGTAGGTTGTGATTAGCAAACTCTACTTCAGTCCCTATACTGATAAAGGACTGCTGCAGAATAGGGCAGCAGTCAGCAGTAGTGCACCTCAACCCTATATGTTGTGGACCTATACCAGTCCTTAAGGATTAGCAGACTGTGCCTCACTCAACCCTATATACTGTAGTACACTATACCTTACCAGTCCTTAGAAGGACCTTTGTGGAACTAGTAGGTTGTGATTAGCAGACTGTACCTCAGTCCCTATACTGATAAAGGACTGCTGCAGAATAGGGCAGCAGTCAGCAGTAGTGTACCTCAACCCTATATATTGTGGACCTATACCAGTCCTTAAGGATTAGCAGACTGTACCTCACTCAACCCTATATACTGTAGTACACTATACCTTACCAGTCCTTAGAAGGACCTTTGTGGAACTAGTAGGTTGTGATTAGCAGACTGTACCTCAGTCCCTATACTGATAAAGGACTGCTGCAGAATAGGGCAGCAGTCAGCAGTAGTGTACCTCAACCCTATATATTGTGGACCTATACCAATCCTTAAGGATTAGCAGACTGTGCCTCACTCAACCCTATATACTATAGTACACTATGCCTAACCAGTCCTTAGAAGGACCTTTGTGGAACTAGTAGGTTGTGATTAGCAGACTGTACCTCAGTACCTATACTGATAAAGGACTGCTGCCGAATAGGGCAGCAGTCAGCAGTAGTGCACCTCAACCCTATATATTGTGGACCTATACCAGTCCTTAAGTATTAGCAGACTGTACCTCACTCAACCTTATATACTCTAGTACGCTATACCTTACCAATCCTTAGAAGGACCTTTGTGGAACTAGTAGGTTGTGATTAGCAGACTGTACCTCACTCAACCCTATATACTGTAGTACACTATACCTTACCAGTCCTTAGAAGGACCTTTGTGGAACTAGTAGGTTGTGATTAGCAGACTGTACCTCAGTCCCTATACTGATAAAGGACTGCTGCAGAATTGGGCAGCAGTCAGCAGTAGTGTACCTCAACCCTATATATTGTGGACCTATACCAGTCCTTAAGGATTAGCAGACTGTACCTCACTCAACCCTATATACTGTAGTACACTATATCTTACCAGTCCTTAGAAGGACCTTTGTGGAACTAGTAGGTTGTGATTAGCAGACTGTACCTCACTCAACCCTATATACTGTAGTACACAATACCTTACCGGTCCTTAGAAGGACCTTTGTGGAACTAGTAGGTTGTGATTAGCAGACTGTACCTCACTCAAACCTATATACTGTAGTACACTATACCTTACCAGTCCTTAGAAGGACCTTTGTGGAACTAGTAGGTTGTGATTAGCAGACTGTAGCTCAGTCCCTATACTGATAAAGGACTGCTGCAGAATAGGGCAGCAGTCAGCAGTAGTGTACCTCAACCCTATATATTGTGGACCTATACCAATCCTTAAGGATTAGCAGACTGTGCCTCACTCAATCCTATATACTGTAGTACACTATGCCTAACCAGTCCTTAGAAGGACCTTTGTGGAACTAGTAGGTTGTGATTAGCAGACTGTACCTCAGTACCTATACTGATAAAGGACTGCTGCCGAATAGGGCAGCAGTCAGCAGTAGTGCACCTCAACCCTATATATTGTGGACCTATACCAGTCCTTAAGTATTAGCAGACTGTACCTCACTCAACCCTATATACTCTAGTACGCTATACCTTACCAATCCTTAGAAGGACCTTTGTGGAACTAGTAGGTTGTGATTAGCAGACTGTACCTCACTCAACCCTATATACTGTAGTACACTATACCTTACCAGTCCTTAGAAGGACCTTTGTGGAACTAGTAGGTTGTGATTAGCAGACTGTACCTCAGTCCCTATACTGATAAAGGACTGCTGCAGAATTGGGCAGCAGTCAGCAGTAGTGTACCTCAACCCTATATATTGTGGACCTATACCAGTCCTTAAGGATTAGCAGACTGTACCTCACTCAACCCTATATACTGTAGTACACTATTCCTTACCAGTCCTTAAAAGGACCTTTGTGGAACTAGTAGGTTGTGATTAGCAGACTGTACCTCAGTCCCTATACTGATAAAGGACTGCTGCAGAATAGGGCAGCAGTCAGCAGTAGTGCACCTCAACCCTATATATTGTGGACCTATACCAATCCTTAAGGATTAGCAGACTGTACCTCACTCAACCCTATATACTGTAGTACGCTATACCTTACCAGTCCTTAGAAGGACCTTTGTGGAACTGGTAGGTTGTGATTAGCAGACTGTACCTCACTCAACCCTATATACTGTAGTACACAGTACCTTACCAGTCCTTAGAAGGACCTTTGTGGAACTAGTAGGTTGTGATTAGCAGACTGTACCTCACTCAACCCTATATACTGTAGTACACTATACCTTACCAGTCCTTAGAAGGACCTTTGTGGAACTAGTAGGTTGTGATTAGCAAACTCTACTTCAGTCCCTATACTGATAAAGGACTGCTGCAGAATAGGGCAGCAGTCAGCAGTAGTGTACCTCAACCCTATATATTGTGGACCTATACCAGTCCTTAAGGATTAGCAGACTGTACCTCACTCAACCCTATATACTGTAGTACACTATACCTTACCAGTCCTTATAAGGACCTTTGTGGAACTAGTAGGTTGTGATTAGCAGACTGTACCTCAGTCCCTATACTGATAAAGGACTGCTGCAGAATAGGGCAGCCATCAGCAGTAGTGCACCTCAACCTTATATATTGTGGACCTATACCAGTCCTTAAGGATTAGCAGACTGTACCTCACTCAACCCTATATACTCTAGTACGCTATACCTTACCAATCCTTAGAAGGACCTTTGTGGAACTAGTAGGTTGTGATTAGCAGACTGTACCTCACTCAACCCTATATACTGTAGTACACTATACCTTACCAGTCCTTAGAAGGACCTTTGTGGAACTAGTAGGTTGTGATTAGCAGACTGTACCTCAGTCCCTATACTGATAGAGGACTACTGCAGAATTGGGCAGCAGTCAGCAGTAGTGTACCTCAACCCTATATATTGTGGACCTATACCAGTCCTTAGGGATTAGCAGACTGTACCTCACTCAACCCTATATACTGTAGTACACTATACCTTACCAGTCCTTAGAAGGACCTTTGTGGAACTAGTAGGTTGTGATTAGCAGACTGTACCTCACTCAACCCTATATACTGTAGTACACAATACCTTACCAGTCCTTAGAAGGACCTTTGTGGAACTAGTAGGTTGTGATTAGCAGACTGTACCTCACTCAAACTTATATACTGTAGTACACTATACCTTACCAGTCCTTAGAAGGACCTTTGTGGAACTAGTAGGTTGTGATTAGCAGACTGTACCTCAGTCCCTATACTGATAAAGGACTGCTGAAGAATAGGGCAGATGTCAGCAGTAGTGCACCTCAACCCTATATATTGTGGACCTATACCAGTCCTTAAGGATTAGCAGACTTTACCTCACTCAACCCTATATACTGTAGTACACTATTCCTTACCAGTCCTTAGAATGACCTTTGTGGAACTAGTAGGTTGTGATTAGCAGACTGTACCTCAGTCCCTATACTGATAAAGGACTGCTGCAGAATAGGGCAGCAGTCAGCAGTAGTGCACCTCAACCCTATATATTGTGGACCTATACCAATCCTTAAGGATTAGCAGACTGTACCTCACTCAACCCTATATACTCTAGTACGCTATACCTTACCAGTCCTTAGAAGGACATTTGTGGAACTAGTAGGTTGTGATTAGCAGACTGTACCTCACTCAACCCTATATACTGTAGTACGCTATACCTTACCAGTCCTTAGAAGGACCTTTGTGGAACTAGTAGGTTGTGATTAGCAAACTGTACCTCACTCAACCCTATATACTGTAGTACACTATACCTTACCAGTCCTTAGAAGGACCTTTGTGGAACTAGTAGGTTGTGATTAGCAGACTGTACCTCACTCAACCCTATATACTGTAGTACACTATACCTTACCAGTCCTTAGAAGGACCTTTTGTTGAAGTAGTAGGTTGTGATTAGCAGACTGTACCTCAGTCCCTATACTGATAAAGGACTGCTGCAGAATAGGGCAGCAGTCAGCAGTAGTGCACCTCAACCCTATATATTGTGGACCTATACCAGTCCTCAAGGATTAGCAGACTGTACCTCACTCAACCCTATATACTCTAGTACGCTATACCTTACCAGTCCTTAGAAGGACCTTTGTGGAATTAGTAGGTTGTGATTAGCAGACTGTACCTCACTCAACCCTATATACTGTAGTACACTATACCTTACCAGTCCTTAGAAGGACCTTTATGGAACTAGTAGGTTGTGATTAGCAAACTGTACTTCAGTCCCTATACTGATAAAGGACTGCTGCAGAATAGGGCAGCAGTCAGCAGTAGTGCACCTCAACCCTATATATTGTGGACCTATACCAGTCCTTAAGGATTAGCAGACTGTGCCTCACTCAACCCTTTATACTGTAGTACACTATACCTTACCAGTCCTTAGAAGGACCTTTGTGGAACTAGTAGGTTGTGATTAGCAGACTGTACCTCAGTCCCTATACTGATAAAGGACTGCTGCAGAATAGGGCAGCAGTCAGCAGTAGTGCACCTCAACCCTATATATTGTGGACCTATACCAATCCTTAAGGATTAGCAGACTGTACCTCACTCAACCCTATATACTCTAGTACGCTATACCTTACCAGTCCATAGAAGGACCTTTGTGGAACTAGTAGGTTGTGATTAGCAGACTGTACCTCACTCAACCCTATATACTGTAGTACGCTATACCTTACCAGTCCTTAGAAGGACCTTTGTGGAACTAGTAGGTTGTGATTAGCAGACTGTACCTCACTCAACCCTATATACTGTAGTACACTATACCTTACCAGTCCTTAGATGGACCTTTGTGGAACTAGTAGGTTGTGATTAGCAGACTGTACCTCACTCAACCCTATATACTGTAGTACACTATACCTTACCAGTCCTTAGAAGGACCTTTTGTGGAACTAGTAGGTTGTGATTAGCAGACTGTACCTCAGTCCCTATACTGATAAAGGACTGCTGCAGAATAGGGCAGCAGTCAGCAGTAGTGCACCTCAACCCTATATATTGTGGACCTATACCAGTCCTTAAGGATTAGCAGACTGTACCTCACTCAACCCTATATACTGGAGTACACTATACCTTACCAGTCCTTAGAAGGACCTTTGTGGAACTAGTAGGTTGTGATTAGCAGACTGTACCTCAGTCCCTATACTGATAAAGGACTGCTGCAGAATAGGGCAGCAGTCAGCAGTAGTGCACCTCAACCCTATATATTGTGGACCTATACCAGTCCTTAAGGATTAGCAGACTGTTCCTCACTCAACCCTATATACTCTAGTACGCTATACCTTACCAGTCCTTATAAGGACCTTTGTGGAACTAGTAGGTTGTGATTAGCAGACTGTACCTCAGTCCCTATACTGATAAAGGACTGCTGCAGAATAGGGCAGCAGTCAGCAGTAGTGCACCTCAACCCTATATATTGTGGACCTATACCAATCCTTAAGGATAAGCAGACTGTACCTCAGTCAACCCTATATACTCTAGTACACTATACCTTACCAGTCCTTAGAAGGACCTTTGTGGAACTAGTAGGTTGTGATTAGCAGACTGTACCTCACTCAACCCTATATACTCTAGTACGCTATACCTTACCAGTCCTTAGAAGGACCTTTGTGGAATTAGTAGGTTGTGATTAGCAGACTGTACCTCACTCAACCCTATATACTGTAGTACACTATACCTTACCAGTCCTTAGAAGGACCTTTGTGGAACTAGTAGGTTGTGATTAGCAAACTCTACTTCAGTCCCTATACTGATAAAGGACTGCTGCAGAATAGGGCAGCAGTCAGCAGTAGTGCACCTCAACCCTATATGTTGTGGACCTATACCAGTCCTTAAGGATTAGCAGACTGTGCCTCACTCAACCCTATATACTGTAGTACACTATACCTTACCAGTCCTTAGAAGGACCTTTGTGGAACTAGTGGGTTGTGATTAGCAGACTGTACCTCAGTCCCTATACTGATAAAGGACTGCTGCAGAATAGGGCAGCAGTCAGCAGTAGTGTACCTCAACCCTATATATTGTGGACCTATACCAGTCCTTAAGGATTAGCAGACTGTACCTCACTCAACCCTATATACTGTAGTACACTATACCTTACCAGTCCTTAGAAGGACCTTTGTGGAACTAGTAGGTTGTGATTAGCAGACTGTACCTCAGTCCCTATACTGATAAAGGACTGCTGCAGAATAGGGCAGCAGTCAGCAGTAGTGTACCTCAACCCTATATATTGTGGACCTATACCAATCCTTAAGGATTAGCAGACTGTGCCTCACTCAACCCTATATACTATAGTACACTATGCCTAACCAGTCCTTAGAAGGACCTTTGTGGAACTAGTAGGTTGTGATTAGCAGACTGTACCTCAGTACCTATACTGATAAAGGATTGCTGCCGAATAGGGCAGCAGTCAGCAGTAGTGCACCTCAACCCTATATATTGTGGACCTATACCAGTCCTTAAGTATTAGCAGACTGTACCTCACTCAACCTTATATACTCTAGTACGCTATACCTTACCAATCCTTAGAAGGACCTTTGTGGAACTAGTAGGTTGTGATTAGCAGACTGTACCTCACTCAACCCTATATACTCTAGTACGCTATACCTTACCAGTCCTTAGAAGGACCTTTGTGGAATTAGTAGGTTGTGATTAGCAGACTGTACCTCACTCAACCCTATATACTGTAGTACACTATACCTTACCAGTCCTTAGAAGGACCTTTGTGGAACTAGTAGGTTGTGATTAGCAAACTCTACTTCAGTCCCTATACTGATAAAGGACTGCTGCAGAATAGGGCAGCAGTCAGCAGTAGTGCACCTCAACCCTATATGTTGTGGACCTATACCAGTCCTTAAGGATTAGCAGACTGTGCCTCACTCAACCCTATATACTGTAGTACACTATACCTTACCAGTCCTTAGAAGGACCTTTGTGGAACTAGTGGGTTGTGATTAGCAGACTGTACCTCAGTCCCTATACTGATAAAGGACTGCTGCAGAATAGGGCAGCAGTCAGCAGTAGTGTACCTCAACCCTATATATTGTGGACCTATACCAGTCCTTAAGGATTAGCAGACTGTACCTCACTCAACCCTATATACTGTAGTACACTATACCTTACCAGTCCTTAGAAGGACCTTTGTGGAACTAGTAGGTTGTGATTAGCAGACTGTACCTCAGTCCCTATACTGATAAAGGACTGCTGCAGAATAGGGCAGCAGTCAGCAGTAGTGTACCTCAACCCTATATATTGTGGACCTATACCAATCCTTAAGGATTAGCAGACTGTGCCTCACTCAACCCTATATACTATAGTACACTATGCCTAACCAGTCCTTAGAAGGACCTTTGTGGAACTAGTAGGTTGTGATTAGCAGACTGTACCTCAGTACCTATACTGATAAAGGATTGCTGCCGAATAGGGCAGCAGTCAGCAGTAGTGCACCTCAACCCTATATATTGTGGACCTATACCAGTCCTTAAGTATTAGCAGACTGTACCTCACTCAACCTTATATACTCTAGTACGCTATACCTTACCAATCCTTAGAAGGACCTTTGTGGAACTAGTAGGTTGTGATTAGCAGACTGTACCTCACTCAACCCTATATACTGTAGTACACTATACCTTACCAGTCCTTAGAAGGACCTTTGTGGAACTAGTAGGTTGTGATTAGCAGACTGTACCTCAGTCCCTATACTGATAAAGGACTGCTGCAGAATTGGGCAGCAGTCAGCAGTAGTGTACCTCAACCCTATATATTGTGGACCTATACCAGTCCTTAAGGATTAGCAGACTGTACCTCACTCAACCCTATATACTGTAGTACACTATATCTTACCAGTCCTTAGAAGGACCTTTGTGGAACTAGTAGGTTGTGATTAGCAGACTGTACCTCACTCAACCCTATATACTGTAGTACACAATACCTTACCAGTCCTTAGAAGGACCTTTGTGGAACTAGTAGGTTGTGATTAGCAGACTGTACCTCACTCAAACCTATATACTGTAGTACACTATACCTTACCAGTCCTTAGAAGGACCTTTGTGGAACTAGTAGGTTGTGATTAGCAGACTGTAGCTCAGTCCCTATACTGATAAAGGACTGCTGCAGAATAGGGCAGCAGTCAGCAGTAGTGTACCTCAACCCTATATATTGTGGACCTATACCAATCCTTAAGGATTAGCAGACTGTGCCTCACTCAATCCTATATACTGTAGTACACTATGCCTAACCAGTCCTTAGAAGGACCTTTGTGGAACTAGTAGGTTGTGATTAGCAGACTGTACCTCAGTACCTATACTGATAAAGGACTGCTGCCGAATAGGGCAGCAGTCAGCAGTAGTGCACCTCAACCCTATATATTGTGGACCTATACCAGTCCTTAAGTATTAGCAGACTGTACCTCACTCAACCCTATATACTCTAGTACGCTATACCTTACCAATCCTTAGAAGGACCTTTGTGGAACTAGTAGGTTGTGATTAGCAGACTGTACCTCACTCAACCCTATATACTGTAGTACACTATACCTTACCAGTCCTTAGAAGGACCTTTGTGGAACTAGTAGGTTGTGATTAGCAGACTGTACCTCAGTCCCTATACTGATAAAGGACTGCTGCAGAATTGGGCAGCAGTCAGCAGTAGTGTACCTCAACCCTATATATTGTGGACCTATACCAGTCCTTAAGGATTAGCAGACTGTACCTCACTCAACCCTATATACTGTAGTACACTATATCTTACCAGTCCTTAGAAGGACCTTTGTGGAACTAGTAGGTTGTGATTAGCAGACTGTACCTCACTCAACCCTATATACTGTAGTACACAGTACCTTACCAGTCCTTAGAAGGACCTTTGTGGAACTAGTAGGTTGTGATTAGCAGACTGTACCTCACTCAAACCTATATACTGTAGTACACTATACCTTACCAGTCCTTAGAAGGACCTTTGTGGAACTAGTAGGTTGTGCTTAGCAGACTGTACCTCAGTCCCTATACTGATAAAGGACTGCTGCAGAATAGGGCAGATGTCAGCAGTAGTGCACCTCAACCCTATATATTGTGGACCTATACCAGTCCTTAAGGATTAGCAGACTGTACCTCACTCAACCCTATATACTGTAGTACACTATTCCTTACCAGTCCTTAAAAGGACCTTTGTGGAACTAGTAGGTTGTGATTAGCAGACTGTACCTCAGTCCCTATACTGATAAAGGACTGCTGCAGAATAGGGCAGCAGTCAGCAGTAGTGCACCTCAACCCTATATATTGTGGACCTATACCAATCCTTAAGGATTAGCAGACTGTACCTCACTCAACCCTATATACTCTAGTACGCTATACCTTACCAGTCCTTAGAAGGACCTTTGTGGAACTAGTAGGTTGTGATTAGCAGACTGTACCTCACTCAACCCTATATACTGTAGTACGCTATACCTTACCAGTCCTTAGAAGGACCTTTGTGGAACTGGTAGGTTGTGATTAGCAGACTGTACCTCACTCAACCCTATATACTGTAGTACACAGTACCTTACCAGTCCTTAGAAGGACCTTTGTGGAACTAGTAGGTTGTGATTAGCAGACTGTACCTCACTCAACCCTATATACTGTAGTACACTATACCTTACCAGTCCTTAGAAGGACCTTTGTGGAACTAGTAGGTTGTGATTAGCAAACTCTACTTCAGTCCCTATACTGATAAAGGACTGCTGCAGAATAGGGCAGCAGTCAGCAGTAGTGTACCTCAACCCTATATATTGTGGACCTATACCAGTCCTTAAGGATTAGCAGACTGTACCTCACTCAACCCTATATACTGTAGTACACTATACCTTACCAGTCCTTATAAGGACCTTTGTGGAACTAGTAGGTTGTGATTAGCAGACTGTACCTCAGTCCCTATACTGATAAAGGACTGCTGCAGAATAGGGCAGCCATCAGCAGTAGTGCACCTCAACCTTATATATTGTGGACCTATACCAGTCCTTAAGGATTAGCAGACTGTACCTCACTCAACCCTATATACTCTAGTACGCTATACCTTACCAGTCCTTAGAAGGACCTTTGTGGAACTAGTAGGTTGTGATTAGCAGACTGTACCTCACTCAACCCTATATATTGTAGTACGCTATACCTTACCAGTCCTTACAAGGACCTTTGTGGAACTAGTAGGTTGTGATTAGCAGACTGTACCTCACTCAACCCTATATACTGTAGTACACTATACCTTACCAGTCCTTAGAAGGACCTTTGTGGAACTAGTAGGTTGTGATTAGCAGACTGTACCTCACTCAACCCTATTTACTGTAGTACACTATACCTTACCAGTCCTTAGAATGACCTTTTGTGGAACGAGTAGGTTGTGATTAGCAGACTGTACCTCAGTCCCTATACTGATAAAGGACTGCTGCAGAATAGGGCAGCAGTCAGCAGTAGTGCACCTCAACCCTATATATTGTGGACCTATACCAGTCCTTAAGGATTAGCAGACTGTGCCTCACTCAACCCTTTATACTGTAGTACACTATACCTTACCAGTCCTTAGAAGGACCTTTGTGGAACTAGTAGGTTGTGATTAGCAGACTGTACCTCAGTCCCTATGCTGATAAAGGACTGCTGCAGAATAGGGCAGCAGTCAGCAGTAGTGTACCTCAACCCTATATATTGTGGACCTATACCAGTCCTTAAGGATTAGCAGACTGTACCTCACTCAACCCTATATACTGTAGTACACTATACCTTACCAGTCCTTAGAAGGACCTTTGTGGAACTAGTAGGTTGTGATTAGCAGACTGTACCTCAGTCCCTATACTGATAAAGGACTGCTGCAGAATAGGGCAGCAGTCAGCAGTAGTGTACCTCAACCCTATATATTGTGGACCTATACCAATCCTTAAGGATTAGCAGACTGTACCTCACTCAACCCTATATACTGTAGTACACTATGCCTTACCAGTCCTTAGAAGGACCTTTGTGGAACTAGTCGGTTGTGATTAGCAGACTGTACCTCAGTCCCTATACTGATAAAGGACTGCTGCCGAATAGGGCAGCAGTCCGCAGTAGTGCACCTCAACCCTATATATTGTGGACCTATACCAGTCCTTAAGTATTAGCAGACTGTACCTCACTCAACCCTATATACTCTAGTACGCTATACCTTACCAATCCTTAGATGGACCTTTGTGGAACTAGTAGGTTGTGATTAGCAGACTGTACCTCACTCAACCCTATATACTGTAGTACACTATACCTTACCAGTCCTTAGAAGGACCTTTGTGGAACTAGTAGGTTGTGATTAGCAGACTGTACTTCAGTCCCTATACTGATAGAGGACTACTGCAGAATTGGGCAGCAGTCAGCAGTAGTGTACCTCAACCCTATATATTGTGGACCTATACCAGTCCTTATGGATTAGCAGACTGTACCTCAATCAACCCTATATACTGTAGTACACTATACCTTACCAGTCCTTAGAAGGACCTTTGTGGAACTAGTAGGTTGTGATTAGCAGACTGTACCTCACTCAACCCTATATACTGTAGTACACAATACCTTACCAGTCCTTAGAAGGACCTTTGTGGAACTAGTAGGTTGTGATTAGCAGACTGTACCTCACTCAAACTTATATACTGTAGTACACTATACCTTACCAGTCCTTAGAAGGACCTTTGTGGAACTAGTAGGTTGTGATTAGCAGACTGTACCTCAGTCCCTATACTGATAAAGGACTGCTGAAGAATAGGGCAGATGTCAGCAGTAGTGCACCTCAACCCTATATATTGTGGACCTATACCAGTCCTTAAGGATTAGCAGACTGTTCCTCACTCAACCCTATATACTCTAGTATGCTATACCTTACCAGTCCTTATAAGGACCTTTGTGGAACTAGTAGGTTGTGATTAGCAGACTGTACTTCAGCCCCTATACTGATAAAGGACTGCTGCAGAATAGGGCAGCAGTCAGCAGTAGTGCACCTCAACCCTATATATTGTGGACCTATACCAGTCCTTAAGGATTAGCAGACTGTTCCTCACTCAACCCAATATACTCTAGTACGCTATACCTTACCAGTCCTTAGAAGGACCTTTGTGGAACTAGTAGGTTGTGATTAGCAGACTGTACCTCACTCAACCCTATATACTGTAGTACACTATACCTTACCAGTCCTTAGAAGGACCTTTGTGGAACTAGTAGGTTGTGATTAGCAGACTGTACCTCACTCAACCCTATATACTGTAGTACACTATACCTTACCAGTCCTTAGAAGGACCTTTTGTGGAACGAGTAGGTTGTGATTAGCAGACTGTACCTCAGTCCCTATACTGATAAAGGACTGCTGCAGAATAGGGCAGCAGTCAGCAGTAGTGCACCTCAACCCTATATATTGTGGACCTATACCAGTCCTTAAGGATTAGCAGACTGTACCTCACTCAACCCTATATACTCTAGTACGCTATACCTTACCAGTCCTTAGAAGGACCTTTGTGGAACTAGTAGGTTGTGATTAGCAGACTGTACCTCACTCAACCCTATATACTGTAGTACGCTATACCTTACCAGTCCTTAGAAGGACCTTTGTGGAACTAGTAGGTTGTGATTAGCAGACTGTACCTCACTCAACCCTATATACTGTAGTACACTATACCTTACCAGTCCTTAGAAGGACCTTTGTGGAACTAGTAGGTTGTGATTAGCAGACTGTACCTCACTCAACCCTATATACTGTAGTACACTATACCTTACCAGTCCTTAGAAGGACCTTTTGTGGAACGAGTAGGTTGTGATTAGCAGACTGTACCTCAGTCCCTATACTGATAAAGGACTGCTGCAGAATAGGGCAGCAGTCAGCAGTAGTGCACCTCAACCCTATATATTGTGGACCTATACCAGTCCTTAAGGATTAGCAGACTGTACCTCACTCAACCCTATATGCTCTAGTACGCTATACCTTACCAGTCCTTAGAAGGACCTTTGTGGAATTAGTAGGTTGTGATTAGCAGACTGTACCTCACTCAACCCTATATACTGTAGTACACTATACCTTACCAGTCCTTAGAAGGACCTTTGTGGAACTAGTAGGTTGTGATTAGCAAACTGTACTTCAGTCCCTATACTGATAAAGGACTGCTGCAGAATAGGGCAGCAGTCAGCAGTAGTGCACCTCAACCCTATATATTGTGGACCTATACCAGTCCTTAAGGATTAGCAGACTGTGCCTCACTCAACCCTTTATACTGTAGTACACTATACCTTACCAGTCCTTAGAAGGACCTTTGTGGAACTAGTAGGTTGTGATTAGCAGACTGTACCTCAGTCCCTATACTGATAAAGGACTGCTGCAGAATAGGGCAGCAGTCAGCAGTAGTGTACCTCAACCCTATATATTGTGGACCTATACCAGTCCTTAAGGATTAGCAGACTGTACCTCACTCAACCCTATATACTGTAGTACACTATACCTTACCAGTCCTTAGAAGGACCTTTGTGGAACTAGTAGGTTGTGATTAGCAGACTGTACCTCAGTCCCTATACTGATAAAGGACTGCTGCAGAATAGGGCAGCAGTCAGCAGTAGTGTACCTCAATCCTATATATTGTGGACCTATACCAATCCTTAAGGATTAGCAGACTGTACCTCACTCAACCCTATATACTGTAGTACACTATGCCTTACCAGTCCTTAGAAGGACCTTTGTGGAACTAGTAGGTTGTGATTAGCAGACTGTACCTCAGTCCCTATACTGATAAAGGACTGCTGCCGAATAGGGCAGCAGTCCGCAGTAGTGCACCTCAACCCTATATATTGTGGACCTATACCAGTCCTTAAGTATTAGCAGACTGTACCTCACTCAACCCTATATACTCTAGTACGCTATACCTTACCAATCCTTAGAAGGACCTTTGTGGAACTAGTAGGTTGTGATTAGCAGACTGTACCTCACTCAACCCTATATACTGTAGTACACTATACCTTACCAGTCCTTAGAAGGACCTTTGTGGAACTAGTAGGTTGTGATTAGCAGACTGTACTTCAGTCCCTATACTGATAGAGGACTACTGCAGAATTGGGCAGCAGTCAGCAGTAGTGTACCTCAACCCTATATATTGTGGACCTATACCAGTCCTTATGGATTAGCAGACTGTACCTCAATCAACCCTATATACTGTAGTACACTATACCTTACCAGTCCTTAGAAGGACCTTTGTGGAACTAGTAGGTTGTGATTAGCAGACTGTACCTCACTCAACCCTATATACTGTAGTACACAATACCTTACCAGTCCTTAGAAGGACCTTTGTGGAACTAGTAGGTTGTGATTAGCAGACTGTACCTCACTCAAACTTATATACTGTAGTACACTATACCTTACCAGTCCTTAGAAGGACCTTTGTGGAACTAGTAGGTTGTGATTAGCAGACTGTACCTCAGTCCCTATACTGATAAAGGACTGCTGAAGAATAGGGCAGATGTCAGCAGTAGTGCACCTCAACCCTATATATTGTGGACCTATACCAGTCCTTAAGGATTAGCAGACTGTTCCTCACTCAACCCTATATACTCTAGTATGCTATACCTTACCAGTCCTTATAAGGACCTTTGTGGAACTAGTAGGTTGTGATTAGCAGACTGTACTTCAGCCCCTATACTGATAAAGGACTGCTGCAGAATAGGGCAGCAGTCAGCAGTAGTGCACCTCAACCCTATATATTGTGGACCTATACCAGTCCTTAAGGATTAGCAGACTGTTCCTCACTCAACCCAATATACTCTAGTACGCTATACCTTACCAGTCCTTAGAAGGACCTTTGTGGAACTAGTAGGTTGTGATTAGCAGACTGTACCTCACTCAACCCTATATACTGTAGTACACTATACCTTACCAGTCCTTAGAAGGACCTTTGTGGAACTAGTAGGTTGTGATTAGCAGACTGTACCTCACTCAACCCTATATACTGTAGTACACTATACCTTACCAGTCCTTAGAAGGACCTTTTGTGGAACGAGTAGGTTGTGATTAGCAGACTGTACCTCAGTCCCTATACTGATAAAGGACTGCTGCAGAATAGGGCAGCAGTCAGCAGTAGTGCACCTCAACCCTATATATTGTGGACCTATACCAGTCCTTAAGGATTAGCAGACTGTACCTCACTCAACCCTATATACTCTAGTACGCTATACCTTACCAGTCCTTAGAAGGACCTTTGTGGAACTAGTAGGTTGTGATTAGCAGACTGTACCTCACTCAACCCTATATACTGTAGTACGCTATACCTTACCAGTCCTTAGAAGGACCTTTGTGGAACTAGTAGGTTGTGATTAGCAGACTGTACCTCACTCAACCCTATATACTGTAGTACACTATACCTTACCAGTCCTTAGAAGGACCTTTGTGGAACTAGTAGGTTGTGATTAGCAGACTGTACCTCACTCAACCCTATATACTGTAGTACACTATACCTTACCAGTCCTTAGAAGGACCTTTTGTGGAACGAGTAGGTTGTGATTAGCAGACTGTACCTCAGTCCCTATACTGATAAAGGACTGCTGCAGAATAGGGCAGCAGTCAGCAGTAGTGCACCTCAACCCTATATATTGTGGACCTATACCAGTCCTTAAGGATTAGCAGACTGTACCTCACTCAACCCTATATGCTCTAGTACGCTATACCTTACCAGTCCTTAGAAGGACCTTTGTGGAATTAGTAGGTTGTGATTAGCAGACTGTACCTCACTCAACCCTATATACTGTAGTACACTATACCTTACCAGTCCTTAGAAGGACCTTTGTGGAACTAGTAGGTTGTGATTAGCAAACTGTACTTCAGTCCCTATACTGATAAAGGACTGCTGCAGAATAGGGCAGCAGTCAGCAGTAGTGCACCTCAACCCTATATATTGTGGACCTATACCAGTCCTTAAGGATTAGCAGACTGTGCCTCACTCAACCCTTTATACTGTAGTACACTATACCTTACCAGTCCTTAGAAGGACCTTTGTGGAACTAGTAGGTTGTGATTAGCAGACTGTACCTCAGTCCCTATACTGATAAAGGACTGCTGCAGAATAGGGCAGCAGTCAGCAGTAGTGTACCTCAACCCTATATATTGTGGACCTATACCAGTCCTTAAGGATTAGCAGACTGTACCTCACTCAACCCTATATACTGTAGTACACTATACCTTACCAGTCCTTAGAAGGACCTTTGTGGAACTAGTAGGTTGTGATTAGCAGACTGTACCTCAGTCCCTATACTGATAAAGGACTGCTGCAGAATAGGGCAGCAGTCAGCAGTAGTGTACCTCAATCCTATATATTGTGGACCTATACCAATCCTTAAGGATTAGCAGACTGTACCTCACTCAACCCTATATACTGTAGTACACTATGCCTTACCAGTCCTTAGAAGGACCTTTGTGGAACTAGTAGGTTGTGATTAGCAGACTGTACCTCAGTCCCTATACTGATAAAGGACTGCTGCCGAATAGGGCAGCAGTCCGCAGTAGTGCACCTCAACCCTATATATTGTGGACCTATACCAGTCCTTAAGTATTAGCAGACTGTACCTCACTCAACCCTATATACTCTAGTACGCTATACCTTACCAATCCTTAGAAGGACCTTTGTGGAACTAGTAGGTTGTGATTAGCAGACTGTACCTCACTCAACCCTATATACTGTAGTACACTATACCTTACCAGTCCTTAGAAGGACCTTTGTGGAACTAGTAGGTTGTGATTAGCAGACTGTACCTCAGTCCCTATACTGATAGAGGACTACTGCAGAATTGGGCAGCAGTCAGCAGTAGTGTACCTCAACCCTATATATTGTGGACCTATACCAGTCCTTAGGGATTAGCAGACTGTACCTCACTCAACCCTATATACTGTAGTACACTATACCTTACCAGTCCTTAGAAGGACCTTTGTGGAACTAGTAGGTTGTGATTAGCAGACTGTACCTCACTCAACCCTATATACTGTAGTACACAATACCTTACCAGTCCTTAGAAGGACCTTTGTGGAACTAGTAGGTTGTGATTAGCAGACTGTACCTCACTCAAACTTATATACTGTAGTACACTATACCTTACCAGTCCTTAGAAGGACCTTTGTGGAACTAGTAGGTTGTGATTAGCAGACTGTACCTCAGTCCCTATACTGATAAAGGACTGCTGCCGAATAGGGCAGCAGTCCGCAGTAGTGCACCTCAACCCTATATATTGTGGACCTATACCAGTCCTTAAGTATTAGCAGACTGTACCTCACTCAACCCTATATACTCTAGTACGCTATACCTTACCAATCCTTAGAAGGACCTTTGTGGAACTAGTAGGTTGTGATTAGCAGACTGTACCTCACTCAACCCTATATACTGTAGTACACTATACCTTACCAGTCCTTAGAAGGACCTTTGTGGAACTAGTAGGTTGTGATTAGCAGACTGTACCTCAGTCCCTATACTGATAGAGGACTACTGCAGAATTGGGCAGCAGTCAGCAGTAGTGTACCTCAACCCTATATATTGTGGACCTATACCAGTCCTTAGGGATTAGCAGACTGTACCTCACTCAACCCTATATACTGTAGTACACTATACCTTACCAGTCCTTAGAAGGACCTTTGTGGAACTAGTAGGTTGTGATTAGCAGACTGTACCTCACTCAACCCTATATACTGTAGTACACAATACCTTACCAGTCCTTAGAAGGACCTTTGTGGAACTAGTAGGTTGTGATTAGCAGACTGTACCTCACTCAAACTTATATACTGTAGTACACTATACCTTACCAGTCCTTAGAAGGACCTTTGTGGAACTAGTAGGTTGTGATTAGCAGACTGTACCTCAGTCCCTATACTGATAAAGGACTGCTGAAGAATAGGGCAGATGTCAGCAGTAGTGCACCTCAACCCTATATATTGTGGACCTATACCAGTCCTTAAGGATTAGCAGACTGTTCCTCACTCAACCCTATATACTCTAGTATGCTATACCTTACCAGTCCTTATAAGGACCTTTGTGGAACTAGTAGGTTGTGATTAGCAGACTGTACCTCAGTCCCTATACTGATAAAGGACTGCTGCAGAATAGGGCAGCAGTCAGCAGTAGTGCACCTCAACCCTATATATTGTGGACCTATACCAGTCCTTAAGGATTAGCAGACTGTACCTCACTCAACCCTATATACTCTAGTACGCTATACCTTACCAGTCCTTAGAAGGACCTTTGTGGAACTAGTAGGTTGTGATTAGCAGACTGTACCTCACTCAACCCTATATACTGTAGTACGCTATACCTTACCAGTCCTTACAAGGACCTTTGTGGAACTAGTAGGTTGTGATTAGCAGACTGTACCTCACTCAACCCTATATACTGTAGTACACTATACCTTACCAGTCCTTAGAAGGACCTTTGTGGAACTAGTAGGTTGTGATTAGCAGACTGTACCTCACTCAACCCTATATACTGTAGTACACTATACCTTACCAGTCCTTAGAAGGACCTTTTGTGGAACGAGTAGGTTGTGATTAGCAGACTGTACCTCAGTCCCTATACTGATAAAGGACTGCTGCAGAATAGGGCAGCAGTCAGCAGTAGTGCACCTCAACCCTATATATTGTGGACCTATACCAGTCCTTAAGGATTAGCAGACTGTACCTCACTCAACCCTATATACTCTAGTACGCTATACCTTACCAGTCCTTAGAAGGACCTTTGTGGAACTAGTAGGTTGTGATTAGCAGACTGTACCTCAGTCCCTATACTGATAAAGGACTGCTGAAGAATAGGGCAGATGTCAGCAGTAGTGCACCTCAACCCTATATATTGTGGACCTATACCAGTCCTTAACGATTAGCAGACTGTTCCTCACTCAACCCTATATACTCTAGTATGCTATACCTTACCAGTCCTTATAAGGACCTTTGTGGAACTAGTAGGTTGTGATTAGCAGACTGTACCTCAGTCCCTATACTGATAAAGGACTGCTGCAGAATAGGGCAGCAGTCAGCAGTAGTGCACCTCAACCCTATATATTGTGGACCTATACCAGTCCTTAAGGATTAGCAGACTGTACCTCACTCAACCCTATATACTCTAGTACGCTATACCTTACCAGTCCTTAGAAGGACCTTTGTGGAACTAGTAGGTTGTGATTAGCAGACTGTACCTCACTCAACCCTATATACTGTAGTACGCTATACCTTACCAGTCCTTACAAGGACCTTTGTGGAACTAGTAGGTTGTGATTAGCAGACTGTACCTCACTCAACCCTATATACTGTAGTACACTATACCTTACCAGTCCTTAGAAGGACCTTTGTGGAACTAGTAGGTTGTGATTAGCAGACTGTACCTCACTCAACCCTATATACTGTAGTACACTATACCTTACCAGTCCTTAGAAGGACCTTTTGTGGAACGAGTAGGTTGTGATTAGCAGACTGTACCTCAGTCCCTATACTGATAAAGGACTGCTGCAGAATAGGGCAGCAATCAGCAGTAGTGCACCTCAACCCTATATATTGTGGACCTATACCAGTCCTTAAGGATTAGCAGACTGTACCTCACTCAACCCTATATACTCTAGTACGCTATACCTTACCAGTCCTTAGAAGGACCTTTGTGGAACTAGTAGGTTGTGATTAGCAGACTGTACCTCAGTCCCTATACTGATAAAGGACTGCTGAAGAATAGGGCAGATGTCAGCAGTAGTGCACCTCAACCCTATATATTGTGGACCTATACCAGTCCTTAAGGATTAGCAGACTGTTCCTCACTCAACCCTATATACTCTAGTATGCTATACCTTACCAGTCCTTATAAGGACCTTTGTGGAACTAGTAGGTTGTGATTAGCAGACTGTACCTCAGTCCCTATACTGATAAAGGACTGCTGCAGAATAGGGCAGCAGTCAGCAGTAGTGCACCTCAACCCTATATATTGTGGACCTATACCAGTCCTTAAGGATTAGCAGACTGTACCTCACTCAACCCTATATACTCTAGTACGCTATACCTTACCAGTCCTTAGAAGGACCTTTGTGGAACTAGTAGGTTGTGATTAGCAGACTGTACCTCACTCAACCCTATATACTGTAGTACGCTATACCTTACCAGTCCTTACAAGGACCTTTGTGGAACTAGTAGGTTGTGATTAGCAGACTGTACCTCACTCAACCCTATATACTGTAGTACACTATACCTTACCAGTCCTTAGAAGGACCTTTGTGGAACTAGTAGGTTGTGATTAGCAGACTGTACCTCACTCAACCCTATTTACTGTAGTACACTATACCTTACCAGTCCTTAGAATGACCTTTTGTGGAACGAGTAGGTTGTGATTAGCAGACTGTACCTCAGTCCCTATACTGATAAAGGACTGCTGCAGAATAGGGCAGCAGTCAGCAGTAGTGCACCTCAACCCTATATATTGTGGACCTATACCAGTCCTTAAGGATTAGCAGACTGTGCCTCACTCAACCCTTTATACTGTAGTACACTATACCTTACCAGTCCTTAGAAGGACCTTTGTGGAACTAGTAGGTTGTGATTAGCAGACTGTACCTCAGTCCCTATGCTGATAAAGGACTGCTGCAGAATAGGGCAGCAGTCAGCAGTAGTGTACCTCAACCCTATATATTGTGGACCTATACCAGTCCTTAAGGATTAGCAGACTGTACCTCACTCAACCCTATATACTGTAGTACACTATACCTTACCAGTCCTTAGAAGGACCTTTGTGGAACTAGTAGGTTGTGATTAGCAGACTGTACCTCAGTCCCTATACTGATAAAGGACTGCTGCAGAATAGGGCAGCAGTCAGCAGTAGTGTACCTCAACCCTATATATTGTGGACCTATACCAATCCTTAAGGATTAGCAGACTGTACCTCACTCAACCCTATATACTGTAGTACACTATGCCTTACCAGTCCTTAGAAGGACCTTTGTGGAACTAGTCGGTTGTGATTAGCAGACTGTACCTCAGTCCCTATACTGATAAAGGACTGCTGCCGAATAGGGCAGCAGTCCGCAGTAGTGCACCTCAACCCTATATATTGTGGACCTATACCAGTCCTTAAGTATTAGCAGACTGTACCTCACTCAACCCTATATACTCTAGTACGCTATACCTTACCAATCCTTAGATGGACCTTTGTGGAACTAGTAGGTTGTGATTAGCAGACTGTACCTCACTCAACCCTATATACTGTAGTACACTATACCTTACCAGTCCTTAGAAGGACCTTTGTGGAACTAGTAGGTTGTGATTAGCAGACTGTACTTCAGTCCCTATACTGATAGAGGACTACTGCAGAATTGGGCAGCAGTCAGCAGTAGTGTACCTCAACCCTATATATTGTGGACCTATACCAGTCCTTAGGGATTAGCAGACTGTACCTCAATCAACCCTATATACTGTAGTACACTATACCTTACCAGTCCTTAGAAGGACCTTTGTGGAACTAGTAGGTTGTGATTAGCAGACTGTACCTCACTCAACCCTATATACTGTAGTACACAATACCTTACCAGTCCTTAGAAGGACCTTTGTGGAACTAGTAGGTTGTGATTAGCAGACTGTACCTCACTCAAACTTATATACTGTAGTACACTATACCTTACCAGTCCTTAGAAGGACCTTTGTGGAACTAGTAGGTTGTGATTAGCAGACTGTACCTCAGTCCCTATACTGATAAAGGACTGCTGAAGAATAGGGCAGATGTCAGCAGTAGTGCACCTCAACCCTATATATTGTGGACCTATACCAGTCCTTAAGGATTAGCAGACTGTTCCTCACTCAACCCTATATACTCTAGTATGCTATACCTTACCAGTCCTTATAAGGACCTTTGTGGAACTAGTAGGTTGTGATTAGCAGACTGTACTTCAGCCCCTATACTGATAAAGGACTGCTGCAGAATAGGGCAGCAGTCAGCAGTAGTGCACCTCAACCCTATATATTGTGGACCTATACCAGTCCTTAAGGATTAGCAGACTGTTCCTCACTCAACCCAATATACTCTAGTACGCTATACCTTACCAGTCCTTAGAAGGACCTTTGTGGAACTAGTAGGTTGTGATTAGCAGACTGTACCTCACTCAACCCTATATACTGTAGTACACTATACCTTACCAGTCCTTAGAAGGACCTTTGTGGAACTAGTAGGTTGTGATTAGCAGACTGTACCTCACTCAACCCTATATACTGTAGTACACTATACCTTACCAGTCCTTAGAAGGACCTTTTGTGGAACGAGTAGGTTGTGATTAGCAGACTGTACCTCAGTCCCTATACTGATAAAGGACTGCTGCAGAATAGGGCAGCAGTCAGCAGTAGTGCACCTCAACCCTATATATTGTGGACCTATACCAGTCCTTAAGGATTAGCAGACTGTACCTCACTCAACCCTATATACTCTAGTACGCTATACCTTACCAGTCCTTAGAAGGACCTTTGTGGAACTAGTAGGTTGTGATTAGCAGACTGTACCTCACTCAACCCTATATACTGTAGTACGCTATACCTTACCAGTCCTTAGAAGGACCTTTGTGGAACTAGTAGGTTGTGATTAGCAGACTGTACCTCACTCAACCCTATATACTGTAGTACACTATACCTTACCAGTCCTTAGAAGGACCTTTGTGGAACTAGTAGGTTGTGATTAGCAGACTGTACCTCACTCAACCCTATATACTGTAGTACACTATACCTTACCAGTCCTTAGAAGGACCTTTTGTGGAACGAGTAGGTTGTGATTAGCAGACTGTACCTCAGTCCCTATACTGATAAAGGACTGCTGCAGAATAGGGCAGCAGTCAGCAGTAGTGCACCTCAACCCTATATATTGTGGACCTATACCAGTCCTTAAGGATTAGCAGACTGTACCTCACTCAACCCTATATGCTCTAGTACGCTATACCTTACCAGTCCTTAGAAGGACCTTTGTGGAATTAGTAGGTTGTGATTAGCAGACTGTACCTCACTCAACCCTATATACTGTAGTACACTATACCTTACCAGTCCTTAGAAGGACCTTTGTGGAACTAGTAGGTTGTGATTAGCAAACTGTACTTCAGTCCCTATACTGATAAAGGACTGCTGCAGAATAGGGCAGCAGTCAGCAGTAGTGCACCTCAACCCTATATATTGTGGACCTATACCAGTCCTTAAGGATTAGCAGACTGTGCCTCACTCAACCCTTTATACTGTAGTACACTATACCTTACCAGTCCTTAGAAGGACCTTTGTGGAACTAGTAGGTTGTGATTAGCAGACTGTACCTCAGTCCCTATACTGATAAAGGACTGCTGCAGAATAGGGCAGCAGTCAGCAGTAGTGTACCTCAACCCTATATATTGTGGACCTATACCAGTCCTTAAGGATTAGCAGACTGTACCTCACTCAACCCTATATACTGTAGTACACTATACCTTACCAGTCCTTAGAAGGACCTTTGTGGAACTAGTAGGTTGTGATTAGCAGACTGTACCTCAGTCCCTATACTGATAAAGGACTGCTGCAGAATAGGGCAGCAGTCAGCAGTAGTGTACCTCAATCCTATATATTGTGGACCTATACCAATCCTTAAGGATTAGCAGACTGTACCTCACTCAACCCTATATACTGTAGTACACTATGCCTTACCAGTCCTTAGAAGGACCTTTGTGGAACTAGTAGGTTGTGATTAGCAGACTGTACCTCAGTCCCTATACTGATAAAGGACTGCTGCCGAATAGGGCAGCAGTCCGCAGTAGTGCACCTCAACCCTATATATTGTGGACCTATACCAGTCCTTAAGTATTAGCAGACTGTACCTCACTCAACCCTATATACTCTAGTACGCTATACCTTACCAATCCTTAGAAGGACCTTTGTGGAACTAGTAGGTTGTGATTAGCAGACTGTACCTCACTCAACCCTATATACTGTAGTACACTATACCTTACCAGTCCTTAGAAGGACCTTTGTGGAACTAGTAGGTTGTGATTAGCAGACTGTACCTCAGTCCCTATACTGATAGAGGACTACTGCAGAATTGGGCAGCAGTCAGCAGTAGTGTACCTCAACCCTATATATTGTGGACCTATACCAGTCCTTAGGGATTAGCAGACTGTACCTCACTCAACCCTATATACTGTAGTACACTATACCTTACCAGTCCTTAGAAGGACCTTTGTGGAACTAGTAGGTTGTGATTAGCAGACTGTACCTCACTCAACCCTATATACTGTAGTACACAATACCTTACCAGTCCTTAGAAGGACCTTTGTGGAACTAGTAGGTTGTGATTAGCAGACTGTACCTCACTCAAACTTATATACTGTAGTACACTATACCTTACCAGTCCTTAGAAGGACCTTTGTGGAACTAGTAGGTTGTGATTAGCAGACTGTACCTCAGTCCCTATACTGATAAAGGACTGCTGAAGAATAGGGCAGATGTCAGCAGTAGTGCACCTCAACCCTATATATTGTGGACCTATACCAGTCCTTAAGGATTAGCAGACTTTACCTCACTCAACCCTATATACTGTAGTACACTATTCCTTACCAGTCCTTAGAATGACCTTTGTGGAACTAGTAGGTTGTGATTAGCAGACTGTACCTCAGTCCCTATACTGATAAAGGACTGCTGCAGAATAGGGCAGCAGTCAGCAGTAGTGCACCTCAACCCTATATATTGTGGACCTATACCAATCCTTAAGGATTAGCAGACTGTACCTCACTCAACCCTATATACTCTAGTACGCTATACCTTACCAGTCCTTAGAAGGACATTTGTGGAACTAGTAGGTTGTGATTAGCAGACTGTACCTCACTCAACCCTATATACTGTAGTACGCTATACCTTACCAGTCCTTAGAAGGACCTTTGTGGAACTAGTAGGTTGTGATTAGCAAACTGTACCTCACTCAACCCTATATACTGTAGTACACTATACCTTACCAGTCCTTAGAAGGACCTTTGTGGAACTAGTAGGTTGTGATTAGCAGACTGTACCTCACTCAACCCTATATACTGTAGTACACTATACCTTACCAGTCCTTAGAAGGACCTTTTGTTGAAGTAGTAGGTTGTGATTAGCAGACTGTACCTCAGTCCCTATACTGATAAAGGACTGCTGCAGAATAGGGCAGCAGTCAGCAGTAGTGCACCTCAACCCTATATATTGTGGACCTATACCAGTCCTCAAGGATTAGCAGACTGTACCTCACTCAACCCTATATACTCTAGTACGCTATACCTTACCAGTCCTTAGAAGGACCTTTGTGGAATTAGTAGGTTGTGATTAGCAGACTGTACCTCACTCAACCCTATATACTGTAGTACACTATACCTTACCAGTCCTTAGAAGGACCTTTATGGAACTAGTAGGTTGTGATTAGCAAACTGTACTTCAGTCCCTATACTGATAAAGGACTGCTGCAGAATAGGGCAGCAGTCAGCAGTAGTGCACCTCAACCCTATATATTGTGGACCTATACCAGTCCTTAAGGATTAGCAGACTGTGCCTCACTCAACCCTTTATACTGTAGTACACTATACCTTACCAGTCCTTAGAAGGACCTTTGTGGAACTAGTAGGTTGTGATTAGCAGACTGTACCTCAGTCCCTATACTGATAAAGGACTGCTGCAGAATAGGGCAGCAGTCAGCAGTAGTGCACCTCAACCCTATATATTGTGGACCTATACCAATCCTTAAGGATTAGCAGACTGTACCTCACTCAACCCTATATACTCTAGTACGCTATACCTTACCAGTCCATAGAAGGACCTTTGTGGAACTAGTAGGTTGTGATTAGCAGACTGTACCTCACTCAACCCTATATACTGTAGTACGCTATACCTTACCAGTCCTTAGAAGGACCTTTGTGGAACTAGTAGGTTGTGATTAGCAGACTGTACCTCAATCAACCCTATATACTGTAGTACACTATACCTTACCAGTCCTTAGATGGACCTTTGTGGAACTAGTAGGTTGTGATTAGCAGACTGTACCTCACTCAACCCTATATACTGTAGTACACTATACCTTACCAGTCCTTAGAAGGACCTTTTGTGGAACTAGTAGGTTGTGATTAGCAGACTGTACCTCAGTCCCTATACTGATAAAGGACTGCTGCAGAATAGGGCAGCAGTCAGCAGTAGTGCACCTCAACCCTATATATTGTGGACCTATACCAGTCCTTAAGGATTAGCAGACTGTACCTCACTCAACCCTATATACTGGAGTACACTATACCTTACCAGTCCTTAGAAGGACCTTTGTGGAACTAGTAGGTTGTGATTAGCAGACTGTACCTCAGTCCCTATACTGATAAAGGACTGCTGCAGAATAGGGCAGCAGTCAGCAGTAGTGCACCTCAACCCTATATATTGTGGACCTATACCAGTCCTTAAGGATTAGCAGACTGTTCCTCACTCAACCCTATATACTCTAGTACGCTATACCTTACCAGTCCTTATAAGGACCTTTGTGGAACTAGTAGGTTGTGATTAGCAGACTGTACCTCAGTCCCTATACTGATAAAGGACTGCTGCAGAATAGGGCAGCAGTCAGCAGTAGTGCACCTCAACCCTATATATTGTGGACCTATACCAATCCTTAAGGATTAGCAGACTGTACCTCAGTCAACCCTATATACTCTAGTACACTATACCTTACCAGTCCTTAGAAGGACCTTTGTGGAACTAGTAGGTTGTGATTAGCAGACTGTACCTCACTCAACCCTATATACTCTAGTACGCTATACCTTACCAGTCCTTAGAAGGACCTTTGTGGAATTAGTAGGTTGTGATTAGCAGACTGTACCTCACTCAACCCTATATACTGTAGTACACTATACCTTACCAGTCCTTAGAAGGACCTTTGTGGAACTAGTAGGTTGTGATTAGCAAACTCTACTTCAGTCCCTATACTGATAAAGGACTGCTGCAGAATAGGGCAGCAGTCAGCAGTAGTGCACCTCAACCCTATATGTTGTGGACCTATACCAGTCCTTAAGGATTAGCAGACTGTGCCTCACTCAACCCTATATACTGTAGTACACTATACCTTACCAGTCCTTAGAAGGACCTTTGTGGAACTAGTAGGTTGTGATTAGCAGACTGTACCTCAGTCCCTATACTGATAAAGGACTGCTGCAGAATAGGGCAGCAGTCAGCAGTAGTGTACCTCAACCCTATATATTGTGGACCTATACCAGTCCTTAAGGATTAGCAGACTGTACCTCACTCAACCCTATATACTGTAGTACACTATACCTTACCAGTCCTTAGAAGGACCTTTGTGGAACTAGTAGGTTGTGATTAGCAGACTGTACCTCAGTCCCTATACTGATAAAGGACTGCTGCAGAATAGGGCAGCAGTCAGCAGTAGTGTACCTCAACCCTATATATTGTGGACCTATACCAATCCTTAAGGATTAGCAGACTGTGCCTCACTCAACCCTATATACTATAGTACACTATGCCTAACCAGTCCTTAGAAGGACCTTTGTGGAACTAGTAGGTTGTGATTAGCAGACTGTACCTCAGTACCTATACTGATAAAGGACTGCTGCCGAATAGGGCAGCAGTCAGCAGTAGTGCACCTCAACCCTATATATTGTGGACCTATACCAGTCCTTAAGTATTAGCAGACTGTACCTCACTCAACCTTATATACTCTAGTACGCTATACCTTACCAATCCTTAGAAGGACCTTTGTGGAACTAGTAGGTTGTGATTAGCAGACTGTACCTCACTCAACCCTATATACTGTAGTACACTATACCTTACCAGTCCTTAGAAGGACCTTTGTGGAACTAGTAGGTTGTGATTAGCAGACTGTACCTCAGTCCCTATACTGATAAAGGACTGCTGCAGAATTGGGCAGCAGTCAGCAGTAGTGTACCTCAACCCTATATATTGTGGACCTATACCAGTCCTTAAGGATTAGCAGACTGTACCTCACTCAACCCTATATACTGTAGTACACTATATCTTACCAGTCCTTAGAAGGACCTTTGTGGAACTAGTAGGTTGTGATTAGCAGACTGTACCTCACTCAACCCTATATACTGTAGTACACAATACCTTACCGGTCCTTAGAAGGACCTTTGTGGAACTAGTAGGTTGTGATTAGCAGACTGTACCTCACTCAAACCTATATACTGTAGTACACTATACCTTACCAGTCCTTAGAAGGACCTTTGTGGAACTAGTAGGTTGTGATTAGCAGACTGTAGCTCAGTCCCTATACTGATAAAGGACTGCTGCAGAATAGGGCAGCAGTCAGCAGTAGTGTACCTCAACCCTATATATTGTGGACCTATACCAATCCTTAAGGATTAGCAGACTGTGCCTCACTCAATCCTATATACTGTAGTACACTATGCCTAACCAGTCCTTAGAAGGACCTTTGTGGAACTAGTAGGTTGTGATTAGCAGACTGTACCTCAGTACCTATACTGATAAAGGACTGCTGCCGAATAGGGCAGCAGTCAGCAGTAGTGCACCTCAACCCTATATATTGTGGACCTATACCAGTCCTTAAGTATTAGCAGACTGTACCTCACTCAACCCTATATACTCTAGTACGCTATACCTTACCAATCCTTAGAAGGACCTTTGTGGAACTAGTAGGTTGTGATTAGCAGACTGTACCTCACTCAACCCTATATACTGTAGTACACTATACCTTACCAGTCCTTAGAAGGACCTTTGTGGAACTAGTAGGTTGTGATTAGCAGACTGTACCTCAGTCCCTATACTGATAAAGGACTGCTGCAGAATTGGGCAGCAGTCAGCAGTAGTGTACCTCAACCCTATATATTGTGGACCTATACCAGTCCTTAAGGATTAGCAGACTGTACCTCACTCAACCCTATATACTGTAGTACACTATTCCTTACCAGTCCTTAAAAGGACCTTTGTGGAACTAGTAGGTTGTGATTAGCAGACTGTACCTCAGTCCCTATACTGATAAAGGACTGCTGCAGAATAGGGCAGCAGTCAGCAGTAGTGCACCTCAACCCTATATATTGTGGACCTATACCAATCCTTAAGGATTAGCAGACTGTACCTCACTCAACCCTATATACTCTAGTACGCTATACCTTACCAGTCCTTAGAAGGACCTTTGTGGAACTAGTAGGTTGTGATTAGCAGACTGTACCTCACTCAACCCTATATACTGTAGTACGCTATACCTTACCAGTCCTTAGAAGGACCTTTGTGGAACTGGTAGGTTGTGATTAGCAGACTGTACCTCACTCAACCCTATATACTGTAGTACACAGTACCTTACCAGTCCTTAGAAGGACCTTTGTGGAACTAGTAGGTTGTGATTAGCAGACTGTACCTCACTCAACCCTATATACTGTAGTACACTATACCTTACCAGTCCTTAGAAGGACCTTTGTGGAACTAGTAGGTTGTGATTAGCAAACTCTACTTCAGTCCCTATACTGATAAAGGACTGCTGCAGAATAGGGCAGCAGTCAGCAGTAGTGTACCTCAACCCTATATATTGTGGACCTATACCAGTCCTTAAGGATTAGCAGACTGTACCTCACTCAACCCTATATACTGTAGTACACTATACCTTACCAGTCCTTATAAGGACCTTTGTGGAACTAGTAGGTTGTGATTAGCAGACTGTACCTCAGTCCCTATACTGATAAAGGACTGCTGCAGAATAGGGCAGCCATCAGCAGTAGTGCACCTCAACCTTATATATTGTGGACCTATACCAGTCCTTAAGGATTAGCAGACTGTACCTCACTCAACCCTATATACTCTAGTACGCTATACCTTACCAATCCTTAGAAGGACCTTTGTGGAACTAGTAGGTTGTGATTAGCAGACTGTACCTCACTCAACCCTATATACTGTAGTACACTATACCTTACCAGTCCTTAGAAGGACCTTTGTGGAACTAGTAGGTTGTGATTAGCAGACTGTACCTCAGTCCCTATACTGATAGAGGACTACTGCAGAATTGGGCAGCAGTCAGCAGTAGTGTACCTCAACCCTATATATTGTGGACCTATACCAGTCCTTAGGGATTAGCAGACTGTACCTCACTCAACCCTATATACTGTAGTACACTATACCTTACCAGTCCTTAGAAGGACCTTTGTGGAACTAGTAGGTTGTGATTAGCAGACTGTACCTCACTCAACCCTATATACTGTAGTACACAATACCTTACCAGTCCTTAGAAGGACCTTTGTGGAACTAGTAGGTTGTGATTAGCAGACTGTACCTCACTCAACCCTATATACTGTAGTACACTATACCTTACCAGTCCTTAGAAGGACCTTTGTGGAACTAGTAGGTTGTGATTAGCAAACTCTACTTCAGTCCCTATACTGATAAAGGACTGCTGCAGAATAGGGCAGCAGTCAGCAGTAGTGTACCTCAACCCTATATATTGTGGACCTATACCAGTCCTTAAGGATTAGCAGACTGTACCTCACTCAACCCTATATACTGTAGTACACTATACCTTACCAGTCCTTATAAGGACCTTTGTGGAACTAGTAGGTTGTGATTAGCAGACTGTACCTCAGTCCCTATACTGATAAAGGACTGCTGCAGAATAGGGCAGCCATCAGCAGTAGTGCACCTCAACCTTATATATTGTGGACCTATACCAGTCCTTAAGGATTAGCAGACTGTACCTCACTCAACCCTATATACTCTAGTACGCTATACCTTACCAATCCTTAGAAGGACCTTTGTGGAACTAGTAGGTTGTGATTAGCAGACTGTACCTCACTCAACCCTATATACTGTAGTACACTATACCTTACCAGTCCTTAGAAGGACCTTTGTGGAACTAGTAGGTTGTGATTAGCAGACTGTACCTCAGTCCCTATACTGATAGAGGACTACTGCAGAATTGGGCAGCAGTCAGCAGTAGTGTACCTCAACCCTATATATTGTGGACCTATACCAGTCCTTAGGGATTAGCAGACTGTACCTCACTCAACCCTATATACTGTAGTACACTATACCTTACCAGTCCTTAGAAGGACCTTTGTGGAACTAGTAGGTTGTGATTAGCAGACTGTACCTCACTCAACCCTATATACTGTAGTACACAATACCTTACCAGTCCTTAGAAGGACCTTTGTGGAACTAGTAGGTTGTGATTAGCAGACTGTACCTCACTCAAACTTATATACTGTAGTACACTATACCTTACCAGTCCTTAGAAGGACCTTTGTGGAACTAGTAGGTTGTGATTAGCAGACTGTACCTCAGTCCCTATACTGATAAAGGACTGCTGAAGAATAGGGCAGATGTCAGCAGTAGTGCACCTCAACCCTATATATTGTGGACCTATACCAGTCCTTAAGGATTAGCAGACTTTACCTCACTCAACCCTATATACTGTAGTACACTATTCCTTACCAGTCCTTAGAATGACCTTTGTGGAACTAGTAGGTTGTGATTAGCAGACTGTACCTCAGTCCCTATACTGATAAAGGACTGCTGCAGAATAGGGCAGCAGTCAGCAGTAGTGCACCTCAACCCTATATATTGTGGACCTATACCAATCCTTAAGGATTAGCAGACTGTACCTCACTCAACCCTATATACTCTAGTACGCTATACCTTACCAGTCCTTAGAAGGACATTTGTGGAACTAGTAGGTTGTGATTAGCAGACTGTACCTCACTCAACCCTATATACTGTAGTACGCTATACCTTACCAGTCCTTAGAAGGACCTTTGTGGAACTAGTAGGTTGTGATTAGCAAACTGTACCTCACTCAACCCTATATACTGTAGTACACTATACCTTACCAGTCCTTAGAAGGACCTTTGTGGAACTAGTAGGTTGTGATTAGCAGACTGTACCTCACTCAACCCTATATACTGTAGTACACTATACCTTACCAGTCCTTAGAAGGACCTTTTGTTGAAGTAGTAGGTTGTGATTAGCAGACTGTACCTCAGTCCCTATACTGATAAAGGACTGCTGCAGAATAGGGCAGCAGTCAGCAGTAGTGCACCTCAACCCTATATATTGTGGACCTATACCAGTCCTCAAGGATTAGCAGACTGTACCTCACTCAACCCTATATACTCTAGTACGCTATACCTTACCAGTCCTTAGAAGGACCTTTGTGGAATTAGTAGGTTGTGATTAGCAGACTGTACCTCACTCAACCCTATATACTGTAGTACACTATACCTTACCAGTCCTTAGAAGGACCTTTATGGAACTAGTAGGTTGTGATTAGCAAACTGTACTTCAGTCCCTATACTGATAAAGGACTGCTGCAGAATAGGGCAGCAGTCAGCAGTAGTGCACCTCAACCCTATATATTGTGGACCTATACCAGTCCTTAAGGATTAGCAGACTGTGCCTCACTCAACCCTTTATACTGTAGTACACTATACCTTACCAGTCCTTAGAAGGACCTTTGTGGAACTAGTAGGTTGTGATTAGCAGACTGTACCTCAGTCCCTATACTGATAAAGGACTGCTGCAGAATAGGGCAGCAGTCAGCAGTAGTGCACCTCAACCCTATATATTGTGGACCTATACCAATCCTTAAGGATTAGCAGACTGTACCTCACTCAACCCTATATACTCTAGTACGCTATACCTTACCAGTCCATAGAAGGACCTTTGTGGAACTAGTAGGTTGTGATTAGCAGACTGTACCTCACTCAACCCTATATACTGTAGTACGCTATACCTTACCAGTCCTTAGAAGGACCTTTGTGGAACTAGTAGGTTGTGATTAGCAGACTGTACCTCAATCAACCCTATATACTGTAGTACACTATACCTTACCAGTCCTTAGATGGACCTTTGTGGAACTAGTAGGTTGTGATTAGCAGACTGTACCTCACTCAACCCTATATACTGTAGTACACTATACCTTACCAGTCCTTAGAAGGACCTTTTGTGGAACTAGTAGGTTGTGATTAGCAGACTGTACCTCAGTCCCTATACTGATAAAGGACTGCTGCAGAATAGGGCAGCAGTCAGCAGTAGTGCACCTCAACCCTATATATTGTGGACCTATACCAGTCCTTAAGGATTAGCAGACTGTACCTCACTCAACCCTATATACTGGAGTACACTATACCTTACCAGTCCTTAGAAGGACCTTTGTGGAACTAGTAGGTTGTGATTAGCAGACTGTACCTCAGTCCCTATACTGATAAAGGACTGCTGCAGAATAGGGCAGCAGTCAGCAGTAGTGCACCTCAACCCTATATATTGTGGACCTATACCAGTCCTTAAGGATTAGCAGACTGTTCCTCACTCAACCCTATATACTCTAGTACGCTATACCTTACCAGTCCTTATAAGGACCTTTGTGGAACTAGTAGGTTGTGATTAGCAGACTGTACCTCAGTCCCTATACTGATAAAGGACTGCTGCAGAATAGGGCAGCAGTCAGCAGTAGTGCACCTCAACCCTATATATTGTGGACCTATACCAATCCTTAAGGATTAGCAGACTGTACCTCAGTCAACCCTATATACTCTAGTACACTATACCTTACCAGTCCTTAGAAGGACCTTTGTGGAACTAGTAGGTTGTGATTAGCAGACTGTACCTCACTCAACCCTATATACTCTAGTACGCTATACCTTACCAGTCCTTAGAAGGACCTTTGTGGAATTAGTAGGTTGTGATTAGCAGACTGTACCTCACTCAACCCTATATACTGTAGTACACTATACCTTACCAGTCCTTAGAAGGACCTTTGTGGAACTAGTAGGTTGTGATTAGCAAACTCTACTTCAGTCCCTATACTGATAAAGGACTGCTGCAGAATAGGGCAGCAGTCAGCAGTAGTGCACCTCAACCCTATATGTTGTGGACCTATACCAGTCCTTAAGGATTAGCAGACTGTGCCTCACTCAACCCTATATACTGTAGTACACTATACCTTACCAGTCCTTAGAAGGACCTTTGTGGAACTAGTAGGTTGTGATTAGCAGACTGTACCTCAGTCCCTATACTGATAAAGGACTGCTGCAGAATAGGGCAGCAGTCAGCAGTAGTGTACCTCAACCCTATATATTGTGGACCTATACCAGTCCTTAAGGATTAGCAGACTGTACCTCACTCAACCCTATATACTGTAGTACACTATACCTTACCAGTCCTTAGAAGGACCTTTGTGGAACTAGTAGGTTGTGATTAGCAGACTGTACCTCAGTCCCTATACTGATAAAGGACTGCTGCAGAATAGGGCAGCAGTCAGCAGTAGTGTACCTCAACCCTATATATTGTGGACCTATACCAATCCTTAAGGATTAGCAGACTGTGCCTCACTCAACCCTATATACTATAGTACACTATGCCTAACCAGTCCTTAGAAGGACCTTTGTGGAACTAGTAGGTTGTGATTAGCAGACTGTACCTCAGTACCTATACTGATAAAGGACTGCTGCCGAATAGGGCAGCAGTCAGCAGTAGTGCACCTCAACCCTATATATTGTGGACCTATACCAGTCCTTAAGTATTAGCAGACTGTACCTCACTCAACCTTATATACTCTAGTACGCTATACCTTACCAATCCTTAGAAGGACCTTTGTGGAACTAGTAGGTTGTGATTAGCAGACTGTACCTCACTCAACCCTATATACTGTAGTACACTATACCTTACCAGTCCTTAGAAGGACCTTTGTGGAACTAGTAGGTTGTGATTAGCAGACTGTACCTCAGTCCCTATACTGATAAAGGACTGCTGCAGAATTGGGCAGCAGTCAGCAGTAGTGTACCTCAACCCTATATATTGTGGACCTATACCAGTCCTTAAGGATTAGCAGACTGTACCTCACTCAACCCTATATACTGTAGTACACTATATCTTACCAGTCCTTAGAAGGACCTTTGTGGAACTAGTAGGTTGTGATTAGCAGACTGTACCTCACTCAACCCTATATACTGTAGTACACAATACCTTACCGGTCCTTAGAAGGACCTTTGTGGAACTAGTAGGTTGTGATTAGCAGACTGTACCTCACTCAAACCTATATACTGTAGTACACTATACCTTACCAGTCCTTAGAAGGACCTTTGTGGAACTAGTAGGTTGTGATTAGCAGACTGTAGCTCAGTCCCTATACTGATAAAGGACTGCTGCAGAATAGGGCAGCAGTCAGCAGTAGTGTACCTCAACCCTATATATTGTGGACCTATACCAATCCTTAAGGATTAGCAGACTGTGCCTCACTCAATCCTATATACTGTAGTACACTATGCCTAACCAGTCCTTAGAAGGACCTTTGTGGAACTAGTAGGTTGTGATTAGCAGACTGTACCTCAGTACCTATACTGATAAAGGACTGCTGCCGAATAGGGCAGCAGTCAGCAGTAGTGCACCTCAACCCTATATATTGTGGACCTATACCAGTCCTTAAGTATTAGCAGACTGTACCTCACTCAACCCTATATACTCTAGTACGCTATACCTTACCAATCCTTAGAAGGACCTTTGTGGAACTAGTAGGTTGTGATTAGCAGACTGTACCTCACTCAACCCTATATACTGTAGTACACTATACCTTACCAGTCCTTAGAAGGACCTTTGTGGAACTAGTAGGTTGTGATTAGCAGACTGTACCTCAGTCCCTATACTGATAAAGGACTGCTGCAGAATTGGGCAGCAGTCAGCAGTAGTGTACCTCAACCCTATATATTGTGGACCTATACCAGTCCTTAAGGATTAGCAGACTGTACCTCACTCAACCCTATATACTGTAGTACACTATTCCTTACCAGTCCTTAAAAGGACCTTTGTGGAACTAGTAGGTTGTGATTAGCAGACTGTACCTCAGTCCCTATACTGATAAAGGACTGCTGCAGAATAGGGCAGCAGTCAGCAGTAGTGCACCTCAACCCTATATATTGTGGACCTATACCAATCCTTAAGGATTAGCAGACTGTACCTCACTCAACCCTATATACTCTAGTACGCTATACCTTACCAGTCCTTAGAAGGACCTTTGTGGAACTAGTAGGTTGTGATTAGCAGACTGTACCTCACTCAACCCTATATACTGTAGTACGCTATACCTTACCAGTCCTTAGAAGGACCTTTGTGGAACTGGTAGGTTGTGATTAGCAGACTGTACCTCACTCAACCCTATATACTGTAGTACACAGTACCTTACCAGTCCTTAGAAGGACCTTTGTGGAACTAGTAGGTTGTGATTAGCAGACTGTACCTCACTCAACCCTATATACTGTAGTACACTATACCTTACCAGTCCTTAGAAGGACCTTTGTGGAACTAGTAGGTTGTGATTAGCAAACTCTACTTCAGTCCCTATACTGATAAAGGACTGCTGCAGAATAGGGCAGCAGTCAGCAGTAGTGTACCTCAACCCTATATATTGTGGACCTATACCAGTCCTTAAGGATTAGCAGACTGTACCTCACTCAACCCTATATACTGTAGTACACTATACCTTACCAGTCCTTATAAGGACCTTTGTGGAACTAGTAGGTTGTGATTAGCAGACTGTACCTCAGTCCCTATACTGATAAAGGACTGCTGCAGAATAGGGCAGCAGTCAGCAGTAGTGTACCTCAACCCTATATATTGTGGACCTATACCAGTCCTTAAGGATTAGCAGACTGTACCTCACTCAACCCTATATACTCTAGTACGCTATACCTTACCAATCCTTAGAAGGACCTTTGTGGAACTAGTAGGTTGTGATTAGCAGACTGTACCTCACTCAACCCTATATACTGTAGTACACTATACCTTACCAGTCCTTAGAAGGACCTTTGTGGAACTAGTAGGTTGTGATTAGCAGACTGTACCTCAGTCCCTATACTGATAGAGGACTACTGCAGAATTGGGCAGCAGTCAGCAGTAGTGTACCTCAACCCTATATATTGTGGACCTATACCAGTCCTTAGGGATTAGCAGACTGTACCTCACTCAACCCTATATACTGTAGTACACTATACCTTACCAGTCCTTAGAAGGACCTTTGTGGAACTAGTAGGTTGTGATTAGCAGACTGTACCTCACTCAACCCTATATACTGTAGTACACAATACCTTACCAGTCCTTAGAAGGACCTTTGTGGAACTAGTAGGTTGTGATTAGCAGACTGTACCTCACTCAAACTTATATACTGTAGTACACTATACCTTACCAGTCCTTAGAAGGACCTTTGTGGAACTAGTAGGTTGTGATTAGCAGACTGTACCTCAGTCCCTATACTGATAAAGGACTGCTGAAGAATAGGGCAGATGTCAGCAGTAGTGCACCTCAACCCTATATATTGTGGACCTATACCAGTCCTTAAGGATTAGCAGACTTTACCTCACTCAACCCTATATACTGTAGTACACTATTCCTTACCAGTCCTTAGAATGACCTTTGTGGAACTAGTAGGTTGTGATTAGCAGACTGTACCTCAGTCCCTATACTGATAAAGGACTGCTGCAGAATAGGGCAGCAGTCAGCAGTAGTGCACCTCAACCCTATATATTGTGGACCTATACCAATCCTTAAGGATTAGCAGACTGTACCTCACTCAACCCTATATACTCTAGTACGCTATACCTTACCAGTCCTTAGAAGGACATTTGTGGAACTAGTAGGTTGTGATTAGCAGACTGTACCTCACTCAACCCTATATACTGTAGTACGCTATACCTTACCAGTCCTTAGAAGGACCTTTGTGGAACTAGTAGGTTGTGATTAGCAAACTGTACCTCACTCAACCCTATATACTGTAGTACACTATACCTTACCAGTCCTTAGAAGGACCTTTGTGGAACTAGTAGGTTGTGATTAGCAGACTGTACCTCACTCAACCCTATATACTGTAGTACACTATACCTTACCAGTCCTTAGAAGGACCTTTTGTTGAAGTAGTAGGTTGTGATTAGCAGACTGTACCTCAGTCCCTATACTGATAAAGGACTGCTGCAGAATAGGGCAGCAGTCAGCAGTAGTGCACCTCAACCCTATATATTGTGGACCTATACCAGTCCTCAAGGATTAGCAGACTGTACCTCACTCAACCCTATATACTCTAGTACGCTATACCTTACCAGTCCTTAGAAGGACCCTTGTGGAATTAGTAGGTTGTGATTAGCAGACTGTACCTCACTCAACCCTATATACTGTAGTACACTATACCTTACCAGTCCTTAGAAGGACCTTTATGGAACTAGTAGGTTGTGATTAGCAAACTGTACTTCAGTCCCTATACTGATAAAGGACTGCTGCAGAATAGGGCAGCAGTCAGCAGTAGTGCACCTCAACCCTATATATTGTGGACCTATACCAGTCCTTAAGGATTAGCAGACTGTGCCTCACTCAACCCTTTATACTGTAGTACACTATACCTTACCAGTCCTTAGAAGGACCTTTGTGGAACTAGTAGGTTGTGATTAGCAGACTGTACCTCAGTCCCTATACTGATAAAGGACTGCTGCAGAATAGGGCAGCAGTCAGCAGTAGTGCACCTCAACCCTATATATTGTGGACCTATACCAATCCTTAAGGATTAGCAGACTGTACCTCACTCAACCCTATATACTCTAGTACGCTATACCTTACCAGTCCATAGAAGGACCTTTGTGGAACTAGTAGGTTGTGATTAGCAGACTGTACCTCACTCAACCCTATATACTGTAGTACGCTATACCTTACCAGTCCTTAGAAGGACCTTTGTGGAACTAGTAGGTTGTGATTAGCAGACTGTACCTCACTCAACCCTATATACTGTAGTACACTATACCTTACCAGTCCTTAGATGGACCTTTGTGGAACTAGTAGGTTGTGATTAGCAGACTGTACCTCACTCAACCCTATATACTGTAGTACACTATACCTTACCAGTCCTTAGAAGGACCTTTTGTGGAACTAGTAGGTTGTGATTAGCAGACTGTACCTCAGTCCCTATACTGATAAAGGACTGCTGCAGAATAGGGCAGCAGTCAGCAGTAGTGCACCTCAACCCTATATATTGTGGACCTATACCAGTCCTTAAGGATTAGCAGACTGTACCTCACTCAACCCTATATACTGGAGTACACTATACCTTACCAGTCCTTAGAAGGACCTTTGTGGAACTAGTAGGTTGTGATTAGCAGACTGTACCTCAGTCCCTATACTGATAAAGGACTGCTGCAGAATAGGGCAGCAGTCAGCAGTAGTGCACCTCAACCCTATATATTGTGGACCTATACCAGTCCTTAAGGATTAGCAGACTGTTCCTCACTCAACCCTATATACTCTAGTACGCTATACCTTACCAGTCCTTATAAGGACCTTTGTGGAACTAGTAGGTTGTGATTAGCAGACTGTACCTCAGTCCCTATACTGATAAAGGACTGCTGCAGAATAGGGCAGCAGTCAGCAGTAGTGCACCTCAACCCTATATATTGTGGACCTATACCAATCCTTAAGGATTAGCAGACTGTACCTCAGTCAACCCTATATACTCTAGTACACTATACCTTACCAGTCCTTAGAAGGACCTTTGTGGAACTAGTAGGTTGTGATTAGCAGACTGTACCTCACTCAACCCTATATACTCTAGTACGCTATACCTTACCAGTCCTTAGAAGGACCTTTGTGGAATTAGTAGGTTGTGATTAGCAGACTGTACCTCACTCAACCCTATATACTGTAGTACACTATACCTTACCAGTCCTTAGAAGGACCTTTGTGGAACTAGTAGGTTGTGATTAGCAAACTCTACTTCAGTCCCTATACTGATAAAGGACTGCTGCAGAATAGGGCAGCAGTCAGCAGTAGTGCACCTCAACCCTATATGTTGTGGACCTATACCAGTCCTTAAGGATTAGCAGACTGTGCCTCACTCAACCCTATATACTGTAGTACACTATACCTTACCAGTCCTTAGAAGGACCTTTGTGGAACTAGTGGGTTGTGATTAGCAGACTGTACCTCAGTCCCTATACTGATAAAGGACTGCTGCAGAATAGGGCAGCAGTCAGCAGTAGTGTACCTCAACCCTATATATTGTGGACCTATACCAGTCCTTAAGGATTAGCAGACTGTACCTCACTCAACCCTATATACTGTAGTACACTATACCTTACCAGTCCTTAGAAGGACCTTTGTGGAACTAGTAGGTTGTGATTAGCAGACTGTACCTCAGTCCCTATACTGATAAAGGACTGCTGCAGAATAGGGCAGCAGTCAGCAGTAGTGTACCTCAACCCTATATATTGTGGACCTATACCAATCCTTAAGGATTAGCAGACTGTGCCTCACTCAACCCTATATACTATAGTACACTATGCCTAACCAGTCCTTAGAAGGACCTTTGTGGAACTAGTAGGTTGTGATTAGCAGACTGTACCTCAGTACCTATACTGATAAAGGACTGCTGCCGAATAGGGCAGCAGTCAGCAGTAGTGCACCTCAACCCTATATATTGTGGACCTATACCAGTCCTTAAGTATTAGCAGACTGTACCTCACTCAACCTTATATACTCTAGTACGCTATACCTTACCAATCCTTAGAAGGACCTTTGTGGAACTAGTAGGTTGTGATTAGCAGACTGTACCTCACTCAACCCTATATACTGTAGTACACTATACCTTACCAGTCCTTAGAAGGACCTTTGTGGAACTAGTAGGTTGTGATTAGCAGACTGTACCTCAGTCCCTATACTGATAAAGGACTGCTGCAGAATTGGGCAGCAGTCAGCAGTAGTGTACCTCAACCCTATATATTGTGGACCTATACCAGTCCTTAAGGATTAGCAGACTGTACCTCACTCAACCCTATATACTGTAGTACACTATATCTTACCAGTCCTTAGAAGGACCTTTGTGGAACTAGTAGGTTGTGATTAGCAGACTGTACCTCACTCAACCCTATATACTGTAGTACACAATACCTTACCAGTCCTTAGAAGGACCTTTGTGGAACTAGTAGGTTGTGATTAGCAGACTGTACCTCACTCAAACCTATATACTGTAGTACACTATACCTTACCAGTCCTTAGAAGGACCTTTGTGGAACTAGTAGGTTGTGATTAGCAGACTGTAGCTCAGTCCCTATACTGATAAAGGACTGCTGCAGAATAGGGCAGCAGTCAGCAGTAGTGTACCTCAACCCTATATATTGTGGACCTATACCAATCCTTAAGGATTAGCAGACTGTGCCTCACTCAATCCTATATACTGTAGTACACTATGCCTAACCAGTCCTTAGAAGGACCTTTGTGGAACTAGTAGGTTGTGATTAGCAGACTGTACCTCAGTACCTATACTGATAAAGGACTGCTGCCGAATAGGGCAGCAGTCAGCAGTAGTGCACCTCAACCCTATATATTGTGGACCTATACCAGTCCTTAAGTATTAGCAGACTGTACCTCACTCAACCCTATATACTCTAGTACGCTATACCTTACCAATCCTTAGAAGGACCTTTTTGGAACTAGTAGGTTGTGATTAGCAGACTGTACCTCACTCAACCCTATATACTGTAGTACACTATACCTTACCAGTCCTTAGAAGGACCTTTGTGGAACTAGTAGGTTGTGATTAGCAGACTGTACCTCAGTCCCTATACTGATAAAGGACTGCTGCAGAATTGGGCAGCAGTCAGCAGTAGTGTACCTCAACCCTATATATTGTGGACCTATACCAGTCCTTAAGGATTAGCAGACTGTACCTCACTCAACCCTATATACTGTAGTACACTATATCTTACCAGTCCTTAGAAGGACCTTTGTGGAACTAGTAGGTTGTGATTAGCAGACTGTACCTCACTCAACCCTATATACTGTAGTACACAGTACCTTACCAGTCCTTAGAAGGACCTTTGTGGAACTAGTAGGTTGTGATTAGCAGACTGTACCTCACTCAAACCTATATACTGTAGTACACTATACCTTACCAGTCCTTAGAAGGACCTTTGTGGAACTAGTAGGTTGTGCTTAGCAGACTGTACCTCAGTCCCTATACTGATAAAGGACTGCTGCAGAATAGGGCAGATGTCAGCAGTAGTGCACCTCAACCCTATATATTGTGGACCTATACCAGTCCTTAAGGATTAGCAGACTGTACCTCACTCAACCCTATATACTGTAGTACACTATTCCTTACCAGTCCTTAAAAGGACCTTTGTGGAACTAGTAGGTTGTGATTAGCAGACTGTACCTCAGTCCCTATACTGATAAAGGACTGCTGCAGAATAGGGCAGCAGTCAGCAGTAGTGCACCTCAACCCTATATATTGTGGACCTATACCAATCCTTAAGGATTAGCAGACTGTACCTCACTCAACCCTATATACTCTAGTACGCTATACCTTACCAGTCCTTAGAAGGACCTTTGTGGAACTAGTAGGTTGTGATTAGCAGACTGTACCTCACTCAACCCTATATACTGTAGTACGCTATACCTTACCAGTCCTTAGAAGGACCTTTGTGGAACTGGTAGGTTGTGATTAGCAGACTGTACCTCACTCAACCCTATATACTGTAGTACACAGTACCTTACCAGTCCTTAGAAGGACCTTTGTGGAACTAGTAGGTTGTGATTAGCAGACTGTACCTCACTCAACCCTATATACTGTAGTACACTATACCTTACCAGTCCTTAGAAGGACCTTTGTGGAACTAGTAGGTTGTGATTAGCAAACTCTACTTCAGTCCCTATACTGATAAAGGACTGCTGCAGAATAGGGCAGCAGTCAGCAGTAGTGTACCTCAACCCTATATATTGTGGACCTATACCAGTCCTTAAGGATTAGCAGACTGTACCTCACTCAACCCTATATACTGTAGTACACTATACCTTACCAGTCCTTATAAGGACCTTTGTGGAACTAGTAGGTTGTGATTAGCAGACTGTACCTCAGTCCCTATACTGATAAAGGACTGCTGCAGAATAGGGCAGCCATCAGCAGTAGTGCACCTCAACCTTATATATTGTGGACCTATACCAGTCCTTAAGGATTAGCAGACTGTACCTCACTCAACCCTATATACTCTAGTACGCTATACCTTACCTGTCCTTAGAAGGACCTTTGTGGAACTAGTAGGTTGTGATTAGCAGACTGTACCTCAGTCCCTATACTCATAAAGGACTACTGCAGCAGAAGGGCAGCAGTCAAGTATAATATTCTTTCTATATTTGGAAGAAAGAATATTATACGTGTACAACCCTATTACCATACCAGTCCTGAAAAGGACCTTTGTGGACCTAATAGCTAATGATTAAACTGACTGTCCCTCTCTGCAACACACAGCGTTCTGTCTGTCCCTATCTGCACTGAGAAAAGACAATCTGCTGCAACAATGACTTGAATAGCAGTGCCTCAAACCTATATCCTGAACTACACCTATACCATACCAGTCCCTAAAAGAACTTTTGTGGACCTAATAGCTAGCGATTTGGGTCACTGCAGTCTCTCCCTGCTCCACACAGCAACCTCTCCCTATAGTGACAGTAGAAAGAATGTAAAATGGCCACCGGATTGGGTCTATTTATAAGTTAGGGGGAATGTCCAAGTGTCCATGTGCTGTAATGTCTCAATTGACTGTCCTGTACCACATGATGGATTTGTCATCATAGGTCAAAGTTTTTTTACACAGAAAACACGTAAGTCCGCCAATCGGGCGGACCGCGAACAGCCAAAATTCGCAGCGAACTTACCGCCGGAGGAACCGTTCGGCCATCCCTAATTACAGATACTTTGAAACAGAATAACAGCCTTCTGCCATATTATGTTGTTCTTCTTTAGACATAGTTTGTTATTGGGACAAGCTATGTCAGTCATTGATTGTCTCTCCCTAAGCTTTCAGCCCGCTGCCTGTGCAAAACTGTATGTTCTGTATCTGTGGCTGTCTACATACTCCAGTACTATACACTATACCACACTGTGTTCCAGATATGGGCGGAGACTTCCAGAAACACAGACTAGTCTACATTGCTTGCTTGCTGTGATTGGCTGAGCACCTCTGCTGTAGACCAGACTGTAGACTAGTCTGTGTTCCGGGATGTCTCCGCTCATACCCGGGGGCCGGAAAACAGTGCGGTCTACTGTATGACTATGTACGTAACCCGCAGATACATACATACACTTTTATCGTACATGTAGCCGCTGACACCTTAGGGAGAGAGAACTGAATTACTACTAGTTCTGATTTAAGTTGAAAATTAATAAAGTCTAAGCCCTTGAACACACGGTCGGACGTTCTGATGGAAAATTTCCGATCGGACCATGTTGTCAGATAATCTGACCGTGTGTGGGCTCCATCGGACTGTTTCCGTCGGAATATCCGACGGACAAAGTTTGAGAGCTTCACTATAAAATTTTCCGACAACATGATCCGATCGGACTTTGTCCAAACATTTGTAGAGAATTCCGATTGGACAAAGTGCCACACATGCTCAGATCAAATTCCGAGACCAAAGCTATTGGCTACTAGCCTGAACGTAGTCCCATCGTAACTAAATTACATCATCACATTACAAACAATAGGATTTTCCGACAACTTTGTCTGACCGTGTGTATGCAACACCAGTTTTGGACAAAATCCGATGGATTTTATTGTCGGAATGTCTGACCGTGTGTACAAGGGCTAAGACTTTAAGCCCTTGTACACACGGTCGGAGTTTCCGACAACCAAATCCGTCTGAGTAATTCCGAAATAGGTCCGGAAGTGATGTTGCATACACACGGTCGGACTAAGATGTCGGAATTTCCGGTTGCTAAGAACGCAGTGACGTAAGCCATGTACGGTGGCACTAAAAAAAATCAAGTTCAGCACCACGTCCGGCACCCTTTGGGCTTCTTCTGCTGATCTCGTGTCTATCGCGTGTTAGTAGAAGTTTGGTAAGAGACGATTCGCGCTTTTAAGATTTGTGCTTCAGCTCACACAGCTGGCGGATGTGTTACGAGAGGACGTAGCGTCCGCCTGAGGGGAGGGGCCTGCCAGCGCTAAGCTCACCGCACCACCGATCAAACAGCAAGAGATGGCTAGGAGCGGGGAGGTGAGAGATCCCAGCCCAGCCATGCGGAAGCCCTCGGTGCGGTGCTGCTAACATCTCGCGTTCTGAGTACGGAGCTTTCTCCAGCCGCCGTATTACATCACTTCGGCCAGCTCCCCACTGGCTATACAGCAGGACTTTGGAGGCATATGGAGGAGACTCTCTAGAGCCCGGAACTGGTAGGAGATCAGCGAGACACAGCATGGACAAGGACGGTAACATTTTTTAAAGTCACAAAATTGTTGCAGTGTAAATATATCTAATCAGGGGAATTAATATCGTGCCTATGGGGTTAAATGTCTGCTGGTCAAAAGGAGTCTTGTTAAGCAGATAAGGAAGCCCTACTGTGGATATGTTTCTTTGGCTGCATGCTTCCACCGACAGTTTTGAATGTAAAGTATCTACAGCGGGAAACCATTGCAGGGTTGTATAAACTTAAATAGGACCATGCTTGCAGTGTATATGCTTATGGTAATTCGCTACGCTCAGTATACCAGGAGATGACAACTTGGAAGGTGTTTCCCTAAACAGTGGTGGACCCGCAGGGTTAACACGTATTACCTCCCTAAAATAAACTGCAACAATACCGCATAGACTATCGCAAGTACATGCGACATCTGTACATGCGAAATAATACGTGAGAAAAAGTCGCATAGTACAAAATGAGGGGATAAATACCTGCTGTCAGGACAAACCTCGTATAGATAGGTGGAGGAAGTATATGAAGTTTGCCTCTATTCAAGGGATAAATGTACCGGCTGACGAGACGTTTATGCTAAATGAGCAACATTGATGAGAAAATCAGTATACATGCATCAGAGAGCGGATTTAATGGTGTGGGATTGAAAAAGGTTTTTTTTTATCCTCACTTTCTTGCTGTCTCGGATATACACAAGAGCGGACCAGATATTCAGACCTGACTTAAAAAAAAAAACCCAAGAGGAGAAGTTATGGCTGGAGGAATAATCGCAAAGAGATTTGCAATGCTACCATAAGTTCTTTTTTTTTCTTTTTTCTCTCTTCTTCCTGTTTGTCTTTTTTTTTTTTTTTTTTTTTCCCTTTATCCCTCGCCGTCAGGATATATTGTCTCCGCAACAGGAAATTGAGCAGATTACCTGAATCGCTCGCAATATTGTATATAGTATACAGTAAGAGGAAAAATTGCATGATTTGACTACAGGGTTTTTTTTTTTTTTTTCTCCTGGTGTATATCAGATCACTACAAAATTTCCTTGAATTCAGGATATCTTACCTTCCCTTTTCAAGGGATTGTTCTGTCCTTAGCGGAGAATAGAGATGAGCTCCTAAATGGCTGGACGGTCCCCCCCCTCCCCTGAGATAAGATATAGATAATCCTTTGCCCTCTATCTGTGAAATTAATCAAGATACTCTATGCAAAGCTGGTTATTGAAAGATAGGAGGCACTAAGCACTTGACAAGTTATCAGGGTGACTCGTCAATCCCAGGATCCATAGGCTTTAACCTAGGGGAGGATCGGCGCGGTTGGAGGAAGAAATTAAGATAAAATATAACGGGGTGCAGTGTATTATTTTGTGAGAAGAAGTTATTGGCAAGGGTCCCCCAAGGGGTTCTGCCAGCGGAACACAGACATAGAGGGGAAAAAGGTTGAGAATCCCTAAGTAAAATTGGGGAGCAAAGAGGTAATCTGGACGATCAGTTTCATAGAAGGAAAGTCGCTGGAGGAAGCGACTCCATCGATAAACTAAGATTCAAGGGAAAGAGCTATCGGGGTGTTTAGGATCCACATAATCTGGAGATAGATTGAATCATGAGTAAGTCAGCAAATAAGATGGCAAAAGGTGGAGCCGCTCGGAACATAAAAGATAAGAGTCTTGATACGTCAATCCAACAATATATGACACAAGGAGCAAGCCCCAAAGAAGTTGGACTGGATAAAAGACAATTAACCATATCAGAGTACAAGAAGGGATCGGGCAAGCATAAGGGTGGTGGAACACAACATACCAGTGAGGACACAATAATGGAAAGTGACTGGGAGAGCAGCAAAACGGAAGAAATAAGGACAGAAGACCTTCCACCCTCAAAAGGAGAAATGGCGGAGATGCTCTCAAAATTAGAAAATGCAATTAAAATGGACATCAGGGGGCTCCGAGAAGACCTAGGCGGTTTGCTGGAGAGAGTAGAAGCGACAGAAAATCGTGTAGATCTCCAAGCCATAGAACTAAACAAAATTAAAGATCAACTAAGAATACTCCAACAAACACAAAGGAATACGCTGTATAAACTGGAAGACCAGGAAAATAGAAGTAGAAGGAAAAATTTGAAATTGCGCTCAATCCCGGAAACAAAAGGCGAAGACCTAAGAGCAATACTAAATAGCATTCTTGCCCCTTGTTGGGGAAATGAGATGGGAGCTCTACCAAGGATTGATAGAATTCATAGAATTGGTAAAACAAGAATTAGAGATATGGATAGACCAAGAGACATAATAGTGCGGTTCACATTTTTTGATGAAAAAGAAGTAATATGGAAAAAGTTAAGGGGAAAAACCCCACATGTACATGAAGGAAGAGAAATACAGATATTCCCGGATATGGCACCCGAGACGCTCCTAAGGAAAAGACATCTGAAACCTCTACTAGATGAACTGCAAGCTCAGAACATTAAATACAGATGGGGTTTTCCTGCTTGCTTAATAGGGAACAAAGACGGTAAATCAGCGAAGCTGGTTTTCCCGGAAGATCTGGAAGATTTTTGTGAGAAACTGGAAATACGCCCGCCTATACTCCCCGGGTGGCAGATGGAGTAATGGGCTCACTATAGGGGGAAAAATGGGTTCGGGGAAGGGACGGGAGGGAAAAGGGGAAGGAAATAAGGAAAATATAAATGTAAACAAGAATGTGGGATTTAATACCTCCCGTCTTATGGGGAGAGGCGGGAGAGGCGCAGGTGGAAAAGCCCCAAACCCTCTTAACAAATAGATTAGGAGATGGTAGGGGTTTGTACGACCATTAACCTAACAAAGGCCGCTAATAGGCCAGGGGAGTGGGGGGGGGGGGAGGCAAGGAGGGAGGTGGGTAGGGGCTGCAAAGAAGGGCAGGAGGGAGGGGTGGACAGGGGAGGTTGGGAAGGTATAAGGGGGGGAAAGGGAAGTAAAGTGGAAAGCGGGGTGGGGGAGGGAAGGAAAAAAAAATAAAAAAAAAATGTGGACCACCTTAGTAAACAAGATAAAAAGTACCTATGTAGGGTAGAGAAACGTAGGACAAATAGATGGGCAATAGCAAAATAGATGGTTTGAAATTTATGTCCTACAATGTGAAGGGCTTGAACACCCCAATAAAAAGACATAAGATTTTAGCAGAACTGAAGCGCTATGAGGCCGACGTTATATCTCTACAGGAGACTCATATCTCCCTCGCATCAAACATTAGATTATATTCCAATAACTACCCGGTCTGGTTCTATAGCGACACTATTTCAGCCAGAAGTAGAGGGGTAGCGATAGGGTTCTCCAAAAGAATAAGGTTTCAGTTAAAGGAAAAAATGTGTGATGCAGAGGGAAGATATTTGTTCCTAAAGGGTACATTAGAGGAATTGGAGTGTACTTTAGTAAATATTTATGCTCCTAATAGTAACCCAATTAGTTTCTTAAATAAGATATTATATAAACTTATGGACTTTAAAGCAGGTTATGTAATTGTGATGGGAGATTTGAACTTCGGCCTCAACCCGGAAGTAGATAGTTCTTCGGAGGTTAAAAAGATGAGAAGCTCAGCACACAAAAATATAGTTTCAAAGCTATATAACAACCAATTAGTGGATGTATGGAGAGCAAAGAATCCGCTGTCACGTGATTATTCCTTTTATTCATCAGTCCATGGGACGTATTCACGCATAGACTACATATTTTTAGACCATAGGCTACTGGAATATGTGATGGATTCAGGGATAGAAGTGATGACTCTTTCAGACCACGCCCCGGTAAAACTATCCCTAAACATCTCAAGGATAGGGAGGAACCTATCTGGATGGCGGTTGAATGAAGAGCTACTGCTTAGGGAGGAGGATAGGATAAAAATCGCGAGTGAGATCGATCAATATTTTACATTTAATGATACTGAGGGAATTAAAAGAAACACGTTGTGGGATGCACATAAGGCCTATATAAGGGGAATACTGATATCTTTACAAGCTAAAAAGAAAAGAACGAGAGCCGAAAAAATTAATAAATTAATGAGAGAGATACATTGTTTAGAACAAGACCATAAAAAAAAAGTCTGCCCCAAAAAGACCTGGTATTTAAAAAGTTATTAACGGTAAGGATGGAGCTGAAGGACCTTTTGGACCAGGAAGCTGCGAAGGCATTTAAAGGGTTGGCCAAGGAACAATATCTATGGGGAGATAAATCAAGTAAGTTTTTAGCCAGAATGTTAAAAAAGAAAAAAGGGAAAAATTTTATTGGGGAAATTAAGAATAAAAATGGAAAAGTGCTCTATACTACCAAAGATATAGCAGAAACTTTCAGACTATACTTTGAACAGATATTTGCAGACAGCAATAAAAAGGTCAAACACGGAGATAAAGAGCAGAAGATCAGGGAATTTCTGGGGAAAACTACTCTGACTAAAATCACCCCCACGGAAAGGGATATACTTGAAAGGCCAATTTCGGAAGATGAAATAGTAAGAGCACTATTAAAATCAGCACCAGGAAAATCCCCGGGACCAGACGGTTTCACAACATTATATTACAAAACATTCAGAGAGGCCCTTGTTCCCCAACTGTGTCGGTATATGAACGGCCTAGGAGAAGAATATAGAATAAGTAATGAAGATTTAAGGGCTACAATTACTCTAATACAGAAGGAGGGCAAAGATCCTACACAGTGTACCAGCTACAGGCCGATTTCGCTGTTAAACGCGGATACAAAGCTTTATGCTAAAATACTAGCAGAGCGAATGAAGGGGTTAATGACTTCACTGGTTCACCCAGACCAGACGGGCTTCATAGGGGGACGAGAGGGAAAGGATAACGGAATAAAGACACTCCTCCTGCTTCAAAGGATGCGACAGGGTGGAACCCCCAGTCTGCTTCTGTCGTTGGACGCACAGAAAGCCTTCGACAGAGTAGACTGGGGGTTTCTGTTTAAGACATTAGAGGAGATGGGGCTAGGATCTAAGATGTTACAGAGGATAAAGGTACTGTACGAGCACCCAAAGACATGTATAAAAGTTAATGGGTATGTGTCGGAACCTTTTGAAATGGAGAGGGGTACAAGGCAGGGCTGTCCGCTTTCACCCCTCCTGTTTGTGCTCTCCTTAGAGCCACTCCTGGCAGCAATAAGAGAGGATCCTGGGATAGAAGGGGTGAAAGTGGAAAAAGTTGAATATAAATACTCCGCGTTTGCGGACGATATCTTAATATACCTGAATAACCCAAAGACATCGATGCCTAAATTATTTAAGCTACTTGACCAATACGGGGAGGTCTCAAATTTTAAAATAAATAGGTCAAAATCGGAGACAATGAATATTAACATGAACAAGCGAGAGGCACAAAAGGTACAACAAAATTGGAAACTACCGTGGAAGAGTGAGCTTAAGTATTTGGGGATAAAATTAGCAAAAACAGAGAGAAAAATGTACCGTTGTAATTATATCCCGTTACTGGACGAGATACAGGCAGAATGTAAAAGGTGTAGCTATAGGGCATTATCATGGCTGGGAAGAATAAACTCATTAAAGATGAAAATATTTCCTAAGATCTTATACAGGTTTCAGATGCTCCCTATTTCTCTGCCTAATGTTTACTTGTCAAAATTAAAATCTATACTAATGAAATTCGTCTGGAAAAATAAAAAAGCTAGGGTGGCCCAAGCGACACTTCGACAACCAAAGAACAGGGGTGGAGTAGCAGTGCCAGATGCGCAGACTTATTATGAAGCCGTTGTAGTGTCTGGAGTGAGTGAATGGAGTATAAGAGATAATGTAGAGAAAAGATGGGTGAGATTGGAACACGATTTATGTAGAACAAAATTAGATAAGCAAATTTGGAATCCTCCATTTGAGAGAAGGGTATTTTTGGAAGGGAATAATATTACACAAAACACATTGCGGATTTGGGATAAGATATATAGGCAATTTAATGGAAAATACAATTCACCACTTATAGCATTAAAGAATAATAATTTTTTCTTACCAGGGTGTCAGGAAATAGGAGGAAATTGGGTTAGAGAGGAGGTAAAATTAAAAGATGTAATGAAAGGGGAGAGATTAGCACCATATCACGAGTTGGCACAAAAAAAAGAGATGATGACAATTGATGAGTGGAGGTACGCTCAGCTTTCAAGTTTTATCAAAAAACTCCCTGTACGGGATAGAAAAGCGGAAGATCTGACCCCTTTGGAACAACTATGTACATTAAAGACATCAAAGAAAATTGTTTCGAGATGGTACAGAACGTTGCTAGAGGGAGTAGAGCTGGGGGTACCTGCGTACATCAAAAAATGGGAGAGGGAATTAGGATCACAACCAGAAAACACAATAGTAAGGAAAATATTTAAATTAGTGCATGGCTCAGCGGTAGACGCTAGAACGGCGGAAATGAGCGCTAAATGTTTGATGAGATGGTACTATACCCCAGAGAGGAAAAGCAAATTTCTGCAGGATGGTGTCAGGGAATGTTGGAGAGGATGTAGAGAGGTGGGCACGATGGCACATTTGTGGTGGAGTTGTCCAAAAATAAAATCCTATTGGAACCAAATTATAGCCCACATTAAAGAGATTACAGGCAAAGAGGTGAAGGCTGACCCCTGGGTAGTGCTATTCCATGGGACAAGAACTGGGCTCAGACAATATAAGGAATCGGTGATCCCCCATTTGCTGAATGCAGGTAAAAAATTAATACCGAAGAAATGGCAAGAGAAGGAAGCCCCGTCAATGTGGGAATGGGTGGATTCGGTAGAAAAGATCTACAAAATGGAATGTCTGAGAAGTAGCTGGGAAGAGCAGAATATTACCCCAATTATAGGGAAGTGGAAGAGCTGGGTAGACTTTAGGAAGAAATGGCTCATCTTAGAGGGGTTGAGGAAGCCCTAAATAGGCACAGTCAAGACACTACAAGGTACTAACTAGATAGAAATTAAAGTACGTATGGAAAAAATAGGAAAAGGTGGTCCACAGATAGGCAGGAGGGGGGGGGGGTGGGGGTCAGGGGAAAAGAGGAGGAAGAAAATGGGAATGTGTGACAGAGAGGGATTAAAAGTTTAATATGAAAAATAGTAAGTCTGGTACTAACACTCCCAATAATAAAAAAAAAAAAAAAAAAAACTTACCACTATGATGTGATTGTTGGAAGGGACGCTGAGCTGAAAGCTGAGGTGGTCCCATAGCAATTAAATTGATTTACACTGAGTGGAAAAAAAAAAAAAAAAAAAAAAAGATTTGTGCTTCAGTTCGGTAATGCTCTTCAGTTTCTGCTTGTCTTTGCGTATCTGATTATCAGTGCGTGTAGTCAGTAAGCATTTGTTTCTCATTGTGGACTATATCTTGGTATAGTACGCTTTGATTTGCATTGCTTATTGTCTGTTTGCTTCTGCTTTTCAGGTCGTTCTTTCAGGCATTGCTGTTTATCAGTGCTTTTTTCTGTTGTCCGTTCTGACCAGCCGACCGTTTTAAACCATGTTTCGCGTACGTACTCGTCGTAGAGTTTGTGCTGTGCAGGGGCTTGGTGTTGGGGTTCTTACTTTGACACAAGCCCAGTCCATGAACAGGGAGAGGAGGCGTTTGTGGACCAAGAATTGGTTGCGCCAGTGTGACCAGTTCTCGCACATGCCTTTGCTCAGTGAGATCCGGGAGAATAATCCTGATGATTTCAGGAATTATCTCCAGATGACAGACCCCGTTTTTCACCATCTGCTGGCTTTGCTATCACCAGTCAGGATACCTGCATGCGGCAAGCCATCACTCCGGAGCAGAGGCTCATCGCCACATTGCGCTACTTGGCGACAGGGAGAAGCCTTCAGGACCTCAAGTTCTCTACAGGCATCTCCCCCCAGGCTCTGGGGATTATTATTCCAGAGACCTGTTCTGCCATCATTCAGGTCCTGCAGAAGGACTATATGAAGGTAAGTTTTATCCTTTAACATCACATTCTATGTATTTAATGATTGCTAATGTATTGCATTTTTTCCCTCATTCCCTAATTACCATGATTGCAATATGCTCTAATTCATATACTCTGCCCCTTTGTCCTCATGTATATTTGCCTCACTAACTTCTCCACCATGCTCTTCTTGGCCCATAAAACTATAGTCTAGTCACTTACCAATGTCTTTTTCAGCTCCATAGAATTGCTTTCCCCTAAACACCCTCTAGAATGTCTACAAATGTTATGTGTGTGCTTCAATTCATGCAGAGTGACATTTTTTATTTATTTTTTGGTTATGCCAAACTCAGGAACTATTATTATCTTGATATGTAATAGCAGAATGTGAAAATGTGCTTCCAATTTGTTTTTATTTTGGTATTATGACACTTCTTACCTGTCCGGTGGGCTGCCAATAGTGTGAGTAAGGATGGGCTTCCCAAAGTATCACACATTATTTAGGCATTCAGCTCTCAATCAAGTGGAGAGGGTTACCTGGCCAAAACATCCCCCCCCCAAATTTTTTGCAAGGGCCCATCAGATGGGGGGGTGGAGGGGTGAGGACTCCGATAAGGGGACCTTATACTTTAGGCTTTAAATACTCATTTCCCAAAATTTTATACTGATCTTGGCCAAAAATGTTGGTGTCTAATCTGCTTGCAATGTTGATTAGCAAAATTACTCATTTTTTTTCTTGTTTCACTCCACAGTTTCCTTCAACGCTACAGGAATGGCAGACTGTGGCCTCCCACTTTGCCAGTCGTTGGGACATTCCCAATTGTGGAGGTGCAATTGATGGGTCATACTATTTTAATTACAAGGGGTTTAATAGTATTGTGATGTTGGCGGTGGTGTCAGCGACCTATGACTTCTTGTATGTGGACGTGAGGCAAAATGGCCGAATGTCGGATGGTGGAGTGTTCGCACGGACGGAATTCTACTGGCGTCTCCAGAGGGGCAGTCTGGGCTTGCCACCCCCAGAGGAGAATCAGGAAGGACTCCCGTTTGTCTTTGTCGCGGATGAGGCGTTTTCCCTGGCAAACCACCTGATGCGGCCTTTCCTGACGAGGACTCTCACCCCGGACCAGAGGATGTTTAATTTCCGGCTGGCTAGAGCCAGAAGAGTGGTGGAGAACACTTTTGGAATACTGGCCAGCCTGTTCTGCCTTTTTTTAACGCAAATCCACATGGCTGAATATAAAATAAATCACATAGTGCTTGCCTGCTGTGTTCTGCACAATTTCTTAAAAAGACATTCAGCTAACTATGTGGTCTCAGTTGGCCAAGATGCAGACTTGCTTGAAAATGAGAACCTCACGGCCCTTGAAGCTGCTCGTCCTGGCTTGCCCCCCCCCCAAAGCACCCGTGAGGTCCAAACTCAATACATGGAGTACTTTGTGGGTAGGGGGGGCATTGATATGCCAGACAATGTCTGAGAGGCATTTTTATAATAAATTATTCTTTGAAACTACAATAATCTTTGTTTTCATTTACTGCTTGGCTTGGTTTTAGCTGTCTCCTAGGTACATTTTTGATTTTTGTTGTTGAGCCTTTTTCTACAACAGTGCAAACCCAAGTTCTGAGCGAGATGAGGTGACAGTCTCTTCTTCAGATAATCTTATCATGTTGTGGGTCTGCTACACACACACCTTGTTTTTGTTAACTAATGTATGTAGTGCATTATGGACCAAAATATTGCTCATTTTCAGCACCATGACAGAAATATGTGGGGTCTTGAAAATGGCATGATTGTGAAAATTAACACATCACTGTGGGTGTTATTTACTAAAGGCACATCCACTATGCACTACAAGTGCACTGCATAAGTACACCTGAAACTGTACTTGAAGTGCAAAGTGGAGGTGCCTTTAGTAAATAACACCCATTGTCACCGAAAACAACAATTTTACTCCAAATACTGCTTTTGCGCATTGAAAAAGGAAGCCACACATTGTTGATAATTTAACTTTTTAATCAAAGCACATTCACATGTGTGTTTAGAAAAGGGTTTTACAACAAACCAACATATTGGGTGTATCAAAAACATTATTTAAGGTCATTTTTTGGTAACTTGGCGTTTTTGTGTAAACAGGCATGTATCAAAGCGTCACATACAGAACACAGGAACTTACAAAGTTCAACTTTGAAAAGTGAAGACAATATCAGACATGAGTATGTACAAACTGGGCCGATATTGCCTTCATCACATGGGGCCTTCACCCCTGGAAAAGCCAAATTTGGAAGATGCACACAGTCAAATGTACATGTTTTGGGGCTGCAACCCCTTCATCTGAGCCACTTTCCACAAAACACGTACATTGATCCCCCATGATGACAGATAGCGCATGTTGACACTGTGTGCATCTTCCAAATTTGGCTTTTTGTAAAATACAAAAGTTGTTGTTTCAAAACACAAAAATAAAACACAAGCTAGTTTGGGGTGTATCACACTCTCCCCAAAACATCAATGATGTTCTTCATTTTATTTTGAACATCATTGATGTTTTGCTGTATATTTTCTAAATCCCGATTGCACCCCATTATCTCCCCAATCAGGATCTGGGCACTTTCACTGGTAAAATGTGATTCTTCTTCCACATCACCTACAAAAAAAAGCAAAAACACACCATGTAATATAAATACGCCGACATACATTGATGAGCTTACCGAAAGCTGTGGTCTCCAATACTCACCTGTTGTGGTAACAATTTGTCCAACTTCAACCATCTCTCCTTCCTCCTCCTCCTGCTCCTCTGCTTCTGGTGTTGGAATTTCGCCTTCTTTGGGAGGTGTGGGGTCCTTGGTGTCCTCAGACTTCCTGAGTCTTCTCTCCCCTATGAGAATGTAAAAAAGGAATACTTAGCACACAGAGGGCAGAAATAGGAATATGAAACATTGCTTGGAAGTGTGGTACAATTGTGTTTTTTGGCTGAGTTCAAAGGTGAGAACATTATTGTGGACACTTTGTTAAGCTGGAATACTTACCAGCAGAATGATGTTTCTTATGAACGATTGAACCCATGAACTTGAAAGTGGCCATTTTAAACTGTACAACATGAAATCAAAGCACATGGAGCAGTATGCAAGCAAGAATAATCATATGAACACACGCCAACTACTTACTTTTTTGAAGAACACACTTCATCCTTCTGTACTGATCGTGCTCCCTCAGTTTCAGGTCTGACCAGCGTTTTCTCAGTTGATCCTTGCATCGTCGTTCCCCAAAATTCTTCTGAAGACTCTTCACAACTTTAGTCATGATCTTGGCCTTTCTGATATTTGGGTTTGGGTAAGGTCCATACTTCCCATCATAGTCGGTCCTCTTCAATATGTCCACCATCTCCAACATCTCTCAAAAAGACATATTTGAGGCCTTAAATCTTCTCCTCCAGGATCGTGACGTTTCAGGCTCCGGGCTTTCCTCGCCCATCTCCTCGTTAGTGGAACTCTGATTGCGCACCTGCGTTCTCTCCGCCATGTGCTCTCCCCACTGCGCCAAAAGAGAAGGGGCGGGGAATAGTCTAGAAAGAACGTCAGGGGCGGGCGGAGTTTCATGCACGCGTACTGTATATAAAACGCAACACGCGTGTGTCGTAGTAAGATCTGTGAACAGAGGGTGAAGCTGACGCGACGATTGTGCAAACGAAGGCAACATTTTTAACTTGGTACATCACAAGCCTATACTGCTTCTAGATTGAGGCCTGCATTAGTAGAGTTTAGCCTGACATTAGGGTTTGTCTTGTGCTGTGTCTTGCAGAGATTATGGACGGTTTCAATGATCACAGTTTCCTCCCTCTGTTCATCTATAAATACAGGGAGCTGCCCTGCCTGTGGCAATCAACACACCCTCAATACAAAAACAAACTAAAGAGGCAGGCAGCGATGGAGAAACTAGTTGAGTTTGTGAAGCCGGTGGTCCCCAGGGCAGACATCCACTATTTAAAAGTGAAAATTGGTGGCCTCAGGAGTACATATCTGAAGGAGAGGAAGAAGGTGCTGAAGTCCATGCAATCTGGAGCTGCAGCAGATGAGGTTTATGTCCCCAGGCTGTGGTATTATGACAGGATGCATTTTCTGTCAGACCAGGCTGAGGTCAGAGAATCCCTCTCTACCCTTCCTTCCACGTGTCCTTTGCTACATTCCACACCCGCTGAGTCTTCCGACGCCCAACCTGAGCCTTCCACTCAGGAAGAACTGGAGGAGCCCAGCTTGAGCCAGGTATAGTATTGTTGTACATATTTTGGGAGCAAAAATGAATGATGTTAACTTGATTTTTGATCACTAATTGCTGATTTTAGAGTGTTTCACATATCAATAGACAGTAGTGGCCAAAACCTTTGGGACAAGAAAGAAAAATGCTGGGCTCAGAATGATAGTCTTTTCTATTGGTTAACAATTTGCAACAGTCTTGATGTGAAAATTGTGTGTGTTTGATGAACCAAAAACTAAAACTATGTCCCTTTTTCATACACAGGAAGACCTCAACCAGGAAGAGGAGGGTGTGGAATGCAGCAGCCAGGAGGTGGCTGTGGAAATTGGCAGCCAGGAGGAGGCAGGGGTAAGCGGCAGCCAGGCGGTGGGCGGGCTGAGGAACCTGACAGAATGGCAGGTCCCTCCCCTCCACCTTCCACACAAAAAGGCGAGAAAGGGGGGGAATGTGGAGGAGTTGGCTCTGAGGATCTTCGGGGAGGCTTCGGCGGCCCTCAAAGCCACCCCCACCTATCAAGAGGCCTTTGCCGCCTTGGCTGCGTGTAAACTCGAGCAAATGGAGGAGGGGCAAAAGATCTTGTGCGAAGAGCTAATTCTCCACACCCTCAACAAGGGTCTGTTGGGCCAAATCACACAAGCAACACACTTGTGTGATTTGGCCCATGCCCCTCCTCCTCCTCCTGCCACACCTCCAGCACCACAGCCACAGCCTGGAAGGAAGCGTGGAAGGAAGACCAGAGTGTGAGAACCTGGGTTCAGTCTGGTCTGACAGAAGATGCAGCCTCTTCTAGTACCACAGCCTGGGAACATAGATGTCATCTGCTGCTGTTCCGGGTTTCTTGGACTTCAGGACCAGACTTCTCTCCCTCAGACATGTACTCCTCAGGCCACCAATTTTTGCGTTTAAATAGTTGATGTGTGCCCTGGGGGCCAAAGGCTTCGCTAATCTCCCCAGTTTCTCCAGCGCTGCCTCCCTCTTTTTTTGTTACTGACACCTAAATAAAGGGTTTTTTTAGTTTGAAGAAATACTTGCGTATGTGTTTTACTTCAAAAAGGACAATTTATTTGTGAGCAAGCAGGTACATTTAAAAAATACAAAGTGAAATAAATAACAAGGGGCACCAACACTAAACAACCTCCTGTAGATTAAAAAAGAAAAACAAAATACAAAAAAAAAAAAAAATGGTGTTGTGGTAAGTTGACACAGAAAACACACCCCAAAAAATGCAAAGATGAGCAAACAGACAAAAAAGGAGATGTTGATGAAAAAAACCAACCACAAAATTCCCCCCCAAAAAACAAAACAAAAAGAAAATTGTGTAGATGTGACGATTTAAAATATTGTATTCCTGAAATGAGTAAAAAAGACTCAAGAAATACGTTCGGGAGAAGTGTGTGTGACTTTGAGCATCAAAAGAAGTTCATTCTTGCAGCATTGTAAAGAACAAGAGAATGCGCTTCATGAAAGGATTTTTAACATTGCAGCGTGACGAATGTGCTATATCGATTACGAGCAGTAGTTTTACCTGAGCGAGCACTTCCGTGTCCGAATTTGATTGTGAGCATGCATGGCACCTTGTCCGTCGGAGTAGGCTACACATGATCGGAGTATGTCCGATCAGAGCAATTTGTCTGAAAATTTTACCGGCAAGTTGGAAAAGTTGGTCAGTCGGATATTCCGATGGAAACAGTCCGATGGAGACCACACACAGTCGGAATGTCCGATAGGACACATTCCGTCGGAATCTCCGACCGTGTGTACTTGGGCTTAGTCTTCTTAGACTTAGTCATTTTATTTTTATATTATTTATATTTAATTTTTATTTTGTTGTTATGGTTCAATGTGCACTGACTGCAGTCTGCACTGCAGGATATGCTGTAGTAACTTTAATTTATAATTTTGTATTTTATGATTTTATCTTCTGTGTCCACTGTTCAATTTATTTGGGTTGCTTTATTAAAGTACTGTTATTTACATTACTGGACTATTCTTTTATTCATAAAATTAATGATTCAGTTGAATATGAATATTATAATGAATAATAATATAAGACAATTTTATATAAATCATTTTTTTTTAATATATAAAAAAAGCAAATTTCGGTTTTGGTGCTGTTTCGGTATTGGTTTTGGTTTTCGGCCTAGTGTATTTTTCATTTTCGCTTTCGCTTTCGGCACGAAAAAACCCATTCGGTGCACCCCTAACAAAAAGGTATTAAACTTATCACGGCGGGAACAGCCATTGAAGATGCGAGACAAATTAACAAGGGTATGAATAAAGAAAAAGAGACAAGGATGCAATAAACAGAGAACATAAAGTCAATATATACCGATGCATTTAGAGTATTTCAACTCTTCTTCAGGGAAATGGATCAGCATAAGTACAATATATATCTATGAAGAAAAAACAACATGAGAGGTAAGTATGGCTAATGTTCAAAGTACATAAATATAAGCATGCCAACATCAAATCCTAAGACAGATGTATATTATACTGACCCTGTATTGAGAGCTCAATTCATCATACACGCATCCAAGGAGTTTGTTGTATATATGACACATAAAAACATGCAGCCATGGAAGGCGGGAATTGCGCTGTCCTGTGCTCCCTCACACTGGTCAAAACCTAGGGGGTGGGGCCCGACCGTTCACCCCTCCAAATCAGCTGCACCAGGGTTAGTCCCAAGAAAGGGCGTCTGTGGAGTCCCTCAAATGAGATCCGCAGAGGGTAATCTGGACAAGTTAGTAGAGAAATAAGCAACAGTATGATGTCGCTCGTCAGTAATACATTGTGATTACATTAAGAGCAACTATGCTGAATGTATTACAGACGAGCGACATCATACTGTTGCCTATTTCCCTACTAACTTGTCCAGATTACCCGGGCTCATTTGATGGACTCCACAGACGCCTTTTGTTGGGACCAACCCTGGTGCAGTTGATTTGGAAGGGTGAATCCCTACTGTCGGGCCCCACCCCCTAGGTTTGGACCAGTGTGAGGGGGCACAGTGCAGCGCAATTCCCGCCTTCCATGGCTCCATGTTTTTATGTGTCATATATACAACAAACTCTTTGGATGCATGTATGATGAATTGAGCTCTCAATACAGGGTCAGTATAATATACATATGTCCTAGGATTTGATGTTACCATGATTATATTTATGTACTTTGAACATTAGCCATACGTACCTCTCATGTTGTTTTTTCTTCATAGATATATATTGTACTTATGCTGATCCATTTCCCTGAAGAAGAGTTGAACTACTTGAAACGCGTTGGAATTTATTGCCTGTATTTGCTCTCTATGTTCTTTGTTTATTGCATCCTTGTCCCTTTTCTTTATTTATACACTTGTTAATTTGTCTCACATCTTCATGGGCTGTTCCCGCCCTGATAAGTTTAATACCTTTTTGTAAATAAAGCCTTTAACAATATACTATACTTTTTTGTCCTTTCCCTAAAAAGTCCCCCTGAGGTAATTTTATTGGTACATACAAGTAATTTTGGGATGCGGGTCAGGCCAAATCCAGACCAACTGCAGCACTCCCCCATGCATGACACCAGGGAGGGAAATGGCTAATTGAGCCCAATTTGGACATTTTCACTTTTCTTTTAAACATGATTTTTTTTTTCAAAATTTTAAATCTTTTTTTGTATGTTTAGCAAAAAATAAAAACCCCAGCTGTGAATAAATACCACCAAAAGAAAGCTCTATTTGTGGGGGAAAAAATGATAAAAATTTCATTTGGGTACAGTGTTGTATGACCGCGCAATTGTCATTCAAAGTGCATCAGCGCCGAAAGCTGAAAAGTGGTCTGGGCAGGAGGGGGGTTTAAGTGCCCAGTAAGCAAGTGGTTAATCACAACATTGAATTAAGCTGCAATCAATAAATCCACATCTAACTTGTTTAAAGTGGTTTGGAAGAGAAACAAAAATCAAATAGAAAAGTTCCATCAATACTTTTACTACAATAAATGGTGACAATAATTCATATTACATTGTTCATCACTATAATGGAGGCTCATCCCTACAAAATGAAACATTCCTCATCTATCATATCTAATGACAGGACATATATTATTTGTTGATAATTATAATTTCTAAAGAAACAAATACAAGTCAAAATCAGTGTTTAATAGGGGTGCAACGGATCAAAAAACTCACGGATCGGATCGTTCCTCGGATCACCCAATAATAATTGAATTTGCTAAAACCTGTGAAAATTCCACCACCATATAGTCCCCACTGTAATATACATCTCCCCCACTGTAATAATGGCTGAGCATGGCTGGGTATCGCCGAGTATGGCTGGGTATCGCCGAGTATTGTACGGTATGGCTGGGTATGGCCAGAGTATTGGAAGAGTATTGGCAGGTTATGGCAGAGTATTGGCAGGATATTGCAGAGTATTGGCAGGATATGGCAGTGTATTGGCAGGGTATGGCAGAGTATTGGCACGGTATGGCAGAGTATTGCAGATTATTGGCAGGGTATTGCAGAGTATTGGCAGGGTATTGCAGAGTATTGCTGGGTATGGCCAGAGTATTGGAAGAGTATTGGTAGGGTATGGCAGAGTATTGGCAGGATAGTGCAGAGTATTGACAGGGTATGGCAGAATATTGGCAGGGTATGGCAGGATATTGGCAGGGTATGGCAGAGTATGGCAGAGAATTGGCAGGGTATCGCAGAGTATTGGCAGGGTATCGCAGAGTATTGGCAGGGCATTGGCAGAGTATTGCAGAGTATTGGCAGGGTATGGCAGAGTATTGCACAGTATTGCAGGGTATTGGCAGAGTATTGGCAGGGTATGGCAGAGTATGGCTGGGTATTGCATAGTATGGCTGGGTATTGCAGAGTATTGGCAGGGTATGGAGGGATGGCTGTGACTGCACTTGTCACAGAGCAGCACTGTGGGCTCTACAGATGCAGCCCACAGCGCTGCTGCCAGCCCATCTCTCCCTTCCACTGTACAGATCAGTACACAGAGGGGAGAGAGGAACCGGCGTCATGACGCCGGTTTGTTTACAAGTGATCGCTCAGTCATTTGATGGAGAGATCACATTGTAAACACAGACAGGTGCACCAAGATGGCTGCCACTTTGGAACTAGGCCAAATCCGTGGCCTTTCCTAAGGCCTAGACCATGGATCGCTCCACAGCGTGTGCCGATCCGAACAGGGTGACCCGTTTGGATCACGGAACGGTGACGATCCGTTGCACCCCCAGTGTTTACCCCTTTAGGCTGAAGTGTGTCTAAATGGTCAATCCAATAAACTTCTCGATTCTTTAAAGCCAGTTCCCTGACCCCCCCCCCCCCCGTCTATTTACAGATACTCCATCAATGACCATATATCTTAATTGGGATAGTGTGCTTCTTTTTCTACAAAATGCCTAGATAATTGCCTAGTAATTTTTCTAATTTGTCCCGAACTGAATATTTATATCTTGCAATTCTATCTTTTACTTTTTGAGTTGTTTCTCCTACATAAACAAGTCCACATTGACATTTAATAATATATATAATGTAGGATGACTGACAGGTGAAATAATCTTCAATATTTGGAGGACCTGTTCCCCCCATGACCTTTTTAGGTCCTCCTAATTTTGGTTCTTTCCCATGTCTTTCTTTTTTTCAAATGTATTGTTTATTGAATTTTCAACATGGGGCAAGGCCCCTAAAAGGTATAGTAGTAACATGGAAAATTAAGGTGGCAGCCTCCCAACATCATGACACAACAGGAAGTAGCGTCCATCTGACCGATTCATACTCAGTTGAGAATTCTATAAATGGCATAAACAGATATCTCCCGGCTACCCAATTCAAGTATTTCCGAGTACATCCAGATGTTTAAGCTGACGGGTAGCCCACATCTCCAGTCTCCCACTGGTTATTTACCTACAGTGTAAGGTGAATGAGTTAGGGGCAGCGACTGAAACTAAAAGAAGAAAGAAGGAAAGATAAGTATAGAAAGGGGGGGAAGAAAAAAGGGGGGGTGGTAAGGAAGGGAGGGGGGAGAAGGGGATGGGACAGGTGGCGTTTGAGTGCGTTCTCCTCTGAGGTTCGTGTATTGTTTCCGTCTTATATTTGTTATAAGGTTTTAGCTCTCAAGAGGGATTTACCCTCTTCTGAGTGTATAAACATGTTCCAAAGGGTCCAAGTTTTGTTGTAGGTTTCATGTCTGTCTTGGGCTGTCATTATCAAATCCTCCCTCTTATTTATATCTTCCACTTTCCGTATTCACATTGCTGTGGTCAGTGGACATTGCTGTTTCTAGAGCAGGGGAATGCAGGATTTGGCTGCATTCATCAAGTGTCGTAGTATGGACTTTTTATAGATTCTGAGGGGTATAGAAGATATATGAAGTAGAAAGAATGCTGAATTTCAGTGCATATTGAGGATTTGAGGGAAAAAATTGATCATACTCTGCTTCTGTGTTGTATTAAAGGTGCGGCAGAGGTCCGTCTCCCATTTTGTAATCCATGACAGAATTGGTTGCTGGAGAGGTGTATTTAAAAGGGAATACATTTTGGAAAGGACTTGTGAGAATGGTTCTGTCTATGACCAGCACTCCTCAAATGTAGTCAGGGGCCTAATGTAATTTTGGGGGTTTGAGATTGTTTGGAGGAAGTGATGGATCTGTGCTGCGTTCCAAAACGAGAGTCGGAATGAGCCCGTAGGACCCATTAACTCTGGAATGGAAGGCCACCTATCCTGTGTCACAAACTGGGAGGCCTTTATGCAGTTAGAGTTTTTTTAGTGCTTGAAATTGTGTAGGTGAGGTCCTGGGGGAAATCTTGGGTTACCCAGTATTGGAGTTAAAGGCAACATTTTAGTTGTCAGGGAGGTCTGTAGCGTGGCATGATAGGACTGTTGTAAGGTATTCGCTATCAGAAGGTGAGATTTTGTCTCTGGGGGCAAGGAGTCACTGCACCATAGTGCCTTCCTTAAGGGGATGGTAGTTTGATGTTGTTCGTTTTGTACCCATAGCTTGGATTTTTGGTGGCGACTTCAGTCTATAACCCTGCCCAAGTGTATTGCCTGATAGTAGTTCCTGATTTCAGGCAGCACTAGGCCCCCATAATGCTTTGGCATGGAGAGTTGGGAATGGGAGGTGCGTGGTTTTTTGTGTGCCCAATGAAGCGGGTGAAGAGAGCTTGTTAGTGGTACCTCTATATGTGGAGCTGGTGAGCGGCTTGGAGTCCGGTCTTCCTTCATGTCTTCACGTGCTGCCGCCATCTTGGTTTCCAGTTGTGAGAGTCAAAATAATCTCTGAATTTGGTGTGGATCTGGCAGATCTGTTGTTTCTCTTAGTAGACCTTTTTCTCGAGGTGTACATAGTGCGCTATGTTAGATGAAATTGTTAGATTAGGTGGGAGACAGCGGGAGCTCAGTAAAATAACGTCTCTATCCCGCCATGCCCAGGCCACGCCCCCCCATGTCTTTCTTGTACTCAAAGCACCAGTATGATAAAGGGGAAACGTTTTTGTCACCTGCACAAAGGATATAACATCAATATTAAAGATCATTTTACCTGTCAGTCATCCTACGTTATATATATTACTAAATTACCCTCTTAACACTCTGGGGTTGATTTACTAAAGGCAAATCCACTTTGCACTAAAAGTGCACTTGGAAGTGCAGTCGTTGTAGATTTGAGGGGGGCGTACAGGGAAAATAAAAAACAGCATTTTTGTTTGCAGATGATTGGATGATAAAATCAGCAGAGCTTCTCCTCAGATCTACAGCGACTGCACTTCCAGTATACTTTTCAAGTGTACTCGCAGTGCATATTTGCATTTAGTAAATGCAGGAGTGAGCCTGCATGTCTGCCCCATTAGGAAGTGGCTTCCTATGGAGACAGAAACAGAAAGGGAGGAGCCAGGATCTCCAGCGGAGGACCCCAGAAAAGGATGTTCAGGGCGGCTCTATATATAATACCAGTGCAGGTGAGTATGTTTATTATTTTTCATTTTTGTAAAAAAATAGGATTTTTATAACAGCTTACCTGTAAAATCCTTTTCTTGGAGTACATCATGGGACACAGAGCTACAGTAATAACTGTATGGGTTATGTGGCACTTTCAAGTGATGGACACTGGCACATCCTAAACAAGAAGTTAAATTCCCCATATAACCCCTACCCTTACCGGGAGTACCTTTTTTGTAGCAAAGCAATACACGTGTAACCACAAAGAGGGGAGGGACCTCTGTGTCCCGTGATGTACTCCAAGAAAAGGATTTTACAGGTAAGCTGTTATAAAAATCCTATTTTCTTTATCGTACATCACAGAACACAGAGTCGCAGTAATAACTGTATTGGATGTCCTAGAGCAATGCCACCTGAGGGAAGGGGACACAACAAAAATAGGGTGCAATCAGACCTGAGGACCTATACTGCTGCCTGCAACACACTGCGCCCAAAGGTGATATCCTCATGCCTTCTTACATCCACCTTATAGAATCTGGTGAATGTATGGACTGAAGACCAGGTTGAGGCCTTGCAGATTTGATGCACTGCCCATGAAGCACTAACAGCCCTGGTGGAGTGCACTTTGACCTAAATGGTGGAACCTTCTTCTTCAAGCCATAAGCTTGAATAATTACCTGCCGAATCCATTCGGCAATAGCGGATTTTGATGCTGCCTGTTTTTTCCTAGGACCTTCAGGCAACATGAACAAGCTATCTGTTTTCCGAATCTGATCAGTCGCCATCCAAAGAGTGTAGTGACTTTTCTTCCTTAGAACAGGTATCTGGAAAAAATGAAGGTAAAACAATATCCTGGTTTATAGAAATTGTGTGGCAAGGAGTCAATTATAGATACTGCACCTCATCCCTGAATAAATCACATCAAAAGCAACAAAGGAAAAAATGGGATTATCATGGTGCCTTTGTACAGATAGACAGAGACAAAACACATATGAATGATTCATGGGGGCACCTATATATATAATTTCTTTCATGCAGCCTCTGATTTTAATTGTATATGTGTTTTTCTTTCTTTTGTAGAATCGTTGTCTTTGTTGACATTATATTCTATTGCCCCCTGAGGAAGCCATTTTTATGGGGAAACATGTAGGGAAGACTGACCAGATAGCATCTTAAGGCCATCGCCATCTCGGCCTAATATGTTGCAAGCTCTTGGCTGTCTGAAAATTGGATAGAATATATCTATTTTGTGTTTAAACCATTTAATTGTTTGATACAATACTACTCCATCCTTGTGAACAATTAAACAAGGCTCTTTACGAGAAGGAGCTGCCAACTCTGAAACTCTTCTTGCAGAAGAAAAAGCTACCAGAAAAACTAGTTTCCTTGTCAAAAAGAACCAAAGGAATATGTTGTATCGGGTCAAAAGGCTGTTTCTGTAATGCTGACAGAACTAAATTCAAGCCCCAAGGGTTCAGTGGTGCTCTAACCGCGGGATTAAGCTGCGTTACCTCCTGTATAAAGCTTTCAATAAAAAAAAAAGCGAAGCAAGTGGACGCTGAAACCATACTGATAAGGCCGAAACCTAGCCCTTGATGGTAGTGCCAGCTTCATCTCTAACCCCATTTGCAGTTGCTAGCATGCCAACCCCTGGATTCACAGCAAGAAACATATGCTTTCCAGACTCTATGATAAATGACTCTGGAAGCCGATTTCCTTGCATTAATCAAGGTAGGTATCACTGAGCCTGTAAGCCCATGATTCCTTAAAATGTGGGTTTCAATAGCCAAACCATTAAATTTAGCGTTTGTAAAGTAGGATGGAACACTGGTCCCTGCTATAGCAGGTCTGGACTTGGTGGTAGGGGCCATGGGGCCCCTACCACCATCTCTTCTCTTTCTGCATACCAAGATCTTCTGGGCCACAAGAACTAATGACTTCCCTTCCTGCTTGATCCTGTGAAGAAGGTTGAGGTAGCAGCAGAATAGGAGGGAATACAAAAATCAGTGAGAACTGACCCCAGGGGGTCACTAACGAATCTGTTCCGCATACGAGTAGATCCCTTGTTCTTAACACAAAGTTGTCGACTTTGTTAAACCTGGATGCAAACAGACCTACATCTGGGATGCGCTAAAATAAAAATAATAAGATAATAAAGGATAGCTGCTAACACAATATTGTTGGATACAGTAATATGATTTGGGGTAAGTGATGTTGTGCTAAAAAATGGTGGTATTGAACAAAAAGTTCATCAGTGATGTTGAATGGATGTATTATCTAAAACATAGTCCATCAGAAATGCACATGAGACTGAAGAGAGAGCTGTCATCAACACCCGATATAACTGACTCTTACCGTCAGTGCATTGGCTATACACAGTGAATAGATTTATATTATATCAAATCCACGTTTCCTCCTACTCGTCAAACGGTCCACTCAGTTAGAGCAAGAGATCCTTCTTCCACTGACCCACCAGATGCAATCAACCCAATCTCGGAAATAAACTTGACAAAAGAGTATTCTTCCAAAGGTATAGTATGGCGGCCACATACAGTATGTAGAAAATGGAAGAAAAACTCTCATTGTGCAGACAACCGACAAAAGGCAAATTTATTTTATAAAAATTACATCTAACTCACGTATAATCAATATAATACAGGCAACAGGAAAGCGTACAGCGCTTCCTACCAGCAAGATGGCAGCCACGCCTCCATCCACAACGCTACATCACTCGTACTTTACTAAACCCAATGTTTCATCACAAATGTGCATCTTCAGGGGCGTGGCGTTGCTCTTTATATAGGAGTAGGTACTTGCGTTTCATGGGGCGGAAGTAGTCAGTTCCCGACCCCTGAGCCGCATAACCAAGAAATTGTATGTGCTCCACTAAACGGAACACAAAAATTAAAACAAAAAGACAGATGTAGCTTGCGCCGAATCATGTCCTCAAAAAGTTGAGGAAGTAGAAGAAAAACTGGAGTCCCAGTCAGTGGCCATGATATAGCTCAAAGTACAGCTAGAAAGGTTGCAGAGAGAACAAAAGTACCTACGCTACAAATTGGAAGATCAGGTAAATCGCAGCAGGAGGAAAAATCTAAGGATTAGAGGGTTGCCGGAGCTGTCCGGTGAGGACTTACAAGAAAAAATGGACAAAGTATTTGGTCCGCTATTAGGGAACGCAGAAACGGCAAAGATTAAATTTGAGAGAATACATAGGATCAGAAAACAAGCAGAAATGTCAGGGGAAATACCAAGAGACGTGATCGCTAGATTTCATAACTACAAAGATAAAGAACAGATATGGACAAATCTTAAAATAACAGTGGCCAAATATGAGGAGTCTTTATTACAGATCCATCCCGACCTGGCACCAGAAACACTTAGAAGAAGAAAGCTGCTGAAATCCCTGCTGGAAGTGTTAAGGATTAATAATATACAATATTTTTGGGGATTAACTGCTTGTCTTATAGGGAAGAAAGAGGGCCGGTCGGCAACTTTAAGATTATCAGAAGATAAGGAAGAATTCTGCAAAAAGTTGGACATTCCGTTAGTGGAGATACCAGGCTGGTGGGAAACACATGAGAAATTATTCAATGCCATGGACCAACAACAGTGGCATCTGATCGAAAAAAAAGAAGAAAACATCAGAGAAGAAACCAGAGAAAAGATGAAGGGGGTGGACTGGATAGGGGGCAGAGGCCTGCTATAGGCACCATAGATGGAGCTCAACCTTTGGGGGGGATCCGATGAGCAGGAAGGTCGGGGTAGGCCACGGATCCCAAGGCCTTGGGAAGGCTAAAGTCCCTCACAGGGTGTGGGGTTAGGGGGAGAGGGGGGGAACAGGTTGGAGGGACTGGGAGGATCGGGTGGGGGGCGGGGTGGGGTTTCTCTCCAGTATAGTGTAAAAGAGATATCTGAAGGCCTAGTCTGCCACAGCTCAGAAAGGGTAGAATATCAATGTTTGGTCGCAGTGAGCTCCGGTAAAGATAGCTAAAATGGAAGATAGACAAACCTCAGGGAATCTTGAGAAGAGAAGGCTACATGAGGAAGAATGGGGGTTGTGGGACACTCAGGATATAAGATGACCACATTGAAGATAGTATCCTATAATGTACGCGGGCTTAATACCCCCATAAAAAGAGCTAACATCCTAGGAGAAATTACGAATCTCAAAGCCGACATCATCTTACTCCAAGAGACGCACAGTGCGCTATGTTAGATGAAATTGTTAGATTAGGTGGGAGACGGCGGGAGCTCTGTAAAATAACGTCTCTATCCCGCCATGCCCAGGCCACGCCCCCCCATGTCTTTCTTGTACTCAAAGCACCAGTATGATAAAGGGGAAACGTTTTTGTCACCCGCACAAAGGATATAACATCAATATTAAAGATCATTTTACCTGTCAGTCATCCTACGTTATATATATTACTAAATTAACCTCTTAACACTCTGGGGTTGATTTACTAAAGGCAAATCCACTTTGCACTAAAAGTGCACTTGGAAGTGCAGTCTTTGTAGATTTGAGGGGGGCGTACAGGGAAAATAAAAAACAGCATTTTTGTTAGCAGATGATTGGATGATAAAATCAGCAGAGCTTCTCCTCAGATCTACAGCGACTGCACTTCCAGTATACTTTTCAAGTGTACTCGCAGTGGATATTTGCATTTAGTAAATGCAGGAGTGAGCCTGCATGTCTGCCCCATTAGGAAGTGGCTTCCTATGGAGACAGAAACAGAAAGGGAGGAGCCAGGATCTCCAGCGGAGGACCCCAGAAAAGGATGTTCAGGGCGGCTCTATATATAATACCAGTGCAGGTGAGTATGTTTATTATTTTTCATTTTTGTAAAAAAATAGGATTTTTATAACAGCTTACCTGTAAAATCCTTTTCTTGGAGTACATCATGGGACACAGAGCTATAGTAATAACTGTATGGGTTATATGGCACTTTCAAGTGATGGACACTGGCACATCCTAAACAAGAAGTTAAATTCCCCATATAACCCCTACCCTTACCGGGAGTACCTGTTTTGTAGCAAAGCAATACACGTGTAACCACAAAGAGGGGAGGGACCTCTGTGTCCCATGATGTACTCCAAGAAAAGGATTTTACAGGTAAGCTGTTATAAAAATCCTATTTTCTTTATCGTACATCACAGAACACAGAGTCACAGTAATAACTGTATGGGATGTCCTAGAGCAATGCCACCTGAGGGGAGGGGACACAACAAAAATAGGGTGCAATCAGACCTGAGGACCTATACTGCTGCCTGCAACACACTGCGCCTAAAGGTGATATCCTCATGCCTTCTTACATCCACCTTATAGAATCTGGTGAATGTATGGACTGAAGACCAGGTTGAGGCGTTGCAGATTTGATGCACTGCCCATGAAGCACTAACAGCCCTGGTGGAGTGCACTTTGACCTAAATGGTGGAACCTTCTTCTTCAAGCCATAAGCTTGAATAATTACCTGCCGAATCCATTCGGCAATAGCGGATTTTGATGCTGCCTGTTTTTTCCTAGGACCTCCAGGCAACATGAACAAGCTATCTGTTTTCCGAATCTGATCAGTCGCCATCCAAAGAGTGTAGTGACTTTTCTTCCTTAGAACAGGTATCTGGAAAAAATGAAGGTAAAACAATATCCTGGTTTATAGAAATTGTGTGGCAAGGAGTCAATTATAGATACTGCACCTCATCCCTGAATAAATCACATCAAAAGCAACAAAGGAAAAAATGGGATTATCATGGTGCCTTTGTACAGATAGACAGAGACAAAACACATATGAATGATTCATGGGGGCACCTATATATATAATTTCTTTCATGCAGCCTCTGATTTTAATTGTATATGTGTTTTTCTTTCTTTTGTAGAATCGTTGTCTTTGTTGACATTATATTCTATTGCCCCCGAGGAAGCCATTTTTATGGGGAAACATATAGGGAAGACTGACCAGATAGCATCTTAAGGCCATCGCCATCTCGGCCTAATATGTTGCAAGCTCTTGGCTGTCTGAAAATTGGATAGAATATATCTATTTTGTGTTTAAACCATTTAATTGTTTGATACAATATTACTCCATCCTTGTGAACGATTAAACAAGGCTCTTTATGAGAAGGAGCTGCCAACTCTGAAACTCTTCTTGCAGAAGAAAAAGCTACCAGAAAAACTAGTTTCCTTGTCAAAAAGAACCAAAGGAATATGTTGTATCGGGTCAAAAGGCTGTTTCTGTAATGCCGACAGAACTAAATTCAAGCCCCAAGGGTTCAGTGGTGCTCTAACCGCGGGATTAAGCTGCGTTACCTCCTGTATAAAGCTTTCAATAAAAAAAATGCGAAGCAAGTGGACGCTGAAACCATACTGATAAGGCCGAAACCTAGCCCTTGATGGTAGTGCCAGCTTCATCTCTAACCCCATTTGCAGTTGCTAGCATGCCAACCCCTGGATTCACAGCAAGAAACATATGCTTTCCAGACTCTATGATAAATGACTCTGGAAGCCGATTTCCTTGCATTAACCACTTTCAGACCGGACCATTTTGCTGGTAAATGACCAGAGGTCTTTTTACACTTTGGCACTGCGCTGCTTTAACTGGTAATTACGCGGTCATGCAATGTTGTACCCAAACAAAATTTGCGTCCTTTTCTTCCCACAAATAGAGCTTTCTTTTGATGGTATTTGATTGCCTCTGCGATTTTTATTTTTTGCGATATAAACGTAAAAAGACCGCAAATTTTGAAAAAAAATGATATTTTCTACTTTTTGTTATTAGAAAAATCCAATAAACTCAATTTTAGTCATACATTTAGGCCAAAATGTATTCAGCCACATGTCTTTGGTAAAAAAAAAGTCAATAATTGTATATTTATTGGTTTGCGCAAAAGTTGTCACATCTACAAACTAAGGTACGTTTTCTGGAATTTACGCAGCTTTTAGTTTACGACTGCCTATCTCATTTCTTGAGGTGCTAAAATGGCAGGGCAGTACAAAACCCCCCCAAATGACCCCATTTTGGAAAGTAGACCCCCTAAGGAAATTGATAAGAGGCATGTTGAGCCCATTGAATATTTTATTTTTTTGCCTCAAGCGATTGAATAATGACAAAAAAAAATTTTTTTTTTTTTTTTACACAAAGTTGTCACTAAATGATATATTGCTCACACATGCTATGGGCGTATGTGAAATGACACCCCATTTTAGAAAGTAGACACCCCAAGCTATTTGCTGAGAGGCATGTTGAGTTCATGGAATATTTTATATTTTGCCACAAGTTGCGGGAAAATTACAAACTTTTTTTTTTTTTTTTTTTTTTTTAACAAAGTTGTCACTAAATGATATATTGCTCATGCATGCCATGGGCATATGTGAAATGACACCCCAAAATAAATTCTGCTGCTTCTCCTGAGTACGAGGATACCACATATGTGGGACTTTTTGGGAGCCTAGCCGCGTACGGGGCCCCGAAAACCAAGCACCGCCTTCAGGCTTTCTAAGGGCGTAAATTTTTGAGTTCACTTCTCACTACCTATTACAGTTTTGAAGGCCATAAAATGCCAAGATGGCACAAAACCCCCACAAATGACCCCATTTTAGAAAGTAGACACCCCAAGCTATTTGCTGAGAGGCATGTTGAGTCCATGGAATATTTTATATTTTGCCACAAGTTGCGGGAAAATTACAAACTTTTTTTTTTTTTTTTTTTTTTTCACAAAGTTGTCACTAAATGATATATTGCTCACGCATGCCATGGGCATATGTGAAATGACACCCCAAAATAAATTCTGCTGCTTCTCCTGAGTATGGGGATACCACATATGTGGGACTTTTTGGGAGCCTAGCCGCGTACGGGGCCCCGAAAACCAAGCACCGCCTTCAGGCTTTCTAAGGGCGTTACAGTTTTGAAGGCCATAAAATGCCAAGATGGCACAAACCCCCCCCAAATGACCCCATTTTGGAAAGTAGACACCCCTAAATTTAGGGGTACACTAGTGAGACTAGGTAATAAATGGCGGGTGCCCTGAAACTATAAAAAAATAACTAACCAACCAGCGTCACCTGTAACAGTTATATGGTGATCACTGGTGAAAGGGTTAACTAGGGGGCAATCGGGGGGCTTTATGCGGTAGTATATGGGGGTCCCTGGCGCTATAAAAAGCTGCAGCGAACCTAAATACCTACCTGCCTAACTAGCGTCACCTGTGACACTAATACAGCGATCAGAAAAACGATCGCTTATTAGGCTGGGTTCACACTGGAGCGATGCGGGAACGCCACGAATGCGCGGCGGGTTCCCGCATCGCATGCCTCCCGGCGGCAGTTCACACTGCCCTATGCGAACTGCTGGGAGTGTCAGTGAAATGTTACTGACACCCCCAGATCAGTTCGCATATCGCAGTGCGATCTGCAAACTCGGATCGCATGGTGTGAACACCCATGCGATCCGATTCTGCTGCGGGCCAAAAAAAGGGTCCCGTGCGAATTTGCGGCGGGTGCGGCGGGTGCGGCGAATGGCTGAACTCGAATCGCACAGAGATCGGATGTGATTTGCACTGCAGTGCGGTGCGAATCACATCCGTTCTCATAAACCGCTGCAATGTGAACCCAGCCTTAGTGACACTGGCGACGGGGGGTGATCACGGGGTTAAACCTTTATTGGGGGGGTTAGGGGGGTACCTTAGAACTAAAGGGGGCTAACCCTAACTGCCCTAACAGTTATTAGTCACAAATGACACCCGCCGGGTGATCAGGGGGTTAAACCTTTATTAGGTAATAAATGGCGGGTGCCCTGAAACTATAAAAAAATAACTAACCAACCAGCGTCACCTGTAACAGTTATATGGTGATCACTGGTGAAAGGGTTAACTAGGGGGCAATCAGGGGGCTTTATGCGGTAGTATATGGGGGTCCCTGGCGCTATAAAAAGCTGCGGCGAACCTAAATACCTACCTGCCTAACTAGCGTCACCTGTGACACTAATACAGCGATCAGAAAAATGATCGCTTATTAGGCTGGGTTCACACTGGAGCGATGCGGAAACGCCGCGAATCCGCGGCGGGTTCCCGCATCGCATGCCTCCCGGCGGCAGTTCACACTGCCCTATGCGAACTGCTGGGAGTGTCAGTGAAATGTTACTGACACCCCCAGATCAGTTCGCATATCGCAGTGCGATCTGCAAACTCGGATCGCATGGTGTGAACACCCATGCGATCCGATTCTGCTGCGGGCCAAAAAAAGGGTCCCGTGCGAATTTGCGGCGGGTGCGGCGGGTGTGGCGGGTGCGGCGGGTGCGGCGAATGGCTGAACTCGAATCGCACAGAGATCGGATGTGATTTGCACTGCAGTGCGGTGCGAATCACATTCGTTCTCATAAACCGCTGCAATGTGAACCCAGCCTTAGTGACACTGGCGACGGGGGGTGATCACGGGGTTAAACCTTTATTGGGGGGGTTAGGGGGGTACATTAGAACTAAAGGGGGCTAACTCTAACTGCCCTAACAGTTATTACAGTCACAAATGACACCAATGCAAAAAAAAAAAAAAAAAAAAAAAAAAATGACATTGGTGTCACTGTGACTGGGGGGCAGGGGTAATTGGGGGGGTGATCGGGGGGTAAAGGGGGGGTGTGAGTGTGCCTGGCATGTTCTACTGTGTGTGTAGAGTGTTGGTGCAACTTACTGATCCGCTCTCCTCCGTGTCGGAACGAAAAATACCGACACGGAGGAGAGAATACATCACTTCCTCTCCTGTGTTTACATTACAGGAGAGGAAGTGATGTCACCGGGGATTTCTATTCGTCGGGAGCGATCGCGAGGGGGTGGCCATGAATGAATGGCCGTCCCCTCGTCCGGGATCGCTCCCGTACGAAAACCGACCGCCGCAGGCACCGGGCGGGGGCCCGATCGGGCCCCCGACCCGCGGGAGGCAAGGGACGTACATGTATGTCCTTATGCCTGCCCGTGCCATTGTACCGACGTACATCGGCGTGCGGCGGTCGGCAACTGGTTAATCAAGGTAGGTATCACTGAGCCTGTAAGCCCATGATTCCTTAAAATGTGGGTTTCAATAGCCAAACCATTAAATTTAGCGTTTGTAAAGTAGGATGGAACACTGGTCCCTGCTATAGCAGGTCTGGACTTGGTGGTAGGGGCCATGGGGCCCCTACCACCATCTTTACTCTTTCTGCATACCAAGATCTTCTGGGCCACAAGAACTAATGACTTCCCTTCCTGCTTGATCCTGTGAAGAAGGTCGAGGTAGCAGCAGAATAGGAGGGAATACAAAAATCTGTGAGAACTGACCCCAGGGGGTCACCAACGAATCTGTTCCGCATACGAGTAGATCCCTTGTTCTTTACACAAAGTTGTCGACTTTGTTAAACCTGGATGCAAACAGACCTACATCTGGGATTCCCCATCTTGGAATATAGCCAGGAAGACATCCGGATGAAGTAACCATTCCCCCGGGAACAACTGCTGGTAACTTAAGTAGTCTAAAGAGCAAGATTTGCTGCGCTAAAATAAAAATAATAAGATAATAAAGGATAGCTGCTAACACAATATTGTTGGATACAGTAATATGATTAGGGGTAAGTGATGTTGTGCTAAAAAATGGTGGTATTGAACAAAAAGTTCATCAGTGATGTTGAATGGATGTATTATCTAAAACATAGTCCATCAGAAATGCACACGAGACTGAAGAGAGAGCTGTCATCAACACCCGATATAACTGACTCTTACCGTCAGTGCATTGGCTATACACAGTGAATAGATTTATATTATATCAAATCCACGTTTCCTCCTACTCGTCAAACGGTCCACTCAGCTAGAGCAAGAGATCCTTCTTCCACTGACCCACCAGATGCAATCAACCCAATCTCGGAAATAAACTTGACAAAAGAGTATGCTTCCAAAGGTATAGTATGGCGGCCACATACAGTATGTAGAAAATGGAAGAAAAACTCTCATTGTGCAGACAACCGACAAAAAGCAAATTTATTTTATAAAAATTACATCTAACTCACGTATAATCAATATAATACAGGCAACAGGAAAGCGTACAGGGCTTCCTACCAGAAAGATGGCAGCCACGCCTCCATCCACAACGCTACATCACTCGTACCTTACTAAACCCAATGTTTCGTCATAAATGTGCATCTTCAGGGGCATGGCGTTGCTCTTTATATAGAAGTAGGTACTTGCGTTTCATGGGGCGGGAGTAGTCAGTTCCCGACCCCTGAGCCGCATAACCAAGAAATTGTATGTGCTCCACTAAACGGAACACAAAAATGAAAACAAAAAGACAGATGTAGCTTGCGCCGAATCATGTCCTCAAAAAGTTGAGGAAGTAGAAGAAAAACTGGAGTCCCAGTCAGTGGCCATGATATAGCTCAAAGTACAGCTAGAAGGGTTGCAGAGAGAACAAAAGTACCTACGCTACAAATTGGAAGATCAGGTAAATCGCAGAAGGAGGAAAAATCTAAGGATTAGAGGGTTGCCGAAGCTGTCCGGTGAGGACTTACAAGAAAAAATGGACAAAGTATTTGGTCCGCTATTAGGGAACGCAGAAACGGCAAAGATTAAATTTGAGAGAATACATAGGATCAGAAAACAAGCAGAAATGTCAGGGGAAATACCAAGAGACGTGATCGCTAGATTTCATAACTACAAAGATAAAGAACAGATATGGACAAATCTTAAAATAACAGTGGCCAAATATGAGGAGTCTTTATTACAGATCCATCCTGACCTGGCACCAGAAACACTTAGAAGAAGAAAGCTGTTGAAATCCCTGCTGGAAGTGTTAAGGACTAATAATATACAATATTTTTGGGGATTAACTGCTTGTCTTATAGGGAAGAAAGAGGGCCAATCGGCAACTTTAAGATTATCAGAAGATATGGAAGAATTCTGCAAAAAGTTGGACATTCCGTTAGTGGAGATACCAGGCTGGTGGGAAATACATGAGAAATTATTCAATGCCATGGACCAACAACAGTGGCATCTGATCGAAAAAAAAGAAGAAAACATCAGAGAAGATACCAGAGAAAAGATGAAGGGGGTGGACTGGATAGGGGGCAGAGGCCTGCTATAGGCACCATAGATGGAGCTCAACCTTTGGGGGGGATCCGATGAGCAGGAAGGTCGGGGTAGGCCACGGATCCCAAGGCCTTGGGAAGGCTAAAGTCCCTTACAGGGTGTGGGGTTAGGGGGAGAGGGGGGGAACAGGTTAGAGGGATTGGAAGAATCGGGTGGGGGGCGGGGTGGGGTTTCTCTCCAGTATAGTGTAAAAGAGATATCTGAAGGCCTAGTCTGCCACAGCTCAGAAAGGGTAGAATATCAATGTTTGGTCGCAGTGAGCTCCGGTAAAGATAGCTAAAATGGAAGATAGACAAACCTCAGGGAATCTTGAGAAGAGAAGGCTACATGAGGAAGAATGGGGGTTGTGGGACACTCAGGATATAAGATGACCACATTGAAGATAGTATCCTATAATGTAAGCGGGCTTAATACCCCCATAAAAAGAGCTAACATCCTAAGAGAAATTACGAATCTCAAAGCCGACATCATCTTACTCCAAGAGACGCACATTTCTCAAGATTCTAATCTCAAAAATTGGTCACGTGACTATCCTCTATGGTTCTATGGGGATTCCCCAACCAAACGAGCTAGGGGAGTCGCCATAGGATTTTCTAGAGGAATAGCGGAACAGCGGAAGTTACTTAAAAAGGAATTACACCATCACCAATTGATGGATGTTTGGCGAGTAGGGTTAGGGTGCTGAACGCAGTGACGGGCTCAAATATAGAAATTGGGACCTTTTCAGACCACTCCCCAGTATCAATAAAACTAAAGATAGAGGGCGAGCGAAAGAGGGCCAACATTTGGAGACTGAACGAAGAACTGATATAGGACAGAGAGGTCGCGGACAGGATAAAAGAGTTAGTATGGTATTTTACAACAAACAGTCCTGGCGCTACCTCCGAAGCTACTGTGTGGGAAGCCCATAAGGCGTATATCAGGGGGATCCTGATCGCAATAGGAGCGGCGAAAAAAAAAAGTAGAGTAGGCAGAAAAGTGAAGAGATACACAAGGAAATATATATGACCACCTGGAACAGAATTATAAAAACACAGGCAATCACGGGGTAGAAATTAAAACCATAACAAAGAGAGGAATTAAAAGATCTTATTGAACAAGAAAATAGAGTCCTTTTTTATTGACTTAAGAAAGAAAGGTACCAATGGGGAGAAATGCCAAGTAAATATCTAAAAAGTTAAAAAAGAAAATTAGGGACAATTTTATAGAAAGTATATATGCTGGTGATGGGGAAAAGGTATACTCAACCCCAGATATTGCCCGGGCCTTTAAGAGTATTATGGGAAATTATACTCAATAAATCAAAAAGACCCCCCAGATAAGGTAAAAAAGTGGCTAGATAATACTTGAACTTTATTAAATGAAATTGGCCTAAAAAGAATACCCCCAGATAAACGTTGCCTTCTCGAGGACCCCATAACGGAAGTAAAGATACTTAAAATATTAAAAGAGTCAGCGGCTGGGAAAAGCCCAGTCCCCGATGGGCTAACGACTGCATACTATAAAAGTATAAAAAGTTCAGTGACATTTTAGTGCCTAAAATGTGCTCGTACATGAACGGGATTGGTGCAGACTGGGAAGTACAATGGGAAGCGATAGAGGCCGTGACTACTATCATCCCTAACGAAGAAAAGGACCCCTCATTGTGCTCTAGTTATTGACCTATCTCCCTACTAAACACTGACAAGAAGTTGTTTGCAAAGATATTGGCTAGCAGATTGAAGACAGTAATGAATGACCTGGTGCACACTGACCAAGTGGGTTTTATTCCAGGTAGGGAAAGTAGGGATAATGGTATCAGAACTCTGCTGGTAGTACAAAGATTAAAAGAACGTGGATCCCCAGGGCTACTACTGTCTATAGACGCTGAAAAAGTGTTTGACAGTAGACTGGGGATTTATGCAGAATATTTTGGAGGCATGCGGAGTAGGCCCTAAGATGACTAGATGGATAAACGCCTTGTATAAGCATCCTACAGCAAGGGTCAAAATAAATGGGATAGTATCTGGTTCCTTTAAAATGTACAATGGGACTCAACAGGGTTGCCCTCTGTCCCCATTATTGTTTGTCATATCAATAGAACCACTGCTGGCTGGTTTAAGACTAAACCCCGATATTAAGGGGTTACAGATTGGAAACGAAGAACATAAAATAGCGGCCTATGCCAATGATATCCTATTTTACATTACCAGTCCTAGGACATCACTCCCCAATATACTGAAAGTGCTAAAAACGTACCGCGAGGTATCAAACTTTAAAATGAATCCTTCAAAATCAGAAATACTAAATATAAGTGTTGCGACACAGGAAGAATGAAATTATAAACAGGATTTTCCATTTATATGGAGGGACATCGAGCTATAAAATTAAATGTGTTACTACAGAGGTTTATTTGGAGGAACAAAAAAACACGTATAAGCCTGACAGTACTTACAAGAGATAAGGCACAAGGGGGACTGGGGGTGCCGGACATCAAAACTTATTTTAATTCAATTCTTTTGGCACAGGTGGTTGAATGGGTTAAAAAACAAAGAAAAAAGGTGGGTTAAACTGGAAAACATGATTAGTAATGTCGGGAAAAGTGATATGGATTCCGACACATATTAGAGATCACACGGGTGGTGATGGCAACGTGGGGAGGGGTACACAAAAGGGAAAAGTGGGAGTTTAATTCCCCACTGATACCATTAAGCGAAACTCATTATTTTGCACCAGGGAAAGAGGTTTTTCGGTAGATGGATTAAGAATAAAGACGCACAATTAAAAGATATTAGTAGAATTTTTTCTTTTGAAATTTATATATCTATTATGAAATAATTAGATTGCTATTATTTTAATCTTTTGATTTTTTTAATTTTAGCAATTATTTTGTTTAGGTTATAAAAAGCTGGCCTATCATTATTTTTGTATGGTGTTTGCTTTGTGGCGTTTTGGAGGTGGTTATTTCCGCCATCCAGGACGCACTATATAATTAGTTTATTACGTTTATACTGCCATCTCTCTTTTCTTTTTTGTGTTTTGTGTTCCCGGGCTGGGAACATACTGATTTTTGGCCTGTGGAATGCATTTTTGATAATGGTGTGTTGTTAGCTTCTGGGAGGCATGAGCAGATAGCTAGGAGATCACAACTTCTGCTCTGTGGAACACACGTTACTTCCGGGCTATGCAGTTTAATGATCGAGAATTTACTACTTCCGCCCAATGAAGCGCAAGCTCCATCTGTCTTTTTGTTTATATTTTTGTGTTCCGTTTAGTGGAGCACATACAATTTCTGGGTTATGCAGTACAGGGGTCGGGAACTGACTACTTCTGCCCCACGAAATGCAAGTAATATCAGTTTTTTTTACCTACTCCTATATAAAGAGAAACATCACACGTCATGACCACACCCCTGAAGATGCATGTTTGTGAAAAAACGTCAGGTTGAGTAAGGGACGAGTGACATAGCGTTGTGGACGGAGGAGTGGCTGCCATCTTGCTGGTAGGAAGTGCTGGATGCTTTCCGGTTGCCTGTATTTTGTTGATTACATGTAGGTTAGATGTCATTTTTATAAAATAAATTTGCCTTTTGTCGGATGTCTGCGCAATGAGAGTGTTTCTTCCAATTTCTACATATGTGGTCGCCGTGCTATACCTTTGGAACCATACTCTTTTGTCAAGTTTATTGCCGAGATTGGGTTGATTGCATCTGGTGGGTCAGTGGAATAAGGATCTCTTGCTCTAACTGCGTGGACCGTTTGAGTAGGAGGAAATGTGGATTTGATCTAATATAAATGTATTCACTGTGTATATCCAATGCACTGGTGGTAAGACTTAAAGCGGAGCTCCACCCGATTTATACACAATAGCTCAGATTGATTAAACAGCTGTTCTAATTATAAAACGGAACATTACTTTTTATTTTTTTGAACTGTACCTTGTTTTTTTATTTTCATTTCTCTTCTTACTCAATCTGGGGATTGTGGATATGGGTGGGGTTATGCGGCTATCTCGTAATTTCCTCAAACCGCACAGTCTTCTGGGATCTTTTCTGAACACGAGAGAGAAGGAGATATGGCAAACAACGGACATTTTGAAGAGGAAACATCTTCTAATCTGATCAAGGTAAGTCTTATTATCTATTTAATAATAGTAAAAGTGCATACTGTATTTATTTATTTTTGGCTTGTTTATAAATGTTTTTTTTTTAAACTGTTTTTAATCGCTGCACATTTAACTTTAGAACAGTATATTTTATCTAATATATATACTTTTTTTTTTTTTTAAAGAGATAAAGCAACGATTATTGTGTATTTATATTTGTTATTGTAATTGTCACGTCTAATTATTTATTTATTTATATTTTTATTTTATTTGTAATCTTTTTTTTTTATTATTATCCGCCAAATGATCAAAATTTGTTCTATAACTTAAAATAAAATTTAATATATAGTTATTTAAGGAAAACTTTTAATTACATTTTTAAAACTTTGTAATGTATTTTTTTTAATATAATGTAATATCATTAAAAAATATTTATTCCATAAAATTTGTAGTTCATCTCTTCCTGCTGTATATGAAATTAAATGTTATATTAAATACTAAGAAGTATGTAGTTATGTTTTTTTACGAATAATTTGACATTCGTCTTCCTTTTTTTTTTTTTTTTTAATTTAGAGTCTATATTATTTTTGTATACTACACGTAAAGCAGAAATAAAAATAGTTCAACGCTTGCTACATTACATTTAAAGATATTTAAAAAGTAAAATTCTATTTTAATAATATTCTTTGTTATTAAAATGTTTTCATATATAACTTTTATATATTCTTGTAAGCATATATCAATATTTAATAACACATACATAACACATAACTCAATTTCTTTTGTTAAGGACACTACAGATACTGAGGAGCTTGTAACAGATATTGCGTAGAGCGTTTTATTCTACAGCTTGTTTTCTGGTAATAGATTTAATTTTTACATTATAACATATATATATATATATATCTATATCTATATCTATAGCTATATATCTCACACACACACACACACACACACTTTTCCTTTTTTTTTCTTGCGGCTTCATATGAGATATATATATATATTCATTCATTATATATGTTCAAAATGTCTTTTATTTTATTTTCATTAATTTTTAATATTTTTTTTTTTTCTATAGATTTCATAGACAAGTGGATTTGATTTTTCAAAACCATGCCAAAATCGAAAATATGTTTTTAAAAAAAATGTGTATATCAGTCTATGTTTTTATTTTTATGTAATCTATCCCTCTTCCTTACTATCTTTTTAAGTGTTATAGCCCTCTCTCCCTTGCACCGTTCATTCCTTTTCTACCAACATCCTCCCTCCCTTCCTCCATTTTCCCTATTCCTCCATTCCCGCATTCCAGACACCCCCTCTCCCCCTCTCTCTCCTTCCCCTCTCTCTGTCTCTCTCCCTCCTTCCCCCCTCTCTCTCAACGACAATGGGATTTTGTCAATAAAATTCCAAAGAAAAAAAAAAAATCTTAACGTTTGCATTGTTGTCAAATATATTATGTTTATTGTTCTCTCTGGTCTCTGTCTCTTTTCCCTATCTTTTCTTTTACCTCTCTCTCTCCTTCCCCTCTCTCTCTCTCTTTCCCCCTCTCTCTCTCCCCTTCCCCCCCTCTCTCACTCCCCTCTCTCTCTCACTCCCCCCTCTCTCTCACTCCTTCCCCTCTCGCTCTCTCCTTCCCCTCCTCTCTCCTTCCCCTCGCTCTCCTTCCCCTCACTCTCCCCTTCCCCCCTCCCTCTCTCTCTCCTTCCCCCTTCCCCCCTCTCTCTCTCCTTCCCTCCTCACTCTCCTTTCTCTCTCTCTCCTCCCCCCTCTCTCTCCTTCCCCCCTCTCTTTCTCCTTTCTCTCTCTCTGTCTATGACAATGGGATTTTGTCAATAAAATTCCAAAGAAAAATAAAAAAATTGTAAAGTTTTCATTGTTGTCAAATATATTATGTTTATTGTCTCTTTATGTGTGCTCTCTCTCTCTCTCTCGTCTCTGTCTCTTTCCCCTCTCTCTCCCCTCTCTCTCCCCTCTTTGCCTCTCTTTTCTTTTATCTCTTTTACCTTCTTTCTCTCACCTCTCTCTTTCTCTCTCTCTCTCTCTCTCAACGACAATGGTATTTTTTCAATAAAATTCCCAAAAAATTATAAAATCATGTCTCTAATTCTATTTTTTACACTATTAATGTCATTACACTCTATTTTGTTGTTTACGATTTGATTTGTCATTTACACAATGATTTATAAATATATAAAATTATTTAAAAATATATTAAATGTTTCATTTATGTAAAAAGTTTTGTTTAAAAAATTATATTTATGTTTATATATATATATATATATATATATTTTTTATGTTTACAATCGATAAAATTACAATTGTTTTATCATTTTTATGATTCCTGTTTTTTTTTTTTATATATATATATATATATATATATCTATATATATATATATATATATATATATATATATATATATATATATATATATTAGAATTAAAGTAAAAATTCTTAAAAGTTATCTTAACATTTTTTGTTGAGAGAATGTAGAAATCAAAGTAAGTATGAAACAAATTAATATTTTCAAAATTGTATTATTTTTACATTATTAAATATTTTTAATATTATTTATTAATTTAAAATAATTAAATTTGGTTAATATGTATATTAATTAACCACTTCAATACAGGGCTTTTATACACCCTTCCTTACCAGACCAATTTTTAGCTTTCAGCACTCTCACATTTTGAATGACAATCACTCAGTCATGCCACACTCACCCAAACCAAATTTGTACCATTTTTTTCTCACAGAGCTTTCTTTTGGTGGTATTTAATTACTGCTGGGTTTTTTATTTTTGCAATAAGCGGAAAAAATACATTTTTGAAAAACAAAAACAGTTTTTTTTAGTTTCTATTGTAAAATTTTGCAAATAAAAATTTTTTCTTCATAAATTTGGGCCAAAATATATACTGCTACATATCTTTAGTAAAAATAACCCAAATAAGTGTATATTATTTGGTCTCTGTGAAAGTTATAGCATTTAAAAGCTATGGTGCAAATCATTGAAAAATTATCACATCTGATCACACCTGATGCACTGAAGGCCTATTTCTTGAGACCCTAACAAGCCAGGAAAGTACAAATACCCCCCAAATTACCCCTTTTTGGAAAGCAGACATTCCAAGGTATTTAGTAAGAGGCATGGCGTGTTTTGTGAAGTTGTAATTTTTTTCCCACAATTCTTGGGAAAATTATAAAAAAAAATTTTTTTTACACAAAATTGGCATAATAGAAAAGTTGTCGATTTATAAGATATTTCTAGGGCTGCAACTAACGATTATTTTCATAATCGATTAGTTGGCCGATTATTGTTTTGATTAATCGGTTAATAACCTTAAACAAAAAAGTGTGGTGTATAATTTAGTTACTATGTCAAGTTTTAAAAAAAAGGTACTTTATTCTTAAATGTCTCTATGCAGTGGTAAATATAAATAACCAACTATATGGTTAGGGAGCAAAATATCTAATATTATTAGAAGAGATATACTGTATATACTATTAGAGGAGATATACTGTATGTACTATTAGAGGAGATATACTGCATATACTATTAGAAGAGATATGCTGTATATACTATTAGAGGGTGAATCTGGTAAATATAATCAGACTCAGAGATCAATTTTTTATAATTAAAAACAGTTCCTTAAAAAAAAAAATGTAATTTTAAGAACGGTCGCTCTTTTTTTAATCATTAGTGGGGTCAAATTGAGGTTCATTTTCAACCACAGTGATGGGAAAATTTGGAAATAGAAAACTGCTTGGTCAAAGAAATTTTTAGACCGTGTATGTGGTTTTCATTCAGAAATTACATTCATTTTAAAAACAGAATGTTAAAAAAAGGGAGAATTTCAAACATTCTTCCATTCAGCTAATGTACAAAGATTTTTCCTCTAAATATTCCCATCTGAAAATTGATCCGGGTGGCCAGCATTAGGCTTGGTACACACCTATGTGGTTTGTGTTTTGATCTGTTTCTGCTGTGCTTTTTGCTATGCATTTCGATTTTTGCACGTATGATTTTGCTGCGATTTTGCATATTTTTTTGGCCAATTTTTTGTTGGGCAGAATAAAAAACACAAATTGCTAAAAAAACGCATTACATGCTTCTCTGCAGCTTCTCTATTGAAGTATATTGAACCAAAAAAGCACAGTTTTGCGTGAACGTGCCCCATAGGAAATCATGTAAATAAACTGTAGAGCGTTTCTGCAAAAACACATAGATGTGAACCAGGTCTAAAATGTTTAGTAACATAATGGGGTTAAAAAAAACTAAAATGAGCTCTTTATAGTTCAAAAAAAGCAGATGATCACTACTGTAAGGAGGTTCATTTTTTTTTACTGTAGAACTGTGAAAGTAATATTTACAGTAGCGATTATTTGCTCTTTTACTGGCCGATTAATCGATTATGAAAATAGTAATAGTTTAATTTCATAATCGATTAGTTTGGCCCTGGATATTTCCAACACATAGCATGTACATAGCAAAACTGACACCCCAAAATGCATTCTGCTACTCCTCCCGAGTATGGCGATACCACATGTGCAAGACTTTTACACAGCCTGGCCACATACAGAGGCCCAACATTGAAGTAGCACCGTCCGGTGCTCTACAAGCATAAATGACATATCTAATTTCTCAACCATATTTTGGAAAGCTAACACCCCAACGTATAATCTATGAGGCATAATGAGTCTTTTGGATGGTTCATTTTTTTCCAGAAGTTTTTTGGAAGCTGTGGAAAAAAAATGAAAACACATTTTTTTATACAAAGTTGTCAATTTATAAGTTATTTCCAACACATAGCATGTACATAGCAAAACTGACACCCCAAAATACATTCTGCTACTCCTAAGTATAGCGATACCACATATGTGAGACTTTTACACAGCCTGGCCACATACAGAGGCCCAACATCCAAGTAGCACCGTCAGGTGCTCTAGGAGCATAAATTACACACATAAATTCCTGCCAACCTATCATATTGTTGAAGGCCCTTCATATTTCTAACACATAGCATATACTGTACATACCAATTACAAACCAAAATACATTCTGCTGAGCAAAGGCTAAAGAAAAGATTACCTGCGTTTTTAGTAGTGCCGTGGTCCACAGAGGAGAGCATCGGTCCAGGCAGCAGGCAGGAACATGGACAGCGACAGCAAATCAGGCAGCAGGCAGGAATAGTCTGTTTAGGTAGAGATGTTGTCAGCACAGCCAATGCATTAGTCCAGATAGCAGGCAGGGATGTGGTCAGCAGAAGCAAAAGGATCAAAGGATTGTCCATGCAGCAGGCATGAATACTGTCCATAGTACATGCAGCAGGCAGAGGTATGGTCAGCACAGCCAGAGTATTTGTCCAGGGAGCAGGCAGGACCATCAAGCTTAGGGCATTGGTCAGGAAAGAATGGGGACAGGGGTAGAGGCTTCTCCCACCCAAATCGCTTTGAAGCCTCCAGATAACCAGACCCTGTTCTGGAAACACAAAAAAACAAAAACTGGTTTTCTGAACTCCGAACACTATTCTGGAGCCCCTCACATATGTGAGATCCCTGTGTAGCAGGGTAAAAGATCAATCCAAGGGGCAGGCAAAAACATGATCAACAGGCCGAGGTCAGTGCAGGTAAAAGGCAGAAATAGGCGGTAGGCAGAGGCATAGTCGATACAGTCCAGGGTGAGCTCACTTGAAAGGCAGAAACATGGCGGATAAACAATGCAGATGGTAGGCAGAGGCATAGTCGAAAAACAGGCCAGGGTCAGTTCACATGGAAGACAATGATATGGTTGGTTGAGGCAGGGAAATATTCATGATGGAAATTGAAAACGGGGAAATGGCAGTATTAGAAATATGGGCTAATAGTTTTCCACAGTGTGGTATCGCCTGAAGCATTGTCCGATGCAAAGGCCAGGTTGGGAGGGACAGTCGGAACAATGGAAGCTGGTGTCTTTCCTAATTCCTCTTTTGGTGCACACCTGACATTTTTTTTGGCGTCGTCTTCCGGATCCTGATGGTGGAATGTGGTCTGGAAAATGACGCTCAGGTAGTTTGCTGCCAGAATCCGAGCGAATGCTTTCAGGGGGGAATCTTGTTGGTAGATTAGGGAAGTGACAATGTCTTCAATATACTTTATGAAGGTGGTGGGTGTTTCTGTTGATTTTTGGTAGATGATAAAAGAATTAAAAAGGGCCAAATGAAAAAAGTAAATTGCGATTTTTTTTGTTGAAAGATAGGGCTGCAACATCTGGTCATTTAAATCCACCCCCCATGAATTTATTATAATCGCTGATACAGGAAGGCTTGTGAACGGAACTGTGTCTTCTGTGAAGTTCCACCGAGGTGTCATCGTGGATGGCGGACATCATGTACACGTCTTTCCTATCCCTCCACCTCACAGCCAACACTTTCTCATTCCTCAAGCTTGTCGATTCCCCCCTTTGAATGGTTGTGGCGACAAGACGCTGTGGGAAGCCCTTTCGGTTTTTCCTTGTTGTACCACAGGCCAAAGTTTTTTTTAGGTACAGGTGGCGGAGGAGGGGCAAACTAGTGTAATAGTTATCCATATAAATACGATACCCCTTTTGGAGGAGTGGGAATGCCAACTCCCAAACTATCTTTCCACTTATTCCCATGTAGGATGGGCACTCAGGGGGCTGGAGCTGGGAATCTTTGCCTTCGTGCACGCGGAATGAGTGCGCATAACCGGTGGCACTTTCGCAGAGCTTGTTAAGCTTCAAACCATACCTTGTTCTCTTACTGGGGATATATTGCTTGATTCCCAGCCAGCCTATGAAATGCACCAGGGATTCGTCCACACATATGTTTTGTCAGGGACATAAAGTTTGGAAAACTTCTTGGAAAAAAATTAATTAGGGGGTAAATTTTATATAGTTTGTCAAAGTTTGGGTTATTTCGGAGGGGAGCACTGTCAAAAAATGCAGGAAGAGCATTATAAGTTTGTATCGGGACCTGGACATGAATGATGAAAAAACTGGCATATGATGGATGGGTTTGATTGACCAATAATTATGCATTTAATTTTTTTTGTAAGCCCCACGTTGAGCGTTAGGCCTAAAAACAATTTAAGCTCCGCCGCTGTTAGGGGTCACCATTCAAAAGGGTGGGCATAACTGGAGCTGGGGTTGTTTTCAATAAATTGTTGTGCAAAAAGGTTGGTTTGGTCCACAATGCTTTGAACCAATTAGTTGGGGAAAAATAAAAAAAAATCCATTTGGGAAAACCCCGCAGTGTTGACCTGCACCTGCCAGGTGTGCTGTAAAAGGGGGGGGGGGTTGTGGCTGACCCTGTGGTAGAAGGCAGCCACAATGGGTTTGCCAAGCCTTCTGGAAGCTGGGTTTGGACCATAATTCTTTGGCGTGCACTGGACCTTTCCTCCTGGGGTCTAGCAGTGCTTGTACCGGGCCTCTCCTCCTAGGTCTACTGCTGTTGGCACGGCTGTTAGCACAGCTGTTAGCTGCCTGGTGTTCAGATCATCTTATTTTAGGATGGACTGCTTCCTCCTCCAATTTGGATCCTGATGTGCTGCCTTCAGGGGGCTCATATTCCGAAACAGAATCGGAAACAGAACTGAGCAGTGAGAGCTCCCCGTTGCTCTCATCAACAAAATTAACTACTTGCCCGACTGCCGGCCATCAAATGACGGCCAGGCGGCGCAGCTCTTGTGGCGGGAGGGCGTCATACGACGTCCTCCCAATTAAACAGGGAATGCACGCGATCGTGGGGGGGTGAACAGCCATTGGGTATGGCTGTGTACCACGTGATTGGCCGTAATGAAGTCACGTCCGATCACAGATGGTTACACCCCCACTTTGCACGGTGCGTGCGCGCGATCACGTTGCGCGTGCACGTCAGTGGCGGTGTGTTCCCGGGAACACTGATCGTCACCGACGCTGGTAAACAGCCATTGGCCAGCTGTTTACCCACGTGATCACTAGATTGTGGTAACATCTCGTTACCACTTACAGTGTACACATCAATCACACCGATTGCACCCTCCACCCAATAAAGAGGACCTGAGTACCTGTCCCAGTCCATCTGAGTACCCGAGTACCTGTCCCAGTCCATCTGAGTACCAGAGTACCTGTCCCAGTCCATCTGAGTACCAGAGTACCTGTCACAGTTCATCTGGAGTACCGGTCACAGTTCATTTGAGTACCTGAATACCTGTCACAGTTCATCTGAGTACCCGAGTACCTGTCACAGTCCATAGGTACCTATCACCGCCCTTCAGACTACCCAAATACCAGTCACCAGGCCATCAGAGTACCCGAGTACCTGTCACTAGGCCATCAGAGTACCCGAGTACCTGTCACCAGGCCATCAGGGTACTCAAGTACCTGTCACCAGCCCATCAGAGTACCCGAGTACCTATTTGCAGCCCATGCCTCATAGAATATATACGTACTCCAGGACCTTCAAAAGTGTGATAGGTAGGAATTAAATGAGATGTGTCATTTTTGCTCGTAGAACGCCTGAAGGTATTACTTCAATGTTGGTGCTCTGTATGTGGCCAGGCTGTGTAAAAGTCCCACACATGTGGTATTGCCATACTCGGGAAGAGTAGCAGAATGTATTTTGGGGTGAAATTTGTTGTATGCATATGCTTTGTGTGAGAAATAACCTGATAATATGACAATTTTGTAAAAAAATAATAATAATAAAAAAAAATAAAAAATCTTACATTTTGCAAAGAATTGTGGCAAAAAATGACAACTTAAAAAACTCACCATGCTACTTACTTAATACCTTGGAATGTCTACTTTCTAAAAAGGGGTCATTTTGGGGGTATTTGTACTTTTCTGACTTATTAGTGTCTCAAGAAATTAGATACACCTGATGTACTGAAGGCCTGATCAGATGTGATAAATTTTTAGTGATTGGCACCATAGTTTGTAGACTCTATTTTTCACAAAGACCCAACAATACATGAACGTGGGTTATTTTTACAATATGTAGCAGTATAAATTTTGACCAAAATGTATGAAAAAAAATTACTAATTAGCAAAATGTTATGACAGAAACAAAGAAAATGGCATTTTTTTTCACTAAATTTACGTTTTTTTTATTTATAGCACAAAAAACCCACTAGTGATTAAAAACCCCTAAAAGAAAGCTCTATTTGTGTGGAAAAAATGACACAAGTTTCATATGGGTACAGTGTTGCATGACTGAGTAATTGTCATTCAAACTGTGAGAGCGCTGAAAGCTGAAAATTGGTCTGGTCAGGAAGGGGGTGTAAGTGCACTGTACTGAGGTGGTTAAACAAAAAGCGTATATATAATGCCGGAAAGTTCACAATCCAAACCGGATACCCCACTATGTAAATGCCAGTTAACAAGAGTATTAACAAAAGATGCAGGCACTCAAACAGGCCCATTTCACTTTGCAGTCTCTGAATCAGAAGACAGTTATATCAAATTAGCAAGTGAAAGAGTGACAAGTTTGGACCAAGCATACTGCAAGTTGGAAGAAGATTTAATGATACCCCTTGATGGTTCTACACCATTACATCATGAGCGGTGATCAGAACAACAAACCAGTACGGCATTTTCACCCTCACCTAGCGTGTCACCAAATTTTGAAACCACAAAGAAGAAGAGATCTCATTTTATGTCTGAGGATGACAATCCGGAAACAAGGCCAAAGAGAAAATGTAAATATTATGAGGACCCTAGTTTCCACCTATCGGATTGCGACACACCTCAGAAAGGCGATATTAGTTTCTGTGAGAGTGTTGAGGACACACATCCAGAAAACATTCTCACTTATCCTCTTAATTTGGTGAAAGAAAAAAAATGTATTATTTTCAAAAGCTAGATCAATTATTATATCAAATGAGGTGCCCTGATCATGATTGTTTTTCAAAATAAAAAAAAATTGAAAAGAGTATTGTGACGGAACTTTCCTACACTCCGCTTGAGTGCTTTCATCATATACCACTTCCTCCCAGCCTGAATATAGATATCAGATATTCCAATCGCTCACAAGCACAAAACGACACTTGCTTAGCTGCTCAACATGGACTGATTTATTAGAACCAAAATGACAAGTATTTATAATACAGTAGAAGACTAAAACCTAACCTAATTAGCATGAGCTAATTATCTAATCATTGACCCAGACTAGTTGTCTGAGAGATAGGACTTTTCAGGGTAAGGCTTTGTCTCCTAGCTCACTGATTGACTATTCAAAACACATTACCATAAACATAAACACAGGGTTAATTAGCACAAACAACGTGTGGAATACTCTTACAAGCCAGACTAGACTCATTTACACAACAGACAGGTGGCTGGAGTTGATGACATTAGCATCTAACAGTTTGTGTCCCAACAGTGTGATTCAGTCTATTGCTAATATGGCAAATACATATCCAGAGTCTGGGTGTCTTGGAGGGGGTGGGGACATGGATCTAAATCCAAGTAACACCACCTCAGGGGTCCCCTGGCATACAGCTCACAAAGAGCACCATTCCCCCAAATGCCAGGGCCCATAATTGCAAGGCAAGAGGCTCGCATTCTTTCCCCTCCAATAGCCTCTGTCCCGGCTAGGTCTGTCACATTTCTCCCCTTTCGGCAGGAGACTAACACAGGAGGAGACCCCAGACGGGTTGACTCCGAAGTTAGTCAGTGGTTCCAGTCCCCCAATGCCGGTATCCACACAGTACCCCAAACAAATTGGTCCAGAGTATTCCTTACCCAGCCAACCTCTGCCTCTCTCAGAAAACATATCCGCTGCTGGGGAGAGGCCTGGACTGACCCTTCTCCCTAAAGTCTTTTCAGCCGCTGGAGAGAAGACAGGGTGACTGGGCTCACTCCATCAAGTTGTTGGGGATCTGGGCCGACCGCCCAGCATCCCTGGGGTATACAAGTGGAGACTGAAGTTCCATCCATTGATATCAGCTCAAGCTGCAGTTGTGTGTAGGGGCCAGTAGCATTCTGTCCTGTTAGCACTTCAGCTGAGGACCCCACATCATCCACTCCAGCTGACTTTTGGGGAGTCAGGCCAACTGCCCCGGCTCCCTGGAACTCTGCAGCCCTTACCAGTGCTGGGCAGAGGTTGGTAGCACTCTGCCTGGTTGCCAGCGCTTCAGCTGGGTTGGTGTCATCATTCTGGGGCGCCTTCTGCTGTTGGAACGCCCTTTCACGGGTATTGTCTCCCAGGTGCATGAACCCTTGTTGGGGAGAGAAAATGTCTGCTTCTCCTCCCTTCATCTCTGAAATCCACTGGGAGAGAGGGACCATCACCTTCTCACCTTGGGCCTCCGAAACTGCCACGGGTGTGGAGCAGGGGTCTGCAGTACTCTGTCCTGCTGCAAGTATTTGAGCAGGTGATGCGTAATCTATAACATCCTTTGATGACCAGTCCATTAAGTCCATAAATTCTGTAATCTGTGGCTGGAGAGATGAGCCAACTGCCCCAGCTCCCTGGAACTGCACAGTTGCTGCCGGTGCTGGGCAGAGTTTGTTAGCACTCTGCCCTGTTGCCAGCACTTCTGCTGGGGGCTCCACATCATCCGCTTCGGCTAACTGTTGGGGCAGGAGGCTGGATTCCTCCACTCCCGAACTGTGTAGCTGCCATTAGGGAGGTGAGCTGGCTGCTTCCCTTTCCGTTCCCTCATCTGGTTGCTGGGATGACATGTCTGTGGTACTGTCTCCCAGGTGCACGGATTTTTGCTGCGGAGGAAAGACCGCTTTTTCCACCCTGGCCGATTGTTGAGGAGGGACAACAAACATCTCCTCTCCCTTCTCCCCCTGTATCTGCTGCTGGGAAGTGATCACCACCTTCTCACCCTGAGCCTCCGGAACTGCCACAGGTGTGGATTAGAGGTCTTGGACCCTCTGTCTGGTGACCAGCACTTCAGCTGGGGAAGTTCCTTGTAATTCCACAGATACTGCTGTTGGTGCTTGGCAGAGCACAGTGAAGTTTGGCCCTAATACCAGCTCTTCTGCTGGAGGCTCATCAGGTTCTTCTTCCTCAGCAGAAAAGTCTATCAAATCCCCTGTCTCTGCAACTGATGTCTGGGGATAGAGTTTCACCATCTCCTGTCCGTGGAACCCATCAGATGCTATCAGTGCTGAGCAATCTCCAGATTTTCCACTGACGGTTCTCCGGCATGCTGCTGGACAGGCACATTCCTCCATCCAAGATCATTCCATGCAGAAACAGGATCATCAAGGTCAGTCAGCACTTGCTGCATCCACCATAAGACCTCCGTGTCCATAGCTGCGGGGGCAGGTTGGCAAAGCACACTGTTACTCGGCCACATTGCCGACACTTCAGCCAGGATTTCAGAGTTGTCAACAGGTATTTCCTGATCCATGATTTCATCCAACCGCCACTCCAAATCACTCCCAAAGTTAGAGTCCACTGTCAGCTTCACATACAACAGTCCCAGGCCGCCATAGCTTAAGCCTTCCGTTGGGCTGTCATCTGCTATCCAGGGATATGCTTGGGATACATGCCACCAGAGGGCTCTGTAACTCTCATCCAGCTTCATCTCTGCCCAGACCAGCCTGCTTAATTCAGCTGTCTGCTCCTTGTGCGGTTTTTCTCCTAAAAACAGCACCCACAATCCATACTGCGACCAATACCTTTCCTGGTTGGAGGGGAGAACTTTTCCCTGGTGACGCTGCTCACGGGCTAGCGCTTCCTTCCAGAGTTCGCAGCAAATAGAATCAAACCATCCCAACAGGACCTGCTCTGATACTGGTCCTCTGTGCTGTAGCTGCATCTCTTGCAACCTCCTTCTGAATTCCTGTTCCATGACAGCTGGTATCTGTACCTCTCCTTCTCTCCTGCTATCCGGACCTTGGATCCAGGTGGAGGTTTAGATGTTCTAGACTGCAGGAAGTGTTCCACTGCTTGCCAACAATGTGACGAAACGTCCCTACACTCTGCTTGAGTGCTTTCATCATATACCTCTTCCTCCCAGCCTGAATATACTGTAGATATCAGATATTCCAGCTGCTCACAAGCACAAAAAAAGACGACACTTGCTTAGCTGCTCAACATGGACTGATTTATTGGAACCAAAATGACAAGTATTTATAATACAGTAGAAGACTAAAACCTAACCTAATTAGCATGAGCTAATTATCTAATCATTGACCCAGACTAGTTGTTTGAGAGATAGGACTTTTCAGGGTAAGACTTTGTCTCCTAGCTCACTGATTGACTATTCAATACACATTACCATAAACATAAACACAGGGTTAATTAGCACAAACAACAATGTGTGGAATACTCTTACAAGCCAGACTAGACTCATTTACACAACAGACAGGTGGCTGGAGTTGATGACATTAGCATCTAACAGTTTGTGTCCCAACAGTATGATTCAGTCTATTGCTAATATGGCAAATACATACCCAGAGTCTGTGTGTCTTGGGGGGAGGGGGGGACATGGATCTGAATCCAAGTAACACCACCTCAGGGGTCCCCAGACATACAGTTCACAAAGAGCACCGTTCCCCCAAATACCAGGGCCCATAATCGCAAGGCAAGAGGCTCACATTCTGTCCCCTCCAACAGCCTCTGTCCCGGCTAGGTCTGTCACAAGTATAATTGGAACAATGGTATCTGTATTATCAACATGTTGTGCAGACCATAGAATGAAGCTGTGAGAAAGCCAGCACAAAATAAAACAGTATCTTGCTGGCATCTGTGTCAGCGGAGGCAGTTATACTAAAATTAGAGACATTTTGGATTTTTGTGGAATTCAAATATTTTGGGAAATGTTCTTACAATATAGCACAAAGCAAATACATTTTCAAATTGATTGAATACAGTTGGCAACAAAATAATGTTAGTGTGATCAACGAATTTACAGAAAAAACATTGTTTCTTGTCGGTGATAGCTAATATGACAGCCCAGGTTTTTCCATCAAATACTCAACATATACTTTTATGGATCTCTTTACCAAAAAAATTGTGGATTTTGAGTTGGTGCAGGTGTCGCAAACTACTTCATCTGTTGCAATGGAGAAATTTGGATTTGAAAAATGTTTAGATCGTATAATTGGAAAAAAATGAGATGTTCAATTTGTGGGAACAGATCGACATATCGGCATACGCAAATTATTAACAACTGAAAAATACCAAAATATCAATCATCAATTCGACATCTGGCATTATGTGAAAAATGTAAAACAAAAATTGATGCAACTTTAAAAAAAATAAAAAATGTATCATCCAATTCAGCCGTGGATTTGAGCCATACTGACACATTTCTATTTGTGTACTAGAGCTTGCGAAGGAAACGGAGGAGGAGCGTTTTAAAGTTCTCTGGGAATCTCTACTACATCATATAGTAAATGTCCATGTTTGGAAAATTGGACATACAGAAATGCCCGCATGATGAGATCGATTTGCATTCTCCGACTGTTTCCTGGCTAAGCCAACAGACACCTGGATTTCATGCATTATCCACAATTGTTTTGTGGATATGAAACATCTCACTTTTTTTTGTCAGACAGGTGTCATAGAACGTATCACAGTATGATTCTAAAATATCGTCCAAAAATAATACATTTCAAAATGGATTCTATGGATGCCCAAACTAAATTGGCGGCATTATGCCACAATCATAATGTGATATGGAAACCTGCTCTGACAAAAAAAAAGGATGCTAGTGGTAGAGCTGCATGATTAATCGTTAAAAAAAACATGATTTCGATTCACTCCCCTGATGATCTCTTCCTGAGAGTAGGCAATTCTTTCATATAAACAAGTGGAGAGATTATCTGCTCACTCAGCTGTCAAAAGAAAGAATCCTGGCAAGCTTCCAAGTGTAGAACTTGAAACATTTTAACTAATGCTTACTTCTTAGATCAAAGGGAAAGAACTTCTTGTGTAAACAAATAATCTGGGCAGTCTGCCAAGCTTTCAACCACATGTAAATGCAGGAAGTTAAACCACTTAAAGTCTAAATCTTTTTCTGACACTTCTTTCTTAAGTTAAAATCAATATTTTTTGCTAGAAAATTACTTTGAACTCCCCCCACACACATATATATATAAAATCAGAGACCCTAGGGAATAAAATGGAAATTTCTGCAATATTTTATGTCACACTGTATTTGCCCAGCAGTCTTTCAAATGCAATTTTTAGGGAAAAAATACACTTCAATAAATATTAAAAAAAATAACAAAAAAAACAGTAAAGTTAGCACAATTTTTTTTTTTGTTTTAATGTGAAAAATTATATGCTGCGAGAAAGAGAGAATCGCGATCTATCTTCTAAGCAAAAAAATAGTGATTCTCATTTTAGCCAGAATCGTGCAGCTCTAGCTAGTGGTGAGGAGTTTTTGGTGGAAAGGAAAAACCTGGAGTTTCCCAGAGGACGCAAAAAATGGATTGTTCGGAATGTGTTTGAAAAAATGGATACTGAACATACATTCCAAATGCTGGCCAACATGATTTCTATTATCAAGGGGACAATAACAAGTTCATGGACATCCAAAAGTGTTCTTATGCCCAAAAACATTGCACCAGTGGAAAGGCAGGAAACAAGTGCGGCAGTGAGAGAACATATGACGTGCTTTCCAACTGGTACAAAATTAACCACTTCGCGCCCAGGCCAATTCTGACATTTCTCTCCTACATGTAAAATTCCAAATTTTTTTGCTAGAAAATGACATAGAACCCCCAAACATTATATTTTTTAGCAAAGATCCTAGAGAAAACAATGGTGGTCGTTGCAACTTTTTATCTCGCACGGTATTTGCGCAGCAATTTTTCGAACATGTTTTTTTCAGAAAAAAAACAGTTTCATGCTTAAAAAAAAAAAAACAGTAAAGTTAGCCCAATTGTTTTGCATAATGTGAAAGAGGAGGATACGCAGAGTAAATAGATACCCATGTCATGCTTCAAAATTGCACGCGCTCGTGGAATGGCGCCAAACTTTGGTATTTAAAAATCCCCATAGGCGACGCTTTAAATTTTTTTACTGGTTACATGTTTTGGGTTACAGAGGAGGTCTAGAGCTAGAATTATTGCTCTCGCTCCAACGGCGATACCTCACATGTGTGGTTTGAACACCGTTTTCATATGTGGGCTGGACTTACGTATGCGTTCGCTTCTGTATGCGGGCTCACGGGGACAGAGGCGCTTTACGTTTTTTTTTTATTGTTAATTTTATTTTTATTTTTTTAGTTTGACACTTAAAAAAATAAAAATAAAAAATCGATGACTTTTATTCATGTAAACATCCCTTGTAATAGGAATATGGCACGATCGGACAAATTTACAGTGAGATATGGGGTCAATAAGACCCCATATCTCACCTCTAGGCTGGGAAGAATAAAATAAAAAAAACAAAAAAACTATCCTGGCTTCCCTGCCAAATCGGCGCAGTTAATTTGAATACAGAGGCCGGGCGTGATGTGATAACATTGCGCCCGGCCTCCGAAAGATCATAGAGACTCTGGGGACGATCTGGTCCACCGGAAATCTCTATGGTAACTGGCAGGGGCTGATGGATCCTGTGACCGACTCACTGATGGAAGCGGTGAGTCGGTACAAGCACCGGAGGGCAGCGGGAGGGGGGGCGTCCCCTCCCATTGCCCGTAAGAACGATCAAGCGGCGGAACAGCCGCTATGATCATTCTTATGGTGCAGGGAATCGCCGGCTGAAAACACTGATATCTGAATGATGTCTGTGGCCTAAGGCATCATTCAGATATAACCACCGAAAGCTCATGACGTCAATAGACGTAGTATGGGCGCCAAGTGGTTAAGCTAGAAAAGTCGTATTTGTTTTATTATGTAAATAAACCTTTAATATTATTATAAATTATAGATTTGTTGTATAGATTTTGATTTAGTTGGGGTGGCACAGTGGTGTAGTGGTTAGCACTCTCACCTAGCAGTAAAACGGGTCACTGGTTAAATTCCCAACCACGACACTACCTGCCTGGAGTTTGCATGTTCTCCCTGTGCCTGCGTGGGCTTCCTCCGCGTACTCTGGCTTCCTCCCACACTCCAAAGACATGCAGGTAGGCTAATTGGCCTCTGTCCAAAATTAGCCCTAGTATATGAATGGGGACCTTGGATTGTGGGCTCCTTGAGGGTAGGGACCGATGTGAGTGTGCAATGTACAGACTCTCTAATTTTCACATAGACCAAATAATATCTACTAATTTGGATTATTTTTTTTACCAAAGATATGTAGCAGTATAAATTGTGGCCAAAAATTCATGAAGAAAGAAAAAATGTTTAATTATGAAAATATTATCACCGAAACAAAGAAATATGTTTTCTTTTTTTTATATATAGATCTTTATATATATTATATATAGATCTATATATATATATAATTTCCAAAGCCAGATTAAATATTAATATAAATTAAAAGATTTTATTTAAGTTACATAGTTACATAGTTACATAGTTAGTCAGGTTGAAAAAAGACACAAGTCCATCCAGTTCAACCTTAAAAACAAATAAATAAAATAAAAAATAATCGTACAATCCAGATACCCAATTTTATGCCCACAATTGATCCAGAGGAAGGCGAAAAAAAAACCCAGCAGAGCATGCGCCAATTTGCTACAGCAGGGGAAAAAAATTCCTTCCTGATCCCCCAACAGGCGATCGGATTTTCCCTGGATCAACTTTACCTATGTTAGTACCTAGTTATATTATGTACCATCAGGAAAGTATCCAAGCCTTTCTTAAAGCAGTCTACTGAACTGGCCAGAACCACCTCTGGCGGGAGTCTATTCCACATTTTCACAGCTCTAACGAAGAAACCTTTCCGTACTTGAAGATGAAATCTCTCTTCCTCTAGACGTAAAGAGTGCCCCCGTGTCCTCTGGGTTGACCGTACAGAGAACAACTCAACACCAAGTTCACTATATGGACCCCTAATGTATTTGAACATGTTGATCATATCCCCCCTTAATCTCCTCTTCTCAAGAGTGAATAAATTTAGTTCCTCTAATCTCTCCTCATAGCTGAGTTCCTCCATGCCTCTTATCAGTTTGGTTGCCCTTCTCTGCACTTTCTCCAGTTCCCCGATATCCTTTTTGAGAACTGGTGCCCAAAACTGAACGGCATATTCCAGGTGAGGTCTTACTAATGATTTGAACAGGGGCAAAATTATATCTCTTTCTCTGGAGTCCATACCTCTCTTAATACAAGAAAGGACTTTGCTCGCTTTGCAAACAGCAGCTTGGCATTGCATGTTGTTATTGAGCTTATGGTCTACCAAAACCCCCAGATCCTTCTCCACTATGGATTCCCCCAGTTGTACTCCCCCTAGCATGTATGATGCATGCATATTCTTAGGCCCCAAGTGCATAACTTTACATTTATCAACATTAAACCTCATCTGCCACATAGTCGCCCAATTAGACAGTGTATTGAGGTCGGCTTGTAAATTGGAGACATCCTGTAAAGACGTTATTCCACTGCATATCTTGGTGTCATCTGCAAAGACAGAAATATTACTTTTGATCCCAGACCCAATATCATTTATAAAGATGTTAAAAAGTAAGGGTCCCAGCACTGAACCTTGGGGTACACCACTGATAACCTTAGACCATTCAGAGTAAGAGTCATTAACCACTACTCTCTGAATTCTGTCTTCTAGCCAATTTTCTATCCATTTACAAACTGATATTTCCAAACCTGTAGACTTTACCTTACACATGAGCCGTGTGTGGGGAACTGTATCGAATGCTTTTGCAAAATCCAAGTATACCACGTCCACCGCCACCCCTCTGTCCAAGGTTTTACTTACCTCCTCATAAAAAGAAATCAGATTTGTCTGACAACTTCTGTCTTTCATGAATCCATGTTGTCTGTTGCTTAAAGTGTTTTTGTTCAGCAAGAACTCGTCGATGTGGTCTTTTATTAAACGCTCCAGTATCTTCCCAGCTATAGAAGTTAAGCTAACAGGTCTATAGTTACTTGGTAAAGACTTTGATCCCTTTTTAAATATAGGCACCACGTTCGCCCTGCGCCAATCCAGTGGGACTATTCCCGTCATTAATGAGTCCCTAAAAATTAGATACAATGGCTCTGAAATTACAGAGCTCAATTCTTTTAGGATCCGTGGGTGGATGCCATCAGGGCCAGGTGCTTTATCCACCTTTATTCTGTCTAAGTATTTCTGGACCATATCACTTTTGAGCCATTGTGGATCATTTGGGGCTGTGTCACTATCACCCCCATTATGGACATGCGCTCCCCCATGCTCTTTTGTGTACACAGAGCTGAAGAAAGTGTTTAATAAATTAGCCTTCTCTTTGTCCCCAGTCACCAACTCTAGATTGTTTTGTAAAGGGCCTACATGCTCAGACTTGACCTTTTTACTATTAATATATTTGAAGAATTTTTTGGGGTTTGTCCTACTATCTTTTGCAATCTGTCGTTCGTTTTGAATTTTTGCATCCTTGATTTCCTTTTTACATATTCTGTTAATTTCTTTGTAACATTTAAATGACACTAGTGATCCTTCATTTTTATATTTTTTAAAAGCTCTTCTCTTACAGTTTATAGCTTTTTTAACTTTGGCCGTGAGCCACATAGGTTTTGTTTTTAGCCTTTTAAACTTATTGCCCATGGGAATATACTTTGCAGTGAGGTCCCCAACAGTCTTTTTGAAGAATTCCCATTTCTGTTCTGTGCCCATTGAAGCGAATATTCTCTCCCAGTCTAAGTCCTGGAGAGTAGCCCTCAGGAAAGTAGTAGCCCAAAGGAAGTTAAATAATAATATTTTAATTTGTTGTCTCCTGATATTTATTTTTTAATTATTTATTTGTCAAGCATAGAAAGGTATTTATTGAATACTTATCTTCCCTATAACTCCTCCTTTCCTTTCCTATAGCTCTCTCCTCGACGATTGTCCTCTTTCTTCTTGGATTAGTTTATTTCAGTTGCCATCACAACGGGGCGGGACTTCTGACGACACTGCCCGTTGTGATGGCACCCTAAGCTGTTGACGGCGCTCCAACATTATCTTACTGCGCATGTGCAAGATCGTAACTACAAGGGTCACTGCATGCTGGGAGATCCATGTCAGAGAATGCCTGTGGGTTTCACATGCCCACAAGCAAGATGAAAGCGATGGGTCTCGTTTTTTAAAAGATGTCTTTAACGGAGAAAAAGGAAAGTCAAACGAATAAAAAACAGAACATGTGAGTAACTTATTTAACTAGTTGCTGACCGCCAGCCATCAAATGACGGGCAGGCGGTGCATCTCTTGTGGCGGGAGGGCGTCATATGACGTCCTCCTGTTTAAACAGGGAATGCGCACAATCGTGCACACGAATCCCTGTTCCTTCGGTGGCGTTGTGTCACGGAGACACCGCTCGCCACCAAGGGGGGTGAACAGCCATTGGGCATGGCTGTTTACCACATGATTGGCCGTGATGAAGTCACGACCGATCACAGATGGTTCCACCCCCACTGTGCACGGCGCGCTCGATCACGAGTGCACTGCGCGTGCACCTCAGTGGCTGCATGTTCCCGGGAACACTGCTCATCACCGACGCTGGTAAACAGCCATTGGCTGGCTGTTTACCCACGTGATCGGCTGTGATCCTTTCACAGCCGATCACTAAATGTAAACAAACTGCGGTAACGAGATGTTACCGGGTTCTCCTCCTCACACACCGATCGTGAGTGAGGAGGAGATTGTGGTAACATCTCGTTACCGCTTATAGTACACACAAATCACACTGATTGCCCCCCCAATAAAGAGGACCTGTCACCACCCACTATAGGACCTGTCACTCACAGTCCATCATAGTACTTGTCACTCACAGTCCATCAAAGTACCCGAGTACCTGTCACAGTCCATCCGAGTACCCGTCACAGTCAATCGGAGTACCCGAGTACCTGTCACAGCCCATTAAAGTACCCGAGCACCTGTCACAGCCCATCAAAGTACCAGAGTACCTGTCACAGCCTATCAGAGTACCCGAGTACCTGTCACAGCCCATCAGAGTACCCGAGTACCTGTCACAGTCCATCCGAGTACCCGTCACAGCCCATCAGAGTACCCGAGTACCCATCACAGCCCATCAGAGTACACAAGTACCTGTCACAGTTAAACTGAGTACCTGTCCCAGTCCATCTGAGTACCCGAGTACCTGTCCCAGTTCATCTGAGTACCCGTCACAGTCAATCGGAGTACCCGAGTACCTGTCACAGCCCATTAAAGTACCCGAGCACCTGTCACAGCCCATCAAAGTACCAGAGTACCTGTCACAGCCCATCAGAGTACCCGAGTACCTGTCACAGCCCATCAGAGTACCCGAGTACCCGTCACAGTCCATCTGAGTACCCGTCACAGCCCATCAGAGTCCCGAGTACCCATCACAGCCCATCAGAGTACACAAGTACCTGTCACAGTTAAACTGAGTACCCGAGTACCTGTCCCAGTTCATCTGAGTACCTGAGTACCTGTCACAGTTCATCTGAGTACCCGAGTACCTGTCACAGTCCATCTGAGTACCTATCACCGCCCTTCAGAGTACCCAAATACCAGTCACCAGGCCATTAGAGAACCTATCACCAGGCCATCAGAGTACCCGAGTACCTGTCACCAGGCCATCAGAGAACCCGTCACCAGGCTATCAGAGTACCCGAGTACCTGTGACCAGGCCATCAGAGTACCCGTCGCCAGGCTGTCAGAGTACCCGAGTACCTGTAACCAGGCTATCAGAGTACTCAAGTACCTGTCACCAGGCCATCAGAGTACTCAAGTACCTGTCACCAGGCCATCAGAGTACTCAAGTACCTGTCACCAGCCCATCAGAGTACCAGAGTAACTATCTGCAGCCCATCAGAGTACCCGAGTACCTATTTGCAGCCCACACCTCATAGAATATACGTTGGGGTGTTTGCTTTCCAAAATTGGGTCATTTTGTGGGTAATTTCACTGTCCTGGTGCTCCAGGACCTTCAAAAGTGTGATGGATAGGAATGAAATGAGATGTGTCATTTATGCTTCTAGAACGCCTGAAGGTACTACTTCAATGTTCGGCCTCTGTATGTGTCCAAAGCTGTGTAAAAGTCCTACACATGTGGTATCGCCATACTTGGGAGGAGTAGCAGAATGTGTTTTGGGGTGTAATTTTTGCTATATACATGCTATGTGTTAGAAATAGCTTATAAATTGACAACTTTGTGTAAAAAAAAAAGAAAAAAAAGCATTTTCTTTTTTTTCCACATTTTCCAAAAACTTCTGGAAAAAAAATGAACCGTTCAAAAGACTCATTATGCCTCATAGAATATACATTGGGGTGTTAGCGTTCCAAAATGGGGTAATTTGATGGGCAATGCCATTGTCCTGGTACTCCAGGGCCTTCAAAAGTGTAATAGGTGGCTGTGAAATGAGATGTGTCATTTTTGCTCGTAGAACGTCTTAAAGTGCCACTTCAATGTTGCTGCTCTGTATGTGGCCAAGCTGTGTAAAAGTCTCACACATGTGGTATCGCCATACTCGGGAAGAGTAGCAAAATGTATTTTGGAGTGTAATTTGTTGTATGCATATTCTGTGTGTGAGAAATAACCTGATAATATGACAATTTTGTAAAAAAAAATAATAATAAAAAAAAAATCTTCATTTTGCAAAGAATTGTGGGAAAAAATTAAAACTTAAAAAAAACTCACCATGCTAGTTACTTAATACCTTGGAATGTCTACTTTCTAAAAAGGGGTCATTTGGGGGGTATTTGTACTTTCCTGACTTGTTAGTGTCTCAAGAAATGAGATACACCTGATGTACTGAAGGCCTGATCAGATGTGATAATTTTTTTGTAATTGGCACCATAGTTTGTAGACTATATAACTTTCACAAAGACCAAATAATATACACTAATGTGGGTTATTTTTACCAAAGATATGTAGCAGTATAAATTTTGGCCAAAATTTATGAAGAAAAATTAATAATTAGCAAAATGTTATGACAGAAACAAAGAAAAAGGCATTTTTTTTCACAAAATTTACGTTTTTTTTATTTATAGCACAAAAAATAAAAAACCCACTAGTGATTAAATACCACTAAAATAAAGCTCTATTTGTGTGGAAAAAAGGACGCAAGTTTCATATGGGAACAGTGTTGCATGACTGAGTAATTGTCATTCAAACTGTAAGCACTTGTACACACGGTCTGACATTCCGACGGAAAATGTCCGATCGGACCGCGTTGTCGGATAATCCAACTGTGTGTGGGCTCCATCGGACTGTTTCCGTCTGAATATCCGACAGACAAAGTTTTAGAGCTGGGCTATTAAACTTTCCAACAACATGATCCGATCGGACTTTGTCCTATTGTGTGTAGAGAATTCCGATCGGACAAAGCGCCACGCATGCTTAGATCAAATTCCTAGACCAAAGCTATTGGCTACTAGCCTGAACGTAGTCCCGTCGTAACAAAATAACGTCATCACGTTACGTACGATCGGATTTTCAGACAACTTTGTCCGACCATGTGTATGCAACACCAGTTTCGGACAAAACCCGTCAGGCAAAATCCATTGGATTTTGTTGTCGGGATGTCCGACCGTGTGTACAAGGGCTAAGAGCGCTAAAAGCTGAAAATTGGTCTGGTCAGGAAGGGGTTGTAAGTGCACTGTATTGAAGTGGTTAAACCAGAAATTGCTTTTAAATGTCACAAAAAAAAAAAAAAAATCAATGGAGGAAGTGGAACCCTGCTTTAAGTAGTCTGCCTGCCAGTTGGCTACCCCTGGACTGAAGATTGCTAATATGCAAGGCACATGTCTTTCTGCCCAAGTTAGGATATGTGCCTGGGCTGCCTGACTTCTGGTGCACCCTTGGTGATTGATATAAGCCACTGCTGTGTCCTTGTCAGATTGAATCCTGAAAGTAGAATACTGTAACCTGAATGTCCAGGCCCTTAGGGCTAGACACGCTGCCTGAATTTCTAGAATGTTGATGGGCAAGGTCCTTTCGGTTCTGGGCCATTTCCCTTGGACAGACGCTTCTTTCAGGACTGTCCGGTAAGAAGGACTTCCCCTTCTGCAGATTCTTGGATATCCTCCACGAACTGAGACTCTGGCGCATTTTTGTCGACAAACACCTTGGAAAATCTAGTGCCTGAATCTTCTTGTTCCCGGCTGATAGGATACTGCCTTGCAGTAGTCTCGATTGAAACTGAGCATAGTGATCTGCTTCGACAATCCCCCAACAATCTCATACAGAGGCAAATAGAAGGACCCTTCTTCGTCCTGACCCCCTGGACCAGCTCCTTTATGGCGCTGACCTTTGCTTGGGGTAAAGACACCTTCTTCTGGGCTGTATCTTTGACCAGACCCAAGTACCTTAATCCTCTCTAAAGAAGATTTTTCTAGGTTGATGACACAACCTAGGCATTTCAGGTAATTGACTGTGGTGACCACTCTTTGGTCTGAGCGGACTACCGACTGGTCTATTAAGAGCAGCTCGTCCAGGTATGCTATTATTGCTATACCTTGAGTCTTTAATCTGGGCAGAGGAAGGGCCAGAAATTTTGAAACACCCGTGGTGCAGTGGCTAGACCGCCAGCTGCCGACAACCAGAGGAACCAGAAATGTGAACCAGATCACGTAACCAGGCACGCCTTGGTGTAGGTTTTTATATCACTTCTTCAGGAGGCGAGAAGACGTGATACGAGATGTATGTCGAGGCATGCCTGGTTACGCGATCTGTTTCACATTTCCGGTCCCTCTGTTCCAGAGCAGAACTTTTCTCATAGACGAGCGGAATAGCCTCAGTGTCAGAAGGCACTTTTAAAATGTAAGCAGCCACTTGGCCTTTGATTGTATCTATTCTTTCAATAAATGGGATTACACTATTCCAGTTTTTTGTATCCTTCCTACATATATTTCCTGGTATCTACATTGGAGTTTCACATACGGCTCCTCCATCTAATTGCAGAATGTCATTTCTTGCTAAAGGCCATATTTGACCTTTTTTTTTAATTAATAAGGTCAACAACTTCTGGTAAGCAGACATCTACATAGAGAGCACTTTTGGTGTACAATGTAGTTGGTGAAGGTGGTTCATCTCTCCAGTGGAAGAAGCACTCTTTGCCCTTGTACACACAGTCGGAGATTCCGACAACCAAATCCATCTGAGTTATTCCGACGGATTAATTACGGGCGAGGTCCGGAAGTGATGTTGCATACACACGGTCGGACCAAGTTGTTGGAATTTCCGGTTGCCAAGAACACGGTGACGTAAGCCGGGTGCGGCGGGACTAGAAAAGGGAAGTTCAGCACCAAGTCCGGCACCCTTTGGGCTCCTTCTGCTGATCTTGTGTGTATCGCGTGTTAGTAGAAGTTTGGTGAGAGACGATTCGCGCTTTTCAGATTAGTAATTCAGTTCGCTACTACTCTTCAGTTTCTGCTTGTCTTTGTGTATCTGATAATCAGTGCGTGTAGTCAGTAAGTATTTGTTTCTCATAGTGGACTATATCTTGGTATAGTACGCTTTGATTTGCATTGCTTATTGTCTGCTTGCTTCTGCTATTCAGTTCATTCTTTCAGGCATCGCTGTTTATCGGTGCTTTCTGTTGTCCGTTCTGACCAGCCGACCGTTTTCCAACCATGTTTCGTCTACGTACTCGTCGTAGAGTTTGTGCTGTGCAGGGGCTTTGTGTTGGGGTTCTTACTTTGACACAAGCCCGGTCCATGAACAGGGAGGGGAGGCGTTTGTGGACCAAGAATTGTGCGAACATGCCTTTGCTCTGTGAGATCCGCGAGAATAATCCTGATGATTTCAGGAATTATCTCCGGATAATGGACCCCGTTTTCACCATCTGCTGGCTTTGCTGACCCCTTATATCAGCAGGCAGGATACCTGCATGTGGCAAGCCATCACTCCGGAGCAGAGGCTCATCAGAGGCTCATCACCACGTTGAGCTACTTGGCGACTGGGAGAAGCCTTCAGGACCTCAAGTTCTCTACAGGCATCTCCCCCCAGGCTCTGGGGATCATTATTCCAGAGACCTGTTCTGCCATCATTCAGGTCCTGCAGAAGGACTATATGAAGTATAGTAGTTTTATCCTTTAACATCACATTCTATGTATTTCATGATTGCTAATGTCTTGCATTTCTTTCCTCATTCCCTAATTACCATCATTGCAATATGCTCTAATTCATATACTCTGCCCCTTTGTCCTCATGCATATTTGCCTCACTAACTTCCCCACCATGCTCTTCTTGGCCCAAAAAACTATAGTCTAGTCACTTACCAATGTCTTTTGTCAGCTCCATAGTATTGCTTTCCCCTAAACACCCCCTAAAATTTATGCAGAGTGACATTTTTTTTTTTTTTGGTTGTGCCAAACTCATTAGGAACCCCCCTCCCCCCAACTGCTAGCTCAGCTGATAGCAATCGTCTATCTGATGACTAGAGATGAGCCGAACACCCCCCGCTTCGGTTCGCACCAGAACTTTCGAACGGACCCCAAATTCATACGAACGTTAGAACCCCATTGAAGTCTATGGGACTCGAACGTTCGAAATTAAAAGTGCTAATTTTAACGGCTAATATGCAAGATGCTGTCCTAAAAAGGGTTTGGGGACCTGGCTCCTGCCCCAGGGGACATGGGTCAATGCCTAAAATATTTTTAAAAATGGCCGTTTTGGCGGGAGCACTGATTTTAATGACGATTAAAGTGAAAAAAAAGTGAAATATTCCTTTAAATATCGTGTCTGGGGGGTGTCTGTAGTATGCCTGTGAAGTGCCACGTGTTTCCCGTTTTTAGAACAGTCCCTGCACAAAATGACATTTAACGGAAATAACGTCATTTAAAACTGCTTGCGGTTTTAATGTTATATCTGGTTCCTGCAATATGGTTGAAAATCATTGAGAAAAATGGCATGGGTAGCCCTCCCTGCCCATTACCAGCCCCTTTGGGTCTTGTATGCATATTAAGGGGAACCCCGTACCCATATTAAAAAAAGGAAATACGTGTGGCCCCCAGGCCCTATATACTCAGAACAGCAGTATACAGGCGGTGCAAACAAGACAGGGACTGTGTAGGTTTGTTGTGTTAAGTTGAATCTGTTTGTAATTTTCAACTGGTACATTTTTAACCACTTCAGGACCGCCGTATTGCCATTGTACGTCAACACAATGGCACAGGCAGGCACAATCACGTAGATTTACGTGATTGCCTTCCAGCGGGTGGGGGGTCCGATCGGACCCCCTCCCGCTGGTTACGGCGGTCCGGTTCGCTCCAGGAGCGCTCCGTGATGAGGGGATGGCCGTTGGTTTTTGGCCACCCCCTCTGGATCGCTCCTGGCCAATGAGAAGCTTCCTCCCCTGTGTATTGTTTACACAGGAAGGAGGAAGTGATGTCATTCTCCTCGGGGCGGTCTTTTTGACCGGACTACGAGGAGAAGACTAATAGTAAGTGTGCACCAACACTACACTGACATGTAGGTACACACAGGCACACAAAACCCCCCCCCCCCGATCCCCCCCCCGATCGCCCCCCGATCCCCCCCCCCGCCCCCCTCCCCCCCCAGTCACAGTGTCACTGATTGCATTGATCATTTCTTTACTGATCAATGCATTCAGTGTCAGTTGTGACAGTAAAAACTGTCAGGACAGTTAGTGTTAGGTCCAGGGTAGCCCCCTATCACCCCCCAATAAAGATTTAACCCCCTGATTGCCCCTAGAGTTAACCCTTTCACCCCCTTTTGCCAGTGTCACTAAGCGATCATTTTTCTGATCGCTGCATGTGTCGCTAGGTAGCTAGTTATTTTTTTAGGTTCACCGCCAGGTTTTTATATCGCTAGGTACCCCGATATACTACCCAATAATGGTTTTAACCCCCTGATTGCCGCTAGTTAACCCTTTCACCCCCTTTTGCCAGTGTCACTAAGCGATCGTTTTTCTGATCGCTGCATTAGTGTCGCTACAGTCGCTAGGTAGCTAGTTATTTTTTTAGGTTCACCGCCAGGTTTTTATAGCGCTAGGTACCCCGATATACTACCCAATAATGGTTTTAACCCCCTGATTGCCGCTAGTTAACCCTTTCACCCCCTTTTGCCAGTGTCACTAAGCGATCATTTTTCTGATCGCTGCATGTGTCGCTAGGTAGCTAGTTATTTTTTTAGGTTCACCGCCAGGTTTTTATATCGCTAGGTACCCCGATATACTACCCAATAATGGTTTTAACCCCCTGATTGCCGCTAGTTAACCCTTTCACCCCCTTTTGCCAGTGTCACTAAGCGATCATTTTTCTGATCGCTGCATTAGTGTCGCTACAGTCGCTAGGTAGCTAGTTATTTTTTTAGGTCCACCGCCAGGTTTTTATAGCGCTAGGTACCCCGATATACTACCCAATAATGGTTTTAACCCCCTGATTTCCGCTAGTTAACCCTTTCACCCCCTTTTGCCAGTGTCACTAAGCGATAATTTTTCTGATCGCTGCATGTGTCGCTAGGTAGCTAGTTATTTTTTTAGGTTCACCGCCAGGTTTTTATATCGCTAGGTACCCCGATATACTACCCAATAATGGTTTTAACCCCCTGATTGCCGCTAGTTAACCCTTTCACCCCCTTTTGCCAGTGTCACTAAGCGATCGTTTTTCTGATCGCTGCATTAGTGTCGCTACAGTCGCTAGGTAGCTAGTTATTTTTTTAGGTTCACCGCCAGGTTTTTATAGCGCTAGGTACCCTGATATACTACCCAATAATGGTTTTAACCCCCTGATTGCTGCTAGTTAACCCTTTCACCCCCTTTCACCAGCGATCACAGTATAAGTGTCACTGGTGACGCTGGTTAGCCAGTTAGTTATTTAGGTTCCCCGTCAGGTTTTTATATAGCGCCAGGGACCCCCATATACTACCTAATAAAAATTTGAACCCCCTGATTGCCCCTAGTTAACCCTTTCACCACTGATCACCGTATAAGTGTTACGGGTGACTCTGGTTAGTTTGTTTTTTATAGCATCAGGGCACCCACCATTTATTACCCAATAAAGGTTTAACCCCCTGATCACCCGGCGGGTGATATCAATTAGGTTTTAGGGTCAGGGTCTGCGTCGCCCCAGGCAGCGCTAGGTTAGTGCCAGTACCGCTAACACCCACACGCAAAGCATACACCTCCCGTAGTGGTATAGAATCTGAAAAGATCAATATCTGATCTGATCAGATCTATACTAGCGTCCCCAGCAGTTTAGGGTTCCAAAAAAACGCATTGTTAGCGGGATCAGCCCAGATACCTGCTGGCACCTGCGTTTTGCCCCTCTGCCCAGCCCACCCAAGTGCAGTATCGATCGATCACTGTCACTTACAAAACACTAAACACATAACTGCAGCGATCGCAGAGTCAGGCCTGATCCCTGCCATCGCTAACAGGTTTTTTGGTAGCATTTTATATTCAAATCCGGAAGGCAGTGCTTGGTTTTCGGGGTCCCGTACGTGGCTAGGCTCCCAAAAAGTCCCCCACATGTGGTATCCCCGTACTCGGGAGAAGCAGCAGAATTTATTTTGGGGTGTAATTTGACTTCTGCCCATAGCATGTGTGAGCAATATATCATTTAGTGACAACTTGGTGCAAAAAAAAAAAAGTTTGTAATATTCCCGCAACTTGTGGCAAAATATAAAATATTCCATGGACTCAACATGCCTCTCAGTAAATAGCTTGGGGTGTCTACTTTCCAAAATGGGGTCATTTTGGGGGGTTTTGTGCTATTTTGGCATTTTATGGCCTTCGAAACTGTGATAGGTAGTGAGGAGTTAAATCAAAAATTTGCACCCTTAGAAATCCTGAAGGTGGTGATTGGTTTTCGGGGTGCCGTGCGCGACTAGACTCCCAAAAAGTCCCACACATGTGGTATCCCCATACTCGGGAGAAGTAGCGGAATATATTTTGGGGTGCAATTCCACATATAACCATGGCATGTGTGAGCAATATATCATTTAGTGACAACTTTTTGTAAAAAAATTTTTTTTTTTTTTTTTGTCATTATTCAATCCCTTAGGACAAAAAAAATAAATATTCAATGGGCTCAACATACCCATCAGCAATTTCCTTGGGGTGTCTACTTTCCAAAATGGGGTCATTTGGGGGGGATTTGTACTGCCCTGCCATTTTAGCACCTCAAGAAATGAGATCGGCAGTCATAAATTAAAAGCTGTGTAAATTCCAGAAAATGTACTCTAGTTTGTAGACGCTATAACTTTTGCGCAAACCAAAAAATATACGCTTATTGACATTTTTTTTACTAAAGACATGTGGCTGAATAAATTTTGCCCTCAATGTATGACTAAAATTTAGTTTATTCGATTTTTCTTATAACAAAAAGAAGAAAATATCTTTTTTTTTCAAAATGTTGGCTCTTTTTCCATTTATATCGCAAAAAAAAAAAATCGCAGAGGCAATCAAATACCATCAAAAGAAAGCTCTATTTGTGGGAAGAAAAGGACGCAAATTTCGTTTGGGTGCAATATTGCATGACCGCGCAATTACCAGTTAAAGCAGCGCAGTGCGAAATTGCAAAAAGACCTCTGGTCCTTAAGGTGTTTATTGGTCCGGAGCTGAAGTGGTTAAAGTGTAGCTCCAGTCAAAAAAACTATTTTTAAGCTTTTTGGAAAACATAGGGAAGGGTTATCACCCCTGTATAATTTGTTTTGCCGTCCGTCTTTTTTCATCTCACTTGCTGTTGTCTCCTTCCGTTTGCAAGTAGGAGATGTTTGTAAGTTGGATGTTTGAAAGTAGGGGCCTGCCCTATATGCTCTGCAGAAATGGCGGAACAAGGTGTTGGTTTTTCCACAACATTGTAAGCCCTCAAAGTGACTCTTGGTGGGCGCTGGAGCGCCCTGCTGTGCACAATTATATCAAGAATTGTAATTACATGCCATTGTTGAACAGTGGTAGAAAAATTGACCTTTGGTGGTTGTGGTGCTGGTGCCACAACACTATAAGTCCTCACAGTTACTCTGGGTGGGCACAGGAAGGGGCCCTCCTGTGAAATATTATATCAAGAATTGTAATTACATGTCCCTGTTAAACAGGGGCAGAAAAATTGGGCCTTAGGCACTGGTGCTGGTGTCACGACACTGCAACCTCTCCCATATACTCTAGTTTTAGTGCAGGAATTAGCCCTGCTGCAAAGCATTGCATCAAAAATTGTAATTAAACGCCCCTGTTAAACAGGGGCAGAAAATTGGGCCTTAGGCACTGGTGCTGGTGCCACCACACTGCAACCTCTCCCATATACTCTAGTTGTAGTGCAGGAATTAGCCCTGCTGCAAAGCATTGCATCAAAAATTTTAATTAAACGCCCCTGTTAAACAGGGGCAGGAAAATTGGGCTGATGGCATCACCCAGAACCAGAAATGTTCTTCCAACATATCAGCGAAGGAGGAAGAGGATAGACAATCAACATAACAGGACAGTCACTCAGCATCAGCATAAGCAGTCTTGAAGGGATGTTATATTTTTAAAAAAATTATTCGGTTACATCAGCTTCAGGTGCTTGGTAGCTGTGGGTGATCCAAGACTGATTCATCTTGATGAAGGTCAGTCGATCAACTGATTCGGTGGACAGGCACACCCTGTGATCGGTAACAAACCCACCAGCAGCACTGAAGGTGCGTTCCGAAAGAACGCTGGATGCAGGACAGGCCAGTAGCTCAATTGCATACTGTGCAAGCTCTGGCCAGTGATCCATCCTCAAGACCCAGTAAGCCAGAGGATTTTCGGTGGGAAAGGTGTCCAAGTCTGACCTTGCCCCTAGGTGTTCCTGCACCATGTAAATCAGACGCTGGCGATGGTTGCTGAAACCGATCATACCTTGGGGCTGCGGACTAAAAAATTGTCTGAAAGCATCGGTCAGACGGCCACCTTCTCCACCGCTCCTTCTGACCGATGCCTCAGCAACACGTTGTCCAGGACCAGGAGTTTGTAACCTCCCAGTCTCTGGGAATGCGTTCCACAGACCTTTCTGCAAGGCCTCCCGGAGATGTCTCATCCTCTGCTCCCTCTGCGATGGCAAGATAAGGTCGGCAACCTTACCCTTGTACCGTGGATCAAGGAGAGTGGCCAGCCAGTAATGATCCCTCTCCTTGATCCGAAGAATACGAGGATCCTTCCGCAGGCTTTGCAGGATCAGGGAGGCCATGCAGCGTAGGTTAGCTGAGGCATTCGGTCCGGAGTCCTCTGGGTCACTAAGGACAACATGATCCGCAGCTACCTCCTCCCAGCCACGTAGAAGTCCACGGGTTTCTTGGGACTGTAAATCATCCCTACAAGACTGCTGCTGCTGCTGAGTGCCAGCCTCCACCTCCATGCTGACACAATCATCCTCCTCCTCCTCCTCTTCCTGTGTGATGGGTGGCACAGCAGGAACACTGTCTGGTTAAAGGGGGCCTTGAGAGGCAAGGAAGTCCTCCTCTTCCTGCCTCTGTTCTGCCTCAAGTGCCCTGTCCATTATTCCACGCAGTGTATGCTCCAAGAGGTGGACAAGAGGTAGAGTGTCACTGATGCATGCACTGTCACTGCTCACCATCCTTGTGGCCTCCTCAAACGGTGACAGGACAGTGCATGCATCCCTGATCATGCCCCACTGGCGTGGTGAGAAAAAACCGAGCTCCCCTGACCCTGTCCTGGTGCCGTAGTCGCACAGGTACTCATTGATGGCCCTCTGCTGCGTGTGCAGCCGCTGCAGCATGGCCAACGTTGAGTTCCACCTGGTGGGCATGTCACATATAAGGCGGATCTTGGGCAGGTTCAACTCCTTTTGGAGCTCAGCCAGCCAAGCACAGGCATTAAATGATCGGCGGAAATGCACACAGACTTTCCTGGCCTGCTTCAGGACATCCTGTAAGCCCAGGTACCTGCCCAAGAACCCCTGCACCACCAGGTTAAGGACGTGAGCTACACAGGGCACATGGGTCAGTTGTCCCTGTCGGAGGGCGGAGAGGAGGTTGGTGCCATTGTCGCAAACCACCATTCCTGGCTTAAGCTGGTGTGGCGTCAACCACCTCTCGGCCTGCCCCTGCAGAGCTGACAAAACATCCGCCCCAATGTGGCTCCTGTCCCCCAAACAAACCAGCGCAAGCACGGCATGGCATTGTTTTGCCTGTGTACTTGCGTAGCCCCTGGAACGCCTACGGAGCACCGCTGGTTCTGAGGACAGAGCACTGGAAGAGGCCATGGAGTAAGAAGAAGAGGAGGGGGTGGAGGGGAGAGGTGTGTCACAACCAATAGTAGCATTTTGGAGGCGTGGGGGCGGAACAACCTCCAACACTACTGCACCTTGTCCTGCATCCTTCCCAGCTGCCAGAAGAGTGACCCAATGGGCCGTGAAAGACAGGTAACGTCCCTGTCCATGCCTGCTGGACCATGAGTCAGCGGTAATATGCAACTTACCGCTGACCGCCCTGTCCAGCGAGGCAAGGACATTGCCTTCCACATGCCGGTAGAGAGCCGGTGGCGTTTGGGGACCTGCCACTGAGGAACCGCACATTGTACAAACTCACGGAAGGGGGCCGAGTCTACCAACTGAAAAGGCAGCAGTTGAAGTGCTAGCAATTTAGCCAAGCTAGCATTCAACCGCTGGGCATGTGGATGGCTGGGAGTGAACTTCTTTCGCCGGTCCAGCAGCTGGGGCAGGGACATTTGCCTGCTATAATCGGACGTGGGTGTACTGCTAGCAGAGTGCCCGGAAGCACTTGGCTGTGACACACCTAATTCTACACCTTCATTCCTCTCAGAGCAGGTTTCAGAGAGGACTGAAGGTCTAGTGGGGTTGGAGATCCCAGCTGATGAGGAGTAAGGAGAGGTCCGCTTTGTTCTTTGGTGTGGGTCTTTGAGGTACGCTTGCCAACGAGCTGCATGGCAGGTCAACATATGTCTGGTCAAGCATGTGATGTTTTGGCCACGCGAGATACGCTTGAGACATATGTTGCAAATAGCAGCGGTGCGATCTGATGCACTCGTCTCAAAAAAGCCCACACCAAAGAACTTTTAGAATAACGCGCAGAGGCAGCGCCCTGCACAGGCGGAGCTTTGCGGTGTGATTCAGTCAGTGTGCTGCCCCTAAGCTGGCCCCCGGAGGGCATCCTGCCTCGTTGGACATGTGCCTCCTCGTCCTCCTGCTCTCTCCTACCAGGCACCCATGTGGAGTCAGTGCCCACATCATCCCCTCCCTCTTCATCGCTGGAGCAAACCTGGCAGTATGCTGCAGCTTGTGGAACATGACTGCCAGACTGCTGTCCTTCTTGAGCATCCCCTCTCTCTGCATTCACGCTACTGCCTTCCTCTAGCTGAGTATCATCATCAGAGCCTACAAAACACTGGGCATCCTCCTGGAGCATGTACCCAACACTGTGCTCAAAGAGTTCAGGAGACTCCTCAGGAGGACGTGGTGGGTCTAGGGAAGGAGTCACTGATGATGACATTGAGAGGAGGGAAGACGATGCGTTGGCAGCTGCTTTGCTAGTACCCTGAGCTTGGGTGAGAGAGGATGAGGAGGATGAAGAGGGCTTGGTCATCCACTCTACCAAGCCGTTGGCATGTTGCGGGTCAACATGTCCAGCTGCCGAAAAGAAGGACAAGCGTGTCCCATGGCCACGTGCTGGTGATGACGATGCACCGCGTCCACGACCAGCACTGTTGTCTCTAGACACAGAGCCTGTTTGCCCTCTTTTATCGGCTCGCGCCTGTCTGCCTCTCCTTGCCGGCCTTCCAGACATGGTAATGGCCTGAAGGGAGTTGGGAAAACCAGCAATTGGATAGTGTATATTGTGCTGGAGGCACACACAACTTACACTCCTGCAGATGGCTCAAATAGAGAAGAGCTATGTAGGTGGATATAGCGGTGTATACTGGGTTCAGAGCACGCAGACAGCACACACAAGCTCCTACCGCTGACTGCAAGCTCTATTTAAAACGAGCAAGATAGTTTGCTATATAGGTGGATATAGCGGTGTATACTGGGTTCAGAGCACGCAGACAGCACGCACAAGCTCCTACCGCTGACTGCAAGCTCTATTTAAAACGAGCAAGATAGTTTGCTATATAGGTGGATATAGCGGTGTATACTGGGTTCAGAGCACGCAGACAGCACGCACAAGCTCCTACCGCTGACTGCAAGCTCTATTTAAAACGAGCAAGATAGTTTGCTATATAGGTGGATATAGCTGTGTATACTGGGTTCAGAGCACGCAGACAGCACGCACAAGCTCCTATTGCTGACTGCAAGCTCTATTTAAAAACGAGCAAGATAGTTAGTTATATAGGTGGATATAGCAGTGTATACTGGGTTCAGAGCACGCAGACAGCACGCACAAGCTCCTACCGCTGACTGCAAGCTCTATTTAAAACGAGCAAGATAGTTTGCTATATAGGTGGATATAGCGGTGTATACTGGGTTCAGAGCACGCAGACAGCATGCACAAGCTCCTACCGCTGACTGCAAGCTCTATTTAAAACGAGCAAGATAGTTTGCTATATAGGTGGTGTGGCAGCAGGCAGGTAAAATCACCTGGTTGTATACAGGATGGAAAATATGTATGCCCTAGATTCAGGCTTTATGTGGACTTGTACAACTAGAGGGGCATGCTGGGAGTCCTATAGGGGAAGAGTTAATGTGCCCAGCTGAAGTAAGTGGGCTCATTAAGGCCTCTACAAAAAACCCCAGCATGCTTAGGGAGATGCTCCATCCTGGAACCAGTTTTGTGTTTGTATAGACTGGGGAGTGTGACACCTGTTCTGTGCGGTGAGTTAACGCCTGTGTGGCAAACCTCTACAACAGAGACAGAGACAGGGACTGGTGCAGCACAAGGCTGCACTCAGTTGTTAGACAGGATATCTATGTGTGTAATTAGAGGTCAAGCTGACCAGGATTTATTTTCATGTTTTTGTTTCAATTTTTGGCTGTTATATTTTTCACTGCATGTAGCATAAATAAACCGCACCTTTTGTTGTTTCCACCTACAACGCTGTCTGCTGTGCCTGATTTTGTGTTGTGAACCCATCCAGGGGGGTCACACATACCCGCTGCCGAGCTAACCGCTCACAGTGGATATAGCGGTGTATACTGGGTTCAGAGCACGCAGACAGCACGCACAAGCTTCTACCGCTGACTGCAAGCTCTATTTAAAACGAGCAAGATAGTTTGCTATATAGGTGGATATAGCGGTGTATACTGGGTTCAGAGCACGCAAACAGCACGCACAAGCTCCTACCGCTGACTGCAAGCTCTATTTAAAACGAGCAAGATAGTTTGCTATATAGGTGGATATAGCGGTGTATACTGGGTTCAGACCACGCAGACAACAACCACTACAGAAGAGCAAGAACGAAAAATCGGCCGATAACGATCGGTGTATACTGTGTTGAAGGTACACAGAACACCCACTAACTGCTTCAGACGCCAACACACTACACAAGGCCGCCGCGCTGGCGGCCTTATATAGTGTGGGGCGTGTACTACACAGCCTGAGCTATGATTGGCCACAGGCATCCTGCCTGTGGCCAATCATGGCTCTCCTCGCTGCCAGCGCTGTGATTGGCCAAGCATGCGGGGTCACAGTGCATGCTTGGCCAATCATGAGCCAGCAATGCACTGCGCCATCATAGTGCATTGTGGCCCGTTAAAGCCACACGAATTTGGCGCGAACGGCCCATAACGTTCGGAATTCGCCGAACGGGCGAATAGCCGATGTTCGAGTTGAACGTATGTTCGACTCGAACACGAAGCTCATCCCTATTACTGACCAAAATCGTGCTCATTTTCAGCACTATGGCAGGAAAATGGCATGATTGTCAAAATTAACACATCACTGTGGGTGTTTTTTACTAAAGGCACTTCCACTATGCACTACAAGTGCACTGAAAAAGTGCACCTGAAACTGCACTTGGAGTGCAAAGTTGAGTTACCTTTAGTAAATAACACCCATTCTCACCAAAAACAACAATTTTACTCCAAATACATCTTTTGCGCAATGAAAAAGGAAGCCACACATTGTTGATAATTTAACTTTTTAATCCAAGCACATTCACATGTGTGTTTAGAAAAGGGTTTTACAACAAACCAACAAATTAGGTGTATCAAAAACAGTCTTTCAGGTAATTTTTTTTTCACTTTGTGTTTTTGTGTAAACAGGCATGTATCAAAGCGTAACATACAGAACACAGGAACTTAAAAAGTTCAACTTTGAAAAGTGAAGACAATATCAAACATGAGTATGTACAAACTGGGCTGATATTGCCTTCATCACATGGGGTGTCACCCCTGGAAAATCCAAATTTGGAAGATGCACAGAGTGTGTCAACATGTGCTAACTCCCATCATGGGGGATCAATGTACATGTTTTGGGGCTGCAACCCCTTCATCTCAGCCACTTTCCACAAAACACGTAATTTGATCCCCCATGATGGGAGATAGTGCATGTTGACACACTCTGTGCAACTTTCAAATTTGGATTTTCTAAAAATACAAAAGTTATGGTTTAAAAGCCAAAAAATAAAACCCTAGCTATTTTGGGCTGTTTCACACTCTCCCCAAAACATCAATGATGTTCTTCATTTTATTTTTAACATCATTGATGTTTTGCTGTATATTTTCTAAATCCCAATTGCACCCCATTATCTCAGGATCTGGGCACTTTCACTGGTAAAATGGGATTCTTCTTCCACATCACCTACAAAACAAAGCAAAAAAACACACCATGTATTATAAATATGGTGACATGCATTGATGAGCTTACTGGAAGCTGTGTTCTCCGACACTCACCTGTTGTGGTGACAATTTGTCCAACTTCAACGATCTCTCTTTCCTCATCCTCCTTCTCCTGCTCCTCTGCTTCTGGTTTTGGAATTTTGCCTTCTTTGGGAGGGGTGGGGTCCCTGGTGTCCTCATACTTGCCGAGTCTTCTCTCCCCTATGAGAATGTAAAAAAAGAATAATATGCACACAGAGGGCAGAATTAGGAATATGAAACAGGCAGGCAGCAATGGAGAAACTGGTTGAGTTTGTGAAGCCGGTGGTCACCCGGGGCAGACGTCAACTATTTAAAAAAGAAAATCGGTGGCCTGAGGAGTACATATCTGAAGGAGAGGAAGAAGGTGCTGGACTCCATGCAATCTGGTGCTTCAGCAGATCAGATGACGTTTATGTCCCCAGGCTGTGGTATTATAACAGGATGCATTTTCTGTCAGACCAGGCTGAGGTCAGAGAATCACTCTCTACTCTCCCTTCCACATGTCCTATGCTACATTCCACACCCGCTGAGTTTTCCAACGCCCAACCTGGGCCTTCCCCTCAGGAAGAACTGGGGGAGCCCAGTTTGAGCCAGGTATAGTATTGTTGTACATATTTTGGGAGTATAAATGAATGATGTTAACTTGATTTTTGCTCACTAATTGCTCCACATATCAATAGACAGTAGTGGCCAAAACCTTGGGGACAAGAAAGAAAAATGCTGGGCTCAGAATGATAGTCTTTTCTATTGGTTAACAATTTGCAACAGTCTTGATGTGAAAATTGTGTGTGTTTGATGAACCAAAAACTAAAACTATGTCCCTTTTTCATACACAGGAAGACCTCAGCCAGGAATAGGAGGGTGTGGAATGCAGCAGCCAGGAGGTGGCTGTGGAAAGTGGCAGCCAGGAGGAGGTGGGGGTAAGCAGCAGCCAGGAGCCTCACAGAATGCCAGGTCCCTCCCCTCCGCCTTCCACACAAAAGGGCGAGAAAGGGGGGGAATGTGGAGGAGTCGGCCCTGAGGCTGATTGGGGAGGCATCAGTGGCCCTCCAAGCCAAACCCACCTATCAAGAGGCCTTTGCTGCCTTGGAAATGGAAAATGAAATGGAGGAGGGGCAGCAGCTCTTGTGTGAGGAGGTAATTATACACACCCTCAACAAGGGTCTGTTTGGCCAAATTACACAAACAACACACTTGTGTGATTTGGCCCATGCCCCTCCTCCTCCTTCTGCCACACCTCCAGCACCACAGCCACAGCCTGGAGAGAGTGATGACCTGGGTTCAGTCTGGTCTGACAGAAGATGCAGCCTGTTGTAGTACCACAGCCTGGGAACATAGATGTCATCTGCTGCTGTTCCGGGTTTCTTGGACTTCAGGACCAGACTTCTCTCCCTCAGATATGTACTCCTCAGGCCACCAAGTTTTGCGTTTAAATAGCTGATGTGTGCCCTGGGGGGCCAAAGGCGTCGCTAATCTCCCCAGTTTCTCCATCGCTGCCTCCCTCTTTATTTGTTACTGACACCTAAATAAAGTTTTTTTTGTTTGAAGAAATACTTGCGTATGTGTTTTACTTCAAAAAGGGCCGTTTATTTGTGAGCAGGCAGGTACATTTCAAAAATACAAAGTGAAATGATTAACAAGGGGTACCAACACTAAACAACCTCCTGTAGATTAAAAAAGAAAATATAAAAAATATAATAATGTTGTTGTGGTAAGTTTACACACAAAACACACCCCAAAAAATGGAAAGATGAGCAAACTGTCAAAAAAGGAGACGTTTATGAAAAAGAACAAACACAAAATTCACCCAAAAAAAAATACAAAAATAAAATTGTGTAGATGTGACGATTTAAAAAATTGTATTGCTGAAATGAGTCAGGAAATACATTCGGGAGAAGTGTGTGTGACTATGAACATCAAAAGAAGTTCCTTCTTGCAGCATTGTAAAGAACAAGAGAATGCACTTCATGAAATAATTTTTAACATTGCAGCGTGACAAATGTGCTATATCGATTACGAGCAGTAGTTTACCTGAGCGAGCGCTTCCGTGTCCGAATTGGATTGTGAGCATTCGTGGCACCTTGTCCGTCGGAGTAGGCTACACATGATCAGAGTATGTCCGATCGGAGCATTTTGTTGGAAAAGTTGGTCCGTCGGATATTCCGACGGAAACAGTCCGATGCAGGCCACACACAGTCGGAATATCCGACAAAACGGTCCGATAGGAAACATTCCGACTGAATCTCCGATCGTGTGTACAAGGGCTAAGACTTTTTTTATGTTTTGCACATTGGACTTCTTTTTGTGATTTTTCATAAATTTTTTTTAGGGCTGTTACTGATTAAAATTTTCGTGTTTGATTAATCGTTTTTTTTAAATCTATTAATTTACAAATTTTTATTAATTATAAACGCACATACAGATCCAACTACTTGGATTGTAACTCTGCATTAGTCGATGGTAAATGTGGTATACACTATATACCTGACACTAAGTAGTTTCCACAATTCATGACTTAACTTCACAGTTCACACAAATACATTTTAAATTCAAACTGTAGCACCGACGCAAGTAATTTTTTTTCCCACAGTAGTGTGACAATCCCTCCACCTCCAGTCTAACTAATCACTCTCACCTTATGGTATGGATCCCTGAGCAAACAGGTGGTCATGCAAGTGGGTATCAAAAGGGTTAACATGGACCATAAATTTCTCTCACATCTCGTTAGATCTCAGCAAGGACGCCAGGTCATGGGTAGAAAGAAAAGATCTAAGTGGTCAACGCTTAACCACTTAAGGACCAGGCCTCTTTTTCAGATTTGGTGTTTACATGTTTAAAACAGTTTTTTTTGCTAGAAAATTACGTAGAACCCCAAACATTATATTATTATTATATTTTGTTTTTTTATAACACCCTAGAGAATAAAATGGCAGTCAGTGTAATACTTTTTTTCACACCGTAGTTGCACAGCGGTCTTACAGCTGCTGCCGTTACCAAGATATCCCTCTTTAACCACTTGCCGACCGCCGCACGCCGATGTACGTCGGCAGAATGGCACGGGCAGGCATAAGGGCTTACATGTACGTCCTTGCCTGCCCGCCGGTCGGGGGCCCGATCGGGCCCCCGCCCGGTGCCTGCGGCGGTCGGTATTCGTTCGGGAGCGATCCCGGACGAGGGGACGGCCATTCATTCATGGCCACCCCCTCTCGATCGCTCCCGGCGAATGAAAATGTCCGGTGACATCACTTCCTCTCCTGTAATGTAAACACAGGAGAGGAAGTGATGTATTCTCTCCTCCGTGTCGGTAGTTTTCGTTCCGGCACCGAGGAGAGAGGTTCGGTGAGTTGCACCAACACACCCCACATACAGTAGAACATGCCAGGCACACTCACACCCCCCCTTTACCCCCGATCACCCCCCAATTACCCCTGCCCCCCCAGTCACAGTGACACCAATTGCTTTTTTTTTTTTTTTTTTTTGCATTGGTGTCATTTGTGACTGTAGTAACTGTTAGGGCAGTTAGGGTTAGCCCCCTTTAGTTCTAATGTGCCCCCGTAACCCCCCCAATAAAGGTTTAACCCCGTGATCACCCCCCGTCGCCAGTGTCACTAAGGCTGGGTTCACATTGCAGCGGTTTATGAGAACGAATGTGATTCGCACCGCACTGCAGTGCAAATCACATCCGATCTCTGTGCGATTCGAGTTCAGCCATACAGATAGTATGGCTGAATTCGTGTCGCACCCGCCGCACCCGCCGCAAATTCGCACGGGACCCTTTTTTTGGCCCGCAGCAGAATCGGATCGCATGGGTGTTCACACCATGCGATCCGAGTTTGCAGATCGCACTGCGATATGCGAACTGATCTGGGGGTGTCATTAACATTTCACTGACACTCCCAGCAGTTCGCATAGGGCAGTGTGAACTGCCGCCGGGAGGCATGCGATGCGGGAACCCGCCGCGGATTCATGGCGTTCCCGCATCGCTCCAGTGTGAACCCAGCCTAATAAGCGATAGTTTTTCTGATCGCTGTATTAGTGTCACAGGTGACGCTAGTTAGGCAGGTAGGTATTTAGGTTCGCCGCAGCTTTTTATAGCGCCAGGGACCCCCATATACTACCGCATAAAGCCCCCTGATTGCCCCCTAGTTAACCCTTTCACCAGTGATCACCATATAACTGTTACAGGTGACGCTGGTTGGTTAGTTATTTTTTTATAGTTTCAGGGCACCCGCCATTTATTACCTAGTCTCACTAGTGTACCCCTAAATTTAGGGGTGTCTACTTTCCAAAATGGGGTCATTTGGGGGGGGTTTGTGCCATCTTGGCATTTTATGGCCTTCAAAACTGTAACGCCCTTAGAAAGCCTGAAGGCGGTGCTTGGTTTTCGGGGCCCCGTACGCGGCTAGGCTCCCAAAAAGTCCCACATATGTGGTATCCCCGTACTCAGGAGAAGCAGCAGAATTTATTTTGGGGTGTCATTTCACATATGCCCATGGCATGCGTGAGCAATATATCATTTAGTGACAACTTTGTGAAAAAAAAAAAAAAAGTTTGTAATTTTCCCGCAACTTGTGGCAAAATATAAAATATTCCATGGACTCAACATGCCTCTCAGCAAATAGCTTGGGGTGTCTACTTTCTAAAATGGGGTCATTTGTGGGGGTTTTGTGCCATCTTGGCATTTTATGGCCTTCAAAACTGTAATAGGTAGTGAGGAGTGAAGTCAAATATTTACGCCCTTAGAAAACCTGAAGGCGGTTCTTGGCTTTCGGGGCCCCGTACGCGGCTAGGCTCCCAAAAAGTCCCACATATGTGGTATCCCCGTACTCAGGAGAAGCAGCAGAATTTATTTTGGGGTGTCATTTCACATATGCCCATAGCATGTGTGAGCAATATATCATTTAGTGACAACTTTGTGAAAAAAAAATAAAAAAAAATTAAAGTTTGTAATTTTCCCGCAACTTGTGGCAAAATATAAAATATTCCATGGACTCAAAATGCCTCTCAGCAAATAGTTTGGGGTGTCTACTTTCTAAAATGGGGTCATTTGTGGGGGTTTTGTGCCATCTTGGCATTTTATGGCCTTCAAAACTGTAATAGGTAGTGAGAAGTGAAATCAAAAATTTACGCCCTTAGAAAGCCTGAAGGCGGTGCTTGGTTTTCGGGGCCCCGTACGCGGCTAGGCTCCCAAAAAGTCCCACATATGTGGTATCCCCGTACTCAGGAGAAGCAGCAGAATTTATTTTGGGGTGTCATTTCACATATGCCCATAGCATGTGTGAGCAATATATCATTTAGTGACAACTTTGTGTAAAAAAAAAAAAATATATATATTTTTTGTCATTATTCAATCGCTTGAGGCAAAAAAATAAAATATTCAATGGGCTCAACATGCCACTTATCAATTTCCTTAGGGTGTCTACTTTCCAAAATGGGGTCATTTGGGGGGGTTTTGTACTGCCCTGCCATTTTAGCACCTCAAGAAATGAGATAGGCAGTCGTAAACTAAAAGCTGCGTAAATTCCAGAAAACGTACCTTAGTTTGTAGATGTGACAACTTTTGCGCAAACCAATAAATATACAATTATTGACTTTTTTTTTACCAAAGACATGTGGCTGAATACATTTTGGCCTAAATGTATGACTAAAATTGAGTTTATTGGATTTTTCTAATAACAAAAAGTAGAAAATATCATTTTTTTTCAAAATTTGCGGTCTTTTTACGTTTATATCGCAAAAAATAAAAATCGCAGAGGCAATCAAATACCATCAAAAGAAAGCTCTATTTGTGGGAAGAAAAGAACGCAAATTTTGTTTGGGTACAACATTGCATGACCGCGCAATTACCAGTTAAAGCAGCGCAGTGCCAAATTGTAAAAAGACCTCTGGTCATTTACCAGCAAAATGGTCCGGTCTGAAGGTGGTTAAAGTACCGACGTATATGTACAGGAGGCGGTCCTTAAGTGGTTAAGTATAAGATTTAATTTTTGTGTTCAAACACAAACTACTCACATAAAGATGATACACAGCATGTAAAGCCGATAATCGTGTTAGTTCTGTAGGGCAACAGCGGGTGACGTCATGCATAGCTCCTCCCGCGTTATGTTCAATCAGAACTTTGACATCACCGGACTCTACTGCACTTGGGGAAGGGGGGAGGAGTCCAGTGACGTCGATGTCCATGACATCACCGGATCTCCGATGGAACTCGCTGAAGACCCAGAAGCCGGCAGAGAGGTGAGTTTCGATCGAATGAATTTTGATTGATCAAAAAAAGAATCGATTAATCAAGGAATTAATCTTTAATTTCCACAGCTCTCATTTTTTTAATTTTTTGTTTCAGCATATGTAGTGAATATAATGTTGCAAATGAATTTTTTGCCATATGTAAAGCTGACAATCGTGTTAGTACCATAGAGCAACAGTGGGTGATGTAATGCATAACTCCTCCCCCGTACGCATTACGTTCAATCAGAACTTCGATGTCACCGGACTCCTCCCCCCTTCCCAATGTTAGCAGACGGAGGCACTTGGGCAAGGGGGGAGTCCATGACATCACCGGATCTCCGATGGAACTCCCTGAAGACCCGGAAGCCGGCGGAGAGGCGAGTACCGATCAAAAGAATTTTGATCGATCTAAAAAACAACAAAAAAAAACTGGTGTTAGCTCTTCAAACATCCCAGCACTATGGTTGTTGTGGTGTCAGGATGACTGAAGCGCATTATTACTATTATTACATTGTTATAGAGAATGAAATCATTCAACTCACCATAATCCAGAGTCAGTGGGACCCCTGAGCATGTCACCTGCCACCAGATACCATCAGGTACCCCCAGCAGAGTCCTTCCTTACATGAGGTGCCCCCAGCAGTCTGTCCTTACATGAGGTGCCCCCAGCAGAGTCTGTCTTTACATCAGGTGCCCCCAGCAGAATGTGTCCTTACATCAGGTGCCCACAGCAGTGTGTGTCCTTACATCAGGTGCCCCCAGCAGAGTCCGTCCTTACATCAGGAGCCCCCAACAGCATCCGTCCTTTGATCAGGTGCCCCCATAAGCAGAGGCCCTCCTTACAGATCTATGTCCCCAGCAGTGGAGCACTCCTTTACATCTGGTGTCCCCAGCAGCGAAGCCTTCCTTTACATCTAGTGTCCCAGCAGCGGAGCCCTCCTTTACATCTAGTGTCCCCAGCAGTGGAGCTCTCCTTTATATTTGGTGTCCCCAGCAGCGGAGCCCTCCTTTATCTCTGTGTCCCCGGCAATGGAGCCCTCATTTACATCTGGTGTCCCCGGCAGTGGAGACCTCCTTTACATCTGTGTCCCTAGCAGTGGAGCCCTCATTCACGTTGGTTATCCCCGGCATCTGAGCCCTCCTTTACATCTGGTATCCCCAGCAGAGGAGCCCTCCTTTACATCTGGTATCCCCAGCAGCGGAGCCCTCCTTTACATCTGGTGTCCCCCGGCAGTGGAGGCCTCCTTTACATCTGGTATCCCCTGGAAGTGGAGCCCTCCTTTACATCTGGTGTCCCCCGGCAGTGGAGGCCTCCTTTACATCTGGTATCCCCTGGAAGTGGAGCTCTCCTTTACATCTGGTGTCCCCTGGAAGTGGAGCCCTCCTTTACATCTGCTGTCCCCTGAAAGTGGAGCCCACATTTACATCTGTGTCCCCGGCAGCGGAGCCCTCAATTACATCTGGTGTCCCCGGCAGCGGAGCCCTCATTTACATCTGGTGTCCCGGCAACGGAGCCCTCATTTACATCTGGTGTCCCCGGCAACGGAGCCCTCATTTACATCTGGTGTCCCCGGCAGCGGAGCCCTCCTTTACATTGGTGTCCCCGGCAGCGGAGCCCTCCTTTACATTGGTGTCCTCGGCAGTGGAGCCCTCATGTACATCTGAAGTCTCCGGCATCTGAGCATTCCTTACAGATCTGTGTCCCCCAGCAACAGAGCCCTCCTTACTATAGTGTCCCCAGCAGCTGGCAGCAGCGGAGCCCTCTTTACAGAGAGATCTGTGTCACCATGCAACAGAGCCCTCCTTCAGTGTCCCTTGCAGCAGCAGCGGAACCCTCCTTACAGAGCGATCTGTGTCCCCAAGCAAAAGAGCCTGCCTTAATTCAGTGTCCCTGGCAACAGCAGCTGAGCCCTCCTTACAGAGTGATCTGTGTCCCTCAGCAACATAGCTCTCCTTACTTTAGTGTCCCTGGCAGCAGCAGCGGAGCCTTCCTTACAGAGCAATCTGTGCCCCCCAGCAGCGCAGCAGCTACAGTTCCTGGCTTTCTTGTGTGTGTTCGGTGCAGAGTCGAGAAGCTGATTGGCTGCCCCTCCCCCCTCCACTGAACTCAAGGGGAAATAATCCTTGTGATGATGGCCATCTTTTTGTAGCTCGCCGGACGTTTTTTCTTAAAACAGTGCAGATTTTCCCGGGACAAAGGCAAAATCCCAGGAAATTAATCGGGAAGATCTCCGATCGTGACAAGGGTCCCAAAATTGAGATTGTCCCGAGAAAATCTGGACTGTTGGCAAGTATGGAAAATACATTTTGAATGGATCCGGTTGCATGGCTTGCCCCAGTAAGGAACATTCCAGCAGAGCTCAGCACAGCACATCTTTACTCGTGACCAACACCTAAGACACTGGAAAAAAACTGAGGTACTCCCAGTAAGGCCCCTTTTACACTGGGGCGGTTTTCAGGCGCTACAGCACTAAAAATAACGCCTGAAAAAACTGGCCCCTTTCACTCCACTACTGGAGCGGTGCGCTAGCAGGACAGTGAAAAAAGTCCTGCTAGCTGCATCTTTGGAGCGCTCCTACCCATTAAAATCAATGGGACAGCGCGGCTATCCCTGCGGCTGCAGCGGCGTTTTTAATCATTTTTTGGCCACCGTTTTAGCGGTGCTTTACTGCCGATGCCCGCACCTCCCCAGTGTGCAAGGGGCCTAAGGGTAGGGGTTATATTGGGAATTGAACTTCCTGTTTAGATTGTGCCAGCATCCATCACCTGAAGGTGCCATATAACCCATATAGTTAATGTGGCACTGTGTCCCGTGATGTACAATAAAGAAATAGACTTTAAAAACACAGAGGCATTGCACTATTGCCTTGGTGTTTTCAAATATGAGCACTGTTGCAGAGATATTTCTACTGTCAGGTCTCTCATGCACAGCCTTTTACATAGAGGCAGAGGTGCCGGTATTGCAGTCTTCTTGCCACGCATCCTGTAATCTGGAGCCTGTGTTCTGTCAAATTCTCCAACACCAGCCATTCACATCTCTCATTCAGTCGGTGTCCTGCCGAAAAAGGTCCCCCGGCGAACACAGGCGCTATCACGTTCCAGGGGGAGTGTTACTGACGTCACGCTGCCGCTTCCCTAGGTTTTCCCTCAGCGCTCCGCCTTCCCGTTCTCCGTCTCCTCCTGCACTGACAGTTACATCTAAAGCTGCGGGGTCCTCTGGCTCTGTAATAGAAAGGTAAGGATCCGTATTTTGCTCCGTATGGGTGTGGAGATTCTGTTTTCTACACAGCATGCAGGGAATAATATCAGTTGAGCGATCTATATGTGCTGGGTATGTTGAGCTGATCTCTAATCATCCTGAAGGAGCTAAGGCTAGAGGAGGCCAGATCTGCTGGCCGACCTTTGTATATTTAATGTACATGGTATTGAGTTTCTGATGGAAGCAAGGCAGGTGACTGCATACTGTGTGACCGCTGCATGTGTGCTTTGTATTAGATTGCATAATGAAGTAAGCAGATCTGCCAACCTATGGCCTGATTTCACTATGTGCAGTGTGGGACTTACATTGTCTGCACTTTGAATCTTTCACCTAGATAATTTTTTAGATCGAATTGTTTGCAGGACTCCACAATGTAAGGGCTGCTAAGCATATGGAGATTCTGTGTATTGTAAATGTGCTACATCTTTAAAAGTCTGCCCCCTTGCCTCCTTCATGAAAGTCAAGCCTATAGTGTCGCCATCCATTTTTGCACAACCATATGTAAAAATTGTTGTATAGCTGCTTTCGACACACCCTCGCTGAGTGCAGTTGGTTATATTGTGCGTAACGAGTAGAGATAGCCCAGTGTGATGTCTTGCTCAAGGTCATCGTGGGCCATCTCTCATATTTGTGCCTTCTTAGATCCAGCATTGCAGCTGTTAATCTAATCTACTGCAGGAGAGAGACAGAAAAAAAAAATCACGCCATGTGCTTGTACTTTCATTCACCATCTCTGCTCTTTTCTTGAATGAACGAAAAGATTGGAGAGCATTTATGTAACCTGTGTTAAGTATGAAGCAAGGGCAAGAGAGCCATTTGCTGTGTAACCGAAACAAGATGTAATTTGACCCTGAGTATGAAGGACGCTCCTCATTTGGCATTGGTCCCTCAAGGCAGAGATGACAGCAGGCTGACAGCATGTCCACACTAGCAAATCGTTATAGGGTAGCTTCATGCTGCTATGGCTTTAATTCAATAAAACTGAGTTTTTTTTGTTTTTGTTTTTTTTTATTTACATATTTTAATGGGTGCACATTTACCTAAATAGAATATTAACATTTTTTTGCAGCTGGTAATTCTTCCTAAAAGTCATTTTTGATCAGTTACTCTGCCTGTGTAACTGAACCATGTTTGACGTGTGTGGGCCTTAACCACTTTCAAACCGGACCAATTTGCTGGTCAAAGACCAGACCACATTTTGCGATTCGGCACTGCGTCGCTTTAACTGACAATTGCGCGGTCGTGCGACGTAGCTCCCAAACAAAATTGACGTCCTTTTTTTCCCACAAATAGAGCTTTCTTTTGGTGGTATTTGATCACCCCTGCGGTTTTTTATTTTTTGCGCTATAAACAAAAATAGAGCGACAATTTTGAAAAAAACACATTATTTTTTACTTTTTGTTATAATAAATATCCCCCAAAAATATATAAAAAAACATTTTTTTCCTTCAGTTTAGGCCGATACGTATTCTTCTACATATTTTTGGTAAAAAAAATCGCAATAAGCGATTATTGATTGGTTTGCGCAAAAGTTATAGCGTTTACAAAATAGGGGATAGTTTTATAGCATTTTTATTAATAATTGTTTATTATTTTTTTTTTTTACTAGTAATGGCGGCGATCAGCGATTTTTATTGTGACTGCGACATTGTGGGGGACCCATCGGACATTTTTGACACATTTTTGGGACCATTGTCATTTATACAGTAATCACTGCTATATAAATGCAGTGATTCCTGTGTAAATGACACTGGCAGTGAAGGGGTTAACCAGTGGGTGGCAGTGTAGGGGTTAAGTGTTCCTAGGGGCGTGTTACTAACTGTGGGGGGGTTGGGCTTTCATTTAGTGAACACTGATCTCTGCTCCAATCACATGGAGCAGAGATCAGCGTCGCTAGTTGCTAGGCAGAATGGAGAAATGTTGTTTACAACGGCACTTCTCCATTCGGCCGCTCCGTGAGATGATCGCGGGGATGCCCGCGGCGATCGAGTCCGCGGGTCCCGCGACCGGACTCACGGGGGTCCCGACCAGCGCGGGAGCGTGCCGCCGGCGGCGCGCTCCCGATGGCAGGACGGCAAATTTTAAAGGGACGTACATGTACGCCCATTTGCCTGGCTGTGCCATTCTGTCAACGTACATCGCCGTGCGCTGGTCGGCAAGTGGTTAAAGAAGAAGTAAACCATGATGGGTTTACTTCCTCCTTTGATTCCCTGCAAAGGTAAAGCATAATGGACTACTATGCATCGCATAGTAGTCCATTATGTGCCACTTACCTGACACAGGAGCCAGCGATGTCACCGCTGTCCCCTGTAGTTCCGAGCGTCCATCTTCTTGGTGGGTCTCCGTGGTTCTCGCTGCTCCAGCGCTGTGAATCGCCAGAGCAGCGATGACGTCACTCCCGCCCATGCGCATGGGAGCCGACACTCGCGGCATATCGCCGCGATCTGCGGCTTACCCAGTGCGCACAGCGGTGGCTGTCTTCGGGTAAATATCTCCTAAACCGTATAGGTTTAGGAGATATTTCTTGGACCTACAGGTAAACCTTAATCTAGGCTTACCTGTAGGTCAAAGTGGTTTGTAAGGGTTTACAACCACTTTCATAAATCACAATGCTGTAATCCATAGCAACCAATCAGCATAATCTTTCACCGAGGCAACAATAATTGATAGCTGCTTGTTAGAAGTCCCTGTGCATTATTCCTGTCAGTCTAATTTCCTTTGTATTTATACTTTGTAAAATGACTGCCACTCGGTCCTGTACACTCTAAGGCCCCTTTTCTCACGAGGTGGACTCCACCAATTTAGCAGGGGATCTCTCCACTGATCCCAGCTGATCAGGCGGGTGGCTGGTCCATGTCAACGCTGCTTAAGCAGAGTGGACACAGAAACAGCCCACTCTCCTCTATGGGCGTTCAGATGTAAACGGACCATCAGTCTGCATACACCCGACTGCCACTAGATCCCAGTTATCAGTGCACACCACCCCTGGAGGTGATATAGGGAGTGGGTTGCACCAAGAGGCACAAGCCTCCAGCGGGATACCTGACTTGTGTGAAAGTCTGGAAGAGGGCTCGTGCAGGATGGACCGGACCAGAAGGTAAGTAGTAAGAAAGTCTGTAAAACAGGTAAGAAACGTGCAGAAACAGGCCGAGGGTCAAACACAAGTAATCAGTCCAGGAGCCAGCAAGGCTGATGTAGAGGATAATCCAGAGGCAGGCCAGGGTCAGACACAGGTATCGGTCCGGGAGCCAGCAAGGCTAAGTGCAGAAGACAGGATAATCCAGAGGCAGGCTGAGAGTCAAACACAGGTATCAGTCCAGGAGCCAGAAAGACTAAGAGCAGGAAGTCAGTTAAACAAGCCAGGGGTCAGGTCAGGAGAGAATCGATGTAATCTTCAGGCAATCCGGGTCACAACAGGAAGTGGTAAACAGGCACAGGAAGCTGAGACAAACCAGCAACTTGTCTGTCTGCTAAGGCTCCTTTTGTAGGCTGGTCAGGGATCTCGCATTATGCATGTGCTTGTGGTCATGCACCGCTCAGTAGGGCAGCGAATGTGCGTGCACCGGAGCGCCGATCCATGGCAAATTTGTGTTCGTTTTTGCGCAGGGAGATGGTGAGCTTGATCCAAATTACTTCCATTATACCAGCCCTCTAGGAAGGAGAACGGATCCCCATCTCTTTTTTATCGAATTGGATATAGACACATGTCAATTTACACCCACTGTGCCAAAGAAAATGCAGGATTCAGTGGGGCCAACCTGAAAAACTGACAGGCAGACCTGAGTGCACCACTAGTGTGAAAGAGAACTAAAGGAGGAGCTCGGTTATGAGGAAAATGTAGCTGAACTGTATTTATTTTCTCTTGAGAAGAGTTGATTACAGTGGTTCAGATTACAGTGGTTCTTCAGCCTTTTTAAAATAAATAAAAATTGTAGTTCATGTTCCATAACATGTTACATTCGTATACAGGGTATAACATTCTACTAAATGATCACCCAGTCCCTCTTGTGACAGTGAGCCAGGGATCATCTCCCCGCACCCGCTGTCACAATAAAAAAAAAAAAGATAGAAAGCGCTCCGTACAGGGCTCTGCCCATCTGGCCACATCATTCATTCATAGTTCTGTGAAAGTAAGAACTACGGCTGACTGCTTGTATTAATAAATGAACTGCTTCATTGATTCTTCCTGTCATTCAGTCCCTGCCACCCATATGAGGTGAGAGTCTCAAGGAGAGTGAGTTTGCACCCATCATCTGATGATTGAGGGAGCAATGCTTTACAGTCTTCTAAAGCCCCATACACACTATCAGTTTTTCCATCAGATTTACCAAAACCATGTAATATGAGGTCAAACCTTAGGAGTTTCAATTTGTATGCAATCAGGCAGGCCCTTCTACTACATGGTTTGGGTAAACCTGAAGGAAAAACTCAGCAGAAAAACTGATAGTGTGTATGGGGCTTTATATAACTAGAAAATACATTTCCTGGAGAAAATGCGTGAGAATGCTGAATTGCTAAAACTAACTGAATGAATAGCTTAAATCCGAAGAAGTGAGAATAGTTGGAAAAGTAGGAATGGTTTTAAAATAAACATGAATTTTATTTAAAAAGTTTAACACCACCACTAATTTATGAAAGATGTGGAATATTTAAAGATTTTTGAAAAGCTTTTTGATCATTAATCCCCACACCTAATGAGTGAGAGACAGTGTGAGAGAACCTAGCTGCCTGTCCCCTGAACACACTGTAAAAAAACATCTCCTCGCTATCTGCTAGCTGCCTGAGTGAAAGACAGTGTGAGATAATACTTCAAACAAGCCTTAGGGCTGGTTCACACAGCGATGCGATGCGAGGCGACACGGCTCGCCTCGCCTCGCTCCCGCAAGTCTCCCCCATTCAGTACTATGGAACCGTTCTGAGAGGAGCGACTCGAGTCGCTCCGACTCAGAAAAAAGGTTCCTGTACTACTTCTGGGCGACTTCGGGGGCGACTTGCATTGACTTCTATACAGAAGTCCTCTGCAAGCTGCCGCTGAGATCCCCGCAGGTCGCGACGAGGCAAGTCGGAGACGCCTCGCCGCGCCTCGCTGTGTGAACCGGCCCTTAATAAATCCACAACAGTACATGCTATCGAAACAGCAACTTCACCGTTAGAGACGTACAGCCTTTGTGAACGTATCAGTATAAAATCTATGTTGATAAACTTAAAAATGTGGGCATGTAAGCGATTTAAAAAAGAAGTTGGCTGTGCCTTTCGCTGGAAAAGGTGAATAATTTTATACAGGACAGTCAATGGAAGAAAGTGTAGAACTCTTGTCATTTTGTATGGTCAACCAGCCAACAGTAAAAGGCATATCACAAAACTGAGCACTGAAACTAGACAAAAATACCTATGTTTTGATGTATAAATTGTGTATAAAAAGTAGATCTTGTGGGTGTGAGAGCAATTTATAGAGAAGGAACTGAGATAATTTTTTTTAAGGCTCTGTGCTCTAGGTATGACATCATCCACTCTAAGCAGCCCAATAGACACTCTGTTTTAATCGATAAAATTTCCTGAAATTATCACTAAACAGACCCCTTTCACACTGGGGCATTTTTCAGGCGCTTTAGTGTTAAATTAAGCTCATGTAAAACGCTTGAATGAAGCCTCATCTGCAATCCCTATATGAAAGCCTGAGTGTTTTCACACTGAGATCCCTTTCACACTATGGCATTTTTCAGGCACTTTAGCGTTAAAATAAGCACCTGTAAAGCGCCTGAAAGAAGCCTCAACTGCAATCCCAATGTGAAAGCCCAAGTTCTTTCACACTGAGGCACTGCACTGGCAGGGTGTCAAAAAAAGTCCTGCAAGCAGCTTCTTTGCAGTGCTTTTGGAGCGGTGAATTTTAACCCTTTATTTGGCCACTAGCAGGGGTTAAAAGCGCCCCAATAGTGCTAGAAAAACGCTGGTAAAGCGCTGCTAGTTTAAGTGGCGCTTTATGGGCGTTTTTCGGGGGCTGACATTGTGAAAGGGCTCTTAAAGGACTTGGGCTTTCACATTGGGATTGCAGATGAGGCTTCTTTCAAGTGCTTTACAGGCGCTTTTTTTAAAGCTAAAGCGCCTGAAAAACGCTCCAGTGTGAAAGGGGTCTTAAACAGCTTTTTCACAAAAACTGTAAAAGATATTAAACTGAAAATATATAGCCAAATAGCTGAATATTTTGTGAACATTTAAAAGTTTGTTTGGCGTCTATAAGTGAAAGTTTGAAGGAGCTAAAACTTTTGGGAGCAGAAGATTTTATGGATTTGAAGCATGCTCTCATTCACTTCATTGTTAAGTTTTAAAAAGCTTAATATTTTAAAAAGTATAAATAGTAGAAAAAAAGTTGGCGAAGTCCCATCATCTGAAAGAGCTGAACATTTTAAAAATTAAATGGCTTTAATAGCTGAAAGTATGCAGATGTTACGCAGAGACAAAAAATGCATGGAATAAAATATACTGTATATGTGTACATATTTACATAAAACCGGAAATGACATATAGAGGAGATGAACAATATACATATTAAAAATTGCTTAAAAAATACAGTTCAGGTCAAATTCTATGTAAAACCATCAGGTACTAAAGTATGTAGGGAATGTATCCATCTAGATTCCTTCTGTCTAATGGATCTAATTTTATGATCCCCCTCTCCATGGCTTCTTATCTTTCAGTGCCCCAAAACTGTAATTGTGAGGGTTCTTGATTATGTACCTGTAGAAAATGCCTGCTTACATTATGTTTTTGAAAGGCCTTATTTTGGACGTGTTCCCTCATTCTAACCATTAACTAGTAGCTGACCGCTGGCCGTCAAATGATGGCCAGGCGGCCCACCTATTGTGGCGGGAGGGCGTCATATGACGTCCTCCCGTTTAAACAGGGAATGCGCGCGATCGTGCGCGCGCACCCCTGGTTCTTCGGTGGCAGCGTGTCACGGAGACACCACTCGCCACCGAAGGGGGTGAACAGCCATTTGTTATTTCTGTTTACCACGTGATCGGCCGTGATGAAGTCACGGCCGATCACAGATGGTCACACCCCGACTGTGCACGGCGCATGCACGTTGGTGGCGGCGTGTTCCCCGGGAACACTGCTCGTCAACGATGCTGGTAAACAGCCATTGGCCAGCTGTTTACCCACGTGATCGGCTGTGATCCTTTCACAGCCGATCACTAAAATGTAAACAAACCGCGGTAACGTGATGTTACCGGGTTCTCCTCCTCACACACACCGATCGTGTGTGAGGAGGAGATTGTGGTAACATCTCGTTACCGCCTACAGTACACATCAAGCACACTGATTGCCCCCCCCCCCAATAAAGAGGACCTGTCACCACCCCTCATAGTACCTGTCAATCACAGTCCATCAGAGTACCTGTCCCGGCCCATCAGAGTACCTGTCCCGGCCCATCAGAGTACCTGTCCCGGCCCATCAGAGTACCTGTCCCGGCCCATCAGAGTACCTGTCCCGGCCCATCAGAGTACCTGTCCCGGCCCATCAGAGTACCTGTCCCGGCCCATCAGAGTACCTGTCCCGGCCCATCAGAGTACCTGTCCCGGCCCATCAGAGTACCCGAGTGCCTGTCCCGGCCCATCAGAGTACCCGAGTGCCTGTCCCGGCCCATCAGAGTACCCGAGTGCCTGTCCCGGCCCATCAGAGTACCCGAGTACCTGTCCCGGCCCATCAGAGTACCCGAGTACCTGTCCCGGCCCATCAGAGTACCCGAGTACCTGTCACCAGGCCATCAGAGTACCCGAGTACCTGTCACCAGGCCATCAGAGTACCCGAGTACCTGTCACCAGGCCATCAGAGTACCCGAGTACCTATTTGCAGCCCATGTCTCATAGAATATACGTTGGGGTGTTTGCTTTCCAAAATGGGGTCATTTTGTGGGTAATTTCACTGTCTTGGTGGTCCAGGACCTTCAAAAATGTGATGGGTAGGAATGAAATGAGATGTGTCATTTATGCTCCTAGAATGCCTGAACGTACTACTTCAATGTTCGGCCTCTCTATGTGGCCAGGCTGTGTAAAAGTCCTACACATGTGGTATCGCCATACTCGGGAAGAGTAGCAGAATGTATTTTGGGGTGTCATTTTTGCTATATACATGCTATGTGTTAGAAATATCTTATAAATTGACAATTTTGTGTAAAAAAATAAATAAATAAATGCGTTTTCATTTTTTTACACATATTCCAAAAACTTCTGGAAAAAAATGAACCGTTCAAAAGACTCATTATGCCTCACAGATTATACGTTAGGGTGTTTGCTTTCCAAAATGGGGTCATTTTATGGGAAATTCCATTGTCCTGGTACTCCAGGGCCTTCAAAAACGTAATAGGTGGTTGAGAAATGAGATGCGTCATTTTTGCTCGTAGAACGTCTGAAGGTACTACATCAATGTTCGTGCTCTGTATGTGGCCAGGCTGTGTAAAAGTCTCACACGTGGTATTGCCGTACTCGGGAAGAGCAGCAGAATGTATTTTGGGGTGTAATTTGTTGTATGCATATGCTGTGTGTGTGAAATAACCTGATAATATGACAATTTTGTAAAAAATAATAATAATAATAAAAAAAATCTTCATTTTGCAAAGAATTGTGGGAAAAAATGACAACTTAAAAAAACTCACCATGCTACTTACTTAATAAATACCTTGGAATGTCTATTTTGTAAAAATGGGTCATTTGGGGGGTATTTGTACTTTCCTGACTTGTTAGTGTCTCAAGAAATGAGATACACCTGATGTACTGAAGGCCTGATCAGATGTGATAATTTTTCAGCAATTGGCACCATAGTTTGTACACTCTATAACTTTCACAAAGACCAAATAATATACACTAATGTGGGTTATTTTTACCAAAGATAGGTAACAGTATAAATTTTGGCCAAAATTTATGAAGAAAAATTACTAATTAGCAAAAATGTATGACAGAAACAAAGAAAAAGGCATTTTTTTCACAAAATTTACGTTTTATTTTATTTATAGCACAAAAAATAAAAAACCCACTAGTGATTAAATACCACTAAAAGAAAGCTCTATTTGTGTGGAAAAAAGGACGCAAGTTTCATATGGGTACAGTGTTGGATGACTGAGTAATTGTCATTCAAACTGTGAGAGCGCTGAAAGCTGAAAATTGGTCTGGTCAGGAAGGGGGTGTAAATCTTTTCTTTTGATTTGTGGTCTTTTGGAACGTCGACATGAGTAACGCTGTTTTACAGGGAAAAAAAACCCTTTTCCTGCAAAGAATGGATATCCACTAGGCGGTGGTGGTTCTATAACATTCTTTTACGGTAGTGGGTCTATAACATTCTCTACAATGATGTCCCTCAATGTGGGTGCTCTCTTATATACAACATTGGGTACATCTGGTAGAATATGCTTCAAATGCCTATCACTTTTCAAAATGTGCCAATGTTTCTTAATCAATCTCTCTATTTCTTTGTGTTGAATATTATAATCTAAAACTATAAAAGGTGCATCCGTAGTACGTTGACATGGACTCTTTCCTTGTAGCATCTTTGTAATATCCATTGATTCACCACATCAATTTGTTGATAAATTCTTTAGTGTATCCTTCATTCTTAAATCTGTTCTCTAAAAAAGTGGCTTGTGCAATTCCTCCTAATTCTTACCAGTTGGTATATTATATAGACAAGGTTTAAAATGGCAACTGTTCATAGATAAGTAACTATTAGTATCTATGTTTTTAAAATGAGTTTTGGTGATAATTTGGTCTCCTACCAAAGTAACATCAAGATCCAGAAAGTTCCAATAGAAATGGTGAAGGTTAATGGGAGATTGTCGCCCGTGTTTGAGATGTACAATGGAACACGTCAGGGGTGCCCGCTCTCGCCTCTCCTATATGCGCTGTCAATAGAACCTTTCCTGGCAGCACTGCAAATTAATCAGGAAGTTGGGGGGTGAGAGTGGGTGAAAAAGAACATAAAATTGCGGCATACGCAGACGACATTCTGATGTACATAACAAATCCATAGGCGACGCTCCCAAATATAATCTAAGAAGTGAAAAAATATTGGGAACTCTCAGACTTTAAAATAAATCCTATAAAAACTGAAGTATTAAATATAGGAGTAGAACAAACAGAAGCACGGACACTCCAAAGAGAATTCCCATTTACATGGGTAAAAGAAGAACTAAATTACCTGGGAATTAAATTAACATCAACAATTGAAAAAATAATATATTCCGCAAATTATATTCCATTAACCACTTGCTTACTGGGCACTTAAACCCCCTCAGTCCCAGACCAGTTTTCAGCTTTCAGCGCTGATGCACTTTGAATGACAATTGCGCGGCCATACAACACTGTACCCAAATGAAATTTTTATAATTTTTTTCCCACAAATAGAGCTTTCTTTTGGTGGTATTTAGTTACAGCTCTGAGTTTTATTTTTTGCTAAACAAACAAAAATAGATGCAAAAAAAATCTAAAAAAAATCTTGTTTTAATAGTTTGTTATAAAATTTTGCAAACGGGTCATTTTTCTCCTTCATTGAAGTGCGCTGATTAGGCGGCACTGATGGGCTGCATTGGTGGGCACTGATTGGCTGCATTGGTGGGCACTGATTGGCTGCATTGGTGGGCACTGACTGGCTGCATTGGTGGGCACTGACTGGCTGCATTGGTGGGCACTGACTGGCTGCATTGGTGGGCACTGATGGGCTGCATTGGTGGGCACTGATGGGCTGCATTGGTGGGCACTGATGGGCTGCACTGGTGGGCTGCACTGGTGGGCACTGATAGGCATAGTTAAGGCGGCACTAATAGGCACAGATAAGGCGGCACCGATGGGCACAGATAAGGCGGCACTGATGGGCAAAGATGGGCACAGATAAGATGGCACGGATGGGTGGCACGGATGGGTGGCACGGATGGGCACTGATAGGTACCACTGATAGATGGGACTGATGGGCACTGATTGGCGGCACTGCTGGGCACTGATGGGCGGCACTGCTGGGCACGGATATGTGGCACTGGAGTGCAGCACCTTTGAGGCAGATTGTGGGCACTGCTGGGTGGCACTGCTGGGTGGCACTTACTTTTAGTAGATGTGGCACTGCAGGGGGCAGGTGGGCACTGGCAGGGGGCAGGTAGGCATTAGCAGGGCTGGCCGTGATCGGGACTGATGTCCCGATCACGGCCGCCGGTGATCGGCTTTTTTTTTTCTCCTCGCGCTGTCAGCGCGAGGAGGAATAATAGCCGATTACCGGCTCCGTTATATCACATGATCAGCTGTCATTGGCTGACAGCTGATCACGTGATAAGGGGTCGGGATCGACCCCTTGCACGGATCAGTGATCAGGCCAGTCTCATGGACTCGCTGTTCACAGAGCGCGCCACGCGCGCCCCTCAGGGGGTGCGCAGGCCGCTCGTACACGGGACGATGTCTATTGACGTCGTCCCGGGAAAGGAGATCCAAATGACGGCTACAGCGCGGATCTCAAGTGGTTAATAAATGAAGTAAAGGCAGAAATTAAGAAACTGGCTGTACAGACAATATTGTGGATTGGAAGAATAAATTAAATGTTTAAAATGATTATACTTCCAAAAATAATGTACAAATTCCAAATGTTACCATTCGGGATTCCGCTGAGTTTTTTTAAGATAGTAAGAAAAATTATGATAAAATTTGGCAAAAAAAAAAAATCAAGAATAAAATTTGCACTTATCACTAGGAAACACGGGGATTAGCAACTCCAGACATTAAAAAGGTACTATAAAGCGTTTGTTAGGAATCTTCTTCTCAAACTTTAAAATCATATATTTTCTTTTAGACATATTTATATTTTCTTGGGAATAAAATGTTTAAAACTCAGCTATAAGAATGTTTTCAAATTCTAAAATATATAAAGGCCATTTATTGTCATTTCCACAAGAAAATCTTGAAATTCTTCTTTGCTTTGTATCATCCGTACTTCAATATGTCTACTTTTTATTTCTGGTATCACATAATTTGTCTTATATTCTGTACATGTAATTTATTTTAACATAAAATAAAAATTTTTGAACGAGGAATCTTCTTCTCTTGTGATCAGTCAAACTCCAGATGTATTGAGAAGCAGACAATTTATTTCTGATGTGGCACACAACAGGAAGAAGCTTACAAGGCAGAAGATGCAGTAAGAATCACACAAATTAATGTATATCCCCCCCTTCTAATACCTACAATAATACCACCTCTATGCTTCTATTGGCTGAGGAAACATCGATAGCGTGCCTGGTACACGATGGTACTTTATTTTGGCTAATCAGGGTTTCCTTTACAATCTTATGCTACCATATATAGTTAAACCTAATCATCCTACGAGTTACTATGGAGTTAAGACAAAACGATACAACAAGTTAATACAACAATGTGCTCAGAAGTAAGTTTTAAAAATCAGTCTTGGTTATTGTTTTTCTAATAGCCACACAATAAACATTTAAACCTTTTCTAACATTCCCTCCTCTTTTTGTGTGACTATTTTATCTCAACACATTTCGATGATAGTCCCTTTGTTATACACTTTCGGACTGTATGTCATTAAGTTGAGCTTCAATGTCCACATAAGTTTCCTCAGAGGTAGGAAGGGTTTGATACATTGTTCTTGAGACTGCGGTTTCAATCAGTTTTTGTGAAAGTCCTCGAATACAGGGAATGCAGCAGCATCCGCAAGTGACCATAACGGCTAAAGCCACAGCGATTGAGATCAAACGTGACGTGACAAGTCCAGTCCATTTACCGAACCATCCTTCAAGCCAGGTTGTGAATGGATCATTAATACCTGAGTTTTCCGCTAATTTATTCAATAGAGCAGTCACTCCTTCCAAGGCTCTGGTCACGGTCCCTCCAGGAGCTGTATTGTTAGGGATAAAGGTGCAACACATGCTACCAAACATTTTGCATACCCCTCCTCTTTCAGCTAGGACCATCTAAAGCCATTCCGTTCTGCCAGGCCATTAGAGTTGTGGGGGGCAACTGTTCTGCTAGGCCCTTCACAGCACCCCTAGTATAGTTTACAAATCATTGTTGGTTATAATATATATATTTCAGTCAAAATTTTTATTTATAGTCTCCCACCAGAGAAGAGACTCAAACCCAGCTGTCACCTGATTCCTGGCCTTAAACTCATCCGGCACCCCGCGAGCAACCCCAATCTCATCTATCTAGATCTGAGAGTCAAATGACCCCATGGGAGAGGTGTCCCTCCAATAGCGTTGGCGACTCTTAGTCCACAGGTATTCTGACAGGATTCTCAGGGGCATAGCCAGCTGGACCATAGCACAATCCCCTCGGGCATTGGCCAGTAGTCTAGCTCGCAGTTTCTTATCCCCACTCATCCACCGGACATCAGCTCTCTGAATGTCATGTTCAACCCAGTCACTGTTGTCTGTGTTAATCCTCTCCACACAGTAGTCATCGGGTAGTGACCCAAGATCCACCGCGCTACGGTTCCCCTGGAGTGCAAAACAAGTAAAGTTGCCCGGATAAGCGGTAACCGCTGGAGGTTTCTGAGGTCTCTGTACTGGGGGAAACAGCAAACTCAATGTGTGACAAGTAGAATTTTTTTTCAGGTTTATAGCTCTTATTATATAATTGCAACATACATTTTAAACCTTCTGGATCTGTATTGTGATCTAGAGGAAAAGGGACCGTTGCTAAATGTGGTCTGGCTCCGGCATAAACTAAAGTTTTCCTTTTTTAAAGTTTTAACCGTGTACCTTACCATTCTAACCACTCATTTTTTTTCTTGGTAGCCCGTCTCCAAAGCTATGGTATCTTCTATTGTTAGGTTAGTAAATCTTATAGTTTTACTCAGAACTTCTATTTTAGTATGGCCTTCTTCTTTCCCTCCTGAGTCTACCTTTTCCTGTTGTCTAGTTTTATTAGGTGGTAATACCTCAAGGAAAAATGTTCCTGAGGGGTCAGTTCCTGACACCCATGCTCCCATAGAATACAACCGCTGATCTTACTTCCTTGGCTCCTTTAATGTTTTTAATAGTTGGTTACAGTTCTTACTATTTGTGCAGGGGGAGTTGGCCACTTTTATAATTATGAGTCTCTCCTTTATTCCACTCCTTTTTAGCCCCTGGTTGATTATACCCCCAATCTTGATGCACTGTAGTCCACAGGGCCTGATCCCATGCTTGACATCTTGCCCTATTCCAGAGCCAGCAAATATATTTATCTGCCCATAGAAGTCCTCTAGCCCCAGTTGTATCACCACAATCTGCAATCTGACAGAAGTCTACCAGTATAGTGCTAGTTGTTCCCTCTATAAAGGTTAGATTTAATGCTTTTCCTGTTCTTTCCCAATCCAAAGGTTCCTCTACTCTTCCGTAGCGTCTACCCCCTCTTATGGATGCCTCTCCTAGAGTCACCAGTAACCCAAGGATAATTACTGTCCCCTTTCATCCTAACCAGCTACAGAGTTCCAGTGGATAGGGTAGGGGAATTGGAAGGGGAGGGAGACTTCACCGGTTTGAGACAAGTCCCATCTTATGTGAGACCTCCCTTTGTAGCCGGATTTTATGGACCTCTTGTTGCCAACTGGCCCTACTCTGCCTGTAAAACCTTTTTACAATGGTACTGGTGAAGCCAGGTAGACCTCTCTGCTATCCTTATAGCCGTGGGAGTGATAAGAAGAACTTGATATGGTCCCTCCCACTTAGGTGAGTGCCAATGCTTTCTCTTTATTATTTTTACCAGGACCTAGTCTCCAATATGGATTTTCTCTTCTCCTTGGATTGGACCTTCTGGAATAGAACAGACTTCATTAATTTGCTTCTGTTTCAACAGATTAGACATATATTCTGATAGAGTACGTTCAGATTCTTCAGCTTGTGTTTCATTTGGCAATAAGGGTATTCTATATGGCCTTCCATGTATCATTTCAAATGGGCTCAAACCTTCTTTTGTGGGTGTAATAGTGTAATATGAATACTAGTCACCGCCAATGGTAAGCAGTACATCCAATTTTTACCAATTTCTTCCATAGTTTTTCTCAGCTTATTTTTTAGGATTCCATTGTGTGTCTCTACCAATCCAGCTGATTGGGGGTGGTAGGCGCAATGGTTTTTTATTTGGATACACATCACTTCTGTCAAATGCTGTATAGTTTTATTTACAAAATGGGGTCCATTATCGCTGCAAATCCTTTCAGGGTTTCCAAATCTAGGAATAATATCTCTTAGTAATGCGTTGGCTACAGTCTGTGCATCTGCACTTCCTGTCGGGAATACCTCCACCCATTTAGTCAGGGCGTCTATAATTACCAAACAATATTTCTTCCTTTCACATTTGTCTAATTCAATAAAATCCATGCAAATGTGTTGGCATGGATATTGTGGTATAGGGAACTTCCCTTTCTGTGGTCTTATGCCTCCCTGAGCATTGTGTCTTGCACATATAATACATTGAGAGCAAAAAGTTTTCTCTAGTCATCTGTCCAGGACAGCACTAGAGAGATAGGCTCCACCTCCAGAGGCAGGAAACACAAACCAGATCTTTAAAGGGCGGTCTCCGTCCCTTCCCCTTCAGTCTTTGTGTTTCCTCCACCGGAGGAGGAGGCTGGATCAGGAGCTCCCCTTCCCCTGACGGTGGGATAGCCCATAAGAGACGGGGAAGGAGTTCGGATTACCTGTTGGTAAACGGACGTTTTTGAAGTCCTCCGGTCGGGTTGACTGCAGCTTCGAACCGGCGTTCTCCTTCTGAAGCCCGGGGAGGGCGTTCGTTTCCCCGCCTGACAATAGGTTCTAAATTGGGCGCGAAGTCAGGCGGGGGGCGGGCACAGGCTTCGAGTTCCGGCCTGTGCATCACAGGAGGAGGATAGAGGACTTCCGGCAATCCACTACCGGTTCCGGGTCGCGCGGCGAGCGTGGACGTTCGGGACCTTGGTGGCTATTATAAAAAGCCGCAGCCACGAGGCGTTCGCGCTGCATCGCTTTATCGCCATTACGAAGGGAAGCCTCCAGGCGGTTAAGCGCGTGCTTCAAGCGTTCGTGCTGCATCGCTTCATCGCCCTTACGAGGGGAAGCCTTCAGGCGTGTTCTGAACGAAATGGATGCAGTGGAGAGTGGCAGTGGAGCCGAACCAGCTCAGGTAGGCAAACAGAGGTGTCTTGTACCTACAGGGCTGGGAGAGAGGGGGGGGGGGGGAGTAATGGACTAATCAATGCATAGGCATTTTGAAATGGTCCAGGTGTATTTTTCCTCCCTCCCTCTCTCTCTCAAACAGGATCCGGACTAAAGAGTCTTGCGAATCCTGTTAGCGGTTGGTGGGGTGCACATAGGTGTTTGGTGAAGGCGTCCTATTTTGCTAAAGGTTTCGCTGACGTTGGCTTGTCTATTTTTTCCCTTCCTTTTTCTCTCCTTCTCTTGCCTTAGGCTCTGCCCAAAGAACCAGAGAGGTCAGGGGGGAAGAAGAGATGTCCTTCATGTATGGCTAAATTAAAAGAAGGATGGTCTAAGCCCCTTTGTAAACCATGCATAGACAAATTGGTCTATAAGGAAGCTACGGGAGCTTGTAAGGATTTGATTTCTGGAGTACAGAAAGAAATGGAGTCCATCAAAGCAATGTTAGCGAACCTTGAAACCCCAAAACCAGCCGCAGTTCCCTCTGCTTCCACCCCAGTTGTAGGTGACGAATCAGAGGAGGAGGAACTTGATTCTCTGGATGGCCTAAGTGAGGCGGCATCATCCAGAGATGTTCCTGTTCAAGGGTCAAGCTCTCCCAGATACAGGCTCTCACTCGAGGAGGTTGATGCCTTACTGGGGGTAATTTATGAGACGCTCGAAATCAGAGAGGAGCCAGTCTCCCTGTCCTTGCATGACCGGATGTATCAGACCCTTAAAACTGATTCAGTTAGGGTCTTTCCGGTTCATAGCACACTGATAGACTCAATCAAAAAAGAGTGGGAGGAACCAGAGAAAAAGTTATTTTTTCCTAAAAGCATGAAGCGGAGATTCCCCTTCAGCGAGGACCCCTCTTGTGTTTGGAATAAAGTGCCCAAGGTAGACGCAGCTTTTTCCCAGTGTGCAAAGTCAACAGATCTCGCCTTTGAGGACATGGGTGTTCTAAAGGAACCCATGGATAAAAGGATGGAAGTACTGTTAAAGAGGTCATGGGAAGTAACCATGAATAACTTAAAACCTGCAATGGCCACGACAATAGTGGCTCGCAACTTGGAGGTCTGGCTGGAACAATTACAAGGCCACTTGGAAGGGGGGACCTCCAGAAAGGAAATTCTGGATTCCCTTCCTATGCTACATAAAGCAGCAGGCTATATAGCAGATGCCTCTGCGGAGTCTGTTAAATTGTCAGCCAGGACCGCTGCCCTCGTAAATTCATCACGTAGGGCACTTTGGCTGAAGTCTTGGTCGGGAGACTCAGCCTCAAAAGTGAGGTTATGTGGCATCCCCTTTGAGGGAGACCTTCTGTTCGGACAGGATCTTGAGAAAGTCCTGGACCGTACTGCAGACAAGAAAAAGGCTTTTCCTGTCAAACCTAAGAAGACTACAGGCAAACGCTTTTTTCGTCCTCAAAGGCAGGGACAGTCACAAGGACAGACCTCTAAGGAGTCAACCCCTAAGAAACAGTGGATGGGAGGAAAACAGAAAAGCAATCTCTTTTCCTCTTCTAAAAAAACCACTAAATCCCAGTGACGCGGTTCCTGTGGGGGGGAGACTGGGGCAGTTCCTCCCACAGTGGGAATACGCTACTCCAAGTCCTTTTATCCGGAGGATCATCAGGGAGGGTTACAAAATACAGTTCACACACGTCCCACCTGCAAGGATGTGTCTGACCAAACCTCCCAAAGACCCCCAGAAAGCGTCAGCTTTGCTGTCGCAAATTGGCGATTTAATAGATCAGAGGGTTCTAGTGCCAGTTCTGCCACAGGAAATAAATCAGGGTTTCTATTCACACGTGTTTGTAGTAAGGAAACCGTCAGGCAAATTCCGGTTGATCTTGAATCTGAAGTTACTGAACAAGTGGGTAACTTACAGGAAATTCCGGATGGAAACAATTTTTACAGTGAGATCAGTACTCCCTCCAAATTGTTTCATGGCCTCTCTCGACCTAAGGGACGCGTATCTTCACATCCCGATTCGAGAAGACTCTCAAAAGTATTTGAGGATAGCGATTCTTTGGGGAAGTCAGATTCGATACCTCCAATTCAGGGCTCTGCCTTTCGGTCTGTCTTCTTCCCCCAGGATTTTCACCAAGGTCCTGGCAGAAGCATTGGCTCCCCTAAGACTGAAAGGGATCGCTGTCATACCGTACTTGGACGACCTTTTATTCTTTGCCCCCTCAAAGCTCCAACTGCAGGGAGATCTGAGGGTAGCTATCTCTTGCCTAAAAAGGTTGGGGTGGTTGATAAACCAAGAGAATTCACACCTGATACCAACACAGGTCTTACAGTATCTAGGTTTTCTGGTGGATTCAGTGTCACAGAAAGTCTTCCTCACGGAGGAAAAAGTGATAAAGGTGAAAGACATGGTAACCTTCCTGCAGTCCAATCAGACAATTTCCATCAGGTTAGCTATGGCAGGGTTGGGCCTATTGGTGGCAACAATCCCTGCAGTTCCTTGGGCAAGAGCTCATTTCAGGTGTCTCCAGGCCAATATTCTGGGCAGTTGGGACGGGACACACGAGTCCCTGGACAGGACTATCCATCTATCCTCAAAGACCAAAAGGTCTCTTTGGTGGTGGAAGAGAGAAGAGAACCTAGTACGGGGTCTTTGGTGGTCTCCTCCAGTGTCTGTTCGCATCACCACGGATGCCAGTGCTTGGGGCTGGGGGGCCCACTTGGGGTCGAAGGTAGCCCAAGGATGCTGGGGGAAGACACAGTCCCAGAGGTCAGCCAATTGGAGGGAGTTGCAGGCAGTCTGGGAAGCCTTAAGGGGGTTCGCCAGGGATCTGAAGGACCACCATGTACAGGTCCTCTTGGACAGTATAGTGACGGTTTCCTACCTAAACAAGCAGGGAGGAACAAGATGCCCGTCCTTGATCAAGCTAACAAGTACGATCATGCATTGGGCAGAAGAAAACCTAAAATCGCTTTCAGCGGTCCATCTAAAAGGGGTGGACAACCACCTGGCGGACTTTCTGAGTCGACACCGGGTGTACGAATCAGAATGGTCACTAAACAGGGAGATTTTCCAGATGTTAGTGCGCAAATGGGGTCTTCCGGAAGTGGACTTGTTCGCCAGGAAAGTGAACACCCAGGTCCCAGTATACTTTTCCCTAGAGAGGGAGGCAGGGGCAAAAGGGATAGACGCTTTGGCACAAAGCTGGGCTTTTCACATTTGCTACGCCTTCCCCCCATTCAAGTTAATTCCTCTAGTCCTGAGGAAATTTTTGCAGGAACAGACCACATTGATACTAGTGGTTCCGTACTGGCCGAAGAGACCATGGTTCTCGGTGCTGCTGGGCCTGACAGACGAACCTCCCCTCATACTGCCCGAGAGGGAGGATCTGCTGTCTCAGGGTCCAGTTCTGCTACAAGAACTACAGACCCTAAAGTTATCGGCCTGGCGTCTGAAGAGAGTCTCTTGAAGTCTAAGGGACTCTCAGATAGGGTAATTAAAACACTTCTTTCTAGTAGGAAGAAGGTAACCCAAGCAATTTATGTTAAATACTGGAAAGTTTTTTGTTCATGGTTGGACACTAAAAAGGTGTCTATAAGTATCCCGACAGTCTTGGAATTTTTACAAGACGGTGTGGATAAGGGGCTGGCCATTAGTACCTTAAAGGTACAAATTACGGCCCTGTCTGTTTTTTTGGATCAACCTCTGGCGATAGACCCGCTAGTTAGCAGGTTCTTTAAGGGGTTGACCAGGATTAAACCTGTTCCTTTCAAAATTTTACCCAAATGGGACCTGTCAATTGTGTTACAGGGATGGGTAAAAAAGTCTCTGGAAGAAGAACCTTCCTTGAGATGGATCACGCTTAAAACGGTGTTCCTAGTGGCTATTTCCACAGCCAGACGCATTAGCGAGCTTCAGGCACTTTCGGTAAAAGAGCCGTTTTTACAAATTTTTGAAGATAGGCTGGTGTTGCGCACGGACCCTGGGTTTTTACCCAAAGTAGTGACAAAATTCCACAGAACACAGGAAATTGTTTTGCCTTCGTTCTGTGGGTCTCCCACTAATCCTAAGGAGGTTGAGTTCAGCCAACTGGATGTGAGAGCCTGTGTCTTACAATATCTGGAGATGTCAAAAAATATTAGAAAATCAGATGCATTATTTGTTTTACATGCGGGTAAAAAATTGGGGTCACAAGCTTCAAAAAATACAATTGCAAGGTGGATCAAACAAGCTATTGTAGAAGCCTACAAAGGAATGAAAATGGAATGTCCTTTTTCCCCCATGGCTCACTCCACACGGGCGCTATCGACCTCATGGGCAGAGCGAGCTGGAGCAACACCAGAACAAATTTGTCGAGCAGCAACTTGGTCAAGCTACTCGACGTTTATGAAGCATTACAGATTGGACCTTATCTCAGCGCAAGACCAGGCGTTTGGGAGAAAGGTCCTTCAAGCGGTAGTCCCCCCCGAATCTGGTAAGTTCTCGTTGATCCTCTCTAGTGCTGTCCTGGACAGACGACTAGAGAAAACGAGAGTTAGACTTACCGGTAACTCTGTTTCTAGGAGTCGTCCAGGACAGCATGGATTCCCTCCCTATATGCTGTTATAATGCTGGACAAGTGTTTTTGTCGTTACAGAAGCCGTTTCCGGGGAAGTTCTCGTTTACAAGACTGAAGGGGAAGGGACGGAGACCGCCCTTTAAAGATCTGGTTTGTGTTTCCTGCCTCTGGAGGTGGAGCCTATCTCTCTAGTGCTGTCCTGGACGACTCCTAGAAACAGAGTTACCGGTAAGTCTAACTCTCGTTTTCGAGTAGTTTGTGAATCCATAGGCTGTACATACTTTATTTAACATCTCAGTCATCCCCCTGTTTGACACATGCGTTACTCCATGTGTCAATACTGCTGCATACCTAAATAAGGATTTTGGTAATACAACTTTCCCTTCAGGTGATGTGTAAATGTTATCAATTATTGTGCAACCCTTTGTGAAAACGTTGTTTTTCCCCGGGGGGTGCATTTTGCTGCATATCGGTAAGGACTGTATGATCTATCTCTATGATTTCCTGTTCTGTCATTACTTTGTGTTTCTTGTGCCGCTATTTTGGCAGCTTCATCTGCCCTTTTATTTCCCTTTTGAGATGGGGTCCGCATATTTTGTGTGTGCTTGACATTTGCAGATTGCAAGCTCTTTTGGTAGCTGTATTGCATCTAGGAGTTCTAGAATGAAGTCCGTGTGTGAAATTGGTTTACCACTGGAGGTGACCATCCCCCTGTTTTTCCATTGTTGTGCAAAAACATGTACTGTTGAAAAGGCATATTGACTGTCAGTGTATATGGTTACAGATTTTCTTTCTGATAGTATGCATGCTCTTGTCAGTGCTACAAGTTCTGCAACTTGTGCTGAATAATGTTTTGGTAGTGGCCTAGCTTCCAAAATCTCATCTTGTGTCACTACTGCATATCCAGTTGCATTTGTGCCATCTGGATTTTTCTTACTAGAACCATCCAACAAAAAGTGTCATGTCAGGGTTAGATAACGGTACATCTTTCAGATCACTTTGTGGCAGTACCTTTTCAGCGATGGCAGGAGTGCAGTTTATTACCATCAGTAGGAAGTGGTAGTAGTGTGGATGGGTTTAATGTAGTACACCTCTGTATTGCTAAGTGAGGTTGTGTCAAGAGTATTGTTATACAGGTGTCGTGCTGGGCTCAAATGTGATATCTTTTGTTGTAACAGGATAACAGACACTGCATGTGGTACCTTGAGTGTCAGCGTGTGATATAGCACTATATAGATGCTGAGGCCTTGACTGCTTCAGCTGCAGCTACCACTGCCTGTACACAGGGTGGAAGTGCTCTAGTTACACTGTCTAATTTTGTAGAGTAGTAAGCTATCGGCCTCTGGTGCCCGCCATGTGACTGTGTAAGTACTAATGTCATGTGACCTTCCCTTGAGTCTACTGTTTGTTCAAAAGTTTTGTCATAGTTGGGTAAGGCTAACATTAATGAACTAGAAAGGACTTGTTTTAGGTCAGTAAAAGCAGTCTCTGTTTCCTCAGTCCATTTTATAACATCCTGGGGGGACACTGGGCTCCCATATATTGCCTGAACCAACGGGGCTGTCAGTATTGAACACCCGGGAATCCAGGCTCTACAAAAAGTTGTCATACCCAGAAAGGACATCATTTGTTTCTTTGTCTTTCGTTTGGGCAGCTGGAGGAGGGCTCGTATTCTCTCCTCATCCAGGCGTCGCTGGCCCCGTCACCTGGTATGGACTTAAAGGGGAATCCCTACGCCAAAAAATCGGCGTAGGGGTGCCTCCCTAGGTCCATATCAGACCCTTACCCAAGCACACTACCTGGCCGGCCAGGAAAGGGGTGGGGACGAGCGAGCGCCTCCCTCTCCTGAGCCATTCCAGGCCGCGTGCCCTCAACATGCGTGCCGCACGGCACCCCCACCCCAAAGTACCTTGTCCCCATGTTGATGAGGACAAGGGCCTCTTCCCGGCAACCCTGGCCGTTGGTTGTCGGGGTCTGCGGGCGGGGGGCTTATTGGAATCCGTGAGCCCCCTTTAATAAGGGGGCCCTCGGATCCCGGCCCCCCACCCTATGTGAATGAGTATGGGGTACAATGTAGAGGATGCTGGGACTGTGACATCATAATGGGCGGGGACATCATCCGGTGATGTCCCTATATAAGTCGCCGCATGCCGCGTCCCTGCCATTGTGACCGGCGACAGCGACGAGGCAACATCTCCAGAAGAGAAGAACAGAATGCGGCGACAAGACCGGGCCACCGCTTGTAAAAGAGCTAGAAGAAGGCGTGGTGGCCCCGCAAGAAGAACCGAAGAGGGGGACAAGACCCCCGAAGTCGGAAGAAGAGGGCGGCGGTGAAGAAGAAAGCCGGGCTCCTACGCTAGTGAAAGAGCTAGCAAAAGAGCAGAAGATAGCGGAGGAGTCCGGCGAGAAGACCCCCGGAGCTGTGCAATAAACTATTTTAACCCTCGTGTGTTGTGTGTTTTTTTTTTTCCACAGGTGAATGGGTAGGGGTACATTGTACCCCATACTCGTTCACATTGGGTGGGGGGCCAGGGGGCCCCCTTTATTAAAGGGGGCTCACAGATTCCGATGAGCCCCCCACCTGCAGACCCCGACAGCCAACGGCCAGGGTTGTCGGGAAGAGGCCCTTGTCCTCATAAACATGGGAACAAGGTGCTTTGGGTTGGGGGGGCCGCGCGCCCCCCCTTCCCCAAGGCACCCTCCCATGTTAAGGGCACGTCCCCCCTCGTTGCGGCCTGGTACAGCTTAGGAGGGGGGGTGCTCGCTCGTCCCCACCCCCTTTCCTGGCCGGCCGGGTAGCGTGATTGGATAAGGGTCTGATATGGACCTGGGGGGGACCCCCACGCCGTTTAAAAAAAAAAAATTTAAATTTTTATTTTTTTTCGGCGTAGAGATTCCCCTTTAAGTCCATACCAGGTGACGGGGCCAGCGACACCTCCTTCGCTGGCCCCGGCTACCTGGAGACGTGCTCAAAATGAGCGGACTTTTCTCCGGGCGGCAAAAGTCAGTTCATTTCAAAAGTATGGCGGACTGGCACACACACAGCCATGCTGTCCTCCAAAATGCGAGTCCAGCGGACAGATTGGAGTGCAAAACTACTTTCTTAGTCCGCTGGACTTTTGGGTAAAAAAATGTCCGCCAGAGCCTACACACGGGCGGATTGTCTGCCGGACTTTTCCACCGGATTGTTTGATCGTGTGTATGAGGCATAAGATGTCGTCTACATAGAGGAGGAGCTGGCTTACCCCTGGGGGTACAAACTGAGCCAAGTTTGAGGACATTGCTTGTGAAAATATGGTAGGGGACACACAATAGCCCTGGGGCAGTCTGGTGAAGGTGTACCTTTTTCCCCGGTAGGTAAAGGCAAACCAAAATTGATGGTCGGGGTGCATCGGAATACTAAAGAAGGCATTACTGATATCAATCACAGAAAATAATTCATTTCCTGGATCTAAATCATTCAGTAGTGTGTGTGGCTCTGGTACTAGAGAAGCTCTTGGTATAACTGCCTGGTTAACAGCTTGGAGATTTTGTATCATTCTCCAGCCTTTGGAAGGCGGAGCCTTCTTAACAGGAAAAAGAGGAGTATTGCAAGGGCTGTCAGGACATGGAATAATCACTCCAGTTTTTAAAAGTTCATCTACTACAGGGGCTATACCCTCCTCTGCTTCCTTCTTAAGAGGATATTGTCTTAGGTGGGGGTTGTGGTGTGATTTTGGAGTGATGGTTACTGGTTGGACTCCTTTCATGAGTCCTACATCTGCTGGACATCTAGTCCACAGTATCTCTGGAAGCCCATCTAACAGGTGATCCTCTTGTGTCAAGTATCATTCAGTTCCTGCAGCCCACATGTGTGCCGAGGGTGTTGTAATGATTTCGTGTCCCAAGGGTTTGTGACAGAAGTAACCTGTCAACTTACTTTTGTATAAATCAGGTAGGCCCACAGGAGCCCAGTCTCTCAGGTCTTGGCATTCCTTCACAATATCTCCTACATCTTTCCAATCTCGGCTTTTAGGTTTAGCCAAGGATAGATGTGGGACGATTTCCCTAAACAGAACCTGTTCCTCGGGGGGTATACAACATGCTGATACACAAAATCCCTCAACACTCCAGTAAACATTGGTTAATTGCAGTGTAACTTCCTTCTTTGAGAAAAATCTGGAGGCATAATACCTATCGGGCCCTGGTATTCTCTTAAAATACATTGTGCAGTGAGCCCTATTTGGTGTCTGTAAATCCACTGTCCTATCTTCCATCAGTTTCAGCGTAATTAATCATTTTGTCAACAGTATCAACTGTCTCCTTGTCTTTTTATATACACATTTAAGGAGTAATAATAGTGTGTTTTCTTCTATTGGGTTAATGGGTCCCTGTCCTACCCGGACTACAAACCCATTATTTTGTGCACTGACTGACATGGGCATGGCCGACATTAGGTCTCTACCCAAGAGATTCACAGGGCAGACTGCAGACAAGATCACTCTGGTTGTGATCTTGACCCCCGTCACTGGTTCCTCAATGGTGACATACTCAGACAGTGATTGCCTCACTAATTTTCCACTTACTCCTTGTACCAAAATAGATTTTGTAGATTTATCAATATGAGACACATCTGCAGGGTGAATTAAGGTCCTAGAGGCCCCAGAGTCCACCAAAAACTGTACACATTGTCTCTCTACCATTAACTCCACCTGTGGCAAGTACCCTATCTTTTCCAGGTGGCTCACACATACTGTTTCTAGTCAATCCGATTTGTGAGGGCCTGGCCCCTCAGGGCAGTCCCTGGCCAAATGCCCCTTTTTCCCACAATCCCAACATTCCCTTCTTTTCACCCATTCTTTATTCCTCCATTGTCTTCTACCCCTTCCTCTTCCTCTAAAACTGTTCCTTCCTCTAAAACCACCTGTGCCTCTCCCTCTCTTCTGCATCCTCCTCTCCTTCATCACCTTGCACAAAACCTTTACTTTCACATCCTTTGTTTTCAAATACTTCTCAGAATGCTTAGCATATTGTAAAACATCTAAAACTGGTGCAGTTCGGTAAGTAACCATGTTTTTAACAATGTAATCCTTATGATCCTGTTTTAGTTAATTTAAAAAAGCAATCTTTAGCTGTTGTTGATATGCACTATTCACTGCGTCAGCTTCGGGGAGCCCGGAGAACACTTTAAAAACCTCTCGTAATTTATTTAGGTGGTCACTGACACTCTTCTTGTACTGTCATATTTATTTTTTGCCAATCAGTCCGTTGTCCCCATCTAAGCTGACATCTGTTCAGTAAGGCAGAGTCAACCTGTTTCCTAAGTCTGGGCTATCTGGAGGCAATGGATCCCTTTGCCCCTGTGCATTTGCTAAGGCGCAGGGGTCCCAGTCCCCCTTTACCGAGGCCCAATCTGATCCTAGTACTCTCCTCAGGGCTCTCTCTACCTCCATCCCATTCAATTTATAACTGTTCCGTAATCCCTCTGTTTTCAATTAATTCAGTTGGACCTAATTTTGGATGTTTTATGTGTTCTGTAGCCTTTTGTATATCACTGTCAGTCCATGGTCGAAAAACAGTCATAGTCAAGGGATATGGCTGGCCCAGTGCATCATTCTGTCCTCCCCTTGGGTTTGGGACTTCTATCAAGGGGTATTCCTCACTGTCCTCCACACCATACCTAATAGGAGGTTTACTTAGTCTCTTGGCTCCTGCTGGGGCACGTAGTGCATGACTTAATAGCGTCAGTTAAGGTTTCAAGGATCGATCTGTTCATCTCCAGGACTGAACTACTGCCTGGAGAGATTGAGGAAGTGGAGTTGGGGTTTTGTTCAGAGGTGGTTCCTTTGACAGGGGTGGATGTCACAGGGAAGGTTGTACTCTGGGCAGTTGCTTGCACCTGAGAGGGAGGACCATTATAAGGAGGAGGTCTCTGGGTATAGCAGATGAGATCATCCTCTTTGTCCACTAGGGACAGTTGGGCTTGCAAAGGTTATTCCCCATTGTCAGCGTTTGTCGGGTCTCTCATTAGCCTATAAAACACTGGAATAGTGACCCTCGGCTCATGGTAACAAAAGGAATACAAGAAGAATATAAACGTCAGCACTCCCCACACTATAGGGAGAATCGGAAAATAATTAAAACATATCTCTGCAGTACTGTTATTCAATGAGCTTGCAACATTAACAGAAAGGTTAAACATGAGAAAGGAGAAAGTAAATACACAGAAAAAAAAGTTAGCCTTGCGATCTTTCTAGATTACTTAACTAAATGGTGCTTAAATCGTCGGGCAATCGACCTCCGACGTTCGGTATACCTCAAATCTTTTTTTTTTTTTATCTGTCTGGACAGCGGGCGACGTAATTTTTACCTTAGACAACGTCCCCAAATGTCTCTGTCTACAACCACTGGATTATCAAGATATTATACGATCAATACCAATGTCGGCAATTACAACACATTAAAGGAGAATCAAACAGAAAGAAAAAGAGACTCTTAGAAAGAATTAAGAATGATTTAAATTATCTTGCCTCTCAAACACCAGAGGACTGGATCACGGGAAGTTTGGAAACAGACAGTGGGTCTGGATCTTAGTCCCCCGCCCCTCTTTCACCACTAACGTTGAGTGGGGGGACTTTTACTTCTCAGAGAGCTCCGAAGTCCAATACTCACCGAAGTTTTGTCGGGGCCATCTGATCCAAAAACCAACTAGTTGTTTGCGGCATCGAAGGACCAAAAATGTTAGGAATCTTCTTCTCTTGTGATCAGTCAAACTCCAGATGTATTGAGAAGCAGACAATTTTATTTCTGATGTGGCACACAACAGGGAGAAGCTTACAAGGCAGAAGATGCACTAAGAATCGCACAAATTAATGTATATCCCCCCTCCTAATACCTACAATAATACCACCTCTACGCTTCTATTGGCTGAGGAAACATCGATAGCGTGCCTGGTACACGATGGTACTTTATTTTGGCTAATCAGGGTTTCCTTTACAATCTTATGCTACCATATATAGTTAAACCTAATCATCCTACGAGTTACTATGGAGTTAAGACAAAACGATACAACAAGTTAATACAACAATGTGCTCAGTAGTAAGTTTTAAAAATCAGTCTCAGGGTTATTGTTTTTCTAATAGTCACACAATAAACATTTTAAAACTTTTCTAACAGCGTTTGCATTGACATATATGGTGGAATGGACAAATGAAAATAGTGAAAAGAAATAGAAAATATAATAAGTAGAACCACTTTGCATAAAAACATATGGATACCACGTAAATTTTGAGTTTTAGCTCCAGAAACACATGATTTGACTAGAAACGTTTTCAAAATTTGGGATATAGTTTACAGAGAAAAAAAATGGGAATACAATTCACCTTTAATGGCCCTCACGGGAACAAATCTTTTCTTACCAGGAGAAGAGATTTTTAGCGCAGATGAAATTAGAAATCCACAATTGAGAGATATTATCACAAAGGGAAAGATGAAAACTCAACAAGAAATAACGGAGTAGAAAGGGTGGAAGATAAGTGAATGGAATTACTTCCAGTTAAAGCATTTGGAAAAAACACTTCCGCATCCAATTCAGGATGCAGGAGATCTGAACTACTTGGAAGTATTGGAGTATTGACAGACTTAGAAGGACAAGGAAGACCTCTATATATCGATCAATGGGAAAAAGGCATGGACATAAAATTAGATGACCATCAAGTGGAGAAAATGATAGGAGCTGGATATAATAATGCGTGGGATATGAATACCATAGAAATGAACTATAAACTTCTAGCAAGATGGTATCTGACCCCAGAAAGAACCTATAAATTCCAAGTGGAAGGATCACCACTATGCTGAAGAAATTGTCAACAAACGGCATCAATAATGCATATATGGTGGAAATGCCCGAAAATAAAGGAATACTGGAAATGGTGAACCTAATACAGGACATAACGGAGGAGAAAATAGTATACAAGTCTGCCTGTTTCATGAATCTAAACGGCCAAAGAAGCAATATATGAAAACAATTATTCCAAGACTCCTGAATGCAGCAAAAAGGTTGATCCCAAAAAACTGGTTAAAGAGTGAAAAGCCAGGTATAAATGAATGGTTTGAACAAATAGAGTATTACAAGAAAATGGAATCCCTGGGCAGCAGAGATAAAGGTCAATATGAAAATCATGTCAGTATATAGGCAGGTTGGGAAAAATGTAAGATTTCAGATAAATATCTGGAGAAGATGATGGAGGGTGGATGTCCGTGAGTCAGAAACGAAAGAGATATAGAATCAGATGAATCCAGAGGTGGTAGGGGAGCGGGAGGGAAGGATAGTGGAAATGGGGGGGGGGGGGGGGGGTAAGAAATAGTAGGATAATAGTAGGATAATGTATAGAAGTCTCTTTTGTATTATAAGGAATTAAAATTGAATATATTAAAATAATTAAAGTTATAGCAGACTAAACCACTATGATGTGAAAACGAGAAGGGACAAAATTGAACTGCAGGAAAACTCTCGGAATATTTCGCTGAAGTGGGGAAAAAAAAAAGATCCAGAAAGTTTACCTGTTTTTCATTTTATATTTTTATCATTCGATTGACGTAAATTTTTTCCAAAGTGTCTTTGCTCCCATTCCATACAATAATCAGATTGTCTATATATCTTTTTATAGAAGGTCAATTCCATTGGTGGATTATCATATACAGCCTTCTCCTCCCATTAAAACTCTAATCAAAAAGTGGAAAATGAGGGGTTCTGTTGAAACCAAACTAGGGCTGCAACTAACTATTTTCATAATCGATTAATTGGATAAAAAAACAACTGAAAAAGGGGAGAAATTATATATATATATATACACACACACGTGTCCCCCCAGTATAGATGACACATTCCTCCCCTCTCACATGACATGGTGTCACTGCCCCACCTCCTCTCAGTTCTCCCCTCCCCCCCCCTCCGGTGTCTCGGGTTTTCTCACCCCTTCTTGGTGACAGCGGCTCCTCCTTGGTGTGGCGGGGTGGTGTGGGGCGGAGTCTCAGTCCGGACCTGCCACACGTGACTCGGCCGACTCCTCCAAATGGAGCGAAGGGCACCCGAAGCCGGGAGATGGATGCACGCATGTGCAGAGCACAACCTCCAATCACGGCAGCGCTGGAAAGCGGCCCGGCGGGTCTATCAGAAGGATGCTGGGTAGAGGGGGGAGGAGGAGCTGAAAGCAGCGCAGGCGCGTTGCTGGCGGGACGTCAGCTGGGTGGAGAATGCAAGCAGGCGTAGCTGTGTGGTCATGGATGTGGTGCATGCGTAGGACACGGGAGGATGCACAGGATTCTAACGGACCGGCAGGGGGGAAGGTGCAGACTAGGGGTGCAATGGATCAAAAAACTCACGGATCGGATCGTTCTTCGCATCAGAGTCACGGATCGGATCAATTTTCAGATCTGCAAAAAAATAACACTATCCCCGCCCCCCAAAGCCACATAGTGTTATACCTTTTATTTAAATAAACAATGTGGCTGTGGGGGGCAGGGATAGTGTTATACCTTTTATTTAAATAAACAATCCCCCCCCCCCCAATAAAATGCAGCTTATTACAAGCATGAAAACATAGTCAGCATATCACTGATGATTTGTGCCAAGCTCACCACCGATCAAAGTTCCTCCAAACAGACCGCCGTGATGAGTCCCGGGATGCCTATTGGCGCAAATCGTCAGTGATATGCTATGTTTTTATGCTTGTCATAAGCTGCATTTTATTGGGGGGGGGGGGGGGGGAGAGAGATAGTGTTGTACCTTTTTTTTATTTAAATCAACAATGTGGCTGTGCCAAGCAAGTGGAAAGGCATAGATAGGATTAGATAATAACTAACTACTATCTAATAGATAGTAGTTAGTTATTAGGTTAGATTAGGTAATAAATGTAGTGGTACCTGCATAAAAGAAGTTTTGAATGAGGGCAGGCAAGGCATCCAGCGTGACTCCTCCAGAATTCCTTCACTTGGGCTGACACAGGCTGAACGCCACGCTGGGGGTGACGTCAGCGCGCAGCGCACCTCCGCCGGGTGTACCAAGATGGCCGCCAGCTCCGGAGCTAGGCCGAAGCCACGGCCTTTCCTAAGGCCGCGGCACGCTCCGCGGATCACATGGTGCGGACCAACTAATCGATAATGAAAATTGCCGACAACAATTTTCATTATCGATAATATCGATTAATCGTTTAAGCCCTAAGCCCTAACGGTCAGGTATACCAACTGAAATTCCAGATACAGTAGGGCGTCGTCTGCATACAGCGACTTTTTTTTTGTGTATGTCACCAACCCGTATACCCTTCACCTCAGCATCTGCTTTAATCAGGGCGGCCAGTGGTTTTATAGCCAGAGCGAATGGGGCTGGAGACAGGGGACAACCCTGTCTCGTACCCCCGACCCAACGGGAATGGATCCGAGAGACAGGCATTGGTATGACCCTAGCCTGGGGAGCTGTGTATAGTAGCTTCACCCATGAAATACATTTCCTACCAAAGCCAAACTTAGCCAGGACCACCCATAGGTATCTCCACTCAACGGAGTCAAAGGCCTTCTCGGCATCTAGGGAGGCCACCAGACCTTCTTCTACTATGTTTGCTCTAGCTATGTGGGTAAACAGTCTCCTCAGTACTTCTGCCCGGCATAAAACCCGTCTGGTCGGGGTGTACCTGCTCAGCGATGACCGCGTTCAACCTATTTGCCAGTATTTTTGCCAGTATTTTGGCATCAACATTTAACAGCGAGATCGAGCTATAGGAGGAACACCTAGAGGGGTCCTTACCTGGCTTGGGGATGACAATTATGACTGCCTCCCTCATAAATTGCAGGAGCGCCTGTAGGTCTTCGGCCGCAGTTAGCATTTTATGGAGTCTATTGGCCAGAATGTCAGGGTATTGTTTGTATAGCTCTATAGGTATCCCGTCAGGTTCGGGGTCTACAGCTCCTATTTAGTAAGTATATTCTATAGGAATATGGCTCTGCACTGGAATTGTGGTATAAATATATTTGAAAAGTGGTCTCTTTTACTAAAGTGACCATATACTCTTGTCATCTTTTTTATATTTTATTCTTTGTTTATAATTATTTATTCCAGACTGGTGAACTTGTTCTGGTTTTTAACCATTAGTGTCTGTTAATGTTTGTGGCCAATCCCGGGCTGGCTTACAGACCACAGTCTCATTGTATTGGACGCTACGGTGCAGCTACATATATCCCTAATAATATTTGAGTTAATCCACCTCCCCCTTTTCTTCTATGGTTTACAAATCCTTTTTTTTCTTTTTTCTCTATCTTTTTTCACTGGTGATCTTTGTGGCGTTGTGCACTTTTTTTCAATCTGATGTTCATGTGTTTTTTGGTGCACTGGGGTGCGTTTGGCACCTCCGTACGTGTTTTTTTAACTGTATTTTCTTTTCCTCCTTGTCAGTCACTTCCCCACTCTTTTCTTTTCTCTTCTTGTTACCTTTTCTCTTTTTCCTTTTTTCTTTCTTCTTTTCTCTTTCCCTTTGCCCTACATACCACTTTTCTTCTTGGCATTCATCACTGTCACCTCACCTCACACGTTCTATGCTTCACTTGTTTCAACTTCACACAATCTTTGCTTTTCCATTTTCTTTCTTTCATTTTTCTCCCGCCACTGTTCACTCCCCTTTTCTCTATGTAGATCATATATGCTTAGGGGATTTTTATTTTTATTCTGGGAGCCTATATATAGAGTCACTCCGGACCCTCTGCAAATTAATTCATTTATTATTTTATTTGTTCTATACTCTTTAATTTCAATTTTAAACTAATTTATCTTATATAATTCCCAGTAGAGGGCCACATATACATGTATATTACACGCGTGTGGCCATGCGTTTATCTTTTCGCATGTACTTTTATCAATGATTGGGGTGTTGTTGCCATGTGAATTCCCTTGTCTGGCCACATGCTGTGGTGGGCAGCCAACTGATTCTCTTTGGATCTCTGCTGCAGGTGGGATTTGTTCCCTCATTGGATGACCGCTTGATCCATGGGGGGGCTGACTTTTGTGTGACCTCTTGCAAGCCATATTGCTCGGATACTGCCCTGGTCTGTTCTGTGTGACTGTGGATTACTTTGGAGCCTCCCAGGGAGATGGGAAGCTTTTAAAGGATCTCCATGTAGGAAGTACTCGTCTTGTTGAACACACAATATTTGGTAACTATACCACATGTTTGCACTGTATGGTATCTACTTTTTCTTTATTACCATGTGAAAAATAATTTTGACATGTATATTTGCAATATATATTTTTTTAGCAGACTAATCCTCTGAAGAAGACCCTTGCATTTTGGGTTGAAACGTGTCAGGCTCATCTTTCAAATTGTCAACATTTGTGCCACCAATGTTGCTGTGAAAGTTTGTCTGCTAGTGTGTTTTCGATTTTCATTTTATTTTCCTACTGGAGCTCATGTTTTAATTGTCATGTCATATTTTTGGTACTACAAATAAATACCTACATTTTTCATATAAACATTGTTCTTTTAATTCCTCTATTTTGCTGCCTAAACCCCCCCCCCCCCCATTGGGGAACCTTTTTCCTTTTTTCTTATTTTTGTATTTTTGGGGTGAGAAGTGTTTTTTCCGTCTCCTCCTGGTGTCTTCTCTTTGCCAGGTCCAGGGGTTTTACTCGACTGCATGGATTTAAGTGCTTTAAATATCTCATCAAGGATGATATAGCTATCCAAACCTTTTCTTTATTTGTCAGTCAGGACAGGGATGTCGACCTCATCTAAGTAGGAAATTAGTTTGTCATCCCTGAACATCACCTTTTGAGGTGTATAGTGTCTGGTAATATGTGACGAAGGAGCGATTAATCTCCTCCGAGGTATAAAGGAGTTCTCCATTAGGGACAAGAATATGAGGGACGCTGATTCCTCCCCCCCGCCGACTGCTCCCTAGCGAGCCAGGCAAGGAGACTGCCTGACCTTTCCCCCTGCTCAAATATTCTTTGGGATTGCGCGAGTAACTTTTTCTGGGTCAGATGTGCGAAGGGACTTCTCTAGTCAGGGTTTGTAGTCTGACATACTGTTGGGGGTCGCGTGTTCTGACATATAGTGCCTCCTCAGTGTTAGCCGCAGCTTCTACTTTAACCAGGGCGGACCGTCAATCTCTTCTAGTTTTGGCTAATATGGGTTGGTATTGGCCTCTTGCAAAGGCTTTGAAAGCATCCCAGACCTCCATAGACGAGGTCATACCTGGATTAACAACCCAGTAGCCGTCCATCTTCCTGCTAAACTGGGGCTCCACCTCCCAATCTGAAATCCAGAATCTGGAGAGTCTCCACAGTCTAGCCGTGGTGCCCGGGTCTCCTATGCTTACTAGCAGGGGTGTGTGGTCCGAGATTCCCCTAGGTAATATTTTAACATCTCTGACCTTGGACAGCACGGATTGTCCGGCAAAGATTACATCAATACGGGAGAAGGCACAGTGTAAAGAAGAGTGGCAGGTGTAGGCCCTTGTGTGGGGATGTCTCCACCTCCCCAGACATTGGTAAGGCCATATGTTTCAGCCCAGTCTTTCAAGCCGGGACAGTTGGGACCCACACCCACCTCAGGGGCCATATTAAAATCCCCCAGCAGTATTACATGGTCCGAAGCATAGTCTGCCAGTGCGTCCGTTATCTTATTTAATAATTTCAACGATGCTGGTGGACGTAGGTATAGGCCCACTATAGACCAGGTTTGGGAGAGAATTCTGGCATTTAGAATGATATATCTTCCTTCTGGGTCCAGCGCCATGTCTATAAGCTTGAAGGGTATTGATTTGTTTACCAGGATGCTCACACCTCTGGCAAAGATGGAGTAGGTGGAGTGATAATAACTGCCCACCCATGGCTTTTTGAGAGCCAGGGTCCTACTACCCACTAGGTGGGTTTGTTGAAGGATGCAGATGTGGGGATTATGCGTTTTAATAAACTGGAACACCAGTGACCTCTTGACTGGGGAGTTGAGGCTTCTGGTGTTCCAAGACATAATGTTAAGGGCCGACATGATGTGCAGGTTGGTTGGCCAATTTAGGGTAAGGTAGGTAGAGAGTTACCAGATCCGGTGCTTGGTCCCGAGGCGGGACAACCCTGGATCTTAAACTTGTATCCCATTTAGTACTATGCAGAAATCTATGCATTGATTATTCAACAAAACATCTAACCTTGAAAGAAAAACAAAAAATAACCAAAAAACAGCCCACAAGGGGCAAACCAAACCCCCCGCCCACCCTGCTCACTCCCGGAAAACCGGGATGAGCTTCCTTTCCCCAGTCCCAGTGGCTGCAAAGGGGAGGGGGGATCTGTGCAAGAGGCGAGCTGGAGCCCACCGGGTGTCCTCCGGTGGTGTCCAATTGAGCCCGTCGGCTCCCCACGTCGGTCTCCTCCGCCGGCTCCTAATGGGTTAGTGGGGCTTGTAGGAAATTGTAGGGGTCAAGTCAGCAGGTTCAAAGTCACCATATGCCTCACGGCAGGAATAGTACCAACTATCGGGCAGATATACCTGTTATAAACTTCTTGGTAGGTATAAGGTAGCCGCAAGGAAGAGTTGTGTTTGGTCTCCTGAACACATCAGGGGCAGAACACTTATGTTGCAGTGGTAAAACATGAACTAAAAGGGAGAGGCTCCTACAAACTTAGCAGGGTCCCCAAAAGCAGTCTGAGGCTCTGGGGTGTCATCCCCATTATCATGAGTCAATGCCTCACCTACAGTACCGGGGAGGGGGGGGTGCCTCCTTTCTGCAGACAGTACAGGTTTGTCACCAGCATTACGGGGGGGGAGAAATAACTTGGAGAGAGTTATTGCAGGGGAAGACGGGGTACCGCTGGTGGTGAGGGGGTAAAGCAGAGGGCCCGCAGGGTTAAACAGTCTTGAACCTGATTGGGTGACCCAGTACTAAACATGGAATGGTATACTCACAGTCCGTCTGTCTAGCGGTGTGGTGGCAAGGAGTCCAGCCAGGCTGAGGCTTCTTTAGGTGTGTTGAAAAAACAGGAAGTCTCTCCATCTTCGACGCGGAACCGTGCAGGGAACAACACACTGTATTTGATGTTGCGAGCCCTGAGCGCTCCCTTGACTTGATCAAAAGATTTGCGCAGTCGCTGGGTCTCAACAGAGTAATCCCGGAATATCATAAGTTTGGCGTTCTGATACCAGAGTTCCCCTTGTATTCTGGACTCTCTTAGAACTTCGCCTCTATTGCGGAAGTTGAGCATTCTCGGGATGAAGGTCCTCTGGGTTGGCGGCTTTGGTGGGACCCGATGCGTCCTCTCTGCAGTGTAGTGTGGAGAGAAGGGAGAAGGGATCTCAGCATGGATTCGACAAAGGACATTGGGTCTAGCCCCCCCCCCCCCTCCGCTCCCTCTGGCAGGCCAATGATCCGGAGATAGTTTCTGTTCTTGCCATTCTCTGCCCTGAATTCCAGGGCTTTCACTTTTGTATGGAGGGTGTGGAGGGACGCCGTGTGCTGCATGGATTCATCTTCCACCAGGCCTATTCGTTGCTCCGTTTCTGTCACTCTGGATCGGAGTTTGTCGATGTCCTGATGGATGCGGCTTACATTCAGCTGCACCTCTTCGAGCTTGGCGGTAAGCGTCGATTAACATGTTGCTATAGCCGCCATCACTTCTGCCAGCCAGGGTGGTCTGGAGTCCGGGGGATCCATAGGGGAAGTCTGGGATGCCACATGCAAGCAGCTCCTGGCACGTGTCTCCACATGTGGGGCTCGAACCAGCGGAGTTTCCTCCGATTTCGGGGGAAAATTCAAATTTTTCCCCTTACCAGACTGTGCCAGAGGGGTTTGCCACAGCATCCAGATGTCTTCAGGCAGTTGCGCGGGGAATTGGCGCCCAAAAAAAACGGGTAAATGAAGCGGAGCCAGCGGAGCTGGTGGGGAATGCGACCGCTCACGTCACCATCTTGGACAGGCCCCTGCTTTACATATTTAAAGGCTTGTTCACACTAGCACTGACCAAACAGCACTGTGCTGGAAGGAAACTGTCTATGCGATCCTGGCTGTTTTTCTTTTTCTTCTTTTTTTTTGTTACAAATTCAAGTGACTTTTTATTGGGTTCTATTGGTGATAGTGTGGTGCGAGTTCTAGTTTGAGCTAGCCTCATGGGGAGAAGAGCTTTTTTGCCTCTTCTTGCAAGGGTACCCGACGCTTTCTTAATGCACCTGTGTGAACGAGCTCTAAAGCTAAATTCCAGGAATTTATATTTTTTGCTTTCTTTCTCAGCTTGACTCGAAGTAAGTATGTGTATCTGCTATCCAGATGTCACTGCCTCTTCCCACCTCATCCAATCTGAGAGCACCTTGCAATGAATGCAAGGGGTTCTATGAATAGCTTGGGGGGGGGGGGGGGGGGCACATGAGTGGCCTGTGGTGGTCAATGTTCCGAGAGGAAGCCACGTGCACAGAACTTGGAAGATTGCAGCTTTAACAGTATGTAGCACAAACTACTAAAGTTATTTATTCGCATTTGAAGTGGCCCTCTGGGTACCAGATATGCATACTTGCATCAAGCCAACTTGGCATATAATAAGTATACAAACAAAATATTCCTCGGGTCGTTTTAATTTTATGATGAATGATTTCTGTTTAATGGATTATATAGTAGGGAAGGTTAAGGTTTTTGGAAAGATTTTCTCATCTCCCATGTGCACAAGAATAAGATGAAATCTCCCCAACAAGACTGCAGTCTGCAAAAAAAAAAGTTAACAGAAAAACCTTGCCCACTGTAACACAAAATAAGAAATCTATTTATTCTGGATTTGAGTTTTAGACAAAGAGCAGTGACAGAAATTAACCCATGAACAATCACTTCCAGGCTTTCTTTAGTTTCTCATTGCCATAACACAAAATTTAGATTTTTGGTGCTTTGCTGTGCAAACCGAATTTTGGTGCTAATGTCTGGCTATGCCAAAGTAAACCAAGTGTCATGGTTATGCAGTGATCTTCCTGTGTTTGCTTACCTTCCCTCATGTCTTCAGACTAAGAGGTCAGCCACTTCCACCTGGTGGTTTTTATAACCTCTCCTCTAAGCATGGCTGCACCCCAGGTCCTATCAGGGAGCCCTATATTAACCTGTGCACTGCAGGCCATCAGTGCTGATCAACCATTGTGTATTCCTTTGTGTGTTAGCTTCCTGTTTCCTGCCGTGTGCTCTGCTTCTGTTTTCCGTTACCGACTTTGGCGTGTCTTGACTATCCCTGTTTGCCTGTGATCCTGACCTTTTGGCGTGTACCCGACTATTCTTGTCTGCTTGTGGCCCCTGGGGGTCACGACCTGGAGCCAGTTGCAGCCAAGTCCATCCTCACCACTAGAGGCGCTGGTGAACACCTGCTGGCTCTTAGACTCCGCGCCCCAGGGAATCTTATGCTCTAACCCCAGTGGGATATGTCCCCCGTCTGCAGCAGTCAGCCGTAGGGTCCACAACCTTGCGGTGCACTCCTGATCCCTACCGCGTGCACCTGTCACCTCGCCTCAAGGTGACCTGACACCAAGCTTCTATCTTTTGTTTGCAAGGCAGTCCAGGGCTGCATGATGCAGACTTTATAGTATCAAAAAACTGACCACTGCCCACACCCATAACTGCCCTTCACAGTAAGTAGCACATGGAGGGCATATACATGTAAGACAAAAAAAAATTCCATAGCTCAACTCACCAAGCAGTCTGCTGACCAACCAGCTTTCACATGCGTTTGCAAATGTGTGCTGACTAAACCCCTGCTTTTAACAGACAATTAGACGGGTTAATTTGGTTGGTCAGCAGACTGGTTGGTGAGTTCAGCTATGGAATTGTTTTTGTCTTACGGACTTTATAGTATGTTAAATGGTTCAGTCCTTGGCGTAGTTGTCTTTCATGATTAGACAAATGGTGCTTTTAGTTGGTAGAAACTTTTTGCTTTATAAAAACTAGTGTAGTGTAAATTGAGGTGTTGCAGATGCTCCAATTCTATTTTCCACATCTTTTGCTGTAATTTTCACAAAGCTACAATGTAATTGCATTTTGTCCTTTTGTATTAAAGTGGTGTTGCCACCAAAAAATAAAAAAAGCTTTTAAAATTCTTAAAAAAATAAATAAAATAAAATTGGAAAAAAAAATGTTTACTCATCTCTAAATACCTGTTGCTAGGGGGTCCCTCGTAGTCTGCCTTCTTCCTTGTCCAGGCTGGTGACATCACTTCCCCTCGCGCCGCACAGTCATCTGGGACCTGTCACGTGTCCCAGACGCTTGTGCGGCGTATCGCGACGCCCTGCGACGCTCGTGCCTGCGCCGTGGGTGCCCAGCTGTGAAGCCACAGCCGGGTGCCCACGGTACGAATGACGGCGCCACGAGCGGAGGGGGGGGGAACGAGGGGATGCTTCGTTCCTCCGCATCGATGGACCCTGGGACAGGTAAGTGTCTGATTATTAAAAGTCAGCAGCTGCATTATTTGTAGCTGCTGACTTTTAATTTTTTTTTTTTTTTTTTTTTTTTTAGGGGCACCCCACTTTAAGCCTTGATTTGTGAATGAATGAATGAAATACTTGTATAGCGCACAATGCGAACTGAATCGCCTCTAGGCGCTGTGGCGAGCTTTGATCATCTGCTAAAAGAGGAAGGTCTTGAGTTTTTTCCTAAAAGCCAGGTGATTTTCTTCCAGGCGGATGTTGATTGGTAGAGCATTCCATAGCCGAGGCCCTTGGACAGCGAATCTCCGATCACCCTTGGATTTATACCGGGCTTTGGGCACGAGGAGGAGGTTTTTGTTGGCTGATCGAAGACTGCGGTTTGGTGTGTAATGATTTATTTTCTCCATTAGGTATTGCGGAGCTTCTCTATGCACGCATTTGTGGGTGAGGCAAAGGGTCTTGAACGTGATCCGATTTTTTACGGTTAGCCAATGTAAGCTCCTCAGTGAAGGAGAAATGGATTCCCAGGGTTTTTTTCCTGTTATCAGCCTTGCCGCCGTGTTTTGGATCAGTTGTAATCGCGCAAGTTGATATTGTGGTAATCCTATGTAAAGCGAGTTTGCGTAGTCCAGTCGTGAATTAATGATTGTTCCAACTACCACTGCTTTGTCATTCTTTGGGATAAAAGGGATGAGTCTGCGAAGCATGCGCAGCAGATGGTGAGATCGACTGACTACAGATCCTATTTGCGCATCCATTGACATTTGTGCGTCTAAAATAACCCCGAGACTCTTCGCTTTGGTCTTTGGGGAGATAGTCTGATTGTATCTCAGTTGGCTTAGAAACGAAGGGAAGATGTTTAACTTCAATGCTAATAAACATTAAGACTTTGTAAAATGCTTACAGTTAATGCGATGGGGACCATGGGGTACATATCATTCCACTGAGGATTTCGTAAGTGGGTCACTCGCATGGGTATTATATCATGCAAAATCAATGTTATTGATATTGTATAAAGTGGATTTCTTGATATCCACAAAGAAAATAGAGAAGAGTTTCATAATTGCAGTTTTGCCATACCATTATTATTTTGTATACATAAATAATTTGTTGCTGAAATATTTTTTCTACTTGCTAATTATTGCAAAATTTGGAAAACAGAATACTGGTCAGAGCGTTTATACTGCACTTTAATAAATAACCCCACACTGCTCGCACACTACTAAATAAATCCTGTACCCTAAATAGCAGCCAGCCCAACAATAAACCTAAAAATATTAATAATGATAACATTACATACACTATTTCAGAATTAAAATGTCCTTAACCAGTTGCCTATAGGGCACTTTCACCCCCTTCCTGCCCAGGCCATTTTTCAGCTTTCAGCACTGTCGCACTTTGAATTACTACACTGTACCCAAAAAAAAATTCTCCAGTCAATTTCTAGGACAGCACACTGGAGATGACGAGTCCCACCTGACAGGAAACACATTCAACAACATTTAAAAGGCCCCTCCCTTCCCTCTGTCCCTCAGTTATTGATTGTGTTTCCCACAGGATGTTTCCCACAGGATGGCAGGGAAACCATTTATTTTCTTTCTTTAAAAGGCTAAGGTCTGGGACCGAGGTCTCCCCCTGGGAAGTCAGATTAATGCAGTCAGTGGTGGCTGCAGAGTCTGGCAGAGCCCTGCTCTTTCTAAGGGGCATCATTTCCTGTTAGAAATATCTCAGGGAGGCATGGCAGTGTTGGGGGGAAGCTTTAGAAAACCTCCCCCCTCCCCCTTTCTTCCCTCCTCTCTCTGAGATACTGGTGGCTGTGGACACGGTAAGAGTCTCCACAGCCCCAGGGACCTTGCATCCCACTCTCCCCTCCTTCCTGACAGCAGATGGTTCAGGAGGGGCCATCTGAGTGGACCAAAATTGGCAGCAACGGAGATCCCCACAGGGGGTGAGTGACTCGACTGGTGAGCGGAGAAGCTTTGGGGTGGCCCCTTTTTTGTTACCATATTTGTCGGCGTATAACAGGCACCCCAAGTTTAGGAGGCAAGTTTAAGGAAAAAACCTTACATTTTAAATGCCCATCAATGTAGCCTTCCACTGTCCCCCCTGCAGCCCTACACTGTTCTCCTGCAGCCTTCCACTGTCCCCCTGCAGCCCTACACTGTCCCCCTGCAGCCTTCCACAAAATTGCAGTATGGTAAGTTTTAAATTTCCCACCGCCGCGATCTTCGGCTCCTCCCGCCGCCGAGATCTTCGGCTCCTCCCGCCGCCGACATATACGGAGCCGAGGGTACTCGGCTACTTGGCTCTGCTCGCAGTAACGCCCCCGTCCCGCCCCTTGTCCTGGCTCCTGTGATGGACACAACTCCGGGCCAATGGCGGGACGTAAAGGCTAGGAGGCGGGACTGGGCGTGACTGAGAGCGGAGCCGAGTACAGAGTACACTCGGCTCAGCTCGGTAATTGTCGGCGGCGCTCCACAGAGCGTAGATCGGCGGGGGGATCGGCGTATAACACGCACCCACGATTTTCCCCCGATTTTAAGGGGAAAAAAGTGCGTGTTATACGCCGATAAATACGGTACCTCTCCCCCACAAGATACCCTGAAAGGGTAAAAGGCTGACACAGGATATTGTTTGTTTTTCAGAGACGGATTGCCCTGCTCAGGGGTCGGCCAGTAGGTCTAGGAAAGCCGCAACTAAGTCTAATGCCGTGTACACATGACCAGACTTTTCGACAGCAAAGATCCGACGTAACGAATCCGCCGGACAATTCGATCGTATGTGGGCTTCATCGGACCTTATCGTGTGTGGGCTTCATCGGACCTTTGCTCTCTAAAAATCAGACGGACTTTAGATGTTTCAAATCTTTCCGATGGACTTGAGTCCGGTCGAAAAATCCATTTGTCTGTATGCTAGTCCGACGGACGAAAACCAACGTTAGGGCAGCTATTGGCTACTGGCTATGAACTTCCTTTATTCTAGTGCGGTCGTACGTCATCACATTTTGAATCTGGCGGACTTAGGTGTGCTTGTGTGTGGCCAAGTCTGTTCGTTCGGCCAAGTCCATTGAAAGTCTGCCGAAAGTCCTTTGGGAAGACCGCTAGACCTAGTCTGCCGGAAAGTCCTGTCGTGTGTACACGGCATAAGCGCTGTGGTAATTGTAATGAAAAACACCCGCCAGACCACGCTTAACCCTTTTTGCTTCATATGCATTAATAGAATAGCAGGGAAAGAGTCTGCGCAGGCTTTGGAGGAATGTCGGGCGCTTCAGGCTGAGATGCTGGTGACCCTCCAGTCATTCAAAGCCTCTGTTGAGAAGCAAGATGGGCCCAGTTCCAAAGCCCCTTCCTTTAGAGCAAGCTCCCCTTCTGAAGATGGCACCTCGGCAAGCTATACTGAGGGGTTACGGGGATTGACCCCCTATTCTGACGAGGAAGAGGCGGAGGCCTGAAACCAATACTCTTGTGAAGAAGAGGACTCGGACCTACATAGTAAGTCTGAATCTAGACATAGGGGCCATCTCTTCGCAGCCAAAGACATGGAGGGTCTCCTTAAAGCTATCTATACGTCTGTGGGTATTCAGCTCCCAGCTACTGAGATTTCGGCACAAGATCAACTGTACAGGGGACTTGCAAAACCTCAGTCGTTCCCATTGCACCAGTCTCTTAAGGATATTATCCTAAGAGAATGGAAGGAACCAGAGCGCAAAGTTTTAAAACTAAAAGCCTGGAAGCGTAGATGTCCTTTTAAGGCAGAGGAGGAAGAAAAATTCTTTAAGAGTCCACTTTTGGATGCTTCTTTAGCACAAGTATCCAAACGTTTGGCTCTCTCCTTTTGAACATTCCGGGACAATCTGGGATCAGATCAATAAAAGGTCAGAAATCTTGTTACGCAGAGCATGGGATGCCAACGATGCAGCTTTGGGTCCAGCAGTGGCTTCCGTTTGTGTCACCAGGAACATGGATGCATGGGTTGGTAGGTTATTGGACCATGTGTCATGCGAAAATAATTCTAAGAAAGTGTCGGATTCATTGGAAGTTATTGGTAAAGCAGTAGCCTACCTGGCAGATGCTGTGGTAGTAACAGATCAACTGCCAAATCGGCAGATCTTCTAAACTCTGCTAGAAGAGCTCTTTGGGTAAAAACCTGGGATGGAGATTTTACTCCTAAATCACATCTTTGATGGATACCCTTTGAGGGCACTTTGCTCTTCGGGGCTGGCTTAGAACAAGTCCTATACCGATCTTCGGATAAAGGCAAAAAATTTCCGACAAACCCCAAAAGGGATGGGGGAATTTTTTTTTCTAGGCCCTCGGTCAAAGGACTGCTTCAAAGGCAAGCTGGAGCCTAGGAAGAAGTGGGGGTCTGGTAAGGGCAAGGGGAAAGGTAGTGTCCTTTTTTTTCCAGGCCCGTATCCTTCAACAAAGAGTGCAAATGACACCAACATAAAGGTTGGTGGAAGGCTCTTGTGGTTCCTCCCTCAATGGGAAAGCATCACGCAATGAGTCCTTGCATTCTAAGTCTTGTAAAGGAGGGTTACAGACTGGAATTTATATCCACCCTTCCTCCAAACTTTATCCTCACCCATCTCCCCAGGGACCCACTAAAGGCAAAGGGCCTTTTGGAGAGTATCTGGGTTCTGGCAGAACAGGAAGTCATTACTCCTGTTCCTGCAGGTCACATTGGCTAGGGGTTTTATTCCCACATATTTGTGGTACCGAAACCCTCAGGCAAATTTTGACCAATTATAAATCTAAGGCAGCTGAACCGGTACTTGTACAAAAAGTTCTGGATGGAGAGCATTTACCTGGTCAGGAAGGCATCTTCAGACCTGAAAGATGCTTATTTGCACGTTCCCATTGCCCCGAAACATCAGAAATTCCTATGTTACGCAGTTCAGACAGACCAGGGTGTCCAACATTGGCAGTACTGGGCATTCCCCTTCGGCTTAGCAGCCAGTCCGAGGATCTTTACAAGGTCCTTGCCGAAGTGGTGTCGTGTGTTTTTTTTTTTTTTTTTTTTTAACATTTTTATTTTTAAACATATTTTTTTTTTATTAAACTTTGTCACATACAGGATACATAAAAAAAAAAAAAGCTTAATACATAATAAATTCAGTGTACAGTTGACATTGTTTCCCTCTGCCCCTCTTCTTAATAAATTTCTGCAAATGCTGAGTAATCATATAGTGTAATCCCTGGCAAATGAGCATATTTTATTTTTATCCTTAAACAACTCTAACCATCTAAACACTTGCACGTATAGCCTGAGCTGGTAGTTTCTTAAAAACGCCATATTGTTCTGTTCTTCCATGCAATCAGGGAGGCAATTTTTTCCCCCCAATCCTTACTTAATTGACTCAGCTCTTAAACCCTAAGGTAGAAGTACTGGGCCTTAACATTCCGGGAGTTCGCATGTGTCTTAACAGCTCGACCCATTCACCCCATATTTTCATATATTTACCAGCACATGCCCTGGCTTCACATAGTTACATAGTTTAGTAAGGTTGAATAAAGATACCAGTCCATCCAGTTCAACCCGAGTGAGTGTCTACAATTGTCCCTATCTCTGTACATTGCACACTCACAACCTACCTGCATGTCTTGGGAGTAAACCGGAGTACCCGGAGGAAACCCACACAGGCACAAGGAGAACATGCAAACTCCAGGTAGGTAGTGCCGTGGTTGGGATTTGAACCAGTGACCCTTTTTACTGCTAGGCGAGAGTGCTAACCACTACACCACTGTGCCGCCCTCAATATGTGATTTTGTATATCTGTATTACTTGATTAATCAGATTTTTCCACTGGTTGAGGGAGATTGTTGTGGATTGTGTCTACTGCAGTAGTATAGTTTTCCTAGCATAATATAACAGGAAACGTAAGAATTGTTTTTGATACGAGCCCAACTCTACATTTTAAGGGAGTTTTATGCAGGGTAGGAGATTATTTAAAATATACTTGGCAATTGGTAGATGTATGTACTCCTAGATAATTAAATTTTGAGGTGATTTGTAGGGGGTAGTTTTGTGGTAAATAAGATGGTAAATCATAGTCCACTGGGAATATATTGGATTTAGTCCAGTTTATTTTGAGACCAGAGTAAGTTCCAAAGTCACTAATTAGGTGGATCATTTTAGGGATTGTGATTTGGGGATTAGATAGGTAGAGCAACATATCATCTGCGTAGAGCGACATGCGTTCTTCCAGAGAACCTATCCACATCCCTTGCAGCTCTGGTGGGGTTCTAATCAATCTGGCTAGGGGTTCTACAGCTAACGCAAATAATAGTGGCGAGAGAGGTCACCCCTGCCTAGTGCCTCTGTGAATTTTGAATGGTTTGGAAATCGTGCCATTAATTCTGATGCGGGCTATTTGATCATATAATATTTTAATCCAAGTGATAAAGTTAACTCCAAATCCAAACTTTTCCTTATTATATAAAGGAGATAAGGCCATTCCACGGAATCGAATGCCATATGGGCATCAAGAGACACAACTGGTCTGGGAGCTGTCACTGTGTTAGAGGATTGAAGGCTTGTAAATAACCTACAAATATTACTATATGTAGATCTCCCCGGAATAAAGCCGGTTTGATCTGGGTTTATCAGTGTAGTAATTATGGAATTTATGCGTGGAGCTAATATTTTGGATATTATTTTCAGTTCAGTGTTAATTAAAGAGATTGGTCCATAGGATTCACAGTGGAGAGGGTCCTTTATTGGGTTTGGGAATTAATACAATTAGGGCCTCTTTCATAGATAGAGGAAGTTTTTAAGAGTCTGCGTTATCTCCTGTAGTTATAGGTGCTTCTAGGGATATTTGTTGTTCCGGTGACAGAGTAGGTAATTCTATGGAGTCTATATATTCATATAATTCTGGAGGGTTATAATGAGCTTGAGACTCATATAGGTCTGTATAAAATCTCATAGAAAATCCCATAATCTCACCCTGGGAATCCCGAAGGGTGTCTGAGCTATCATAAATACAAGGGATAGTGACGGGATCAGGTACCAGCTTGGCCAAAAATGCAAGAAGTTTTCTATTCTTTTCTCCCGTGTCAAAGATCCTCTGACGTTGGTACAGTACTCGTTTCTGGGTCTTTGACACAAGTGCCAACTCATACGCTCTACTGGCATTTTGCAATAGCTGATAGCAAACTGGGGCGGCATCTCTTACATATTGTTCCTCCGCCTCCTTCAAAGTAGAGGCCAACTCCAGTAACCGTTCCCCATTAGCTTTTTGTAGGTCTGAGACCCCCTTCATATAAGCTCCTCTTGACACTGCCTTGAAGGCATCCCAGGTGATTAACTCTGATACTTCCCTGTCATTCTTCTGCAAAAATGTAGTTATAGCATCTTTACAAGTATACAGTACCAGTGGTTCCGTCAACCAGTAGGGACTCATCTGCCACACTTGGCCACCTGGAGGTCTGGACTCACATATGGTTAGCTCCAAGGGAGAGTGATCAGAGAGAGCTCTCGGTAGATAGGATACCTCCTGCACTTTCTGGAAAGCATCTTGTGACAAAAAAAAAACATATCCAGTCTAGATAGAGATCTGTAGGACTCAGATGAACAAGAGAACTCTCTCTTATCTGGGTGTTTCCAGCTCCATATGTCGACTAAGTCATAAGCATTTGCCCAATCCTTTAAGGCGGGAGATTGTGGTCTGGTGCATCAGAGTCTGTCCACCTCCACACCCATGACCCTATTAAAGTCACCCCCAATAATGAGGTTACCTTGCACCATAGGTAACACTGCAGACATACAATCCTCCAATCTTTGTGAGTCAAAGGGTGACTGGATGTACAAATTTATTATTGTATGCAATACTTCCCTATATTTAAAGGCCAGAGCAACATAACATCCCTGTGGGTCAGTTTTAACCTCTATCACCTGATTTGGTAGAGATTTGAGACTTAATATAGAAACTCCTCTAGAATAGGTGGAGTATGTTGCATGGCAGGCATGGTCAATGTGCTGTTTTTTTTAAGCCACGACTCTGGACCCCACAAGATGAGTTTACTGAAGCAATATTATTTGTGATTTAGTGCGTTTGAGTCAAAGACGAGGGATCTCCTAATCTTTGAGTGTAGACCTCTAATATTCCACGTAAGGCAGTTAAAACTCATCCCTGGGAAGAAAAGTTCATGGTTCAAAGAATATGTTGTTACTTTCGTGGGACTTAAAAGACCTCCCTGATACACTTGTATTTTGCATGGCGTGATTCAGAATTTTTATAGATGGTTACTGGCGGCATCTACTCATTGATATCACCTTATTAAGGCATATACGTGCAGTGTAAATACAACATAAAGAAAAACATAAAAATGCAAACTTTCCCTTGCCCCCTCCATGCTCATTGCCCCAAACTTCAATGAGCTTCATCCCAATAACCTTAAAGTTAGGCCGCGTACACACACGGGGACTGTTCGCTCAACTTTGTTTGTCAAACAGTTTCAGCGGACAGTCCGCTCAAACTTAGCATGGACGGACTTGCCCACACACGATGAACGAACAGTCCGCTGAAACCGTGCGCGATGACGTGAACGGCACGTACGACGGGACTAGAAAACGACGTCCTATACACTGCAATGCAACCTTCGGCGTGTAAATCCTTTCTGAGCATGCGCGGAACTTAGTTTGACGAACAAGCCTACACACGAGGGGACTGTTCGCTGAAACAAAGTTTCAGCGGACAGTTTTTCGGAAATTCCGAAAAACTTTGTTCAGCAGACTGTTCGCTGAAACTGTCTGCTGAAAGCTCACACACGAGCGGACTGTCCGCTGAAACACTGTTCAGCGGACAAAGTTGAGCGAACAGTCCCCGCGTGTGTACGCGGCCTTAGACTGAGAAGTGACCAGACGTAACTCTACGTAGTTATCTTCTACATGTGGTCTATTAAAAGAGAAAAAAAAAGAAAAGCTTAGTATTCCAACCAGATATTTAAAGAGTCATATCAAGCAATTTTGTCACCTGTAAAAAATAACATTGTGAGTTGTGCATCCTATTAAGAATTCTTGAGGTTTCCGTCACCCTTCGGATACTTGTCCGGAGTAGAAATCCAATAGAAAGTAGACACTGTACCTACATGAGATCATCACTCTTCCCCACTTTTACATCTTATTCATTTTTAGCTGAGACACCTCTCATGCAGGTTAATTAGGGCTTAAATATGTTAATTTCTGCAGCCCAGTGTTCACCGGTCGCTTCCTCTGTATCCAGGGAAGTTTCATAAAGGAGAGTAAATATAACGTAAACGTAACCTTTTAAGCAAAGTCATCAATACTGTAACTACCTAGTATTGGTGGGCTGTAAGCTATATTGTTGACTGTTAAAGCATCATATAAAAGGCATAGAAACCTATCCCAGACCATTAAGCCATTCTAAGGCCTCTGAAGGAGATAGAAAAAATTGGATCTCGCTGTCATTGATGACTCTCAGCTTGGCAGGATATAACATACTATAGGTGAGTTGCTTGTCTCGCAGACGCTTCTTCACAGCTGTGAAGGCTGCCCTATGTTTCTGCGTAGCTGCAGAGAAATACGGAAAAATTTAAATTCTGTTGCCATTGTACTGCATATCCTGGAGATTGCAGGCTGCACGCATTCGATTCCTTGCCAAAATAGGGAGTGGTGGAGCTCCTGGTGGAAAGGGACACATAGGTACTCTATGCGCCCTTTCAATTGTGAACAAAGAGGACAGGGTCTCCTGCTCGACAAGTAATTTTAGCCATTGTTCCAAAACAGTTCAGGATCTTTGCCCTCTGCGCCTTCTGGAAATCCTATGAACCATAGTTTTTTTTTTCTATGCATGCCGTCCTCTAAGTCTCCCAATTTCATGGCATGCTCTTTTAAATCTTGTTGCTGCGTGTGCAGGTTAGCAGACATGGGTAGCATGGTGTCTTCCATATCATTAATGCGTTGCTCTTTATTTGAAAACTTAGAGCGGATCTTTTGCATGTCATGTTTAACAATGGAAAGATCCAGCCTGACTGATTCCATCTGTGTTTTTAGTGTGGTCTGGCACTGGTGTATAGCGTCCATTACATGCTTTAAAATTAGTTCCTCTTTCCCATCAGTGTCATCTCCAGCTCCTGTCACAGCCTCAGCCCTTTGTGAGGGTTCTCTGGGCTCACCTTTCTCCTAGCCACCTGCTTCCTCCCATGGCTCTGATTCCTCCACTTCTGGGGCTGCTACTAGGGCTGACAGTCGTGGGCTTTGTGGAGAATCGGCAAAGTGTTCTTTTATGGTGGTCGTGGCAGGCTTTTGTGGGAGAGTGGGACTCTCCATACTGCTGCGGCTTGTCTCTCGGCGGCCTCTTGCAGGATGAAGATGATCCGGCACCATCTTTGGACCTGTAGTGGCCTGTGACAACGGCCGTTCATCCGCTGATTTGTGGCTGGCCGGCCCGTTCTGGACCATTGTTTTAGGTTCTGGTAGGTGCTGCAACGGTACCTAAGCCTTCGGTGCGTTTTTTTGGGGGGATATCTCTGCTCGGATGCTTTAAAGGATTCTTTGGTGCTGGAGGAGCTTGCAAACCACGCCGTCTACATGTCCGCCACTGGCCACGCCCCCAGTGGTGTAATTTCTACACCTACAAGGGATAGCTTTGATCCCATATCTAGACAACATACTAATTTACAGCTCAACCCAAGAACAGCTCCCGTCCGACCGAGACAGGGTCAACTCTAAAAACCCTTTGTTGGTTGGTCAGCCAGGAGAAGTTCTCTCTGGATCCTGCACAATCCAAGATTTTTCTGGGGTACCGTATAGATTTGGTGGCCCAGAGAATCTTCCTTCCCCAAGAAAAGATTATGAAAGTGCAGAGGGCCTTGTTCACACTTCAAGAGGGAGGGGAGGCCTCCTTGAGGACCATTATGAGTATTCTGAGGTTAAAGTCATCTTGCATACCTGCGGTCCATTGGGCCCAGTTCCACTTTCGGGAGCTCCGGCATTGCGTCTCTCCTTCTGGGATAGGAGAAGGGGATCCCTGGACATAAGGGGTATCCCTCTCGAAGGAGGTAAACTCCCTGGACTGGTGGCTCAACCCATACAACCTGTCGGGAGGTCGGACCTGGAACCAGCAGGACCCACTGAATGTAACTATGGACGCAAGTGCCTGGGGCTGGGGAGCTCATCTAGGAGATCTTTTTGCCCAGGGTCCTTGGGACCGGGAGCAGAATATCAGCAAAGAGGTACTCACCGAGGCCAAGATGCAGAGAGTGGTGGCTGTTGTGACTTGGCGCACACCACCCCTGGAGGCCAAGATGCAGAGAGTGGTGGCTGTTGTGACTTGGCGCACACCACCCCTGGAGGTGATACAGGGAGTGGGTTGCACCAAGAGGCATGAGCCTCCAGCGGGATACCTGTCTTGTGTGAAGGTCTGGAAGAGGGCTTGTGCAGGGTGGACCGGAACAGAAGGTAAGTAGTAAGCAAGTCTGTAAAACAGAGAAGTGCAGAAACAGACCGAGGGTCAAACACAAGTAATCAGTCCAGAAGCCAGCAAGGCTGAGTGCAGAGGATAATCCAGAGGCAGGCCTAGGGTCAAACACAGGTAACAGTCCGGGAGCCAGCAAGGCTAAGTGCAGAAGGCAGAGGTTAATCCAGAGGCAGGCTGAGGGTCAAAAACAGGTATCAGTCCGGGAGCCAGCAAGGCTAAGAGCAGGAAGTCCGTTAAACAAGCCAGGGGTCAGGTCGGGAGGGAAGCGGCGTAGACTTCAGGCAATCCAGGTCACAACAGGAAGTGGTAAACAGGAAGCAGAGGAACACAGGTGAGCTGAGACAAACCAGCAACTTGTCTGTCTGCTAAGGTTCCTTTTTATAAGCTGGTCAGGGAATTCACGTTATGCGTGTGCTTGTGCATACTCGTGCGCGCCGTTCAGTAGGGCCGCGAATGTGCGTGCGCGGGAGCGCCGATCCATGGCGAATTTGTGTGTGTCTTTGCGCAGGGAGATGGTGAGCTTGATCCAAATTACTTCCCTGATACAGACCTTGGCTTACTCCAATTTCAGAGAGCTGCTAGTGGTCGGAAAATCATTAAGCTTTTTCAGAGATCAAATTCGGCGTCAAGAAGTACAAATCTTCTCAGACAACGCAGTAGCCGTGTCCTATCTAAATCACCAGGGGGGAACAAGGTCCAGCAAGGTAATGAGACTGACCCAGGAAATCCTGGTAGAAGTGAAGGAAACAGTCCTCTCAATCTCGGCAGTCCACATAAGACTTTCTCAGCAGGCAACACATTCATCAGGAGGAGTGGGAGCTGAGCAACGAAGTATTTTCTCAGTTTGCCAACGCTTTGGCAAGCCAGAGATAGACTTGTTTGCCTCCAGGAAGAACAGGAAGGTACACAAGTTCTTCTTCCTGGCCAGGGGAAAGGGCTCCTGGTGAGTAGATGCACTACCCCAAAACTGGGATTTTGCCCTAGCATATGCATTTCCTCCCCTGGTGCTTATTCCCCGGGTTCTACAGAAGCTATCCTGGTGAGATGGTTGCCTTTTTCTAATTGCGCTCTTGTGGCCGAGATGGGCATGGTTCCCCACTCTGAAGAGATGGTTGATGGCTCCTCCATTCCATCTCCCCTGCAGTCGTGATCTCCTCCACTAGGGACCAGTTTTACACCCAGGTCATGGCTTTCTTTCCCTGACGGCTTGGTGTTTGAAAGGGAAGACATAAGGGCTGTTCAGAAAAAATGATTGATACACGTTTGTCAAGCAGGAAGCCAGTCACTAGACAGATTTATGCTTAAGTCTGGAGGGGCTAACCTCGCTGGGCTCAGTCTAGAGAAGGCTGTCTTCAAAAAATCCCAGCGGTTCTGGATTTTCTCCAGGATGGAGGTGACCAGGGTTTAGCAGTCGATACCCTCAGAGTTCAGGTTGCAGCCTTGTCAGTCTTTCTGGATAGTAAGCTGGCCCTTAAGCCCCTCATGAAAAGAGCCCTTTTTGTTGCTCCTGGAGGATAGGGTAATCCTCAGACAGGATCCTTTATATTTGCCACAAGAGATTATTCTTCCCTCTTTTTGTCAGACTCCTAAAAATAATGAGGAAGAAAGGTTTCTGTCACGTACCTTACAGCGGAGTCCGAAATGCTGAGGGTGGCCTCTTGCAGGGTTCTGGTCCCAACACCCCCGATAGTGAGGACAGGGAGTGCTGGGGTTCTCTGAGGAACGCATGAAGACTGATCAACAGAACTGTTCAGGGGAAGCCAGGCAGGTAGGTAAGTATGGATTCAGGAACAACTGCAATGTCAGGAACAGGCAAAGGTTGGCAACTGGCTGGCGACAAGGTACATAAACGGAAGTCAAATTCGTAGTCAAGGACAGGCAGAGGTTGGCAACGGGAGTTGGCAATGGGCTGGCAGCAAGGTACAGAATCAGGAAGCATAGCCGTAGTAGAGAATCCAAGCCGAGGTCTGTATAATCAGTAAAGGTAGATAACAGGCAGGGGTGATCCAGGAGAATAGTCAAGGAATCCGGGTTTGTCAGGAGCAAGGTAACAGGTCAAACAGCAGTCAGGAACAAGCTGAAGAAGATCCAGCACTGGTATTAGGCAGAGGCTCTGTTTATATAGGGCACCATGCGCCAGGATTGGTGGACGTGAATGGTGGTGCACTCGCGCACGCACTTTCGCATAGGTGTGTGAGTGCGCGCACACATTCGTATGGGTCCGCAAGTGTGCGCGTTCTTTCCTCAACGCGTTTGCCTCTGTCGGGGACACTGCCCATGGCGATTGGCATTAGCAGAATGGGAATTGGCCACTGATGCACGGAGATGGGCATTAGCACTGTGAGTTCTGACACTGCCCCCTCCTTAAGGGCAGCCTCCAGATGTCTCTTCGAACCGAACCCTCTGGGAAGGAGTGATGAAAGGCCCATATGAGTCTCTGGGCATGGAGATTTGTTTCGGGCTGCCAGGAATTTTCTTCTGGGCCAAAGCCTCTCCATTTGATTAAATACTGGTTCTGCCCTTGTCGTTTCCTGTAATCCAAAATGGCTTCAATCTCCTCCCCATCCACCATCATAGCTTCTGGAGGTCCTACCTCACGATCCGGAAAGGAATTTGGTACATCGGGCTTAAGTAGTGAAGTATGAAATACAGGGTGGATCCTGAAATGAGTCGGGAGTTCAAGTTCATAGGCTACCGAATTGATCTCCTTAACTGGGAAGGGCCCCAAGTATCTGGATCCCAGTTTCTTGGAAGGGCATGCCAGTTTTAGGTTTGTAGTTGAAAGCCATTCACAGTCACCAACTTTTAAGCCCAATTCCCCCCTTCTTCTCTTGTCAAATAATTTTTTTATTAACTTCCTGTGCCTTAGAGATGGTTTCTCTAAGCACCCGATTGTTAGTGACAAAGAAATTCAATCTATCCTGGACAGCTGGCACAGCATTGGCAAAAATGAGGGATGAAATCCGTAATTGGAGAAGAATGGTGACTGATTTGTGGCAGAATTCGCATTCAACAACTCTACTCAAAGGCAGTAATGAGGCCCAATCTTGCTGAGAAAGAGGAGAAGCAACGTAGGTTCTGCTCCAACGTTTGATTAGTATGTTCATTCTGCCTGTTGGTCTGGGGGTGATAGGCTGAGGAAAAACTGAGTTTGAAGCCTAGTGCTTCACATAATGATTTCAAAAATTTTGATGTGAACTGTACTCCACGATCATAAACTATGTCACTGCGGATTCAGTAGAGCCTAACAATTTCTGCTGACGGGGTCCCTTTCATGGGGATAAAATGTGGCATTTTAGAAAAGTGATCAACTACCACGAAGATGGATGAAAACCCCTTAGAGGGAGGGAGCTCGAAAATGAAATCCATTGCGATCTTATCCCATGGACTTTCAGGGATAGGCAGTGGTCTCAATAGTCCCCATGCTTTATTTTTACTGTTCTTATTTCTGAGGCAGATCAGGCAAAAATTAATGTAGTTCCTGCAGTCCTTTGCAAGATTGGGCCACCAGAAGTGCCTTTAAACTATGTTCATAGTCTTGTGACCCCCAAAGTGACCTGCCAAGGGATAGTCATGGCAGACCTGTAGGGTGGTGGTGCACAGATTTTGAGGACAAAAATTTTATTTCCTCGCCAGAAGAGCCCATGCTTTTCTTGGAGGTTTGTACCTGGGGGTAGCAATGTTCTTAGGGATGCCTGACGGATTTGTGACACATAACTAGATTGGGTTAGTAAGAAATTCCCAGCTTGTAGGATAGTATCTGGTGGGGATAAAACCTTAGCCTCCGTTAAAATGCAGGATAATGCATTGGGTTTGATGTTCTTAGACCCTGGCCGGTAGGTAATATGGAAATTAAAATGAGAAAAGAAAAAAGCCCATCTTGCCGGTCTGGGTCTGAGGCGCTTGGCAGTCCTGAGATATTCTAAATTTTTATGATCTGTGAAGATCAATATTGGGTGTGCTGCTCCCTCCAGGAGGTACCGCCATTCTTCCGAGGCAGATTTTATTGCCAAGATTTCTCGGTCCCCTACGTCATAATTTATTTCCGATAAACCTAATTTATTTTCTTACATCAGGGGACACAGAGCCATAGTAGTTACTATGTGGGTTATAGATCGGACCAACAGGTGATGGACACTGGCACGCCCCTAAGGCAAGGCGTGTACCCCCCTATATAACCCCTCCAACTACTGGGAGTCCTCAGTTTTTTCGCCAGTGTCTAAGGTGTTGGTCAAGGGTAAAGATGTGCTGTGCTGAGCTCCACTGCAAGCTTCCCTGCTGGGACTAGCCATGCTGACCGGATCCGTTCTGATATCTTTTCATGGGCTAAATGTATTGTATCCAGGCCTTGTGTCAGAAGAAACTAGGTTTTGCTTGCGAGTGCTTCTCTTTTAGAGAGCTGGACCCTGGGATCCAGTACTTTTTGGTAGTAAGGCCATAAAGTTTTTCACTGGCAGGGTGCTGTCGCAGGTCCAGGATTGTGGTTAACTTGAGGTTCCCCGGTTCCTAAAGGTTGCCTAAAAGGTCTCGGAACCCACCGTGAAGGGTGAAGATTGGGTCTTTATCGCTGATAAATCCCTGCTGCGAGGATAAGGTAAGGGAGATTTTCTCAGGAATTTCTCCTTCTATGTATAATGTTGTCATGCATATGTGTCACCACTGGGGCCTGTATTGAGCACTCACTGTCCTGATGCTGGAAACAGCAAGGAAACCTTCACTCTCCTCTCCTCCAGCCGCAACAGATTCTCTGGTAAGAAGGGGTGGTCTGGTCTCCTCCTGTGCCCCCATTAAGCAGTTGCTTATTGCGATTTTCTTTTTTACCAAAAATATGTAGAATACGTATCGGCCGAAACCGTGGAAATTTTTTTTTTTAATATATATTTTTGGGGGATATTTATTATAGCAAAAAGTAAAAAATAATGTTTTTTTTTTATCTTAGAAATTATCTCTCTTTTTTTGTTTATAGCGCAAAAAATAAAAGCCGCAGAGGTGATCAAATACCACCAAAAAGCTCCAAAAAAATGTATATATTGTTTGGGACTCGCGTTGCACAACCGCGCAATAGTTAAAATGATGCAGTGCCGAAATGCAAAAAGTGCTCTGGTCTTAAGCCAGCAAAATGGTCCGGGGCTTAAGTGGTTAACATTATAGTAGTGTGGTTTGACCACAATGTCACAAAAAAGTCCGTCAGGTCGGGGGGGAATCCCAGGGCCCTGTGGGGCTCGGATGTCTGGAATGAGGCTTTTAATGAGGGAGTGTACTGCTTCTGGTATATCTGTGATGGTCTCGGGCAGTCCTCTGATTCTAGTTAAGCTAGTTAAGCCATCTTGACCTGTTTTTCAAGGTTGTCAATTTGGTCACCTCTATCTGGTTATACAAGTCTTGGAAGCGATCAGTGTTTTGATTAACTCGATCAAAGGGGACAGATTTAACATGGACTACTCCAGATAGATAACCATGTACCATCAGTGGAATCGAGGACTATCTTGATACTCAAAAAATAAAGCGAAATAAAAATTACACATATATTATTTAGAAAATTTCTTTAAAAAAAAATTAGTGGATAACCAGCCATGTTACAAATGTATACATTATAACACAAACAGTTTTAACGTGAAATGGTCCTACAAAATACACCACATGACTCAATAGTGGAAGCTCAGGAGGCAGGATCCTTCCTATTAGGATGCCCTACTTTGAGTTTAATGACGAGAGTGTGGGACACAGCGAAGGCCATATTAAAATACAGAGGATTTAATGAGTATACCCCCTTATGGAAGAATAGTAAATTGGGAGAACTGCAGAAGATGGGGACAGTAAGAGAATGGGAGAGATGTGGAATAAAATTTATTGCTCAGCTATACCAAGATGGTGCCCTGAAAACCTTTCAGGAACTGAGAGATTATTATTGCTCGACCAAATAAATCCTTCTATAAGTATTTGCAGGTCAGGCACGCACTGGAGGAGCAGTTTAGAGGGAGGACCTTAGAATGGAGCGCAATCCCAGTTCTTCAAAAAATAATGCAGAAACAGGAAAAGGTTTAATTTCAAAAATATACCCACATATAAACAAGGGGAGAATGAGAGGGATAGAGACCCCTATGTACAAGAGGAAGTGGGAAAAAGATGTGGGAGTTATCTCCGAAATACAATGGAATCGAATTCTTATACTGGCTCCGTTGGTATCACTCTCTCCCTCTCAGAGGATGTCACATCTGTTCTTATTATATAGAACCTATTATACTCCTCGTAAACGTTTTCAATTTGGCCGGCGGCCGGATGCAAGCTTCCCCCTGGTGCGGGGACATGGAGGGAGACATGATTCATATGTTTTGGAGATGCCCGAAGTTGATCCGCTACTGGACGGAGGTTACAGGAACCATTGATCGGGTTTTTGGAACCTCCACCAGGATGGAGGCGAAGTATTGTCTCCTGGGATTAGTTGAGGGAGTTGGAAACCCGGGAAGCAGCCAGACGGCGGTCCTGAGATGCCTATTTCAGGCAAGGAAATTGATTGCCCTAAGATGGTTGTCGGTGTCGCCTCCGTCCGGTAGAGAATGGTTAAATAGCATGAATGTGGTAATTCTTAAAGAGAAAGCGTTATATATAAAACAAGGGACTTTAAAGAAATATGACAAGATGTGGAAACCTTGGTGGGATGCCAGAGGGATTGATATGTGAATAATAATAGAGTGAAAAATAAATATTTTAACGATTAAAAGTGACCCAATATGAATTAAAGTAAGAGGACAAATGAACAGGGTGGAAGTGTGCGAGAATGGGGTTGGGAGGGAAGATTGATAGAGTGGGAATCTAGATTATATGGAACATCAGCCAGGATGGCCCTCATGATACCAATCCTCTCTTAGGTCACCCAAGATATGAATCATCCTTTTTTATATTTTTTATCTGATAAGGTGATGGGAGGGAGGGGGGACTGAGGGGATGTTCAATTTTGATGTATTTTGTAAACAAAATAAATATCTTAACCACTTGCCGCCCGCCCTATTACAAATAGACGGCGGCAAAGTGGTTTCATAATCCTAACCGGACGTCATATGACATGATCAGGATTATGAGCCGCTGCGCGCCCCCGGGGGCGCGCATCGCGGCGATCGTTGTTGCGGGGTGTCAGTCTGACACCCGGCAACTACGATCCCGGTAAAGAGTCTCCGACGGAGACTCTTTACCACATGATCAGCCGTGTCCAATCACGGCTGATCACAGTGTAAATGGGAAGAGCCGGTGATCGGCTTTTCCTCACTCGCGTCTGTCAGACGCGAGTAGAGGAGAGACGATCGGCTGCTCCTCTGACCGGGGGGGTCTGTGCTGATCGATTATCAGCACAGCCCCCCCCCCCCCCGAGGATGCCCACACTGGACCACCAGGGACGCCACCAGACCACCAGGGATGCCCAGCAGAGGTAATCCTCCAGGGATGCCAGTCAGGCACAATGGATGCCAATCAGTGCCCATAATGGATGGCAATCAGTGCCCACAATGGGCATCACTGATTGGCATGCATTATTGTTTGGCACTGATTGGCATCCATTAGTACAGTATAACACCTGTGTTGCCAATGAGTGCCCACCTGTGTTGCCAATGAGTGCCCACCTGTGCTGCCAATGAGTGCCCACCTGTGCCGCCAATGAGTGCCCACCTGTGCCGCCTATCAGTGACCACCCATGCCCATCTGTGCCGCCTACCCATGCCCATCTGTGCCGCCTACCCATGCCCATCTGTGCCGCCCATCCATGCCAATCCATGCCAGCTATCAGTGCCAATTTGTGCCCCCTATCTGTGTCCATCAGTGTCGCCCATCAGTGTCGCCCATCAGTGTCGCCCATCAGTGTCGCCCATCAGTGTCGCCTATCAGTGCCGCCTATCAGTGTCCATCAATGCCACCTCATCAGTGCCACTTCATTGGTGCCCATCAGTGCCGCCTTATCAGTGCCCATCAGTGTAGCCCCATCAGTGCCCATCAGTGTAGCCCCATCAGTGCCCATCCGTGAAGGAGAAAACGTACTTATTTACAAAGTTTTGAAACTGAAACAAAAAAAAAAACATTTTTTTTTTCAAAATTTTCGGTATTTTTTTATTTGTAGCACAAAAAATAAAAACCGCAGAGGTGATCAAATACCACCAAAAGAAAGCTCTATTTGTGGGAAAAAAATGATAAAAATTTCATTTGGGTACAGTGTAGCATGACCGCGCAATTGTCATTCAAAGTGCGACAGCGCTGAAAGCTCAAAATTGGTCTGGGCAGGAAGGTGTTTAAGTGCCCTGTATTGAAGTGGTTAATAAAGAAATAAAGTAAAAAAAAAAAAAAAAAGTAGGTTTCATGATATTTGTGTTAGGAATCTTCTCTTGTGATCAGTCAAAACTCCAGATGTATTGAGAAGCAGACAATTTATTTCTGATGTGGCCCACAAAAGGGAGACATGCTTACAGGGCAAGCTGCAGAAAACAGTCTCACAAAAGAATATGTCTCCCTCCTCCTCATACCTTACAAGAATACCACCTCTATGCTTCTATTGGCTGAGGAAACATAAATAACATGTCATGGTACGAACTGGTACTTTTATTTTGGCTATTCATGTTCCCCGTACATTCTTAGGCTATCATATTTAGTTAAATCTAATCATCCTACAACTTACTATGGAGTTAATTAGGACAAAACAATACAACAACTTAATACAATAATGTTCTCAGAAGTAGGTTTTTAAAAATCAGTCTAAGGAATATTGTTTTTCTAATAGTCACACAATAAACATTTAGAACTTTTCTAACATTCCCTCCTCTTTGTGTGACTATTTTATCTCAACACATTTCGATGATAGTCCCTGTGTTATACACTTTCGGACTGTATGTCATTAAGTTGAGCTTCAATGTCCACATAGGTCTCCTCAGAGGTAGAGAGGGTTTGATACATTGTTCTTGAGACTGCAGTTTCAATCAGTTTTTGTGAAAGTCCTCGAATACAGGGAATGCAGCAGCATCCGCAAGTGACCAAAACAGCCAAAGCCACAGCGATTGAGATCAAACATGATGTGATAAATCCAGTCCATTTACCGAACCATCCTTCAAGCCAGGTTGTGAATGGATCATTAATACCTGAGTTTTCCGCCAATTCATTCGATAGCGCAGTCAGTCCTTCCAAGGCTCTGGTCACGGTCCCTCCAGGAGCTGTATTGTTAGGGATAAAGGTACAACACATGCTACCAAACATTTTGCATACCCCTCCTCTTTCAGCTAGGACCATATCTAAAGTCATTGGGTTCTGCCAGGCCATTAGAGATGTGGGGGCCAACTATTCTGCTACGCCCTTCACAGCATCCCTAGTATAGTTTACAAATTGTTGCTGGTTATAATATATATAATTAATCCAGTCAACATTTTTATTTATAGTCACCCACCAGAGAAGAGACTCAAACCCAGCTGTCACCTGATTCCTGGCTTTAAACTCATCTGGCACCCCGCAAAGAACCCCAATCTCATCTATATAGATCTGAGAGTCAAATGACCCCAAGGGAGAGGTGTCCCTCCGATACTGTTGGGGACTCTTAGTCCACGGGTATTCTGACAGGATTCTTAGGGGCATAGCCAGCTGGACCATAGCGCAATCCCCTTGGGCATTGGCCGGTAGTCTAGCTCGCAGTTTCTTATCCCCACACATCCACCAGACATCAGCTCTCTGAATGTCATGTCCAACCCAGTCACCATTGTCCGTGTTAATCCTCTCCACACAGTAGTCATCGGGTAGTGACCCAAGATCCACCGCGCTACGGTTCCCTGGGAGTGCAAAACAAGTAAAGTTGCCCGGATAAGCGGTAACCGCTGGAGCTATCTGAGGTCTCTGTACTGGGGGAAACAACAAACTCAATGTGTGACAAGTAGAAGTTGTTTCAGGTTTATAGCTCTTATTATACAATTGCCACATACATTTTAAACCTTCTGGATCTGTATTGTGATCTAGAGGAAAAGGAACTGTTGCTAAATGTGGTCTGGCTCCGTCACAAACTAAACAGTTTTTCCTTTTTCAGAGTTTTAACCTCAACCATTCTTTTTTTTTTTTTTTTATTGTTTATTTCTTTATTTGACATATTACAAGTTATAACAGACCAAGTTACAATATAAGTATATATTTTACAGTTTTGTTTCCTTATACCGCTAATACATCATATTCTCGTTTTCCTATTTATTTCAATTGATCCGTGCAAAACAACTTTTTATATTTTTCTCTTAGGCCTCTTTCACACGGGGCGGATCAGTAATGATCCGCCCCGTGAAGATCCGCTCGCTCAGCGGGGATCGCTCCGTTGTCCCCGCTGAGCTGGCTGCGGACAGGGCGGTCTCCGCACACTGTGCAGGGACCGCCCTGTCAGCTCTCCGCTCTCCTCTATGGGGATCGGACGAGCACGGACCGTGTGTCCGTGTTTGTCCGATCCGCTCTGCAGACGGATAGAAAAATAGGATTTTCCTCCGTCTGCAGAATCGGACTGTTGCGGAGGCGGACTAAATCGAGTGTCTGCGGATGCTCATCCGCAGACACCCGATATCCCATAGGGATGAATGGATGTCCGTATTTCATCCGCAAACGGATGGATGAAATACGGACATACCATCAGCATGTGTGAAAGGGGCCTTATTCTTACTTGCCACTATCATATATACTACCTAACCATCCTTTAGACACAAGTATTTACAAACATACACACAGACATAAACACAAAAAACCCAAAATAAATAAAAAAATATAAAAAACACACGCACTCTCCGGGCGAAAAATCCATAGCGTAGTTTCCATAGGGAGTTATATATCACAAGCTGACAAAGGAGGAGAATGTTTATACCCACATCTTCCTTTGAATACTGCTTTTACTGTCCCACTCAAACAGAAAAAGAAAAACGATACTAACCACTCAATACAGACTCCCCCATTACCAATGAGGGTGGAGCTACCCGTGGATCCGATATCCATCGTTTCCATATTTTAATCCAGTTATTGGATTCTCCCCTATTGCAACCAATTTGTTGTTCTTTCAAGATGTTTTAATTTACCTGAAGACACCAGTCCTCAAGTAAAGGTGCATTCGAAGATATCCACCTTAGAGCAATTAACTTACGTGCAATAAACAATAGTCTGGTAACTAATATCATCACCTCCCTGGGAAAGAAACCTTCCTCGTCCAAATATCCCAGTAGACATGTCATAGGGGTCCTGTCGATATGCGTATTACATGTAGCATTGATTGTATTAACCACCTCTCACCAATATCTTGCCACTTTTGGACAATTCCACATCATGTGTATTAAATCCGCTGGAGACTTTTGACATCTAGGACACTCTGGAGAATCGCGTCTGCCCCACTTAAATAATTTAACTGGTGTTCTATATACCCTATATATTATAAATAGCTGCGTCAGGCAATGAGCCGGTGATAATGATACTAGGGGTACCCTTCTCAAAATAATTTGCCAGTTTTCATCTGAGATGTCCCCTATGTCTCTCTCCCAGCCTGTTCTACCAGGGCTGACAACTTTATCCTGATATAGTCTCATCAATTGACCATATAAAGACGAGATCAAGCCCTTTTTTTCCTCCCCCCTTGCTAATGATGTTATAAGTGGGGTAGGTTTTATCACTATCTTTTCCCTTCTAAACTGAGTTTGAATCGCATGCCGTAATTGTAAATATTTATAGAAGTGACTAGAAGGCAGTTGAAAGGATTCTTGCGGGTCCTGGTCCTGGTCCAGGTCCTTAGAGTGCCAGCTTTCGAATCCCTCCAATTTATATAATTCTTGGAGGGATTCGAAAGCTGGCACTCTAAGGGGCTTCAATATATAGAACAGATGTTTACACATAACGTTCTGCGCTCCTTTCAGGACCTGCAAGAATCCTTTCAACCATTCTAACCATTCATTTTTTTCTTGATAGCCCGTCTCCAAAGCTATGGCATCTTCTATTGTTACGTTAGTGAATCTTATAGTTTTACTCAGAACTTCTATTTTAGTATGGCCTTCTTCTTTCCCTTCTGAGTCTACCTTTTCCTGTTGTCTAGTTTTATTAGGTGGTAATACTTCAAGGAAAAATGTTCCTGAGGGGTCAGTTCCTGACATCCATGCTCCCATGGAATACAACCGCTGATCTTCCTTTCTCGGCTCCTTTAATGTTCTTAATAGTTGGTTACAGTTCTTACTATGTGTGCAGGGGGAGTTGGCCGCTTTTGTGATTATGAGTCTCTCCTTTATTCCACTCTTTTTAGCCCCTGGTTGATTATACCCCCAATCTTGATGTGCTGTAGTCCTCAGGGCCTGATCCCATGCTTGACATCCTGCTCTATTCCAGAGCCAGCAGATATAGTTATCTGCCCATAGAAGTCCTCTAGCCCCAGTAGTATCCCCACAATCTGCAATCTGACAGAAGTCTACCAGTATAGTGCTAGTTATTCCCTCTATAAAGTTTTAGATTTAATGCTTTTCCTGTGCTTTCCTAATCCAAAGGTTCCTCTACTCTTCCATAACGTATAACCCCTCTTATGGATGCCTCTCCCAGAGTCACCAGTAACCCAAGGATTATTACTGTCCCTTTCATCCTAACCAGCTACAGAGTTCCAGCGGATAGGATAGGGGAATTGGAAGGGGAGGGAGACTTCACCGGTTTGAGACAAGTCCCACCTTGTGTGAGACCTCCCTTTGTAGCCGGATTTTCGGAACCTCTTGTAGCCATCTGGCCCTATTCTGCCTGTAAAACCTTTTTGTAATGGGACTGGTGAATCCAGGTAGACCTCTCTGCAATCCTTATCGCAGTAGGGGTAGTTAAGAGGACTTTGAAAGGACCATCCCACCTTGGGGAGAACCACTGCTTTTTTCTTATTACTTTTTATTGAGACCCAATCTCCCACATGCACCTTTTCATCTTCTTAAATTGGACCTTCTAGACCAGAACCAAAATCATTAGTATGCCTTTGTATTAACAACCTAGACATGTATTCTGCTGGTGTGTGCTCAGACTGCTCATTAGGTGTTTCATTTGATTGTAAGGGTATCTTATATGGCCTTATCATTCCAAATGGGCTTAAAGCTTCTTTTGGGGGTGTGATATACATACTGGTCACAGCTACTAGTAGGCAATACATTCAATTATTTTTACCTGTTTCTTCCATAGCTTTTCTCAGTTTGCTTTTTAGAATGCCATTATGTCTTTCTACCAATCCAGCTGATTGGGAATGATAGGCACAATGGTATTTCACTTTAATTCTCATCACTTCTGTCAAATGTTGTATATTTTTAATTACAAAATGAGGTCCATTATAATTGTCTGTGCATCTGCACTTCCTGTCGGGAATATCTCCACCCATTTGGTCAGGGTGCCTGGTTACCAAACAATATTTCTTCCTTTCACATTTGTCTAATACAATAAAATCCATGCAAATGTGTTGGAATGGATATTGCGGTGTAGGGAACTTCCCTTTCTGTGGTCTTATACCTCCCTGAGCATTGTGTCTTGCACATATAAGACATTGACAGCAAAAAAGTTGTTTTTAGTAGTTAGTGAAGCCATAGACTGTACATACCTTAACCACTTGCAGACCAGACCATTTTGCTGGTCAAAGACCAGACCACTTTTTGCGATTCGGCACTGCGTCGCTTTAACTGACAATTGCGCGGTCGTGCAACGTGGCTCCCAAACAAAATTGACGTCCTTTTTTTTCCCACAAATAGAGCTTTCTTTTGGTGGTATTTGATCACCCCTGCGGTTTTTATTTTTTGCGCTATAAACAAAAATAGAGCGACAATTTTGAAAAAAATGCATTATTTTTTACTTTTTGTTATAATAAATATCCCCCAAAAATATATAAAAAAACTGTTTTTCCCCTCAGTTTAGGCCGATACGTATTCTTCTACATATTTTTGGTAAAAAAAATCACAATAAGCGATTATTGATTGGTTTGCGCAAAAGTTATAGCGTTTACAAAATAGGGATAGTTTTATAGCATTTTTATTAATAATTTTTTTTTACTAGTAATGGCGGCGATCAGCGATTTTTATTGTGACTGCGACATTGTGGGGGACCCATCGGACATTTTTGACACATTTTTGGGACCATTGTCATTTATACAGTAATCACTGCTATATAAATGCAGTGATTCCTGTGTAAATGACACTGGCAGTGAAAGGGTTAACCAGTGGGTGGCAGTGTAGGGGTTAAGTGTCCCTAGGGGTGTGTTACTAACTGTGGGGGGGGGGTTGGGCTTTCATTTAGTGAACACTGATCTCTGCTCCAATCACATGGAGCAGAGATCAGCGTCACTAGTTGCTAGGCAGAATGGAGAAATGTTGTTTACACAGCATTTCCTCCATTCGGCCGCTCCGTGAGACGATCGCGGGGATGCCGACCAGCGCGGGATTGAATATTGGACGTACCTGTACGCCAATATGCCTGCCCGTGCCATTCTGTCGACGTACATCGTCGTGCGCTGGTCGGGAAGTGGTTAAATAAACATCTCAGCCATCCCCCTGTTTGACACATGAGTTACTCCATGTGTCAATACTGCTGCATATCAGTAAGGACTGTATGATCTATCTCTATGGATTTCTCGTCCTGTCATTATTTTATGTGTTTCTTGTGCCGCTATTTTGGCAGCTTCATCTGCCCTTTGAGATGGGGTCTGTATACATTGTGTGATTGACATTTGCAGATTGCAAGCTTTTTTTTTTTTTTTTGGTAACTGTATTGCATCTAGGAGTTCTAAAATGAAGTCCGTGTGTGAAATTGGTTTACCACTGGAGGTGACCATCCCCCTGTTTTTCCATTGTTGTGCAAAAACACGTACCGTTGAAAAGGCATATTGACTGTCAGTGTATATGGTTACGAATTTTCCTTCTGACAGTATGCATACTCTTGTCAGTGCTACAAGTTCTGCAACTTGTGCTAAATAATATTTTGGTAGTGGCCCCGCTTCCAAAATCTCATCCTGTGTCACTACTGCATATCCTGTTGCATTTGTGCCATCTGGATTTTTCTTACTAAAATCATCAACAAAAAGTGTCATGTCAGGGTTAGATAACGGTATATCTTGCAGATCACTTTGTGGCTGTGCCTTTTCAGTGATGGCAGTAGAGCAGTCATGTTTTATGACCATCAGTGGGAAGTGATAGTAGTGTGGATGGGTTTAATGTAGTACACCTCTGTATTGTTAAGTGAGGTTGTGTCAAGAGTATTGTCATACAGGAAAGGTGTCGTGCTGGGCTCAAATGTGATATCTTTTGTTGTAACAGGATAACAGACACTGCATGTGGTACCTTTCATAGTTAGTAAAGTTGAATAAAGACACCAGTCCATCCGGTTCAGCCTGAGTGAGTGTCTAGCCCCTACCCCTGTACATTGCACACTCACATTGGTCTCTACCCTCAAGGATCCAACGTCCCCATTCATACAGTGACTACAAGTAGTATTCAACCCCGTGCAGATTTAGCAGGTTTGATAAGATGCAAATAAGTTAGAGCCTTCAAACTTTAAACAAGAGCAGGATTTATTAACAGATGCATAAATCTTACAAACCAAAAAGTTATGTTGCTCAGTTAAATTTTAATAAATTTTAAACATAAAAGTGTGGGTCAATTATTATTCAACCCCTAGGTTTAATATTTTGTGGAATAACCCTTGTTTGCAATTACAGCTAATAATCGTCTTTTATAAGACCTGATCAGGCCGGCACAGGTCTCTGGAGTTATCTTGGCCCACTCCTCCATGCAGATCTTCTCCAAGTTATCTAGGTTCTTTGGGTGTCTCATGTGGACTTTAATCTTGAGCTCCTGCCACAAGTTTTCAATTGGGTTAAGGTCAGGAGACTGACTAGGCCACTGCAACACCTTGATTTTTTCCCTCTTGAACCAGGCCTTGGTTTTCTTGGCTGTGTGCTTTGGGTCGTTGTCTTGTTGGAAGATGAAATGACGACCCATCTTAAGGTCCTTGATGGAGGAGCGGAGGTTCTTGGCCAAAATCTCCAGGTAGGCCGTGCTATCCATCTTCCCATGGATGCGGACCAGATGGCCAGGCCCCTTGGCTGATAAGCAGCCCCACAGCATGATGCTGCCACCACCATGCTTGACTGTAGGGATGGTATTCTTTGGGTCGTATGCAGTGCCATCCAGTCTCCAAACGTCACATGTGTGGTTGGCACCAAAGATCTCGATCTTGGTCTCATCAGACCAGAGAACCTTGAACCAGTCTGTCTCAGAGTCCTCCAAGTGATCATGAGCAAACTGTAGACGAGCCTTGACATGACGCTTTGAAAGTAAAGGTACCTTACGGGCTCGTCTGGAACGGAGACCATTGCGGTGGAGTACGTTACTTATGGTATTGACTGAAACCAATGTCCCCACTGCCATGAGATCTTCCCGGAGCTCCTTCCTTGTTGTCCTTGGGTTAGCCTTGACTCTTCGGACAAGCCTGGCCTCGGCACGGGAGGAAACTTTCAAAGGCTGTCCAGCCCGTGGAAGGCTAACAGTAGTTCCATAAGCCTTCCACTTCCGGATGATGCTCCCAACAGTGGAGACAGGTAGGCCCAACTCCTTGGAAAGGGTTTTGTACCCCTTGCCAGCCTTGTGACCCTCCACGATCTTGTCTCTGATGGCCTTGGAATGCTCCTTTGTCTTTCCCATGTTGACCATGTATGAGTGCTGTTCACAAGTTTGGGGAGGGTCTTAAATAGTCAGAAAAGGCTGGAAAAACAGATAATTAATCCAAACATGTGAAGTTCATTGTTCTTTGTGCCTGAACTACTTCTTAATACTTTAGGGGAACCACACAGAATTCTGTTGAATTGAGGGGTTGAATAATAATTGACCCTCTGAATAAACTTTTCACTATTTAAAAAAAAAAATTAAACAAAGAAATAACATTCTTTTTTGCTGCAGTGCATTTCACACTTCCAGGCTGATCTACAGTCCAAATGTCACAATGCCAAGTTAATTCCGAATGTGTAAATCTGCAGGGGGTTGAATACTACTTGTAGGCACTGTATACCAGGGCCAACCCGGGACAGAAGCCAATCAACCCACCTGCATGTCCCCGGAGTGCGGGAGGAAACCAGAGCACCCGGAGGAAATCCACGCAGGCACAGGGAGTACATGCAAACTCCAGGCAGGTAGTGTCATGATTGGGATTTGAACCAGCGACCCTTTTTACTGCTAGGTGAGAGTGCTAACCACTTCACCGCTGCTGCTACCAGTGCTTGTACACAGGGTGGAAGTGCTCTAGTTGCACTGTCTAATTTTGTAGAGTAGTCCTTCCTCTAAAACCACCTGTGGCTCTCCCTCTATGAGACCCCTCTGGTTCTGCCTCAGCAGTGTACTCTTCTGCATCCTCCTCTCCTTCATCACCTTGCAGAAAAACCTTTACTTTCACGTTCTTTTTTGCCTTTGTTTTCAAATACTTCTCAGAATGCTTAGCATATTGTAAAACATCTAAAACTGATGCAGTTCGGTAAGTAACCATGTTTTTAACAATGTAATCCTTATGATCCTGTTTCAAACCATTTAAAAAAAAAAACAATCTTTAGCTGTTGCTGATATGCACTATTCACACCCTCAGCTTCGGGGAGCCTGGAGAACACTCTAAAAATCTCTCGTGATTTATTTAGGTAGTCACTGACACTTTCCTTGTCTTCTTGTACTGTCATATTTATTTTTTGCCATTCAGTCCGTTGTACCCATCTAAGCTGGCATCTGTTCAGTAAGGCAGTCAACCTGTTCCCTAATGCCCCGTACACACGATAAGATTATCGTAAGAACGTTCTTCCGAATATAATTGTATACGAGTCTATAATCGAATCGGCCGCCTCATACACACGTTAAGAATATCGTACGAACATCCATCCAAATATAATCGTATGCGCGTCTAGAATCGAATCGGCAGCGTAGTTATTATCAGAAAATCCCCGTACGATCAACTCAAACGTCCCCTGTGCGTAGGTACGTTCTGCAGCGTGGTAGTCGGAGGTGATGTCAGAACTTGACCTTGTGTAGGCCACGCCTTTGGGTTCGCAGTGGCGTGGAGATCGTAGCATAGAAAGAAGTGTGTTCGTGCACGTGTGTTCGTTCGTGTGAATTTCGCTATATACGACAGTTCTTTTCGGAACATGGACATATACATGGAAGAGCAAACACTGCCACTGGTAATGCTTGGAGTTTTGGCCATCCAAAATGGTTTGAAAAAAAAGAAGAAGAAAAGGAGCATATGGTCAAAGCAATGGCTGCAGAACCGAGACAACTATTCACATATGACCTTACTGCAAGAATTACAGGAGAATAATCCTGACGATTACAGAAACTACCTCAGAATGGACGATGAATGTTTCCAGGAATTGTTGCAGCTGGTGACACCATTAATAAAAAAACAAACTACAATTATGCGGCAGCCAATAAGTCCAGAGCAGAGATTAATTGCAACACTGAGGTATCTTGCAACCGGGAGAAGTCTGCAGGACCTAAAATTCTCCACAGGAATATCACCTCAATCACTGGGGAGAATAATACCAGAAACCTGCCAGGCCATCATTGATGCGCTTCAGAGAAACTATGTCAAGGTAAATTATGTCAACCTACCAATAGTAACCACCTAGGCCCCTTTCACACGGGGCAGATCAGTAATGATCCCCCCGTGATGATCAGCTCTCCGCACTTCTCTATGGGGGATGGGATGAGCACGGACCATCTGTCCGTATTCTCCCGATCCGCAGATGGATTGAAAAATAGGATTTTCCTCCGTCTGCAGAATTGGACCATAGCGTAGGTGGACAATAGTGGGTGTCTGCTAATGTTCACCCGCAGACACCCGCTATCCCATAGGGATGCATGTATGTCCGTATTTCATCGCAAACGGATGGATGAAATACGGACATACTGTCTGCATGTGTGAAAGGGGCCACCGGACCATTTTGATGGTGAAAGACCAGACCACTTTTTGTGATTCAGCACTGCGTTGCTTTAACCACTTGCTTACTGGGCACTTAAACCCCCCTCAGTCCCAGACCAATTTTCAGCGCTGATGCACTTTGAATGACAATTGTGCGGTCATACAACACTGTACCCAAATGAAATTTTTATCATTTTTTTCCCACAAATAGAGCTTTCTTTTGGTGGTATTTAGTTACAGCTGGGAGTTTTATTTTTTGCTAAACAAACAAAAAAAATGCAAAAAAAAAAAAATCATGTTTTAATAGTTTGTTATAAAATTTTGCAAACGGGTCATTTTTCTCCTTCATTGAAGTGCGCTGATTAGGCGGCACTGATGGGCAGCATTGGTGGGCACTGATGGGCTGCATTGGTGGGCACTGATAGGCTGCACTGGTGGACACTGATAGGCATAGTTAAGGCGGCACTAATAGGCACAGATAAGGCGGCACCGATGGGCACAGAAGGCGGCACTGATGGGCAAAGATGGGCACAGATAAGATGGCACAGATAAGTGGCACGGATGGGTGGCACGGATGGGCACTGATAGGTACCACTGATAGATGGGACTGATGGGCACTGATAGGTGGCACTGCTGGGCGGCACTGGGGTGCAGCACCTTTGAGGCACTGTGGGTGGCACTGCTGGGTGGCACTGTGGGCACTGACGGGGGGCACTTACTTTTATTCAGGATGGCACTGCAGGGGGCAGGTGGGCACTGGCAGGGGGCAGGTGGTCGCTCGTATTGCTGGCCGTGATCGGGACTAATGTCCCGATCACGGCCGCCGGTGATCGTTTTTTTTTTTCTCCTCGCGCTATCAGCGCGAGGAGGAATAATAGCCGATTACCGGCTCCGTTCTATCACATGATCAGCTGTCATTGGCTGACAACTGATCACGTGATAAGGGGTCGGGATCGACCCCTTGCACGGATCGGTGATCAGGCGAGTCTCATGGACTCGCCGATCACAGAGCACGCCGCGCGCGCCCGCCGCTCGTGCACGGGACGACGTCAATAGACGTCCCGGCAAAGTAGATCCGCGCTAATGCCGTCATTTGGCAATAGCGCGGATCCCAAGTGGTTAACTGACAATTGCGCGGTCAAGCGAAGTGGCTCCCAAACAAAATTGACGTCCTTTTTCTCCCACAAATAGAGATTTCTTTTGGTGGTATTTGATCACCTCTGCGGTTTTTAATTTTTGCGTTATAAACAAAAATAGAGCGACAATTTTTAAAAAAAAAATGGTTAACTAACTTACTTTGTATAGATTTTTTTTTTTTTAGAAGTTTAATATAGAAAAGAATCCAAAAAGTATATTACATAGAATCTAATCTAAAGTATATTCAAACTCTATATTTTTTTGTTGCTTTTACAGTTTCCAAGCAACCCACCCGAGTGGATGGAAGTTGCTAATAAATTTAAAGAATTGTGGAATTTCCCCAATTGTGGAGGAGCCATTGACGGCAAACATGTGCGCATCGTTCCACCACCAAATTCTGGATCCTACTATTTCAACTACAAAGGTTTCTACAGCATCATAATGCTAGCGGTAGTAGATGCCAAATATAATTTTCTATATCTCGATATAGGAAAAAATGGCCGGAACTCTGATGGTAGTGTAATCCAGCAGACAGAATTCTACCACCGTCTCAAAAATGGAACACTTAACCTGCCCACACGTGACGACACTTTGGAAAATATGAACTTTGTGTTTGTAGCTGATGATGCGTTCGCATTAAGTGAAAATGTTTTAAAACCATTCCCTATGCGTAACCTGACTCCAGACCAAAGGATCTTCAATTACAGACTATCAAGGGCCCGCAGGGTGGTAGAAAATGCCTTTGGGATCTTGGCCAACAGATTTCGTTTGTTCCTAACAAGCATAAATATGTCAATAACTAATTGATATTCTTGTGCTTTGTTGCTGTGTCTTACACAACTACTTACGGCAACATTCCCCAGCATACAGTACCCCTTTACCAAGGGATCCGGACACAATGGCAGTGCCTAGTGTTAGTGGCTTTGGTGGTCAAGAAACTACGGAAGTGCTCACACCGTTGAGCAGTGCACACCCGAGATTGCCTACATTAAATGCAAGGCAATGCAGATTGGAATATCTGAACTACTTTTCTGGAATTGGAGCAGTGCCCTGGCAGTCAGATATGTAAAAAAAATAAAAATAAAGCTTACAGACACTTGATGAATTGATGTTTCACATATGAAATACCATATTTCAACGTCACATTCTGTTGTAACACTTTTATATGTCATTAAACTGACTTATGTGAACAATGTTTCAGTGTGATATGCATAGCTACAATGCCTTCCAGTGTATAATTGTAAAGTGTAAAAATGCATTTTAACCACTTCCCGCCTGCCGGTCTTCATATGACGTCCTTGACATTGTGCGGGGATATCTTAATGATGCCTGCAGCTACAGGCATCATTCAGATATCATCTTTTGTAGCTGGCGATTCCAAGGTTGATCATAGCGCTTATTCCGCTGCTCGATAGTTTTTACAGGAGGCGAGAGTGGACTCCCCCCCCCCCCCCCCCCCCCCCTCCCGCCGGTGCTTCTACCAACTCACCATTACAATCAAAGAAAAAAAGGGACAAAAACAAAATCACAGCGCAAATGTTTTTATTCGACTAGAATAAAGAAGACTATGATGGTGCACACAAAGGAACAGTAGCTCAATGATTCAATAAGGAAAGTTTTTTTAGTTTGTTTTGTTTACAGAGAAACATAATTATTGTTTTAATATTTGTACGGACTGACATATTATCCAGTAATCATGGACATGTTTAGTTGTCCTTGGCCTCTATAAGGGGAGGATCCAGAACAGGAATATGCTATTAGCAGACCTCCAGCTGCTGCACAACTACAAGTCCCATGAGGTATAACAAGACTGACAACCACAAGCATGACACCCAGAGGCAGACACATGATGGGCCTTGTAGTTAGGTAACAGCTGGAGTTCTGCTAATTGCATATCCCTGATCAAGAACATATACATTATTGATATACTTTGTACATATCGATTACAAACGTAAACAATATAAACATTATTCCAGCCTCTGCGTTATGCAGTACCATGTGGTCAATTGGGGGGTGGGGTTTCAGTGTTCTAAAGACAAATGCCACCTCCATTGGATAGTGTCCGCCCTGTACTGGGCAGGCATAGCTTTTGCACAGTACGGATGACAAAGTAGACGCAAAAGGTCTGTGAAGATGAACAGCTGTACTCAGCGCCTGTCCACAATACTACATAGAGTCCCACGCTCCAGATGCTTGTGGGGGTTTGTAACAGGGCCCTCACGGCTCACTTGCTAGCCACATTTCTGCAATGGCCTCGCTATGTCCACTTGAAGTATTGGATCTTGAACCTGGACTCAGGGCATGTATTAAGTGCACAGGCGCCGGGTAGAGCTGCCCATCAGCTGTTTATCTTCATAGACTTTTAAAATATATTTTGTCCTCCGAACTGCAGTAGCACAGTATAGGGCGCAACATATTCGATGTGGGAGATCGACACGACACTTTGAGCCGTTAGGATGAACCTGTACATACTCAAACAAGTGTTTCCGATGGTCCCCCCCACCCATGACCAAATGTGGTACTGTATATTATAGAAGCCATTATGTTAGGAATTCTAGTCGTTTGTACAGTTTACAAGTAGAAAAATCTGTTGAATCTAAATTCAACTGTATACATCATTTTTAAAAGCTTTTATATAGAAAAATATAAAAGAACAACAAGTGCCAATAAAAACTGTTTCTATTTTTTGTCAAAGACAGATCTAGAGGATTCTGCCCTGACCATTAGTGAAGTACAATATACGTTCACATGGCAACCGTGCCTATGTACCAAAAGGAACACACATACTTCAAAAAGTGACAACAGTGCCTTGCTGATAGTGGGAGATAGCGCCACACTAACAAAAACAAAAACAAACAAACATACTGAACAAATAACATATGGGTAAACACTGAGAGGCAAAGTACACAGGTCTAATATAACTCTTGTCCAATTTTGGCCAAAAGATCAATTAGATATTTCAAGCGAGTGATGATTGATGATGTGCAATCCTTAATTGTTTGTAGTTCCGCGGAGCACTGCAATAATGCAGATGACATCTGTCCAACTGTAAAGGTGTTGAATACTGGTCCTACAAAAAGGTGATAAGAAAAAAAAATTTAGATTATAGTCAACGGAAAAGTTCTAAAACATATATTGTTAATGCCATGTTTTTAGGTGAGTCTATTCGCCTAATAGGGGTCATTGTGCATATTAAACTTGGCCAGCCTTCCAGACAATACTTAAGTTATGGTGAATTCTGTATATTGAGGGGTGTCATGACAGGTAAATGCGAGGGGAGGGGGCGAACACGTGCCTCCAACTAACCTCACCGCACATCGCTTCCCATCCATGACATCCTTGCCTCGGCATCTGCACCGAGGTGGCACAAGTACTAGACCCCTTTGCCAGTCAAGGTGTCTCATGGTGTCAGGCCTCTTCATTCTGTCAGGCTAGCCGGCTTGCCTATTACTCACCTGTCACCTGACGAGTGACAGGTCAGCCACCTGTGGACAGGCGTCCGTGCCCGCGTTTAGCATGTGCAGAAAAGGGAACATTCTCCTCACTACCTACAAACACACTAAAATTATATTGATAAATGTATTTTTTACATGAAGAATTGTGTTTGATAATTAACTGAACTAATGTTATGCTTCAAAGAAAATCGATATCCTTATACAGCTGGAGGAACCCAGGTGAACCAATAGAAATACAGCTCTGAGTGAGGGGGGGGGGGGTGATGGAACATGTGCGTGACCTCCATATACAGTTGGTGTGTGTATAGATAATGTCCTCTATATACAGTGTGCATGTGTAGAGAGAGCGAGGGAGAGCGAAATTTTAAAATTGTACATTACGTGAAGGTGACGAGCGCTCCAAGAAGTCTTCTTGATTGTTTGTTGATAGTGTATCCTCACCATTGCTAGGCACATCTTTGATTTCCTGCTCATTTTCAATGATTATTATATCATCTGAAAAGATAACAAAAGCTGCAATAAACCCTTTATTTGTAATGTACATTACATCTGTAATGCAAATGATTGATTTAGATTATATTAGAACTCAATAATAATGAAATAGCTTCCCTGAAACTAATCATTTCTCAACTGTTATAAAAGAAAGAACAATTCGACCATGATCTTTTCTCTTATAGCTCTTGGGACCCGTTATTAGCTGAGAGTGTTCTTAAAGGGATTGTAAATTAACAAATAAAAAAAATAACAAACATGTTATACTTACCTCCAACTGTGCAGCTCGTTTTGCACAGAGTGGCCCCTAACCTGCTCTTCTGGGGTCCCTGCTTCCTCCCGCAGGTACTTCTCATGTTCATGCAAACTCACTCACATGGTAAGAAGCACCTGCGTGCGTGGTCCCATGGTACAGCCGGTGGCTATAGCCGCTTGATGTATCACACAGCCCCGCCCCCTGTCGCGCCACGTCATTGGATGTGATTGACAGCAGCGCAAGCCAATGGCTGCACTGCTTTCAATCCATCCACTCCAGCCAATCAGCGGCCAGGCTGAGTGGTAGAGAGGACGGCGCGGGCGAGCGCGGCACTTTTGAGGGGTCAGGTAAGTATAAAGGGGGGGCTGGGGCGCCGACACAGATGTTTTTTAACCTTAAAGCGGGAGTCCGCCGGGACTCCGCTTTTTTTTTTTTTTATAAAAAAGCCAGCAGCTACAAATACTGCAGCTGCTGACTTTTAAAATAGTGACACTTACCTGTCCAGCGGCCAGGTAAGGGGCCCTTATTGCGCAACGAGTTGCGCTGCGCAATAAGGATGGTCCCCGCTGCCTCTGGGATCAGTGTGTTTCCCAGCAGGCAGCGGGGCACTTGCGGAAAGGGACAGGCATTTGCGGAAAGGGGCGTAATCTACACCCCTTTCCGCAGAGAGCTATCCCGGAAGTGGGTGCAGATACCTGTACTGTACAGGTATCTGGACCCCCCTCCCCCCTGAAAGGTGCCAATTGTGGCACCGGAGGGGGGGAGGGTTCCGATGAGCGGAAGGTCCACTTTAGGGTGGACCTCCGCTTTAATGCATAGAATGCATTAAGGTGAAAAATCATTTACCTTGACAACCCCTTTGAGTCTGCTCTCCCTGCTGACTTAACTCCCATCCTTCCACTTAGCTTGCAAATCCTGACTTGGAAGTCAGGATCCTCCAGCTAACTTGATTGATGTCCCGAGCAGAAGCAACGCTTTAATAAACAGTCAACATAGCTCCGCTTGTGGAGGAGTGAGAATTGAGCCATCAACTGTGTTCAGTGGCTCAGTTCTCAGGGCATAAACGCCAGGGGCAGATGAAGCATCAGCCTGATGATGCATACACCGATATAATAGCTAAAATAAACTATTTAAAAATAAAAAATAAAAATAATTTATATTATACATATACACACACTATTAAAAAAAATAAAAAATAAATAGAAAATCAAACATCAATTATGTATCCAACATACATACCTTTTTGGGGTATACCCAGATTAGAGGATTCATCAAAGGTCACGTGACCACTGTCTTCCTCTTCAATTAGCTGTGTTGCTGCATAAATAGATGGCCCCTGGCTTGACTGACAAACTACCACATCT